>NC_091455.1:25437909-26072909 GCF_027789765.1 Dendropsophus ebraccatus | reverse complement strand
AAGGAGCCTTTTAAATGCAGCTGTCAAATTAGCAGGCACGGCGATCAGACCTTGCCCGCTGCAGATAGCACCTGGGATTGCAGCGGTTCAGAGTTACATAGTTACGCAGTTACGCCCTTGGTCGTTAAGGGGTTAATAGACCTAAAACTGACAATTACAAAAACTGACTGTACAAAAAATAAATAAATAAAGTCTATTGGCTATGATTTGTCATGCATTGGGGTATGTGCAAATCGCAGAATTTGGTGGGAAATTTCAAGGGGAGTCCTTGCGGCGATCCCCACTTGAAGTTCCAACTATCCCATAGACTCAATGATATTCTGAAACTCAATCCACCGTCTGCCCAAAGAATTGACATGCTGCTGCTTTGCCAAGAGGATTAGGAGCACTGGTACGTGCTTCTATTTATACCGCCAATAATCACGCCCTATACCAAACAGATGGCAAAAATTACTGTAACTCCCCCATGCATAGCACCGACCATTCCTCCATAACCGCGACCCGGAAGTATGTTATGTGTTGGAATTACTATAATTCCAACCCCTTAAATCAACACAGTGGCTGAAAAAGTTGAATGCATCCCCAAGGGAATCAGGGAAAACATAGATCCAGTCTACACTGTGTTTATTTAAAGGGGTTATCCAGTGCTGGAACTGAGTTTCAAAACCCCACCCAAACTGGAGACAACAGTAGGGGGAAAGTGGCCATGTTTTTGTAGCGCTGGATAACCCCTTTAAGGGGTTGGAATTATAGGTGTTTGTGTTTTCATTCACTTGCATCTACCATTTGTCGACTTATTACAGAAAAAGAGCTGCTAACAACAGACTGCACCTAATAAAATATGGAGAGGCAAATACCTCAATTACACACAACAGGACAAGACAATGTAAAAACCTCAGCAATTACCGGCCATGGGGGGCAACGGTGAAGACAAATACATTTAATTACAATATAAACAGAATACAATAGCATCCAAGTGAGACTATGCAAAACTATTTAAATTTCAAATACGTCCTATTAGTGTAATTCAATAAAGTATCAAAAAGTGCAAAAAGATTTTTTTAGGAACCAAAGTGCAAGTACCAAAAAAGGTCAGAATTAAGTAAATCCTCAACTGTAATACTGAGTATGTATGGCCTGAGACTCTCAGTGGCTGAAGAAGTTGGATGCAACCCTAAAGAATCCAGGAAAACAGGGGTAGGCATTAGGCTGTATCCATGTTTTCCTGGACTCCCAACTTTTTCAGCCATAGATATTAAAATGCCAAACAAAATGCAAAAATTCAGACTAAAACAAATAGAGATGAGCGAACCTGGAGCATGCTCGAGTCCATTCGAACCCGAACGTTCGGCATTTGATTAGCGGTGGCTGCTAAAGTTGGATAAAGCCCTAAGGCTATGTGGAAATCCTGGATATAGTCATTGGCTGTATCCATGTTTTCCAGACAACCTTAGAGCTTTATCCAACTTCAGCAGCCACCGCTAATCAAATGCCGAACGATCGGGTTCGGATGGACTCGAGCATGCTCCAGGTTCACTCATCTCTACTAACAAACAATAAAATGTCAAACTATTGCAATCCAGAATTTCTATGGTTCTTTAAGAATAATTGTAAGGAAAAAATATATAAAATATAAAAATATAAATATTGTTAAATATATAAAATATGTAGAAAAAAAATTTGAATTTAAAAAGCGTGGCTTGAGTAACCCTTTATCCTGGCACTTAGGTTACAGTTACATATAATGTATGAGGATGACACAGTGTTACCTAAAAACCCTACAACTTAATGACAATTTTAACACACACACACAAAAAAAATTCATAAAAGACTTTCTGGCTATCACCAGTCCTATGTCATATGACTTTTTTCCATTGGGAAACCACAGTTCTGTGATACCATGAAGCCAGGGCAATAAAAGCCACCACTAAAACCTCCGCAAACTCCAAACTGAAGAAGCTGAATGGGATTAGGAGACCAGGCAAAGAGTGTAACCAGCCACAGAACTCGCAGCAGAATTCTATATTTGCCAGGAAGTATTAATAAGTAGGACTATGCAATCATTGAGCCGCACATCGTAACTCGCTGTTATACTTATTATAATCTTTCTCTTACCTTAATAGACAAAATCAAAACCTGAAAATGGCAAAACTCTAAGACGAGAATAAAACACAATTTTTAATTGAATCCAAACTATGCCCTGCAATCTAGTTACCTCTGGTACCGATTTGAAAAGCATACAATGTATTGTAAAATTTACAATAATAATACAAATAAAACATATAGTTATTATTATTATTATTATTATTATTATTATTATTATTATTATTATTATTTTTTTTTTTTTTTTTAGGAATGTGAGAGAAAAGATTTAAAAATATATATATATATATATTGCAATTGTAAAGTTACTTCACTACCCCCTCAAAAAAAATATATATATATATTTTTTTGCCTTTAATTTTTTTTTACTGTTATTCTTTCTTTTAACGTGTACCACAGACATCAAAAATAGAGATCTAACAGTATTCAAAAATGCAGACCGTTCATGGTTTTAGAGGTTACCAAGAACATACTGTACTGTACATGTAACCTTTTGACTCAAATGTTTTTTTTATAAAGCGTGCCAGAGAAAGACCCATTTGGGTCAAAACTAGAGATGAGCAAACCGGGTTCAGGTTCGAGTCGATCCGAACCCGATCGTTCGGCATTTGATTAGCGGTGGCTGCTGAACTTGGATAAAGCCCTAAGGCTATGTGGAAATCATGGATATAGTCATTGGCTGTATCCATGTTTTCCAGACAACCTTAGAGCTTTATCCAAGTTCAGCAGCCCCCGCTAATCAAATGCCGAACGATCGGGTTCGGATCGACTCGAACCTGAACCCGGTTTGCTCATCTCTAGTCAAAACATATATGTATATATGTACATATATATGTATCTATGTATATATGCTTTTGGTGGTCTAATAAAAGCTTGAAGGTTCTATGGGCTCTATAAACTAATATAATGGAGCCCATCACCTGAGTCAGAGTGAGTATTAAAAGGGTACTTCGGCCAAAATCTTTTTCTTTCAAATCAACTGGCGTCAGAAAGATATACAGATTTGTAAATTACTTCTTTTAAAAAATCTTCAGTCTTCCAGTACTTATCAGTAGAGATGATCAAACAGCGCTGATGTTAAGGTTCGTACAAACTCGAACCCTCGGTATTTGACTCCCGCAGTCTTCCAGTTACGTGGGGAAGGTGGAGACAGCCCGTTTCCCGCCTGTAAAACAGGGATACAACCTATGGCCCAGGCTGTATTCCTGTTTTCCAGGCGGGACTCGGGCTGTCTCCACCTTCCCCACGGAACGGGAAGACTGCGGGAGTCAAATACCGATGGTTCTAGTTCTTACGAACCTGAACATCAGCTCTGATCGATCATATCTACTTATCAGCTGCTGTATGTCATGCAGGAAGTGGTGTATTCTTTCCAGTCTGACACAGTGCTCTCTGCTGCCACCTCTGTCCATGTCAGGAACTGTCCAGAGCAGCAGCAAATCCCCATAGAAAATCTCTCCTGCTTTGGACAGTTGCTGACATGAACAGAGGTGTCAGCAGAGAGCACTGTGTCAGACTGGAAAGAATTACCTGCAGGACATTCAGCAGCTGATAAGTACTGGAAGACTAAAGAATTTTAAATAGAAGTAAATAACAAATCTATACAACTTTCTGAAACCAGTTGATTTAAAAGAAAAAGATTTTTGCCGGAGTACCCCCTTAAGCTAGGGAGTAAAGCATGATGTAATACACTTTTCCCAGCTTTTTCTATAGATAGTGGGGATCTCATCACCCTCTAATATTTTATATAACTTAAAGTGTCCCTGTCGTTATTACTTTTAAAATGTAAATCAGCAGTAGATGTGATATAAAGCAAGTTTGTAATTTACATTTTTTTTTAATCATGGAGAACACGTCACTTCCTGTTTTTTTGACAAGAAACGGTCAGAAAACAGAAAGTTCTGTGTTTCCCAGGTCATCTGAGTGCTCACAGAGAGAAGGCAGTCATGTGACTGATGGACAGATTGAGCCGTGGACTCTTTGTACTGGCCGGAATTCCTGTGTTTGGTCTGTTTTTTTTCAACCAGCAGAAAATCTGCCTTCAGGAGACTGGACCTGGATTTCTGGTAAGTTTGGCTTACAGCATGATAACAAAAAAATAATGAATGTATATTGCAAACTTGCTTTACATCACATCTACTGTTCATTTAGATTTTGAAAGTTATAATGACAGGTACACGTTAAAACATTAAACACGGTTTCATTGTTTAATTGCTGATAGGATACATTGTTACACTTTTAGGCTATGTTCACATTACGTAAAAGTACGGCCTTTGTTGCCATCGGCAACAATGGCCGTACTTTATGCAGTGTGGAACATTGCCTAATCCTCTATGGGATCCTGGCCGGAGCGTATACACATCGTATACGCTCCGGCCGGGGTCCTGTGCTACGCCACAAAGAACTGACATGTCAGCTTTCTGTGGCCGCAATTCAGTGAATTGCAGCCGTAGGAAACCCTGCCAGTTCACACAATGAAGTGAGCGGCTCCGACCGCTTGCTTCATTGAGCGCTATGGGAAGTTCTGATGCGGCCGCGCGCTCATGCGCCCGCATCAGAACACTACGGCTATAAAGATGATCTTTGCAGGGATGATCGTTGCAGAGACCAGCCGTTCCGTGACCTCTCTCCGCGCTGAAGAATGGACATGTTCATTCTTCAGTGCCGAGAGAGGAGGCACACAAGCCTCCCATAGACTACCATTATGACAGGCAAGCTGGCGGGATTCCGCAGCAGAGAATTCATCCTTGTTTTCCAGGCAGCCTAAGGGCTGCATCCAACTTCTCCAGCCACTCGGGTTGAACTGGAGTGTTTGCGGTTTGCTCATCTCTAATACTGATGATCAGGGATTAAGGATTAAGGGTATCCTAGGCCCCGGGCTGTTCAGAAATTGTAGGCCCCTTGCTAACCACACTCCCTCCCCACCCACTGTCCCCACCTCTCTTATATAGATGAGGAGAGTAGTAGTAGTAGGCAGCAGTATAGTAAATGAGGGAAGTAGTAGTAGTCAGCAATATAGTAGATGAGGGGAGTAGTAGTTAGCAGTCATATAATAGATGAGGGGAGTAGTAGTAAGCAGCCGTATAGTAGATGAGTGGAGTAGTAGGAGGAGGCAGTATAGTAGGATGAGGGGAGTAGTAGGCAGCAGTAAAATAGATAAGGGGAACAGTAGTAGTAGCAGGCAGCAGGATAGTAGATGAGGGGAGCAGTAGTAGGCAGTAGTACAGTAGATATGGGGAGTAGTAGTAGGCAGCAGAATAGTAGATGAAGGGCGTAGTAGTAGTAGGCAGCAGGATAGTAGATGAGGGGAGTAATAGTAGACAGCAGGATAGTACATGGGGGGAGTAGTGTTAACAGGACACAGTGGCAGGAGAACTGGATATGTCGGGGATAAATCAAGTAACCAGTGGCTCCTAGTGTACTGTGCAATCGTCTTATCTGTTGCACAACTACAACTCCCATTAAGAGATGTAGTCCTGCATATTGCCACATACCGTGTATGTGTGTGTTTGTGGGGTGTGGTATCACTGCTGAGTCAGGACAGTTAGGAGGTATGCAGCATTGTAATGGGGCAATCTCGCTGGGCCCCCCTGGAGCCCTGGGCCCCAGGCAGTAGCCCAGATTGCCCTCATTATAATCTTCCTATGCTGATGATGCATGTGCAGCTCCTGTTCCCACACCATCACTGTGCCGGACATTTACAACGCTTCGTTCTAAGTGTAAAACTCTAGCTCGGCAATTTTACCCAAGTGCTGCTGAAGGGGTTAAATAAAGTAATTCTGGGTTTCTGTATCTCCTGATCTGCTGCCTAATAAGCAGCTATAGTGATATTCCACTAGAAGTTGGTAATGACTAAAAGGATAAAATTCTGCAGTTAGCTTAGACTGCAAAGCCGTGAAAGTCAGGTGCATTTAGTAATGTTGTCGGCCAGATTCCTTCTATATAGAGTATATGTATAAATCTGCAATATTAAGGGTATAAACCCACACACCGTATATGCAGCAGATATGCAACAAATACGCAGCAGATTTGTTGGTACAGATTTGATGCTGTGTTCAGTTATTTAGATCTAATCTGCTGCGATTTTGCTGCGAGTTTGCTGCGTATCGCAGCAGTAAATACGCTGCATATACGGTGTGTGGGTTTATACCCTAAAGGAGAATTGATGGCATGGGTTTGTATATATCTGCGCTGTCAGTTTCCCCTTTAAAGTAAGGAATTTCTCTGGTCTCTACATTTTATAGAGAGGATTTAAAAGAAAAAATTTATAAAATTGCAATATTAATTATAGTGCTTAAAAAAGCAGTATATTGTAACCCGTATTCTTCTTTTTCCGCAGTTTTTTTTTTGTTATTCAAGTTTTTTTTTTTTCACGTTTCTCGTGCCGGAACAATGTTATACTTTAATAGATCGGACAATTCTCCATGCTATGATATATAATATGTTTGTTTTTTTAATATTTTTATTTATATAATGGGCAAGGAGATATAAGAAACTTTTATTGGGGGTTTTATAAGGGGTTTTTAATACTTTAAAAAACTTTTTTATTCCACTTTGAAAAAAAAAAAAAAAACACTTCTATTTCACAGTAAAACATGCATAGCATAGCATAGATCAGTGTTCTAGGCGATCTATGCATAGAGTCTGCCTGAGAGCAGACTCTATACATGGATCGGCGATCCGACAGGATGGAGGTAAGTGGCTTACCACCGCCCGTTGGTACAAGCGATTGGGGCCCCCGCAGCATGGCTGCAGGGGTCCCGATCACTCAGTGACAGGGGCTTGTCCTGTCATTGAGTACCTTAAACGCTGCAATCGCTATAGATCAAAGCATTTAAGGGGTTAATGGCAGGCAGCTACGGGATAACAGCTGCCTGTCATTACCCTCGGCTCCCGGGACACTGATGTGTGCGGGACCGCTCTCACTGCAGCGGTCCCGCACACATAAAACCCCCTCAGTGTCAGGAATGTATATATACATTCCTGCAGCACGGGGCTATGTGCAGTTGGAACGTAAATGTACGTATTACTGATGTGAAGGGGTTAAAGATCCCTAATTTTCCAGAGGAAATAATGGCCACACAGTAAAGCATTAAAGCTCTTAAAAGCACGGTACCACAGTCACTCTTAAAGTGACGGTACATAAGTCACTCCTAAAGGGACAGTAATAAAGTCACTTTGAAAGGACGGTATTAAAGTTGTTCTTAAAGGGCCGGGGCCAAAGTCATTCTTAAAGGGACAGCACTAAAGTTTCTCTTCAAAGGGTGGTACCAAAGTCACTCTTAAAGGGAGGATATCAAGGGTTAAAGTTTCTCTTAAATGGAAGTCACTGGTAAAGGGGCGCTCTTTTCAAGCACTATGTATTTTCCTGGAAATGCAAATCTAGTGGAAAACATATTGGATGGTCTAGAACATTTAAATTTTGGAAGGAGAAATAAATCTGGGTTTAACTGCAATGGGTGTGGAGACAGCAGGTGCACATAGGCCCTGTTGTCATGTATGTGAAAGCAGTCTTTAGTACAATTTCAGACAGTCTAATTCAGAGCATGTAACATTGCAGACACTCACCTTATGAAAGCCAAAGAGATGACATAGTCTGGGTTGACTGTAATGGTCCAGTCACAGTCCCTGCTGTGCGGATATGGGTGAGGGAAATTCGGAGATAAAATGAAACCTGCAGAGCCAGTGAGATTGCCACCACATGGAGCTGGAAAACAAACAAACAAAAAAAAAATGTTAAATAGTAATATAAAGATATGTCATTTCCTAAAGGGGAACTATCAGCAGGTGAGACTAATCTACTGGCCACCTAGGAGGAAGGTATGTTAGGGGACCAACAACAGGTTAGATTGGTTCCCCTTTATCTTGTATTAGATTATTGTTAGCAACATGATTTAGTGACACTTAGTCCTTTAGTGTATACACAGTATCAGTCTTTATGTAGACACCCAATGGCTTGATTGAATGTCCTGATAGCATGATGTAATATGACGCATTGAGACTGTAATGCATGCGGCTTCCATTGGATCAAATAAATCTTAAAGCGACTCACAATCTCCCCCCTCAAACCGCTTGTACCTTTGGATAGCTGCTTTTAATCCAAGATCTGTCCTGGGGTCCGTTCAGCAGGTGATGCAGTTGTTGTCCTAAAAAACAACTTTTAAACTTGCAGCCCTGTGCTCAATGGTTGGGGCTTACATTGTGTATGCATTAGGCTGGCACACCCTCTCTGTCCCTCCTCCCCGCCCTCCTCATCATTAGGAATGCTCCAGGCAGATTGCCTCCTATTCATCAGCTGTGGCAGCCCGGCACATGGGCTGGATCCTTAAGCACATGTTCAGTGGCATTTCTTATGATGAAGAGGGTGAGGAGGAGGGACGGAGGGGTGGTGCAAAGTAAGGGCACAGATATTCCCATTTGGCACAGGGCTGCAAGTTTAAAAGTTGTTTTTTAGGACAATAACTGCATCACCTGCCGAACGGACCCCAGGACTGGTCTTGGATTAAAAGCAGCTATCCGAAGGTACAAGCGCTTTGGGGGGGGGGGGGGTCAGATTGTGGGTACAGAGTCACTTTAACTCTCTAAATAATATTATGGATAGGAAGAAAATCTCTATGTCACATAAGTAGAAAATACATGATCGGGTTGAAGACACCTTACCTATACACGATGGAGGACTAGGCTGCCAAAAGAAACGGTTATCCACTTGGATACAGGTAATCCTTTCTTCCCCTTGTAACTCATATCCAGGATCACACTGAAAAACGACAGTATCCCCAGGTTCCCGGCCGTCACCATTCCTAGTTCCATTCATAGGAACTCCAGGATCACGACACGCTGTCGCCACTGAGCCTAAGAAAGAAATGTAAGTTTTATGAAATGACAATTTTCAAGTATTTCTTAAGTAAACTTTTGTTTTAAATTTAGGTTCCATTGTATTAAGAAAAATATTTGGCTCCTCCTTCAGTTTTGATCAAACGATCGAAGAGTAGATTCAGCTGACTCCTATGATGGTAAAAATAATAATTATTTTTTTAGAGACCTATCTGAGTTGAAAAGCTGAAATCAATAGGAAAAGCCAATTTAATTGGGATGAGCCAACCATATATTGTTCGTTGGGCCTCCTCAACTTTTTCCCCCAATGGCAGCTGTCAGGGTCAAGAATGGATTGGTATTCTTGATTCCAATACCTCCTATCCTTTTGTTCTTGGGGAGATGAGCAGCCACTAAGACATCTGACAGTGGCTTTCTACCAACTCTCTTTTTAGAGTAGACACATGTTCATCCGCCCACAGCATAGCCAAACATGCACATGGGATCCATGGACATAGCTGTATGAAGGTTCATTTAACATGATGGTATAAGGCCTATACAAAACAGGGCAGATTTCCTATTGAAAATGTGCCATAATTCTCGTAAAATCTACAAAAAAAAACAAAAAAAACTAGTTTATATGAAGTAGAAAATTTCTTAGACTCTCTTGTGTAAGGGCCCCATTACACAACCCAACCTTATGCTGTAAACTAGTGCCAATTTTCATGTTCTGCACTTTACACATTTAGATCAACCAATGCGACCGGGAAACATAAACAATAACTGCATTGATTGTCCAGCCCTTGAAGTTCAACGTTATCAGTTGTCCGTACCAATTTAACCCAATGGTGATGTGTGGTTAATAATTTTATTAGCCCTAAACAAGATTCAGGCTATGTTCCCACCGTAGGAAAATTACGTCCTCTTTTTGACCAAAGTCATAGCCATTAGATGGCCGTCTTTTGGTGCAAAAATGACGGTCATCTGGAAAAAAGGCAGTCATTTTCCAGTTGTGGGGATCATAGCCTCAATGAGACATCAAGCAGCTTGTCTACAGGCTGATCGGTGGCCTTAAAGGGGACAACAGGATCAAGGAGAATAGAACACCTTTTTACGTTTTAAAACTGAGCCTTGAAGGAAATGTACCTGGTGATAATCCTTGCACATTACACCCAGTTTAAACCAGCTATTAGAGATGAGCGAACCGAGTTCGGGGTCGAGTCCATCCGAACACGAACGATGGGCATTTGATTAGCGGGGGCTGCTGAACTTGGATAAAGCTCTAAGGTTGTCTGGAAAACATGGATACAGCCAATGGCTATATCCTTAGGGCTTTATCCAACTTCAGCAGCCACCGCTAATCAAATGCCGAAAGCTCGGGTTCGGATGGACTCGAACATGCTCAAGGTTCGCTCAACTCTACCAGCTATCATACGCAGCCAACTGGAAAATCACAACATGGTCATGACACTCTTCAAGTCCTATTTTAGGGTATATTCACACGGGCGGGCTCGCAGCAAGATTCTCGCTGCGAGCCCGGCAGGTCCTGGCAGTTCCCATACACTACATACTTGCTGCGGTCTAAACGACCGCAGCGAGTATGTAATTATACCGCCCTTAACCCCTTCTGCTCCCGCCCGCTGTAAGCATACTTTACCTGTCCTTGCTGCACGGGTCCGGCGTCCTGCTCTCCTGTCCGGCCAATCAGTGGCTGCAGCTGGGCAACACACTAATTGGCCGGACAGAAGAGCAGGACGCCGGACCCGTGCAGCAAGGACAGGTAAAGTATGCTGCTTACAGCGGGCGGGAGCAGAAGGGGTTAAGGGCGGTATAATTACATACTCGCTGCGGTCGTTTAGACCGCAGCAAGTATGTAGTGTATGGGAACTGCCAGGACCTGCCGGGCTCGCAGCGAGAATCTCGCTGCGAGCCCGCCCGTGTGAATATACCCTTACTGTGTATAAAATAAGAAAAAAGCAGTTGAAATGCCATTATTATTGATGTATCTTGCGTCTCTAGTCTATTCTGTCTGATATGGGATGTACTTTGCTGCAGGGGTTTTCATTTCACAAATTTAAATTAATATTTTGAAATGGGATATATTTAACCCCTTCAAGACCGAGCCCTTTGATGCAGGGATGTCCGGGTCAAATTAATGTAATGTTCCTCCCCACCTTCTAAGAGCCATAGCACTTTTATTTTTCCACCTATAGGGCTGTTTGGGGTGTCATTTTTTGTGCCATGATCTCTAGTTTTTAATAATATCATATTGGTGTAAAAGAAAAGTTTTGATCACTTTTCATATTTTTTTTTATTTTTTTTTTCTGATATATAATTTAAAAAAATCAGAAATCCTAGAATTCCGCCCTCCCCCTCCCCATTTACGCCATTCACCGTGCGGGAACAATAATGTTATATTTTATTAGATTGGACAATTCCGCATGCTATGGCTGCACGCTCCATTGTATGCTGTGGGGAGTTGTGATGCGGGGGCGCACATATGTGCCCGCATCAGAATTCAGCGGCGGTAAAGATCACCCGGCTGGTACTGCCGGCCGGGATGATCTTTTCTGACACCTGCCGTTCCGTGACCCGGGTGGGTTACGGAACGGCCGGTGTCATACAACTTGTGAACATAGCCTAAGACTGTATTTTTTATTTTTCATATAAATCCCACTGAAAAAGATTCTGCTGTGTTTGCCTTTCAAGTTGGACTTAGTACAAATGGGTTGCAGGCCCCCTTCACACACTGACACAGGGAAGTTGGGCAGTTGTGTTCCATTTATTATGCTACTGAGATTCTAGACCCTGTCCACTGTATGTGCACTGCTGCTCCCCCCCCCCCCAACTATCCCACTATGAATAAAAATAACTTATATCACCACATGTCATTAACTAGGGACACAACTCAAACACGTTTCTTGCCCTTTAAATTGGACATCATTATCCGAGAAAAATAAGACCATAGTCTATGGTTCCATTCACACTCCGTGCCAGAGATCTAATCTCGGATTTTTTCACATCAACAATGAGAACCAATCTTAGCATAAGGAATAACAATGGAAATACTCTTTATGGATATGTTGGGATTGCTTCTCTATTTTAGTTGGATTTGTTCCCGATTTTCTAAAAAAAACAAAACAAAAAAAAAAACATGGTGGGTCATAAATTTATTTAACTCCATCAAGAAATGTTATCGCTGTTAAGTTTCCCAATCTCCCATTTATAATTGACAGTGAAATTGTATAATTATATGTTGATAAAATGCCTTAATGTAGGTGCAGGCTGTCTTACAGCACACCATCAATCTTTAGAAAATGTAATATACATTCACACCTTCCCCCAGGGTGTTGGGTAGCAATCTAATAAGGAAAAGCACATAACTCTGTTAATGATCAGATTTTTTTTTTTTTTTTTTTAATAAAAAAAATGAAGTAATCTTATAACATCCTGAATTACAATATCTAATTAGAAAAATTATATTCACACCTTAATTTGACATGAAATTAGCAAGATATACATTTCCAAGGCTTCATTTGCATTGGATCTTCACATCAAAGGGATAATTATCTCTTTTGTATCTAATATGTCAGAGCGTAATTAAAAATATTAATATGATGAAGGCATTGACCAGAAATTCATGAACCCATCAGTACCAAAAAAAAAAAAAATCTTAATTTGCAGAGCTATCGTAAAAAATGTAGGGAAGGAGAAGAGCAGAAAGTGACGGCATAGTCGGTGAATTATGACTCTATGTAGACCACAGATGTTAAACTCAGGTCCTCCAGCTGTTACAAAACAACGATTCCCATCATGCCTGGGCAGCCAAAGGCAACAATACCCTAAAGGACCACAGTTTTAATAGAAAAAAGCATTGTAGATTCATACTGTCATGCAGTGTTCCAGAACCCATGTGTCACTAACACTGAGTATATGTGTATGTAGGGTGGCACTATTATCTTTATTGCAGGCTTTTATCTGTGGACAAGGTCTAGAATCTGCATTTATGTGTATTCTCTGTTCAGTGACAGCAAGCACAAGCTTTGAAGGTCTAAGAATGGGTTAATTTGTCTGTGTAATTCAGCACTTTCTGTCTGCCACCTGCTGGAGAAAATGGATTGCGAGCCACCTCCTTTCCCCTGGCCCTATCACAGCCCTGCTAAAATTTTCCCTTCAGCTCTGTCTAATCCTGTGTTGAGCTGCCTCAGGCTCATCTCCACCAATAGAGAACCACCCAGAATTACAGCCCAGTTCGTGCTAAGTATCCAGCTAATTCATAGGGCCAGTGAGAGTGTTACGTGGGGTCTGGCTATCAGGCCAGTGCTATATGCTGCAACCCTGGAGGGTATGCTGAGTATCCTGAGCTTCTTTGTTCCTGTTTACTAGCCATGGCTGGCAAAACCACCTGGGGTGCAACTTCCACTGATGAGGGACCAAGACCTATCCACGCTGAGGGAGGTTATCCAAATCTTTAAAGAGACTCTGTCAGTAGGTTTATACAGTCCTGTTAAAGGGTAGCTGTCAGGAGCCGAGCCACACGCTCAGCCCCTGCCTCTGGCGATGGCGTCCCTGGTTACGGGTAGGGCCGGTTGCTGAGGGCGCGCCGATGGCGTCCTTAGCAGCCAGCCTGCTGTTTGTGCGCTGCAACACTTTTTTACCTTAGTCCATTCCTGGTTTTGTTGCGTTCTTTGTTTGTGTCTTCTGTCCGGTCCATGTTTTTCAGTTTTCCCTACACCTTCCTTGCTGTGGCTAACTCACTGATTGTTTCGGTCTGTGTTCTGATTGACAGCTGACCTGGCCAGTTAGCTGTCAGCACCTAGGTTGCTATCCTCTATATATCCAGCCCTAGGCCTCAGTCCACTGCCTGTGAAAGAGCCTAGTAACCCTAGCGTATCTTGAGCTAGCATTCCTCTGACCTGTTTATCCTGTTTTCCTGATCTCTAGCTTTTGGACTTCGACTATTCTTTTGGACTCTGATTTTGTACTGTAGTTGTACGCTTGTTGCCGACTTAGCCTTTCTGACTATTCTCCTTTGTGTTGTTTGTCTTGTCTCGTCCTGTGCCTCACTTACATCAGTGTAAGGAACATCGACAAGTTGTCCGCAGTGTCCCTAGTAACTGTCTGAGGCAAGCAGGTAGGGATAGCTGGGGTGGGTGCGAGTTGCAGGACAGCACTTGTCTTTTGTTTTCCAGTACCCTACCTGACAGTAGCATAAACTAGTGACAAAGAAATTGAACAGAATGATGTATCACTTACATTGGTCTTTGCAGCTGATTTGGAATATCCTCCTGAATAACTTAGACAATAAGTAGTCCTCTCCATTATGTGCATGAGCCCAGAAGTCCTGGACATTCATGAAAAGCAGTAAACTCCACCCACCAGCTGCTGATTGGCAGTTATCTATCCATGCTGTGTATAGGCAGCCAACTGTCAATCAGCAGCTGGCGGGCTGGGAATGGGTGTGGCAAGAATCATATTCTCCTGCATATAAGGAGAACGGCTGAAGAAAAATATGTAATACACTGATCTGTTCAGCATTTATATCACCAGTTTATGCTGCCCACATTTAAGGCAGCATAAACCTAAAAACAGATTCTGAGTCCTGCAAGTCCACAGAGGTAATACTGACAAAACAGCAGAATACAATATGCCATGATAACTATACACAGGAGCAGGGGCCAACGTTATTGGTGTGGCATGGCATACATTTATATTCCCTGATCAAATGTGCTCATATAAGTTTTTGGGAAACAGATCATCCTTATCTGGGTGGAAGCCTACATAACAAAGGAAAATTATTATGGTTCAAAGTCCAGATCTATTCAAGACCACAGAATAGAGGTTTATCAAAACTTTGTTAAAGCAACAGTGGCCATTTAACTTTAACCAGAAAGTTACTAAACTTAAAGGATTAGTTTGATATAAAAACCTTTCTTAAAGTATGTTCACACATAGCAGCTATGTTTCACAGTAGGGAACCTGCAGGGAAAATCCACAGTGTGCATTCTACAAGTTGTAATATTTGCTTGATTCTTCTTTTAATCTTAAAAAATCTGTAGCCTAAAATCTGCAATGACTCCTGCACCATCAATACCACAGCATTGGGTTCAGAGATTATGTGGAGAAAAGTTACAGATTTCACACTGTATGAAATCCTCCATGTATACGCTAGGTGTGAACATATCCTTAAGTCGTCAATATTATAAAATGTGAGTCTAGCTCATAAAATTCCCTTCATTCTTTACTTATTCTTATATTTGAAACAACAAAAAAAATTTGACCAAATTTGACCAAGTACATGTAAAAGATCTAAAGAATGAGCAGGATCTGTTCTACATTTCCCGACGATCAATCATCTCCGATCAGGCAGCCTCATAGACCGTAATGGAATTTTCAAAACAGAGATTGCTTTGTACTGGAGAATGAAATGCAGTGGTAAGCAGCAGGGAGACCACCACCAATGAACACTTGGCCCTGTGAGCTTTTTTTTTTTTTTTTCAAACCGAGCATGAGGCATTTGATTACCGATGGCTGAAGAAGTTAGATGCAGCCCTAGGGAGTCTTGGAAAATATAGATACAGTATGTGGCCTATGGTGGTATCGATTTTTTACAGGTAGCTTTAGGGTTGCATCCAATTTTTTCAGCCACTGGTAAACAAATGTTGCATGGTTGGGTTTGGATGAACTTGAGTGTGCTCGAGATTCACTAATCTCTAGTCCTTTATGCTCCACTACGTATTTTGTTATTTGCATTTATCAGTATCTTCACCTCACCCAGGAGAGAGTTTGCTGCCATTTACTGCTGGGCTCCCCAACAAGTGCTATGCCTGATACTCTCATATGAGGTCCATGCATAGATCCATGTCCATCCTTGCAGTAGAGTAATTAAGAACCGGTTTGAACAGTAGAACGAACCAAGAAAACTGCACTTACACTTACAACTGCACTGCACTTACAGTGTTTTCTGCCACACCCTGTCACATGGCCATGCTTCGTAAGTCCATGGGCCATCTCACCGGGCACAGATACAAATACATGTCAAAAATTTAGTTTGTTTTTTTAATCCGTTACATGAACACTTTAAGTAAGCACAAAGATAAACATAACTTACTTGAAAACTGAATGGCAAATCCCGATTTGCTGATGTAAAAATCGGTGTCGAATTGGATGGTGACAATATTGAGAGTGCTGTGAATGCCCTCAGGAATAAGGGAACCGCTAATCTCTTTGAGCAACATTTCATTTTCGAGAGGTCCATCCCAAACACGTAGGATGTCGTGTGAGGCTTCCGTGTCGAAGGCGAGGAACTGAAGACTGTGAATGCAAGAACAATAACCATCTTTTAATAAATTGAACAAGCGCCCTATAAATATAAATGGAATAGGAGTCCTACATTAGATAATAAAAAAGCCGTATTCCCGAATTCGGAAACAATTACTGCTCATTCTTTGAATAGTGAAAGCTATTCAATTTTCCAATATGCTTTCTATATCAATTCATCATACTTTTCTCCTTTCAAAAGATTTTTATTAGGTTTTTCAAAACATAATATGTTCTGCATAACTGCAACATGGCACCACGTCAAGTACAAGAGTACATATCAGCAGAGTAACCGAGGACATTGTACATGGTAATCTCCATACAGGCAGACTCATCATACAACATCACTATTCCAAAGCAAATGGATCCTTCATTACGACTTCCAGTGGGTAATAACCTTATAAGTATGTACACTCACCGGCCACTTTATTAGGTACACCTGTCCAACTGCACGTTACCACTTAATTTCTAATCAGCCAATCACATGGCGGCAACTCGGTCAAGACAATCTCCTGCAGTTCAAACCGAGCATCAGTATGGGGAAGAAAGGTGATTTGAGTGCCTTTGAACATGGCATGGTTGTTGGTGCCAGAAGGGCTGGTCTGAGTATTTCAGAAACTGCTGATCTACTGGGATTTTCACGCACAACCATCTCTAGGGTTTACAGAGAATGGTCCGAAAAAGAAAAAACATGCAGTGAGCGGCAGTTCTGTGAGCGGAAATGCCTTGTTGATGCCAGAGGTCAGAGGAGAATGGGCAGACTGGTTCGAGCTGATAGAAAGGCAACAGTGACTCAAATAGCCAACCGTTACAACCAAGGTAGGCAGAAGAGCATCTCTGAACGCACAGTACGTCGAACTTTGAGGCAGATGGGCTACAGCAGCAGAAGACCACACCAGGTGCCACTCCTTTCAGCTAAGAACAGGAAACTGAGGCTACAATTTGCACAAGCTCATCGAAATTGGACAGTAGAAGATTGGAAAAACGTTGCCTGGTCTGATGAGTCTCGATTTCTGCTGCGACATTCAGATGGTAGGGTCAGAATTTGGCGTCAACAACATGAAAGCATGGATCCATCCTGCCTTGTATCAACGGTTCAGGCTGGTGGTGGTGGTGTCATGGTGTGGAGAATATTTTCTTGGCACTCTTTGGGCCCCTTAGTACCAACTGAACATCGTTGCAACGCCACAGCCTACCTGAGTATTGTTGCTGACCATGTCCGTCCCTTTATGACCACAATGTACCCAACATCTGATGGCTACTTTCAGCAGGATAATGCGCCATGTCATAAAGCTAGAATCATCTCAGACTGGTTTCTTGAACATGACAATGAGTTCACTGTACTCCAATGGCCTCCACAGTCACCAGATCTCAATCCAATAGAAAATCTTTGGGATGTGGTGGAACGGGAGATTCGCATCATGGATGTGCAGCCGACAAATCTGCAGCAACTGTGTGATGTCATCATGTCAATATGGACCAAAATCTCTGAGGAAGCTTCCAGCACCTTGTTGTATCTATGCCACGAAGAATTGAGGCAGTTCTGAAGGCAAAAGGGGGTCCAACCCGTTACTAGCATGGTGTACCTAATAAAGTGGCCGGTGAGTGTGTATATATAAATATATATATGTATATATATATATATATATATATATATATATATATATATATATATATATATATCCCATAAGAAATAATTGAAACACAGTGCTCTTTGTTGATACAGAACACCTTACCTACCTTTTTGTGTTTGTCTGTATCAGTAAAGAAGGGGTTATTAAATTAACTCTACCTCTACATACAACTCCCCAGGTGGCTGCAAACCTGCTGGTGCTGATAACTATTGGTACTAGTGACGGTTACCTGGAGCAACTATTGGTGAAAGGGTTAATTTAGGGGTCAGAAAGAAGTAACGTTCATTAACCATCCAGCACCACGTGTAGGCACTATGGTGGCAACGTGAGCGGCGCTAGATGTCTAGATGAGGAGTCTTTAGGGAGTTAAAGCGCTCACTGATTGGGTTACTTCTATGCCAGCAGGATCGAAGCTGCCTGAACACTGGCGTAGGAGGGCGCCGCAGCCTCACTCTGACAGTTGTTTGTGTAAATGGGGGGGGGGAATCATAAAGTCAATGACATCTGGGCAAATAATTTTTTATGGGAGGATTCAGCAATAAGCTGTTGGTTTTCGAATGATTGGTAGTGAGGCACAAAGATGTCAAATTATAGTACCTGCAACATCAGACAGATGACCACACATGGCAAAATGGAGGGAGGATGGAAGCTACTGGCATTCTGAGGGTGCAAGGGGAAAGGCCAGGGAGGTTTCTTACTAGAGATGAGCGAGTCGCTGATCTCAACGAAGTGCTTCATTTGATCAGCGCTCCACTCATCAAGGCCGTAGCCTTTCAGTGCTGCTCCGCTGCCTGACGCTCAACCACGGTCGCTGGGGAAAAGATGGATCCAATCCTGGTAAACTGGGAGAAGTTTCCCACGATTGGATCAAGCTTTTCCCGGCATCCTGGGAGTGCTGAAAGACTTGATGAGTGGAGCGCTGATCAAATGAAGCACTTCGTTGAGATCAGCTGTTCGCTCATCTCTATTTCTTAGGGCCCTATTACACAGGACGATTATCGTGCGAAAAATCGTTAAATTGTTCAAATTTAAACAACAAACGTTCTGTGTAATTGCAGGCAACAATCAAAAAATTGTCCGTGTGTCGTTGATCATTGAGTTAGATCTGAACCTAAAATTATCGTTAATCGTTTTCTGTAATTCCACATTCATTCACTCAAGTTCCGCATTTGTTCACTAATCGTTCAGTGTAATTGCACATTGTTCATTGTTTTGCTGGGATCAGATGGAGTAAGGGTCCTATTACACGGAGCGATTTTTAACGATAAACTACTAACGATAAACGATCGCAAACGAGATGGTTTATTATTAACCTGAATTCGTTCACCATATTACACAGAACGATGGTCTTTAGTTATGATTGTTACTCCGATCGTTATTGCAGTCGTTACTATGATTAATTATTCCTTCTGATCCCAGCAAAACAATGGACAATGCAATTACACTGAACGATTAGTGAAAAAATGCGGAACTTGAGCGAAGGATGTGGAATTTCAGCGAACGATTAACGATAATTTTAGGTTCAGATCTAAATCAACGATATACGAATGATTTTTAGATTGTTGCCTGCAAATACACAGAAAGATTATCAAATTCGAACGATATAACAATTTTTTGCATGATAATCGTCCCGTATAATAGGGCCCTTAACGATCATAGTAACAATCACCATAACGATTGTAGTAACAATCACCCTAACGATCGTAGTAACGATCGTAACTAAAGAATATTGTACTGTGTAAAATGGTGAATGATTTTAGGTTAACGACAAACAATCTCGTTTGCGATTGTTTATCGTTAGTCAATCGGTAAAAATCGCTCTGTGCAAAAGGACCCTTACTCAATTGGCCAGACCGGTAGGTTGCAAACTGCCTACAGAGGGATACTGGGCATGGCAGAGGTGTACTGGGCATTTCCCTTGTGTAATAGCCCCCATTTCTCATAGGTTCCCTATGTATATTTTAGCCTAAGACTGAAATAACTGCAGAGGAAACAGCATTTCAATACATTCTAATGGAGAAACTACTGAAAGGTGCACAGTCATGACAAATATGATATATTTTGAGTGAACTTGAGTTCACAGAAATTCACATAAGGTAATTTTGTGATTTCGGATTCGGTCTTCAATTACCTTCAATTTGTTTTAACATAGAAATGAGATCATTTGGGTGTCAGGATCCTGACATTATCATCTGTCATCGTTCTTAAGAAGAATTGTTTAATGGGAGAAAATTTGCTGGAGAAAATTACAGTAATGAAAAGAGATGGTAAATCTCTGCCGAGTCTTCTGACACTTTATTGTATTATCTTACTGTTTTATGTTCCAAATATATTTTGGTGTTTTTAATCATCAAGTGAACTATGATCCAGAGAGCAGGAAAGCCATGGGTGTAGATGGGGGTGCAAAGGAGAGATAGCGGTGGTGCCTGAGGAGACCCAGAGATCCTTCTCTGACAGATAAGTGTAGTAAAGGAGTCTTTTTTAACCCCTTAAGGTCAAAGCCAATTTTCATTTTTGCACTTTTGCTTTTTCCACTTTATGTTTAAAAGTCCATAGCACTTGCATTTTTTCACCTAGAGACGTATATGAGCGCTTATTTTTTGCAAAACCAATTGTACTTTGCAATGACAGGCATTATTTTTCCATAACATATGCTGCGAAACTGGAAAAAAATCATTTGCGCTGTCAAATTGAAAAAAAAAGGAATTTGTTTTGATTTCGGGAAGTTTTGCATTTACGTTATTCGCCCTGGGGTAAAACTGACTTATTATGCATGCTCCTCAAGTCGTTATGATTACAACGATATGTAACATGTATAACTTTCATTGTATCTGATATATGTTCCCTAAAATCGTTCCATCCCCAGGCTTGTAGAGCTTTTATCCTTTGGTCTATGGGGCTGTATAAGGTGTCATTTTTTGCGCCATGATGTGTTCTTTCTATCGGTACCTTGATTGCGCATATGCGACTTTTTGATCACTTTTTATTACATTTTTTTTCTGGATTTGATGCGACAAAAATGTGCAATTTTGCACTTTGGAATTTTTTGGCGCTTACGCAGTTTACCGTGCGAGATCAGGAATGTGATAAATTAATAGTTTTGGCGATTACGCGCGCGGCGATACTAAATATGTTTATTTATTTGTTTATTTATATTTATAAAATGGGAAAAGGGGGTGATTTGGACTTTTAATGGGGGAGGGGATTTTTTATTAATAAAAAAACATTTTAACTTTTATTTTTACTTTAACTAGAAGTACCTCTGGGGGACTTGTATATAGACAGCACTGATCTCTCATAGAGATTAATGCTGTGTATATACACAGCAAAGATCGATCAGATCGGTCATAGATTGCTATGGCCTGCTGCAGGCCACAGCAATCTATTGCCGAGTCGGGATCAGCGTCATTCGGACACTGAGGCCCGGCACGGGCGGAAGAACGGATCTCCCCCCAGCTGCACTTAGAGGCTTAATTAGCCGGCGCGGCAATTGGACCCGCGCCAGCTAATAGAGGCACTGCCCGGCTGCACATATCAGCCGGGATCAGCGCCGTTCAGAGCTCTGGACCCACTCTGAACACCCCCCACGGCACCATGACGTATCAGATACGTCATGGGTCGCTAAGGGGTTAAACACATTTCTTCCATAAAGGTAACTGTACATAAAAGGAAAAAAAGGAAACACAGTGGCGCTGCATGTCCAGGCAGATAAACCCTGTGAGATGTGTATGTGCAAATTCACACAAATGCACACTCATCTGGTTAGGTCGAACGTATTAGGCACAACTCTAATGTAGGCTTGAAGGTATATAAGGAGGGCTGCTGCCTTCAACCTTCCGATTTCCCTGGATGTGGGATCGGGATCAAACTCCAAATAACCTTGCAACAATGGTGGATTCCTTGGCGCTCAAACCTCCAGGCACAGTCACTCCACTTCAATCAAGAGGCAGAGATTCCCAGTATTCTTGCCAATCAGATGTGTTCTTTATTACTACACGTTTTAAGGGTTAACCACCCTCTTCATCAGGCAGGTCATCAGTTGCCTGATGAAGAGGGTGGTTAACCCTTGAAACGCGTAGCAATAAAGAACACATCTGATTGGCAAGAATACTGGGAATCTCTGCCTCTTGATTGAAGTGGAGTGACTGTGCCTGGAGGTTTGAGCGCCAAGGAATCCACCATTGTTGCAAGGTTATTTGGAATAAAGCTAACTGTGTAATAAAACTTTTTATTGGGTACTCGATCGAGCACTTTGTGGTGCTCGGTTAAAGGTGGCCATACACCTTCATGAACCGAAAACTGAACATTCCCACCCGCCACAGAAACCTAATGTATATTTTTGGTTCTCATTTTTGTATATTTAATATAAACATCCCTTCAAGGGACATAATATACAAAAATTATACCAAAAAATAAAATAAGTGAACCAGGTACCCTCCGCTCTGCCGAGCAGGGGCCACCTGGTTAAATGCTCGAGTCTCCCATTGATTTCAATGGGGTTCGTTACTCGAGTAACAAGCACTTTAGTGCCCCATCAAAATTAATATATAAATATTTTATTTTAATTTTTTGTCACATTTTTACATTGACTGACAGCCTTAAGAGGCAATAATGCCACCAATGGGGGGAACTGTAGCCTTGTCCTGCCACAGTTACATATCACTAGTGCTACTGCATGCATTGTTAACAATACTGAGCCTCCCCGATGTTTATTGTAATGAATGTTAGCATCTGAACACACATTACTCTTGGGGAAGCTGTCTGTGTCACTAGCGCTACAGGTTCAGTAGCCTGTAGCAGAGGGAGCAGTGATTGACAGTTATCCCCGCTCAGCGCTTCTGACACAGACAGCTTCCCCAAGTCTACTGTCTATTTTAATCATAACAAGTATTTTATAGACATTAGGGAGAGCTCAGTATTGTAAGAGATATGTAACTGTGCTGGGACAGGCCGTGTGCAACCCTGCATTTCCTGTTACAGCCATTGGTGGCAGCAAAGGGGTTGTGTAACCTCTTACTGCTGTCGTTCAATATAAAAAATGGCAAGTGGCAACAGACAGACTTTAACAGGATGTTTAGAGACCCATCTCTTGCAATGAGGCTGGGAGACAGGGAGAGAAGCGCTCAGCCATATGCTTCTCCCAACTGCTTTTAGTGATCAATGGGGGTCTGAAAATTCAGGTTCTCACTAGTGTTGTGCAACCACTGAAATGCTTTAGTGCTCAACTCAAGTATCAAACCCCATTGAAAATGGGAGACTCAAGCATTTAACTACAGTGGGGAATGCCTGGTTCAACGTAAAGGGATATGTAAACAAAACGTACAAAAATTAGAATGAAAAAAGGCAATAGATTACTGCAAAACCCATTAGAACTCCGGCAGTATGCCAAGTTCCAGTGTGTCTTGCAGTAACATATTGCATTTTGTTGTTCAAATTTTTGCATATTTCATTTACACATCCCTGCAAGGGATCAAAATATACAAAAATTACAACAAAAAAAATGCTATACACTACTGCAAGACACATTTGAACTGTACTAATGTGTCTTGCAGTAACCCAATCTCCCCAAAGTTTGATCGAGCACCCTGTCCAATAGAGCATGCTCCCTCAACACTAGTAATTAAAACTTTTGAGATTTCTGTACGGCTTGTCATGTCAATTCTCTTTTTTCTTTTTCTTTTTTTAATGATAGGAATGCTGAGCATAGCCAGGCTTGCTGCACCTGGGGTAAAAGTTGTTGGTGCCCATTGGCACTGCCCCCACTTTGTAGCTCTTGCTGGGCGGCATCAACAAACTTTGTTCATGAGTTTCTATCTTTTAGTTTCTAAGACATTTGATAGATTTTCCAAATCAAACATAACATGGACCTGCTTCCTATATCTTATATACCCCAACTGTGTACTGCGGCTCTTCAGATCTCTTCTGCTCATAATAACTTATTGATGACTTACCTTTATCTTGAAACCTACTCTCCCTCCCTGCTGTTTTCCATCTTGGCAGCTTACTCTGCCTCATCCTTGTAACTTTTAAAGTCTTCTTTTCAAACAAAGTCTCACCTCTAACACTGCCCTATTTTCTTAGCCACACAGATTGAGCCCTTAAAAGACTGCACCAGCTTTGCTACTGTGTATGCCTCCAAGCGTAAGCTATAGTTCTACAACATACTAAATATTCTTGGTTATAAAATGGAAGAATATCTCCAATATAACCAATTATATAAATCATTTTTTATTTTATTTTTTTACATTCTATGTTATGTCTTTGTTTTATTAAGCTGACACTTTCCGTTGTGTAGATATTATTTCTCAACAGTTGTCTATTTTCTCTAAAAGTTGTCTATGGGGACAACCAATTGCAACACAGCTGCAACAGGTCACTTCTGTTCCTGTGGCACCTGGCCTTGTAAATTTCCTAGACTAATAGCACTATGGAAAGTATGCAAGGGAGCGGAGACACCTGTCTAGAAACAGGTGACCCTGCTCCTTATGTGGCCTGCCAACTGCCCTAAACGGTGGCATTTGCAACAATGCAACTTTTCTTGCTTAAATAATAGAGATGGGCGAACATTTCAAATATTTGGTTCGACAAACTTTGAAGTAAAGTTCAGATTTGTCCGAAACGAACCTTAAACAAACTGCACTAAAACAGCTAAACGATTGCAGGCATTTAGCTGCTTGAGTGCTGTTCATAAAGTTTTCTTATCAATACGTACCTGTCTGCACTCCCCCCGTGTCCTCCTTTTCTGCTTTTTAGTGTCCCCCGCAGCTGCCAAAAGCCTGCTCAGCCAATCACTCTCTGAGACGGGAAAGAGCCGCAGCCAATCATTAGCTGTTAATCTTGAGAGTGACAGCCCATTCAGCTGTGGCGCTGCCCCATCCCAGTCAGTCAGTGGTTGAGCGGGCTGGTGGTGGCTATGATCAGTGGGGGACACACCCGATTAAGGAGCAAAGACAGGTGAGTATTCCTTTTTTTTTCTATTCATTTCTATTTTTTCTATTTCTATGTGTATTAAATTGTGCGGTAGATATTTTTATGAATTCGTTCCAGTGCTAAACCAAACTTTATGCAAAGTATGGAATGAATCTTAGTTCGTAAGATTTGGTCTAATAAATATTTCAAATCTATATATTACAACTAGCATTAAAATAGTATAAAAGCCGAAGTAACCCACCGTTAACTTTCACATGTGTGTGATTTATTTTTTGTTACTTTAGATAATTCGATGCAATTACTACTGGCCGCTGTTTCCTCCTCAATCCTGTGATTCTATATGTAACACAAAAGATCCGAGGCAGTTGTCATGATTAATTAGCTCCACTCCCCTACGGATTAGTTGTGGGATTTGACTATACTGCCTCACATCATTTTCAGTAATGTTAGTTCCAATGAGCGGCTACAAACCACATATTACATACATAATTATGCAGATATTTAAAATCATCGCTATTACCGGTATAATAAATCTTTGTTACATTATTAAAGCTGATCTTCTGTCCAAGTTGCTATAATGCAGTACAGGGCTTTCGTCTACAGATAGATGGTCTTGTTTTGTACTGTATGATACACGCAAGGAATGCAATAAAAGAAAGCAATTTATTTCTTTAGAGTTTATTTATATAGGTACATGCTACCCAACAGGCACTGCAGGTGATGAGCTATAGTTGGAATAGATTATAAAGGGGTGTTCCAGTTTCATCTTTTGCATTGTATGTCATTTTTAATGGAATTTTCTCTGATTCACTGGGAATCTTCTCATTGTGTTGTTGAGATCTTGGCTCATAGTAATTGAAAAAAAAAAACAAAAAAAACTCTTCATTGCTTCGTTCTGGTAAATTCTCCAGGATATACAATAGATCTGCCTTAGGTCCCTATTACCTGTTCGGCCAATAATCACCTTATATAATAGGTCCGGAAATTAGCCAACAAACAAGAAATTGCTTGATTATAATGGAGACGCGTCACCGAGAGGAGGGGATATCATTACACTGGGGAACACTGGGCCTGCCTAGAGTACACAAATGGGGGTAAAGTGCACATGAAGAAACCAGTGCCCGTTGCAGGAACTGAGGGGGTTTTGAAAAATGGTCTACACCACTAGGATCTCTGCTCCGGTGCCGACCAGGTATTGAAAAAAACAAATTCACTACTGGAATTGGTACATTCACCTTAAAAAGTACTTGGACAATAAAAAAAAACAGTAAACGGATAAAAACTGATAAAAAGAAAAACGGTGATGTTGGACCCTGAAGTCAGTCGAATACTATGATTGAGACAATCATAGTCTCAAAAGCTAAAGAAGTTAAAATGATTAACCCTTTAAGGACATGGCCCATTTTCGTTTTTACGTTTTCGGTTTTTCCTCCTTGTGTTTAAAAGGTCATAGCACTTGCATTTTTCCACCTAGAAACCCCCATGACCCCTTATTTTTTGCGTCACTAATTGTACTTTGCAATTACAGGCTGAATTTTTGCATAAAGTACACTGCGAAACCAGAAAAAAATTCGAAGTGTGGTGAAATTGAAAAAAAAAACGCATTTCTTTTATTTGGGGGAAATGTGTTTTTACGCCATTCACCCTGGGGTAAAACTGACTTGTTATGCATGTTCCTCAAGTCGTTACGATTAAAACGATATATAACATGTATAACTTATATTGTATCTGATGGCCTGTAAAAAATTCAAACCGTTGTTAACCAATATACGTTCCTTAAAATCGCTCCATTCCCAGGCTTATAGCTCTTTTATCCTTTGGTCTATGGGGCTGTGCGAGGTGTCATTTTTTGCGCCATGATTTGATAATTCTATCGGTACCTTGATTGCCCATATACGTCTTTTTGATCGCTTTTTATTACATTTTTTCTGGATTTGATGCGACCAAAAATGCGCAATTTTGCACTTTGGGATTTTTTTGCGCTGACGCCGTTTACCGTACGAGATCAGGAATGTGATTAATTAATAGTTCGGGCGATTACGCACGCGGCGATAGCAAACATGTTTATTTATTTATTTATTTGTTTACTTTTATTTAAAACCTGGGAAAAGGGGGGTGATTCAGACTTTTATTAGGGGAGGGGGCTTTTTACTATTAACAACACTTTTTTTTTTTTTTTTACACATATACTAGAAGCCCCCCTAGGGGACTTCTAGTATATACACTGTGATCTCTCATTGAGATTTCTGCAGCATAGATATGCTGCAGAGATCCATGAGATCGGCACTCGTTTGCTTTCGGCTGCTGCAGCCGGAAGTAAACGAGTGCCGAGCCGAGGACGGCGCCATCTTGGACGCGTCCCCGGCCGACATCAGTAACGGAGATCGCTCCTCCGGGACAAGGTCCCGGAGGAGCGATCTCCCCCACTAGACACCAGGGAAACGTTGCCTCCGGTAATCGGAGGCAGCTGTCAACTTTGACAGCTGCCTCCGATTAGCTAATTAGCGGGCACGGCGATCAGACCGTGCCCGCTAATAGCGGCGGTCCCGGGCTACACGCGGCACCCGGGATCGCGGCACTTCAAAGCGGGGCCGCCGCGCGGCCCCGCTTTGAAGTGCAAGTGAGGACATAGGACGTACCGGTACGTCCTATGTCCTTAAGAGGTTAAGAACATGAAAACTGTATCTGTTCTGCATGGCTAACATCCCAAAAAAAATAATTTTAGGAGGTACCTAATGGGTTCAAAAGATTGCTCCACCACAGATTAGAACAGCAAAATTAAAAAAAGTCTTAGGGTCCTAATAGAGAAAGTGATTATCAACCATTATTTCCTATGGGCCACCGAACAATCTAAAGATTGTTCGGGCAGCCTCTCCCACCCAGATGTTGGTAATGGCATCGTCAGCGAGCGGGGAATAAGGAGCAAGCGAGCACTAATCTGACAGGTCAGTGCTCTCTTGTTATGAAATATTGGGCTGTCTAATAAGCCCCTTAGTCTTAGGGTATGTTCACATTGAGCAAATGGGGCGGAATTCTGCCTGCTTCAGACTCAGTGACCGCATCTCTATGGGAGGGCTCGTGCGCCTCCGCTCAAAGAATTGACATGTCAATTAATTGAGCGGAGAGTGGAGGAGAGCTCTCCCATAGAGATGCGGTCTGACACTGAAGCAGGCGGAATTCCACCCCATTTGCTCAGTGTGAACATATCTTTACAATATAACTGCATGAGAATGCAGAAACTATACACACACCTGTATTGAAATACAAATTCAAATGTAAAATTTTCAATAATGAAGCATAATATTTAATACTTTACCTTACAATATTGCCAAGATCCACTTCAATAACCCAAGTGCAGCGTAGATTATTGTCATAAGGAAAAGGGTATCCAGGGGATAGAATTCTGCCAGATGATTCTCCTTTGAAACGGCCACCACATTCAGCTGGTGAAAAATAGAAATCCAATCATTGTCATAAGGAAGTACATAAAGTCTATGACAAATGTCTGGAATTAAAATAAAAAAAAAAACTTTATACAGTATAAAGTTTTAGCAAACAAATGATATTACCGATACAAGATGGTAGTGGGTAATCCCATGCCCTCCTCTCTCCAGTCATACATTTCAGCAGACTGCTTCCATGGAGTGTGTATCCAGGGTTGCATCCGTAGATGATGGTGCTTCCAGCAAAATGTCCCTGGTCGCTGATTTTGTATCCAAATTGTGGCACTCCGGGGTCTTCACAGTGTGACAGTTCAAAACCTGAGAAGACGATAAAACATACCCTAAGTAGTAAGGAATTTACTTATGAATATATTTATACCAATATGTATGTAACAGTAAGTCATTAATACAGAGCACTGTTGAAAAATCTGAATGGGGTTGATTTTGGGGGGCATCAAAATAATGCGTTAGGTAGGGAAGAGCGGACCAGAAGGGTAAAGTTCAGGGTCCGTGTCTGAATCCCTGTGTCCCTGACACTGCAGGAGCCCGACACACATCAAACTCAGGGTCTGATGAAGACATTGGATGATGACTCCACCAGGGACTGTCCAAGGAAAACATAGATGCTTTCTTTCAAAAACAGCTCCTCTCTTGTCCTTAGATGGTGTGCGGTATTGTAGCTTAGCTCCACCGAAGTGAATGGACATTAGATGTAATAGCACACACCTAAGCACAGGGTTGATATTTAGTTTTTTGTTTTTTTTCTGTTGCTGTTTTTCTTTTTTTATTTTTAATTCTTCTTCTTTTTTTTTTTCCTTTTTTTAATCCTGAATAACCCCTTAAGATGCTAGAATGAGCAATCTGATCCCAGGAGTTGCAGGTGAGTGTCAGCCATCACCTGCCACACATGGAGGAGGCTCAGCTTGTGAGCCCAGCATATATGCAGAGAGTGCCCAGCCTCGGTACAAACATATGGGAGCTCACTTAGGAGTTGAATGATTAAAACACACTGACAAGGACTAATACTCACTGGTATAAACCAACTGGAAGCCTTCATCATTAATTTCAGAGTCCGAGTTGAATTCCAACCACAAATGGTTTGATGTGCTGCTTAGTGTCAGTCCCCTCAGAGAAGATGCTGTGAAGGCGCCCAGTAAGTGTGCTGTGTTGTCTTTCCCATCGTATATCTGTAATACAAGAAGGTACATTTATATACCGTAATTGTTCACATATTAAAAGTGTTGTCCAGACTATGGAAAAACAGCACCATCCCTGTCCTCAGTTTGGGGGTGGTTTTCAGTTCAGTTTCATTGAAGCGAATGGAGTTGAATTGTAATACCACACACAACCTGAGGACAGGGGTGGCGCTGACAGTAGCTGCGTTTTCTAATCTTGGATAGCCCCTTTTAGTTATGAAATGTCAAAATAAAAAGAAGAAAAGAACAGGACATTTCTGAAAGATTACATAATTACTAAAAATGAGAATTACCGCTATCCATGCAGGCACCTAAAAAATGTTCTTATAGAATATCTGTGGGTAAGGTGTATGGCTATGTTCACACAAGGATTTTCAACCGCCGCTACTTAATAATCAAAACCATTGCCGTTATTTTGTGTATCAAGTAATGGCCGTTGTTTAACATACTATGGCGCGTGTCATTGCAATTACAGCCGCTCATACATTATTTGAAGTTTAGATTAGACATGGCCACATTAATTGCAAACAGCGGCTGTTATTTTATACCATGTGTAAGCCAACATCCGTTGTTTTAATAGACTTCGATGGAAATAATTGAAGACTGAAAACAACGGTCGCAATTTTACATGCGCCAGAACATAAATTGTAAAAATCCATCAAGCAATACTATAGAGGGGAAAGGCTGTATGAACCAAAACAACCTGTATGTTAAAGACGTGCATACAAATAGGGCATATACTATCTAGTCCCTGCCCACTGCAGCCAGTATGCTTAGTTTAGCATGTTGGTCCTCTTCTGTTTCCCTGTAGTGGCCTAGGCTCTGTGAGAGGTGTCCGGGCTGTGACATCATTGGTTCCTCTGGAGCTGAAAAGTATTATTTCTAACCATCCTATGTCTCCCTCTCAGATCACCTAAGGTTCTAGGGATTGTGGATTTTCCCTGAGGTCGTCTGTGATCTCAAAGGAAGACAAAGAATGCAGAGCTGATTCAGCTCATTCCCCTCCTCCCCAACCAAACCAGGAAGTGAGAGTGGGATTCAACTGTGCCGAGCTGAATCAGCCAGGTGATAATACCGTTTTAGCCTATGTTCTGATCTCTGATTTATTTTTGAACAGCCATCACTTTAAGGCAAAAATACAGCCATAATTTTGTTTACTGTTGTGTTAACATGGCCTTATTAATATGCTCCGCAAAATTAAGCTAATAAAGTAAATAAAGTAAACTAAATAAAGTACTTAAAAAAAAACTTTGATTATGTTTACACAATGCCTTTCTGTGGCCATTTTGCAGCCGTTTTTTTTTTTTACGGCCATCATCATGGCGCCAAAAGGCAGCCATTTGATGAAAATTACGGCCGTGTTTTAGTGCCAAAATGATAAATGTCCAAAAAATGGTCACAACACAGCCAAAAAAGAAAATGTGTGAACTTTAAGCCCTTATATGACTATATCGACAAAAGACTAAAACAATTGTAGCTCTAAGGCTATGTTCCCACAGTCAAATTTATGGTTGCTTTGTTGGATGCCCATTTAACGGCAAATAACAGCTGTTGATTTAAAAACGGACATTATTATACAAACTATATTTTAAAATAATGGATGTTATTTGCTGTTAACTGGTGGGCGTCCAATAAAAACAGCCATCATTTTGACGGTGTGTGAACACAGCCATAGAACGTAAAAAAATTGAAAAAAAATTTAAATGAAAAAAACTGTTTGGGTAATATTACCCCAAATGGCTTTATCACTAAGTGGTTAAACATATCATGGACCTGTGGGAACAGATTCTTGATAAGCTGCTTTAAATTTCAGAAGATTTTAATAAACTAAATAGCAGTGAGGACTTCATAACATTGCAGAGGAACTAATTTTACTGTACATTGTTACTTAATTTGTAAATAACGTCTTAACACTTTGAATAAATTCCAATGATCGGTTCGCCTTGGGGCATGACAGAAGAACAATGGAAAACCGCGCAAGATAAATTACTTCTGAAATGAACTTGGAATGGGGCCGAAGTTGAAGACAACTGTTCTTGAAAAACTAGTGAAGCAGTACATGGCTCTGGGAATGAATTTTGACTAAACCATACTCAGAATTATTCAGTGGAGAATCTGCGTTTCTTATCTATCATGCAGGAGATATTATTACACGGTGTATGTCAAATGTGACGCTTAATATCTGTTTAACTGCACTAAACTATCCTCTGCTCTGTCTGACGGAATCTAGGATAAAAACCTAGAATATTCCATGGAAAAGCCAGTTCATGTTACAATATAAAAGATAGTTCGGCTCACAGTAGCGCGAAACGATCGTCGCTCTTTCCTGTGGAATGCACTTGTTTGTTGCTCTGTATCTGACCTGAAATAAAGCATCAATTTTATGGATTCGGTGAGTGCTACTGTATTCTCTACATTGCCGAACTGTGTGGCTGCGTGAGTAGAGCACCACCGATACAGTGACCTAACCCAGAGCCCTCATTGAGGCAAGCAAGCCGCCTAGTGACTGTGTCTGAGTGCCCACTCTATCTCTTTTTGTTGTGTTGCTGGGACAATATAAAAGATAACTTTCCCTCTCTATGAAGCAAAAATGCCAAAAAAAATTATTTTCAAAACCAGCTGATATTTGGAGGCCATAGTGGTCCAACAGGGTGGTCTAGTTGCTGAAAGAGCCGGATCAATACTTTCAGGCTATGTTACCACTACAGGAAAAAAATGCATCTTTCTATCGATAACAACGGCCTCAAATAAAGATCCTAAACATTATTTGCGGCTGTCATTATCAATAGATGGCCGCCTTCTCTCGATAAATGCCGGCCCATTCCTGTAGTGGGAACATAGCCTAAGGTTATGTTCACATAATGAAAATATAAGGGCAAAATACAGCCATCATTTGAAAAATATAATGGGCCCCATTGAAGTCAATGGGAAATAGGCCATCAATAAAAGGAGTGGTTTTGCAGGTGGGGACCACTGACCACTTCTCAGTATCTATGCTTTCTGGCTAATGTTTTGGTCACTTTTGAATGTTGGTGGTGCGTTAACACTCATGGTAGCATGAGACAGATTCTACAACCCACACAAGTGGCTCAGGTAGTGCAGCTCATCCAGGATGGCCCATCAATGCGAGCTGTGGTAAGAAGGTTTGCTGTGTCTGTCAGTGTAGTGGAGAAAGGCCAGTTTACTAGGAGACGTGGGGGAGGCCGTAGGAGGGCAACAACCCAGCAGCAGGACGCTACCTCCTCCTTCGTGCAAAGAGGAACAGGAGGAGCAACAGGAGGATGGTATGAAGCCCAACACCGTGCAGGACGCTTGTCATTTGCCAGAGAACACCAGGATTGCCAAATTTGCCACTGGTGCCCTGTGCTCTTCACAGATGAAAGCAGGTTCACACTAAGCACATGTAACAGAGTCTGGAGACGCCTGTATTCCAGCATGACCAGTTTGGCAGTGGGCCAGTAACGGTAAGGGGTGGCATTTATTTGGAGGGACGTATAGCCTTCCATGTGCTCGCCAGAGGTAGCCTGACTGCCATTAGGTACTGAGATGAGATCCTCAGACCCCTTGTGAGACCATATTCTGGTGCCGTTGGCCCTGGGTTCCTCCAAATGCAGGACAATGCTAGACCTCATGTGGCTGGAGTGTGTCAGCAGTTCCTGCTAGAGGGAGGCATTAAAGCTATGGACTGTCCACCCTTTCCCCAGAACTGAATCCGATTGAGCACATCTGGGACAGATCCTGACAGCACGTAGATGAAAAGAACTGGAACATTGGAACCATCATGGCTGTGGAGTTCATCCTTGGGTACCAAAATGTTGTCACCACAGCAGTTATACTGCTCTACAGCTCATATGAAGAAAAACTATCCTGGGCCTAATACAAAAACTCTAACAGCCCCCACCTTGATACTTTGCCATCCTGATGTTTTTGATATGGTTCATGGGCTTTTCAGGCCCCTTTTTGAGTCCCAGTACGACTATTACCTCGGCACTCTTCATAACCACAACCTTCCTTACAGGGACACTGTTTTAGTGTTCTTAGAACCTCAAGCAACCACTGTTCTATTTCTGCCTATACTTTTTAGATCTGCTTAAATAAAGTTACATCCAATATTAAACAGCCTTTCAGCATATAGATAATAAATACCGCACTAAAGAGACTAGGAACAACTTGTAAATTACAGGATTTCCTAGGGTCCTGGTTACACCCCGCTGGGTTGGCATTGCATCGCAGGCAGATGTTTCTCCGTCTCACCAGGAATCCTCTATGAACAATCTAAGTAATGCTGCATTTGGGGAATCATGAAATATGTTGTTATGCACACAATAATGTAATAGAAATACATGTGCCCATAAGGGACCGCCATATGCCTCGAAGTTTTCATGGAGACACATGGTATAAGGACTCTGTGAAAAGCAAAAATTTCGGTATGTTTTACCAAATAGAAAGGTAGGATCCCGTTCTGAAATGTAGTACTGCCACATTATGCAAATTATGGCTGTAATTTGCATACTACACCCTCTGTCTGTAACACAGACAAAAAGGCAGTACAGTATTAAATAATTGAAAAAAAGGTCATAATGTATAATATTAAAAAAAACTACAGACACATTTTTGTGTTATTTTGAGCCCCTACTTAAGGGGTAGTCCAGAAAAAAAATTCTTCTCTTTTTTCTCTACTGACCGCAAATTTCCCATAGGCTTCAATGGAACACATCAGTAAAGAGGTTATCCAGTGCTACAAAAACACAGCCACTTTCTTCCAGAGACAGCACAACTCTTGTCTCCAGATAGAGTGGGGTTTTTGAAATTGAATTGAGCTTAATTGCAAACCACATGTGAACCGGAGACGAGAGCCATGCTGTCTCTAGAAGAAAGTGGCCATGTTTTTGTAGCGCTGGATAACCCCTAAGCTATGTTCACAAAACTTCCTTCTTTTTGGCCATATCACTGCCATTTCTTTTTTTTTTTTTTTGGGGGGGGGGGTTTGGACGGCCATCATTTTAGCACCAAAACGTGCCAGTTATATGCAAATGTATTCGCATAAAACAGCTTGGTCTTCGTGGCAAAAGGACGGTCGTTCAAAGAAAAACATCCCAAAGAGGCCAAAAAAGACGTTGTGTGAATATAATATAGGCCAATATTTCAAGGCCAATTTTGTGGTACTATTTTAGGCTGTGTTCACATAACATAATATATCAGTAAAGAACAGACGCTGATTGCAATGGAATCAGCGTCCGTTTTTTACTGCAGGGGCGGCATTGCATTGAAGTCAATGCAATACCGCCCGCTGTGCTCACACAGTGTTATGTTAACTCCCGTTCTTTAGATCAGCCGTTGAAATAATGTACCTGCCTATTATTTTCGGACACTGTTCAGTGAAATAATCACTGTTCACACCATATAATGTGCAGTGACGGCCGCACATTACATTGAAGTGAATGGCTAATTGACTTGCAGGTACACCCGACGGTGCTCGCAAATCAATAGTAAAAGGAGGACATTCCTGCAGCCCATACAGACGAATCGGCTGCAGGAATGTCCTGAATGCAGCCCGGCGGCTGGAAGTTTAACAGCGTCTGTTGCTATGCAACGGACGCTGTTAAACCAAGTGTGAACATGGCCTAAATGTTACACTAGACAGTTTTAGGCTATGTTTACACAACTGGAAATGTATTATTATTTATTTTATGTATTTACTCATTTTAATAAATGATGACCGCAAATAATGTTCATAAACATTGTTTGCAGCTGTTATTATAAAAAGACAGGCCTCTTTTTCATGGCAGGCCGTAAAAACGGCAACAAAATCCCATAGCGGGAAGGGAACATGGGCTTAACTATGTGTGAACATAGTTTAAAAACTATACAGTTTGTATTTTTCTCCTCACTCTTCACGCGTCGGTAACTAAATTCCAGCACTACATTTATTTATATTTAAAGTGTCACTGTCTTATTTATTTATTTTTGCAGAAATCAATAGTACATGTGATTTTAAGAAACTTTGTAATTGGGTTTATTAGCCGAAAAATGCATTTTTATCATGAAAAAGCAGTTTAAAGCTCTCCCCACTGTCTTCATTGTTTTCTATAGAGAGGGGAGGGGTGGAGTAAGATGAAGCACCAAAACAGGACAACAAAGAGTTAATTTACAGCTACATCACTGGGCTATCTCCTCTAAAGTCAGCACTGACCTCTCAGACCTCTGAATACCAGCTTTCACACAGCTTCCACTGTGTAATCCTTTGTTCTCTGCTCTCTGCTGATGACTAATCTCCCTGCTCCCCCCTCATAGATTACACAGGGCACGTCTGATGTAATGTCCTGATAATGAGCAATGAATAAGAGAGAGGAAGGGGGGACCTGGGGAAAGTCTTTTTGAATGCAGATAATCGCATATTTGCCTAATAAACCCAATTACAATGTTTCTTAAAATCGCCTGTACTATTGATTTCTGCAAAAAAAAAAAAAAAAAATTACAGTGACACTTTAACTTTTTGTTATAATTTTTCTTTTTTTTCTTTTTTTTTAAAGTAAAAAATGTTCAGTCCTCATAAGGTTAATAAGTTTTCTGTAATATTAAGGGTCTATTCACACGTCAGTATATTTTTCCAATCCGCAAATTTCAGTCAGTATACAATCCGCAAATTCAGTCCGTATTGCATCCGTATTGCTTCAGTAAAATACGGACCCCATAGAGTTGTATTGGATGTGTCAGTTACTGTCCGTACTAGGGTCTGTCCTTTTTTTTTTGCGGAACGGATTGCAGCCCAGTACACAACACGGATGTGTGTATAGGTCCATTGAAATACATTGGTCCTATATTATTGCGGATCCGCAATTAAGGACATGAACAGGACGTATGAATAGAGCCCTAGGGTAAAAATAAAATCACCTACTTTTAGTACATCTCCTTGTGCTAAATGAAATGTTCTGGCTGAAATATTGATTCCTTTTCCTGCTTGAACTTGAATGCTGTAAATACATTCATGATTATTTTCATAGTTCAGCGGGTAATTCGGAGACAGCAGAATTCCTTCATTATTTGTCGCAGATGCTCCGCATTCAGCTGCAGATAGGAGACACAGAGAGAGAGAAGACATGTTAATAGGCAATACTCTGCTTCATAACTGCTTTTCCCAATGAAACTGTAAAACATAACTAAGCACATTAACATAATTACCAACCCGATCCCTCTAAACTGGAGGTTTTAACATTCTCAGCTGAAGCACAATTGTCTCACTCAAGGGGATGGATATGTCCCTGAAGTGCTGTAACAGGTAAGACTTGGATGCTATATGCCAACATTACAAGGATGAATACTGGAGATGAATAAGGAGCAGACTAAGGTTGATCACCGAGTTATTGATTCTAATGAATATATTATGAATCCCACTTAAAGTCTATAGAGCTTTGGCCACGTTTCCTTTATCTGTGCTAAATATTTAATTTGTTCCCCTAGTCTTGTATCTAAATGCTCAGGCCAAGAAAAGCGATGTGTTGGTGCCCCTCCCCCAGCTACACCCCAGCAGTGTACCTGTCGTTTAATTTTATTTTTTTTTTTGCAGAAATCAACAGTACAGGTGATTTTAAGAAACTTTGTGATTGGGTTTATTAGCCGAAAAATGCATTTTTATCATGAGAAAGCCATTTGAAGCGCTCCCCCCTGTCTTCATTGTTCTCTATGGAGAGGGGAGGGGTGGAGGGAGATGAGGCACCAAAACAGGACAACAAAGAGTTAATTTACAGCTACATCAACGGGCTATCTCCTCTGAAGTCTGCACTGACCTCTCTGACCTCTGAATAAAGGCTTTTACACAGGTCCCGCTGTGTAATCCTTTGTTCTCTGCTCTCTGCTGCAGACTAATCTCTCTCCTCCCCCTTCCCTCTCCATAGAACAGACAGGATCCAACTGATGTAAAAGAGTCAAGATTTCCTGATAATGAGCAGTGGATGAGAGAGAGGAGGGAGGGGGGGGCTGGTTAAAGTCTTTTTGAATACAGATAATGGAATATTTGCCTAATAAACCATATTACAAAGTTTCTTAAAATTGCCTGGACTATTGATTTATTCACAAAAAAAAGTACGACAGAGACACTTCAAATATGCAGAATGCTATGTTACATTCATAAAGGCAATTTCCTAGGTGTACTTATCAGTCTCTCTACTAATGTCCATAAAAATACCAAATAAAGTACCAAGAAACTACCAATAGGTGTTTTAGACTATGTTTCCACTACGGGAACGGGCTATCATTTAATGCTTTGTCAATACAGTAGTGCAAAGGATTAAAGAGTTCTGCAGCTTCTGGCATCATGATGAATTCCGATGTGGGGGGTAGTGATGATCGAACATGTTCTAAATGTTTGTATGTTTGTACGGCACCAAATGATCGTGTTCACCGATCAAGAACAATTTGTTTGATGATCGAAATGGTTATAACGATCAATTTTGAACATGCGAATGTTTCTCTCACAATGTAAGCCACTGCGTAATTTACTCTTTGCACCTGATAATCTGTAGTCATGTGCGTAGAAGGAAACTTAAGTTTCTACTGTACGTTCATTCTTTGTTTGTGAATTTTCCGCAAACACAAGCCGATCATGATTTTTTTTTTTTTTTTTATTTACGTGTTCAGGATCCAAACCGAACATTGGGATCTTTGCTCATCACCAGTTGGGAGCTCCGAACTCTGTTCCGCAGCACATGACCTCTATTTACAGACCATGCACGGAACAGGTGAGTGCCCCCTAAGACTGGGTCTAAAAGGATTTTGTTGGATAAAGCCAAAGCCCTACCCCCACTTGTCTGGCAGGATTTAGTAAGAGGCGCACACCTCTTAGTTAATCCGGCAAGCCCCTCCCCTGTCACATGGCTTGTGAAAAAATCTAGACCTTCTTCGGGACAAGTGTAGATTTTTCCATGGTTTACACCTGTCTCCAGCTACAGCTGATAAATTAGGCGTGGGAGGAGGCCACATCTCCTCCCTGCCTTGACACATCCAGTGGGGAATCTCCATTGAGCATGCCATCAGGCTGACATACACCATAGAGAAGGTAAGCATTGGCATCATCTCTGTGGTGTACACCACTGGTGCAACATTAGTACAGCAGCAGGTTTGCCTAACAGACAGCCCTGGAATCCTTTCTATGTTCACATGCCTGACTGTGGGGCACTTCTATGGTGTCTGACTGCGTCTGTGGGAGTGGGGAACCCCCCTCTGATCACGTCATGTAATGTGTCAATCAGATGTTTTAATGGACAGGATCAAAGGTTCCTCTGATGCTGCCCATGCTTCGGAGGATACTTAAGAACTGGAGCTATAAGTAACAACCCATGTTCTTAATGCAGGAGCAACCCTGGGGCAACAAGGACTCTGTCTACTGCAGCAACGCCAAAAGTCGACACCAACCCCAAACCCGTACTCAAAAGAGAGTGGATGGCTGTCAAGAGGTTAACCACCAATTAAATTTAGGCAAATGGGGCTGAGTGCATTACCAGACATAGAGAGGCGCTGTTTCTAGAGGAGAAAAAACCCTTTAAGTATATAAGTTTGGGACATTATATAGTATACATTAAGAGAATAACTTTTTTTTTTTCCCTCCCCATTTAGACAATTGCAGATAACACGTTCTGATATCATGGCGAGCTGTGCCCAGCCTTAGAGTTTTAAGTTTTTGAGTTGCCTTTTTTGACATTTTCGGCACACCACAGTTGGGCAGTAGTGATTACTGAGAAGTGTTGATCAACCATAGGTACATAATGCCTCCAGCTCAGCTTTACTTGATGTCACAGCTTCTGCAGTTGTTTGAGGACATTAACTTTCTATTTCCACTGCTCCCATTTAGAGTGAGAACTTTTCTCGGAGATGACTTGCCTGTGGGAGAGTTGCGTAAAGTGATCTTTTAAAACAAATTCAAAGAGGACTGTGATAGATGATAAAAAGCGTAATTCTATAGAGAGTAGCTGGTGCTTCCTGCAATTCTGCAGTAATCATGTGTAAGTGGAAACTGGATTTTAGTTTTATTGTAAAATCTGAAGTTTTAGGAAAACTTTTCCACCAATTTGCAGCTCCTTTTGGTCAAGTCACAAAGTAGATGGAAAATAAGTTTTTGTTGATCAGACAATCCAAAGCTTTATACGTTTTATGCTATAATGTATTGTATTATATGAGATTGTTATTTGACTAATTATACTGTTTAAATTTTTTTACCTCCTCATTTAACTTTTTTATTTTTAGCACAAATGTTGTGCAAATGGTTGCAAAAATGCCAGAATGTGGGAATATTATGAAAAAACAAAGAGACCACACTGAAACAGTTCTCTAGCATGAAGGCCTCTAAACATTTCCTCTAAATCTTATTCAACCAAATAGGATAGGGTCACCTGACGATGACTGAACTGGACAGCTGAGAAAATATTCATAGATCCTCTCTCAGTCTGGAGGACTCATCATATCAGTGTAGTGTAAAAATAGTGTAATGCATTACTTCTCCTGCGGGGGCACTATAGGGAAAGTGAACAGTTCCTGCTGAGTTTTACAAAATATCCCTAAGATTGGTCTATGAAGGACCCTTTTACAAAAACAATCTGTTTTAAGGGTCCTCTGTAGAGATGAGCGAACCGGGTTCGGGTTCGAGTCGATCCGAACCCGAACGTTCGGTATTTGATTAGCTGGGGCTGCTGAACTTGGATAAAGCTCTAAGGTTGTCTAGAAAACATGGATACAGCCAATGACTATATCCATGATTTCCCCATAGCCTTAGGGCTTTATCCAAGTTCAGCAGCCACCGCTAATCAAATGCCGAAAGTTCAGGTTCGGATCGACTCGAGCATGCTCCAGGTTCGCTCATCTCTAGTCATCTAATAATCATAAGGGAAAATAAAATAAGTTTCCAATAGAAAAAATAGGCCTTTTCCCAACTGGTGTGTTTAATTTGTGCTTTGTTGCCGTGATAAGTCAATTTTGGACTTGCATAGTACCACAGTGATAGAGTTAAAAATAACTCCTATAGCCCTGCTGATCAGAAGAAGACCTCATGAGACAGAGGCCCAATTCTAGGGGGAAAAAAATTCCTTCTTGACTACAAATATGACAATCGGCCTTAAAGGGAATCTGTCAGCATCTGGACCCGACCCGAGGTGCTGACAGTGTGCATTAAGTGGTTGCTCACTAGTTAGCAGGTTACCTTTACCTTAGGTGTTTGGAGAGGGGATGCTGCACAATTCTTTTCATTGTTCTGTCGAAGAGTTGTTGTGAAGTGCTAATGCGGCACCTCCGCCTTCCTGTCCATGAATATTCAGCGGAAGCATGCCTCAACTCACGCTCACTCAGTCTTATATTTTTGCACTGCTAAAGTCAAAGGGCGTGAGCGTTGTCCAGGCAGTTTGCAAAAGCACTGGTGAAATCACGGAGTGCATGCTTCCTGTCTTTTTTGTTCGCGCAAGTGCCGTATCGGTGTGGTGACTGTCCCAAGCGAGGGCTTTGGCTTCAGTCCCTCAGTGCGTGTTCACCGCTACTCTGGCACCTGTGCAGTTGAGGTCGGCCCCCACTAATTATTTATGGAGAAGAGGGAGGAGGACGGAGTGGTGAGGTTTGCCAGAGTGCGACACAAGCGCTTCACCCCGACTCCTCTTTGACTTTTGGTTACAGTACAAGAAATGAAATTGCATCATGCATTGCAGCATCCCCTCCACTTAGAGCTGTGTTACACAGAACGATTACACGCGCCAAGGGGGAGGGGGGGGGGGGGGGCTGCAGGGAGCTGCGGGGGGATCCATAGGAGATAGAGGCTGTCTGCTGCCACCACTCCTATTGAGTGACTGATCATCGCATTTTGTCTTTAAACATGTTGCATGTGCATGTTTGTTGTTCGTTGCCTTTTATTACATTAAGCGATTGTCAGCCGTCATGGCTAATAATCGGCCAAGTACAGCCAATAATCACTTTGTGTAATAGAGCCTTAAGTTGAGTGGCATCCGGGGGAAAGCTGACATGCGAATTGCACCTGTGCTCCCTCATCTGTTTCCTATACCCCTGGAATACTGAATAAAGTTACAGCAAGATTCAGCAAGGTGGTGAGTGCTGAGTTCCTTCTTTCTTCTATATTGGCCTGCATTAGGCCAGTGATGAAGGGGCAGCTGGAGGAAGGCCAGTGATGGAGTGACAGGTGGGGGAAGGCAAGTGATGGAGGGGCAGCTGGAGGAAGGCCAGTGATGGAGGGGCAGCTGGAGGAAGGCCAGTGATGGAGGGGCAGCTGGAGGAAGGCCAGTGATGGAGGGGCAGGTGGGGGAAGGTCAGTGATGGAGTGACAGGTGGGGGAAGGCCAGTGATGGAGGGGCAGCTGGAGGAAGGCCAGTGATGGAGGGGAAGCTAAAGGAAGGCCAGTGATGGGGGGAAGCTGAAGGAAGGCCAGTGACGGAGGGGAAGCTGAAGGAAGGCCAGTGATGGAGGGGAAGCTGGGGGAAGGTCAGTGACGGAGGGGAAGCTGAAGGAAGGCCAGTGATGGAGGGGCAGCTGGAAGGCCAGTGATGGAGGGGAAGCTGGAGGAAGGCCAGTGATGGAGGGGAAGCTGGAGGAAGGCCAGTGATGGAGGGGAAGCTGAAGGAAGGCCAGTGATGGAGGGGAAGCTGAAGGCAGGCCAGTGACGGAGGGGCAGCTGGAGGAAGGCCAGTGATGGATGGGCAGCTGGAGGAAGGCCAGTGATGGAGGGGAAGCTGAAGGAAGGCCAGTGATGGAGGGGAAGCTGGGGGAAGGTCAGTGACGGAGGGGAAGCTGAAGGAAGGCCAGTGATGGAGGGGCAGCTGGAGGAAGGCCAGTGATGGAGGGGAAGCTGAAGGAAGGCCAGTGACGGAGGGGAAGCTGAAGGAAGGCCAGTGACGGAGGGGAAGCTGAAGGAAGGCCAGTGATGGAGGGGAAGCTGGGGGAAGGTCAGTGATGGCGTGGAACACACAATGAGTTTTGGGCTTGTAGGAAATAACATATATAGTACCATCTTGTGCCCCTTTTCTGAACCCCCACTTATCTCCCATATGACACACCTATGCAGAGGAAACTGAGGACAATACAATTGCAAAACAAAAAAACAAGAAAAATAATTTTTAACTAAATAAGTAACTATAAATGGTTTATATTCACATTTCTGCTAATCTGGGGGCTACTTGGAGTAAAATGGAAACTTAGACTTTCCAACCCCTTCAAGTGTTAAGAATAAGGCAAAATAGGGGGAAAAAAATACATCTTTGCAAAAGAAAATTATTCACAAAAATAAAGTTAACGGTATAAAAAAATACAACTGTATTCAGCAAAATTTTCAATAGTGACTACACAGACAAGCAAATGAAAGCAGCTGACCACGTACCCACACACCTTGGCAGAGGTGCACTCCACACACGACGCCCACCACCAAGACAAATGATCTCCGATATTCCTTCCAAGCGATATCCCGATGAGCAGGTAAAAGTAATCAAGTCACCTACTCCAAAGTGATTTCCATGTCGTCTCCCATAAAGAGGAATTCCTGGATCATCACAGGGTTCAAGACTGTATTCTTTAAAAAAAGGAAAAAAATTATGCCATATCTAATCAGTTACATTTGTTTTATTTGTACAATTGATGTAGTAACATTTTTATCTATAGTCATTTTTCATTCTTAAAGGGATACTCCGGCTAAATTTTTATTCAAATCAACTGGTTTCAGAGTTAAATAGATTTGTAATTTACTTCTCTTTAAAAAATCTGCAGTCTTCCAGTACTTAACAGCTGCTATATGTCCTGCAGGAAGTGGTGTATTCTTTCCAGTCTGACACAGTGCTCTCTGCTGCCACCTCTGGCTGTGACATGAACTTTTTGGAGAAGCAGCAAATCCTTATTGAAAACCTTTACTGCTTTGGACAGTTCCTGTCACAGACAGAGTTGGCAGCCATGTTAGACTAGGGGGGGGGACTAACAAACAGCACTTCCTGTAGCACAAATAGCAGCTGATAAAAACTGAAAAACTTGAGATGTTTAAATAAAAAAAAAATTCAAATTTATATAACACCAGTGAATGTAAAGGAAAAAAAAAACTTTTGACAGAGTTCCCCTTTTAGACATTTTCATGTCATTGTTTATAAATCCTTCCATGTATAACTTGCTGCTAAGGCTGGGTTCACACCATGCGTTGTTTTTTTTTAAACGGAAATAAGGTCAAGTACATTTTGATCTTTTTTTTTTATAATGGAAGTCAATGGAAAAAAATTGCATGCGTTTTTCCATCCTTTTTTTTTTTTTTTTTTTTTTTTTGCAAAAATGAATGAAAACAACAGATTGCAAAAATGCAGTGTGAACCTAGTCTAACTAGCAAGTCATAGGTAACCATGTTGAGAAAAACAGAAAATGACTGCAGCAAACTGCAAGTGCCATATAGATTATTGTTTTTTTTTTTACTGAGGTTCTTAGCAAACAATTTGATCATTTGATCAAATAGAATATATATAACTCACCGCGTAACTATGTTGTCTAAAAAAAATTTTTTTTTTCAGCATTCCTAAATCAGTTGGATGCTACAATTGACTATAGTTGTGATGTGTTCTTTTGGTCAGTGGCTGGCATTGCTGCAAGTGAACTGCTGGGAGCCATCGGCCACTTGTCAGTTTACGTTTACACATTTTGGACTATTGTGATACATAAAAGGACCCCAAATAGCCATTTTATGTCTAGAACAAAGTCCCCAAAAGGATATTTTAATCCATTAAATTCAATAGTGTGCAGAGGGAAAAAACATCCATTCCTTCCCACTTACCCACTTACATTTTATGTCCATAATTACATAGTTACAGATGTAAAATTAAAGGGAATCTGTCAGATCATTTTGGCCTAATGAGCTTCAGACTTTATTGCATGAATAGTGGCGCGTTGTGTGACATCCACGGCTTGCACATCCATCAAGTGGTCCATGAAATCTGCAGCTTATTTTGGTAAAGTTAGTAAAGGGGTAGTGCAGTACTTTGTAATGTACAGTACGTTATGTTAGTGAATGGCCCCTTTCCCCGTTTCCCCCCACCCACGCTAGACCCGAAAGTGTAGTGCTCTATACTAACCAGATTCGTGTCGACCCCGGCCGCCATCTTGGGGACAATGATGTCATCTTCGGGCGGCCGGCCGAACCGCTCCGACCGTCCCTCATCCCGGCCCCCTCAGCTGCATCATCAGCTGCTCAGCCGCGATTGGCTGAGCATAACTGTGCTCAGCCAATCGCTGCTCAGCAGCCGATAACGCCACAGGGGGGGCTTCATGAAGGAGGGCCTCCTGAAGATTACATCATTGTCCCCAAGATGGCGGCCGGGGTCGACACGAATCAAATGAGTATAGAGCATCACACTTCCGGGTCTAGCCTTGGTGGGGGGAACAACGGGGAAGGGGGCCATTCACTAACATAACATACATTACAGAGTTGTATAACTTTGTAATGTGTGTTATTTAGGGAATAATTGTTTAGTGCCGCACTACCCCTTTAACCGGAGAATACAGCTGATGCTTTCTGCTCCCCAGCGTTCACTTTCTTTCGCTCCGTGTCTCGGAAAGTAGAGTTGAGCGAATTGCCCCCCTAAAAAAAGCAAATCACTTTGTTTGATCAGCAAGCAACTTCTTAGTCCTGGGACACTGGATCCAGATTTTCCTAACACCCGGGGTGGAACGGCAGGGAGCAGAACAAAGTTGAAAAGGCGGGCGGTCGATAAGTCGCTTGTAGATAAAAAAAAAAAAAAAAAAAAAAAAAAAGCACCTTGCTTCGTTTAGATGGGTGATTCGCTCATCTCTATTTGGAAGTTTACCGTTGAGATGAGAAGGGTGAGTTTATGTCCCGATCATCTCATGTGGGTGGTCATGAAGAAAAGACAGAGATTTTGCCTCTTTTCAAATCCATTCATGGCTTTGGCTTAAAAAATCTATCGGATAAATTTCTCTGTGTAAAGCCACCCTTAGAAACATCTAACCAGCTGATATGTCTCTATAGGGCATGGGGAGCTGAGGATGAAGGTAAGTTTCTTACCTTGATCCTTGACGCTGTTTTTGTGTAGTTTAATTTATATGCTAATGGGGGGGTGGTTTAGTGCACTGAGGGCGGGACTAGTAAATGGATCCGGCTTCAACCAGACTACCACTTCTAATAAATATATTCATCTGGCATTGGCCCAGTATTAATTATAAGGGGTGGGCCAGTTGGGGCTGATTTGGTGGTGATCCCTTCTCAGTGCACAAAACCACTTCATTAGGATACAAATTATACTAAAAATACATAAAAACAGCAACAAGGATCAAGGTAAGAAACTTACAGTACCTTCATCCTCAGCTCCCCATGTGCTATAGGGACATAATAACCCTATAACCTGCTGATAGTTTACCTTTAATACATTATACATATTATAAAAAGAGATGATATCTGATAAACTGCTAACGCAAACCACACAATATAAATTACAACTACATTCACATTTATTACCTACATATATTTTGTAATCTGTTACTTGATTTTTCTACCACATTGTGAAACGCGTCCATCAAATATTCAATCTTGCATCGACTTTGTATCCTTACCGGAAAAGGTGATGTTGAATCCTTCATATGATATTGAAAAATCAGAAATAAAACGTAACTGAGCTCTGAAATTTCCATAGAGACCTGCATTAATTGCTGCAGGGAGCTCGGAGCCGGTGAGCCGTGCCAGGGGCTGAGTAAAACTGCCATTTTCCGTGATTAGTAAGTAGTCATGAAGATCTTCCAGATGAAAGGTGTGAAAGGTGAACTGTACTCCTGGAAAAGTAAACTAGATTAGAGATGCCGATCAAACGTTACCAAATAATTCAATTTTATATGATATAGAATAATATTATAGCTAGTACTTCTGGAATAGGCATGTGCTGAATTATGCTCACACTACTGGAAAGTATCATGTTCAGGCTCAATTCTACACTTATCAAGCCCTTCCTCAACTTTTTATAGTACAGTACATACGGCTAAAAACGTGGTTTAGGGTGCCTTCACACCTACCGGATCCACAGCGGATCTCACTTCTGCGGATTCGAAGCGAGAAAAGCTGCGGATCCGGTATCAATTCACCCCTATGATAGCACATATTTGCAGCGGGATTGATATCCCGCTGTGAATATGTGCTTTAACTCCCTGGTGCCCACAGCCCCGCCGTCGCATCCCCGGCGCATCCCCCCCATCCCGGCCACATCCCCCCATCATCCCACCCCCAGCCCCCACCGCCGCCCGCATCCCGCCGCCGATAGCATACAGTACCTGCTCAGCGGCGCGGCTGCAGTGAGGCTGCCGACTCCGGTCTCGCTCAGTTCCCGGAGCCGGGAGCCTCACTGCAGCCGCGCCGTCGAGCAGGTAATGTATGCTCGCGGCGGCAGGCCGGAGATGGGCTGATGGGGGGATGTGGCCGGGATGGGGGGGATGTGCCGCCGCCGGGGATGGGGGATGCGATGGCGGGGCTGCGGGCACCAGGAAGTTAAAGCACATATTCACAGCGGGATGTCAATCCCGCTGCGAATATGTGCTATCATAGGGGTGAATTAATACCGGATCCGCAGCGGTTCTCGCTTCGAATCTGCAGAAGTGAGATCCGCTGTGGATCCGGTAGGTGTGAAGGCACCCTTAAAGTGTACATAATAAATAATAAATACATTTTATAATAATGTTTAGAAGACTTTTTCATCTAAAACATAATGCCATGGCTAACCCCGAGAGAGTCATCAGCAAGGCATGTAGGACTACTAAGGCATATGAAAAATTTGGTTTCCGGTGGTCGCAAAATTTACAGCTAACTTTGCAAATCAAACTTAATCGATACATACATGTATACCATACCTTTTCTCGTGTGCTTTTCTGTGTCTCCACCAGCATGGTCTGCCAATCACTGGCCACGGTGCTGTCCCTCCTCAGTCAGTAATTGGCTGATTGGGCAATCACTCTCCGCTCAGCCAATCACTGACTAAGGGTCCATTTACACTGAAAGATTATCTGCCAAAGATTTCAAGCCAAAGCCAGAAACAGACTATAAACATAACAGGTCATAAAGGAAAGCCTGAGATTTCTTCTCTTTTCAAATCCATTCCTGGCTTTGGCTTCAAATCTTTGGCAGATAATCTGTCAGATAATCTATCTGTGTAAATGGACCCTAACTAAGAATGGACAGCGACGTGGCTAGTGATTGGCTGAGCGGGCTGTCACTCTTGTGTCTTGAGAGTGACAGTCCACTTAGCCAGCCACTGGCCATGGTGCTGTCTCTCAGTCAGTGATTGCCTTAACGCGCGGCTGAAGACACAGAAGAGAAGATGTGGAGCGCGTACAAGTCAATAAACTTTTTTTTTCAAAATATTTTAACGAATTTACAAAAATTTGCTTTGTTTAACTATTTAAATTTCTGCTAAATTCGCTCTATATCCAGCTTCAATAGATTCACTTTGCTCGTCTCTAGTGGCGAGTCAACCACTTTATGTTCTGTTAATGTTCATCTATGGATGAAGAATGCATTCACAGAATGAAGAAAATGGCGCAAAAAAACAAACAAAACAAAAAAAAAACATAGAGGGGCACAATTATCAAGATGAGCCCTGGCATACACCACTAAAAACCCTGCCACTTCTTTGTGGGAAGGAGGCATGTCAATCAGGCATAAAACATGGCAGAATTCTACACCTGTTTTGGACCATGCGCCTCTTTGTAAATCCAGCGAAATGAATGGGGGCGGTCTTGATAAATGTCCCTCATAGTACTTATACGATGTAGAGCACAGGTGTCAAACTCAGACTCTCCAGCTTTTGCAAAACTACGATTCCCATCATACCTGAACAACCAAAGCTTTAGCAAGGTAAGTAGGTCTTTTAATTATTTATTTATATATTTTTGTAAGAGGTCTAGGCCTGGAATAAGCCTCTAAATGTATACAATATATTTAGCTATTGTATTATCAGTTTCTATAGTACAGTAAAACCTATTGGAGAAGACCACCCATATCATTGACCCTCTTCATTGAGAGGGCCAAAACAAGGATTACACAGAGTGGGGCTTCCTTTATCATGGGAATTTTGGATGGTTCTCTCAAAAAAGTTTCACTTTATACATCCCCTAAGTCATAAAAATCGTTCCAATAATTTGAATTTGGGGGAACCAATGGCAAAAATTGGCTAATTTTCCTACCAAAGAACTACCAACTTATCCCTGAAGAGCAGGGTTAAAGGTGTTGGCTCAGTTAAAAACAAGATAAAGCAAATGAAAGGTAAAGATTTATAACCACACAGTATACAGTAGTTGAAAAAAAAAAAAAAAAAGACATACATCTATTAAGTTCAACCAAGGTACGAGAGATGTCAATAAAATGGGACGGTTTATTTCAAGATGATGATCCAGGAAAAAGATTGCTCTCAATTTCTTTCTAGAGATATTACGGTGCACAATTCTGAAGAGAATAATGGACGGAACATGGAGAAGGTTTCCATTCACTGTAGTTGTTCCATACACTAAAATAAAGTTTTATCTTTAATGGCTGTGCGTCGTATTGCTGCATGTTACTGAAGATGGTGGACTCTTTAGTGTGTACATAACAGCTGCAATTTCTACCCATTTCTGGATGCTCCTCATTGAGCACTGGCGGAATTAAACTTTGCCCTCTTTAGCGCTCATCACCTGCAAAGGGCAATGATTTGTGACGAGGCTCATAAACAGATGGCGTCCAGAGCTCTTTACGAGAAATGCATAATACTAAATGTAAAAAATCTAAGCAATTAAAAGGTTAAAATTTTGAAGGAAAAAAAAAATTCACCGGATAAAACGAGTATGTGAAAATTATCCTTCCTGCTGAGGCATTCAATTGAGGAAAAAAAGAGCCATGTCTGGGAAATCAGCCAAGGTCATGGGCTTAGACAAAAGTGTGTGTGTGTGTGTGTGTGTGTGTGTGTGTGTGTGTGTGTGTGTGTGTGTGTGTGTGTGTGTGTGTGTGTGTGTGTGAGTGTGTGTGTGTGTGTGTGTGATAAATGTGACAAAAATCTAAGGTACTCTAAGAAAAATGTACATTATATGTCAGAAAGGTTAATATAAGGATCCATGTATGAATAGCAGAGTAAATTGATTAGAAACATCAAGCATAGTAGGGATTTGGCAAATACAATTTATGAAAAAGGAAGGAAAATACTAGTGGTTGACAAAATATAGTAGTTTAGACTACAACAGGGAGTCCATCCAATGCAAACAAGACATTATAGGGGTCATTTGGGAACATCCGGGTAATTTTTTTATATGGCTGGGGTTGTTAAAAAAAAATAAAAAAAAGTATAACAAAAAGTCATACTCACCTTCCCAGGCTCCCATGACTTCTGGTTTGATGGCATCTGTGAATTCCTGCTGGGACCTATCACCTTATCTTAAACTGCTTCATCAGCCAATCACTGAGGCAGGATATCACTGTGGGCAATTATTGACTGTTCGGATAGAGCCTACTGAGACAATTGCTTGGAAGGAGTATGCAGTAGTAACAAGTAGGCTGCCAAATGGTGTCATACCAGGAGCGACAGGGGACTGAGGTAAGTATTAATTCCTTTTTTTTAAACCCAGTCATATAAAAAAAAAAAAAAAAAAAATAATAATAATAATAATAATAATAATAATGTCCATGGACAACTCCTTCAATTCCCATATTCATTGAGAAACTTAATTTCATGTATAAAAATGTATCATGATTGATCCATCAACAGATTCTATTTATTTCTCTGTGATTGAAACTCATAATCATCTGAGGGTAATAACAATCTCTGTCATGACCCGCTGCAGCTGTTTGTCCATGTATTACATGGTATTCCTGGTTATTACAGGGCCCCTATAGTGACTACAGCAGGTGACATGTAACTGACCAAAGATTAATCCCGTTATATCAGCTGATCAATGGGGGTTTCATAAGTTGGACGTACAGTTTGACAATAATCTGATCACAAGACCAATTTTAATAAGAGGCTAGAGGAGAGAAGAAGTATTGAAACAAGCCCTTTACATGGAAGCCATAAGACTGAATAATGCAATCTATAAAGCCTCTATAATCGGCAGCATTCAAGCAATAATTTTATTACTATAATTGTTTTCTAGGAGTTACATGAATGTTCTATAACCTGCTTTTGTGGACGTTCAACCAATCCATTCATCCATTAGCATTGACGTAATTATGACTTTGATTGTTTTATATAAACCACGTGAATGTTTATTGACCAGCATTGGATGTAAAGCCATTGACTCAACATTCCCTATGGCTACAAATATTCTTGTGCTGGTAGACAAGCTTGAATCAATTCTTCATGCAAGTGTTCATACGTAGTGAGTTCAAACATATAGTCCTAAGGCTGATATCATTAAGATAAGTGTGTCAAGCTGAAAATCACATAGGAAGATCTAGAATATTCTTCTATCCTATGCCGTTGATCCAGAAGAAGACAACAGAAACTTTTTTCCCCCTCTCTGGACACTCTAGTGACAATGTAATTTCAACCTCCAAGCATAAGGTTAAGGCAACAGGTTAAAGTGACTCTGTACCCACAATCTGACCCCCCCAAACCACTTGTACCTTCGGATAGCTGCTTTTAATCCAAGATCTGTCCTGGGGTCCGTTCGGCAGGTGATGCAGTTATTGTCCTAAAAAAAGAACTTTTAAACTTGCAGCCCTGTGTCAAACTGGCATGGCCTAGAGTGTCTGTGCATAAGGCTGGCACAAACCTCTCTGTCCCTCCTCCCCGCCCTCCTCATCATTAGGAACGCTCCAGGCAGATTGTCTCCTATTCATCAGCTGTGTGAACACTGTACATGGGCTGGATCGTTAAGGCACCTGTGCAGTGTTCACTTCAGAGGAATAGGAAAAATCCTGCCAGTGGCATTCCTAATGATGAAGAGGGTTGGGAGGAGGGACAGAGGGGTGATGCAAAGTTAGGGCACAGATACTCTAGGCTATGGACGTTTGGCACAGGGCTGCAAGTTTAAAAAGTAGTTTTTTTTAGGATAATAACTGCATCACCTGCTGAACGAACCCCCGGACAGATCTTGGATTAAAAGCAGCTATCCGAAGGTATAAATGGTTTGGGGGGGGGGACAGATTGTGGATACAGAGTCGCTTTAAGCGGCTTCACCGATCCCCCACTTACCAGGCACTCAGCTAAATCCCACTGGCTTTGTGGATGGACTGGAAGTCACTCTCCTAATTTAAGTCTATAAGCACTTACTTATAGGTCACACAGCAGGTGTTGCGTGAATCAGCACTGCAAAGGGGACTGGTGTGGATAGCATGATGGAAAACCAGAGCATCGGGTAACCAGAGTGACTGTTTCATCTCACTAAACTTATGTTAGGCGAGTAACATTGGGCACTGGATTTCCTTCCCAATTCCAAATCTATTACCATTTCCCGGACTCTAGTAACCATAACCTGTACACACCAAAATCTCCATTACCGAACCGCCTTATATAGAGGGTGGGGGGACGTGCTGACATCACAGAGGGGCCTGCAGCTGATTGGATGGGCGTTTGGGATTATGGTTAATCCCTTTCTCCTGCGGCCAGTGACACTCAAGACAGCATGTGCGGCCGCCCTTTTTTATTCATTTTTTTTGTGTGAATTTCCTTAACAAACTGGCGGGAATTCGCTCGTAGAACGAAGCAAATTGACAGCGCGATTCGCAGCGAGTCTTGATTCACCAAATTCGCTTGCTCATATCTATTTGTATCTCATAAAAAAATATCTCATCCAAATGGCGTTTTTGTGAGTCGTTATACTGGGTACTTACATATAAAATGTTGAACAAAATATCCGACTAAAGTAACATCAAAGTCCTAAATCATATTTTTTAGTGCTTTAGGTAATGATGCATTCTCTCCACAAACAATACCCACGATAGACGGAAACCCATTCGCTACAGAACTTTTCTTTTCTTTCAACACAAAAGGATGTAAAGCCAACATGAAATAACGATGTTACACCCAAAAAGAGCCATTTCGGGGGGGGGGGGGGGGGGGACTGTAAGCATTGTCTATCAAAGGCTTAGGGATGATGTAGAGATAATGTGGAGAGGGAACGGTGTAGTTCCAATTAAGTCTTCTTTTAATGTAGCAGCCTTCACAACATGAGCGCTCCTAATCAATGCAGTGCCATCAAATGCCTTGTTCTTCATGCCGCTACTTAATGCACTGTGCAATTCTCTTAATAGAGATAAAGCAACTATACTGAGAACAAAGTATGCAAAACATGATACTTAGTAACAACCATAAACGCTAAAGAAAATTCTAATTCCCTCTTATTTTCCTAATAGTGATGACTATAACAGTAACTCTGGTCTTAACCATATAGTAGCTCACAAAATTAATACACAGTAGATTCGGCTAAAAGGGTAACGGTATTTACCGTTTAGTGCTATAGAAACAGATCATTCCCTTCCTTCAACCTTTATAGCCTCCTCCCTGAACTTTATTATACAGAGGCATCTATAAGGAATTTATTGTCGTTCTCACAACATTGTGCCGGTGTCTTATGATGGATCTTGCCAACTTGGCTGGGTTTGTTGGCCTAATATAGATTTCTAGAAGTTTCAACAAGTGTCTAAAGGTTCTATTACATGGAGCGATAATTGGCCGAATGAGGCCGATTTGACTGATTATTGCTTTGTGTAATAGATAGAACGATCAGCCGATGAAGCGATCATCGGCTGATCATCTCTTTAGGTCCAGACTTAAAATCGTTCGTGTTGGACGCGCAACGCTACATGTAAATGTGATTGAAGTATAAAATAATAGAGTATTAATATTAACTTATACCACGTTCCCTGGTGTCCTCCTGGACCTTCCACGCTGTCCGCATCTCTGCCTTCCATTCCAGCCTTTGCATTGACAGGCTGGGGCCACTCAGGCCCGTGGCCTGTCTTGGCCAGTGATTGGCTTTGGCTGGTCTTTGCAGAGACCAGGACAGAAGGTAGACCTGCAGACATCTGGGAAGGCCTCCAAGGACACTGGTAAGGTAAATTAAAGCTTTATCATTTTCCACTAAAAGAAAGGGCTGCTCGGACATCACTAACGATGTCCGTGCAGCCTTTGCTGCCCGATAGGAGGCCTGTGTAATAGCTCAGTAAACGAGCACTAATCTATCAGATCAGTGCTCATTTATAGTTCATGATCGGGCGTGTAATAGAACCCTAAGCCTACCCATAGGTACTGATTAGGGATGGTCCGAACCCGCCGAGGTTCGGCTGAACCCGAACGCTCGGCATCAGATTCCTGCTGTCTGGCCGCTGCATGCAGCGGGCGGATACAGCGGGAGGAACGCCTGGACAACGGAGCAGGCAGACAGCGGAAATCATTACCGAGGGTTCGGGTTCGTTCGGACCATCCCTAGTACTGATATTATTCAACAACAGAAAAGCCTAAAAAATATTTCAAGTTACCTTTTCCATGAGTTACTTCAATTGTCCATGTACAATTCAAAGAGTTGGGGTAGAATTCTGGGTATCCTGGAGAAAGAATTGTGCCACTTGGGCCTCTTACGTCTCCGCCACATAAAGCTAGGGTAAGATAACAAAAAAAGATGGTTAAAGAATACAGATATGTCTAGCTTGGTTCTTTATATACTGTAAGACAATCACAATTATCATCAGTGAATAAAGATTTTTATTCATCATAATTAGGGATGAGCAAACTTTTCAAAAATGTGGTCAATCAGGTTGGCCAAACTTTATCATTAAATGGTTTGTCCAAACCAAAACGTAAATGGACAGCACTGAGACAGCTAAACGATTGAGCTGTTTTACTGGGGTTCAAAAATTTGTCTCTATCCATCTACACTCCCCCAATGTCATTCTTCTCTGGTCCCCAAATCACATTCAGCCAACTACTGGCCATCACTATCTTCTCGGGAGTAACAGCCAGCTTAGCCATTCACTGGACGACTAAAGTTAGGATAGCGCCACGGCCAGTGATTGGCTAAGTGGACTGTCACCCTTGTCTTGGGAGTGACAGCCTGCTTAGCCAAGCACTGGCCGTGACACTGTCCATTCTAAATTAGCCAGTGATTGGCTGAGCGGGCTGTCACTTCCAAAACAAGAGTGATAACCTGCTCAGCCAAACACTGGCAGTGGCGCTGTGCCATCTCGGTGATCTTGGCTGAATGGGTGGCACTTCAGGGAAGCTCGAAGAAGTAAAAAAAAAATGTTTGCTACAGATGTGCGGAGGTAATCTTTTCAAACTTTGCAAAAAGTTTGGATTGGTACCAAACCAAACTTTTTGCAAAGTTCAGAATAAATCTTGGCTCGGGAAGTTTATTTAATAGTCATATATAATTATGCTGACACCTATGTTCATGTTTGATTAGGGCATAAAATAATACTATGTATTTCACACTGTGTTTGGTCCAACATACTATTAACAAAGTCCATCTATAGCAATTTATACTGTAGCCCAGTCATGGTAGAACGATGTCCTGGACACATGGCCATATGCCTTTTTTTAAATTTGTTTCTTTGGTTTTTTTTTATAAATTTAAAAATATTCAACTTTTTATAGCAGCCAAACATATCCCATTGCACTGATGCAATACAAACCAATTTCTCTTAGATTTTTTTACTGAGAAACTTAAAACACTTTAAAATGAGAACATGGGCTCCAGACCTGTTTGTAATCCTATCCGAGGAAAGTAAAAAAAAAATCAATTGCAATATAAGTTTGGAAGTGAAATGACCCTTCAAATTCTTTAGATGACTCCAGCTATCTCTGTTTACCCATCAGTGGTATTCATCCAATCACACTGCTGTGCAAACTTTTACAATCTGTATAAATCCTTCGATCAATCAAAGGAGATTCTCCGCAGGTAAGTTCATTTTAACAAAAAACCCTCGCATAACATTCAAAAGCCTCTCACAGAAAATCATTATCATTTCTTGTGGTTTATGTAAGATGAAAAGTTTTCAAGGACTTTGTGAAAACTTTTTTTTTTTTAAAGTAACTTCCCCCACGTTTCCTTCTTGGCAGTTTCAGCCGCCGACACAGTGTGATAGTTTTCTTGTGGGGCTACTATATTTCATTGGTACTGTTAGAGGAAGAAAAAAAACTGTTTAGGTGAAGGCTCCATGCCTGTATACTGTAAAAAACAGCAGGATTAAATTATCAGCTGCTCAAGTAGGACATCAAAAGTAGTTCACTATTTCTGAACAAAGGTGGCTACAAAAGGGGGAAAAAAAAGAATGTAGGTGTTGTTCTATTTATCAGCACTTAAAAGGTTCATAAACTTGCGTGAAAGAAATTTTACACTGTTGGGCTATGTTCTCGCAACGGAACCATAGCGGCAAAGGCGGCAATCTGTTAATATTAACGGCTGCAAATAACGATCATGATCATTGTTAAAGGACAAATCCGGACAAAATACATTTTTAAGCAAAGTAAAAAAAAAAATCCTAATGTACACTAAATTATGGGAAATGCATATATAGTGCTGTTTCCCTCAAAGTAGTAGATCAGACAGGCTTCAATTTCTCCCCCCAAAAAATGTGACGCCACGACCTAGTCTGCTGCACAGGATGGAGCGGGAGAGATCGGGTGGCCCGGTGGGGGGGGGTTGGTAGATAAGGAGCTTCATCCTGCTTCACAGAACGGGGCTGGACAGGGCTGTAGAGATCAGACAGCCTGAGGGGGGTGGAGATAGTTGCACTACTGTGCCTGGCCGTGGCACAGTGAGGGTCCTGTCATCATCTTTCACATGTAATTTCTACATATACTGGGGGCCTACTGGACCCTTCAGGTATATAGACCGGTATATGGCCGTTGTTTTGAGTATCAATTAACAGGCGTTGTTTTAAATCAAAAATTGCATTGGAGTCTATGGACAACAGCCGGACATTATTTTGACGGCCGTAGCCAAACAACGGCTATTGTTCAATACATAGTGATAAAAACGGCAGTTGTTTGCATTGACCTCAATGCAAATCATCAAATTATTAAAAGAATAGCCATTGTTTAAATTTAAAACAATGGTCGTTCCTATCAGAACATTGCCTTAAACCGCCCTTGATTCCAAAGCGATGTAAATTGAAACATAATATGTTAAGAAAACTATTTGAAAAAAAAAAAAAACATAATAAAAACTAGTGATGAGCGAGCACTTAAATGCTTGAGTGCTCAAGTCTAGCATTTTTCAATGTTGTCAATGAGTACTGGACTCAAGTAAAGAACTCCACTATAATAAATGGGAGACTCGATCATTTAATCAGGTGCCCCCTGCTTGGCACAGCAGAGGGTGCCTGGTTAACCTATTTTATATTTGGTTCTAATTTTTGTATATTTCATCCCTTAAAGGGATGTTTAAACAATATATAAAAAAAACTACAACAAAAAATGTAATAGGTTTCTTAAAAAAAAAAAAAAAAATAAATAAATATATAAATATATATATAAATATATAGAACCCCAGTAGTACGCAGTCAATTGACAGTACACCGCCAGAATTCTAATATGTCTTGTACAGCATCTTAGCTTTTACAAGATGTTGTGCAAGACATATTAGAATTCTGGCGGTCCATCGGGAGTTAGGAGGACAGGTAAGTATAGCTGCTATAGTAAAAAACAATAAAACATCCATACTTACCTGTCCTCCTTCACAATGCCATCTGGCCTGAGCTATGGTCCCCCACACAGTGACAGCCCTTTTTGCCAGTCACTGCGTCATCCCACCGCAGCCAGTGATTGGCCAAGAGGGCTGTTACTGAGCAGGAGACTTGTGTCAGAGAGCATCAGGAGGAGCGCAGACAGGTAAGTATGGTTGCTTTATTGTTTTTCTACTGTTAAGGTACCCTTGAACCGTTTCATGAAGGATGCGAGAAGCCCAGAAACTGTGTAAATATTTGTGTCACACAGCACGTCAGTACAGTAGTGCGAATATATCATTTTATGCTTCACATGTGCAAGTTGGTGATACGTTTGGATTTCCTATCAAATGTTATTACAAGTAATGGATAATAGGATATACCTTTAAAATAAAACATACAAGATCTTCAATAATATTCATTGAGCACATAGACAGAAAATCCCGTGAGCATGTCAAGATATTGAAATCAGGATTCCAGGGTCACATCCGGACAGCAGGTAGGCACGCTTGCCTCAAAGCATTACAGATCCAACTTTGGTTTTACGGTGTTACAGGAATAATTTATGAAAATATAGATTGTTTTATCCTCCGAATTTATTCCGCTTTAATGAGTTTGCGTCCAGAGTCGTCACATTACTTACTGCAACATTCAGTTAGAGTTTGGACAGAAATTATTCCGACATTAAAATTCATATCAGTCATGAAACCACAAAGCTGTCAGTCAGTTACAATGCTGTTTGTCATTAAGTGGACTTTTTGTGCTCGCTTCCTGGACCTCTGCTCAGCTCACTTCACTGACTTGGCAGTTTCACTAAGTGTCAACCCATAAAACCTTTCTCTTACTCCTGAATATCAAAAATTCATGAAACACTCGTAAGAAACTTTATGAATATAAGGAGTTTGCTTAGCGTCCGACGATGAAGCGTTGGTGGAGCCAATGGCATCTAAAGCCGAAAATATTTCAGAAGTCAAATAATGAAATAAAAATAGAATATAAATGTTATTTGACCAAATAAAGGGGTTATCCAGAAAAAAACATGGCTACTTTTTACCTGAGACAACAGTTCAGGTGTGGTTTGCAATTAAGCTCCATTGACTTCAATAGAACTAAGTTATAAAACCTGCACCCAATCAACAGTGGTGATGTCTCTGGAAGAAAGTGGTCATGATTTTTTTAAACTGGATAACCCCTTTAAATTAAAAGAACCAATCAACCCAATTAGGCTGATTGAGTTCCCTGGGGCACTGTATAAAATTCCTGTGCAGATCGCGGCACATACCCCGAGCTGCGCAGGAGTTTCCCTGGGCGCGCAACAGGCACAGAGGTGGGAGGTAACCATCTGGGCGGCTCCCCGCCCCTGTCTAATCACCGCTCTCTGCCTGTCAGCGAGTGACAGGTAGAGAGCCCTGTTACTGGCGCCTCTCCCTATCAGCGCACTTGGCAGGGATGAGCAGTGAGTAGACAGGGGCGGGGAGCCTACCTCCCGCCCCACTGCCTGCCGCACCCAGTGATTAAACTTAATTTTCTTTGGCATAAAGCTGCTGCTGTAGCGCGGTGTGTGGTACTGGTGCGTGCCGCAAGCTGCACAGGAGCTTTATACAGCCCTCCAGGGAACCATATCCACCTAATTGGGCTGATTGGTTCCTTTTAAGAACGGTTATCTGCCTGAAAGCCTCTTATTTACATATTATTATTGCAATTATTATGTTTAGCTTACGGTGTATAAGGTGTAACAACCGCAATGGAGTTGCAGGTTCTATGTTTAAAGAGGCTTTATAACGTTACAAAGTCATGGCAGAAATCTACACCTGCTCCAGGATAGCTGTAGATTTCTGCGCCTGCCGTGCAGCCGGTTGAAGTCCCACTAGATTTACTAAGGGGCGTGTGCCTCTTAGTAAATCTGGCGGACTACATGGTGGGGGGCCCTATTTAAGACCGGCGTATGATCACGCTGGTTTATAAGTCTTGATAGATCTCCTCCTTGCCTTGGAGAAGATACAAAATCAATATAAATCTTGTCTACGGATGGATGTGAGTAAAGATGAGCGAACCTCCAGCATGCTCGAGTGCATCCGAACCCGATCGTTCGGCATTTGATTAGCTGGGGCTGCTGAAGTTGGATAAAGCTCTAAGGTTGTCTGGAAAATACGGATACAGCCAATGACTATATCCATGATTTCCACATAGCCTTAGGGCTTTATCCAACTTCAGCAGCCACCGCTAATCAAATGCCGAACGATCGGGTTCGGATGGACTCGAGCATGCTCAAGGTTCGCTCATCTCTAGATGTGAGCCTAGGACTCCAGTAGTACCTGGAAACAGAGTTACTCAGCCACCGCATTTCATTTTTATAGCTACAGTTCACATATAGTATTTTGGGTCTTTTTTAAAGTGTATGTGTCGCTATAACTTTCAATATCTAAAACAACAATAGATGTGATATAAAACAAGTTTGCAATTCACATTCTTTTTTTTTGTTATCATGGAAAACACGGCACTTCCTGTGTTCTGTTTTTTTTGTTGTTGTTGTTGTTGTTAAAGAGTCTAAAACAGGAAGTCCGCTGTTTCCCAGGTCATCTGAGCGCTCACAAAGAGAAGGCAGTCATGTGATTGATGGACACATTGAGCCGTGACTCTCTGTACTGTTCAGACTTTCTGTGTTTAGTCTGTTGTTTACAACCAGCACAAGTCAGAAAATCTGCCTTCAGAAAACTGGACCTGGATTTCTGGTAAGTTCAGGTTGTTTTTTAGCATCATGACCAAAAAGGAAAAAAAAAAGAATGTATATTGCAAACTTGCTTTATATGACATATTTTATTGACTTACATTTTGAAAGTTATAACTACAAGTACACTTTAAGAAAAAAAAAAGTTACGTGCACCGCATTTTTCCAGCCTTTTTGTCTGTTCTATTTTTTTCCATGCTCAAAATGAGGCTCAAATAACAACATGGGAATACTACCTAGGGGAACAATTAAAGGTCCAGGAGAATTATTGGGCACTGTGTTACTACTAGAGATGAGCGAACCTGGAGCATGCTCGAGTCAATCCGAACCCGAACTTTCAGCATTTGATTAGCGGTGGCTGCTGAACTTGGATAAAGCCCTAAGGCTATGTGGAAAACATGGATATAGTCATTGGCTGTATCCATGTTTTCCAGACAACCTTAGAGCTTTATTCAAGTTCAGCAGCCAACGCTAATCAAATGCCTATCGTTCGGGTTCGGATGGAATCGAACCCAAACCCGGTTCGCTCATCTCTAGTTACTACATTTAAGGGACTTTTTAAATGGACAAAGCTGCCCAATATAAGTGCCGACCTAGAAGATCTGAATTTTAAGGAAAATTGTGAGTCCAACAAATTAATGATATCTAGGCCAGCAAAAAAGAAACGATCAGCCAAAAAAGATTAATAAAGCCACAACCCATACGTCACAATGATGGGCCTTAGTTTGTGAAAAACAATAAGAATGGCCATCTCTTTAGAACAACTATCGTTATTATATGAATAACAGCCGGTCATGTGTCTGTAAAAAATGATTTTATTCAGATATAAAAATTAAAATCTAATTTTTAAGGTCAGAAATATATTCAGAATAGTGGATATCCTCTCCTCTCAATCATTGGATGATCACACGTGCAATTGTTGGGATAACAGTAGGCCAAAAGGAAAGCTGGATGAACCCCAAGGAATGATGGTAATAATTTATAGTAATGGAATAATGGCTGATTTAGTCAAGACTTTTTGTGGAAACACTAGAGAAAGGCAAACAATTAGGTTTTGGCTTTCGCTGCGTAACTTGGATTACAAATATGAGCGAGTCTAATTGTATAACATAGGCTGCGATGCATTCGTGTTAATAGGCCCTTCCATATTCTATGAAGTTAATAAAAAGAAGCTTATAATTACCAGCAGACAAGTAATTGTTATGTAACTACAATGTAGGTGGCAAAGAAAAGAAAAAACATGGTGGGTGTCGGCGTGTTCTTCATATATGTCTGGGACAAATTGTGCAGCTCTGTTTATTGTAAATTTAAATATTATGAACAAAAGGGAGATCAAAATAGAAACAGATAGAAAGGGCTGCGGAACCCTGGGGGGGTTATATGTTATTAATAAAAAAATAAATAATTATAATGATTAATAAATTAATTAATTAAACATCGTTCCTCATTTCGCTGGTCTGTCTTGACCAATCAGAAAAGAATTGATGAGCGGACCTACAGTATGGTTGTTGGGCACCTTTTTTTTAAAGCGACTATGTACCCACAATCTGCCAAACCGCTTGTACCTTTGGATAGCTGCTTTTAATCCAAGATCTGTCCTGGGGCCTGCTCGGCAGGTGATGCAGTTATTGTCCTAAAAAACAACTTTTAAACTTGCAGCCCAGTGTCAGATTGGCGTGGCCTAGAGTGTCTGTGCATTAGGCTGGCACAACCTTTCTGTCCCCCCTCCTTGCCCTCTTCATCATTAGGAATGCCCCAGGCATATTGTCTCCTATTCATCAGCTGTGTGAGCACGGCACATGGGCTGGATTGTAAAGGCACCTGTGCAGTTTTCACTGCAGAGGAATAGGAAAAATCCTGCTTGGGGCACTCCTAATGATGAAGAGGGCGGGGAGGAGGGACGGAGGGGTGGTGCAAAGTTAGGGCTTAGATACTCTAGGCCACGGCAGTTTGGCACAGGGCTGCAAGTTTAAAAGTTGTTTTTTAGGACAATAACTGCATCACCTGCCAAATGGACCACAGGACAGATCTTGGATTAAAAGCAGCTGACGGTGCAATTGGTTTGGGGAGGGCAGATTGTGGGTACAGAGTCGCTTTAAACTTTTGTCTGAACCCGTCCAACTGGAACTTCCATGGGCCCGCTCATCACTATCCATTACTTCATATTAGAAGCAGGAATGCATCAATTTAAGGCTATGTACATACGTTGTATAAACAATGGCCAATATTTGGCACTTAAAACAATGGCTATTGTTTTGAGTGTCAACAATAGCCATTGTTAAGCATGTTCCTACGGCTGACATTTCAATAAAAGATGAACAAACCGGTCCGAGGTTCGGGTTCATATGAACCCGAAGCTTTGGCATTTGAATCCCGCTGTCTTCATGTCCCATGGGGAAGGTGGAGACAGCCCGAGTCCCATCTGGAAAACAGGGATAAAGCTTATGACCTAGGCTGTATTCCTGTTTTCCAGGCCGGACTTGGGCTGTCTACACCTTCACAATTGAACAGGTAGACAGCGGGATGCAAATGTCGATGCTTTAGGTTCGTATGAACCCGAACCTCGGCCCGGTTCATTCATCGCTAATGGAATATCGTCCATAGGAACATTATTTTAGCTCAATATTGACTGCTGTCCTCTTTGGGTGTGTCCTGTAATAAAATTCCATTGACTTTAATGCAAAGGAGTGGTCTAAAAAAAAAAGTAGTACTGTGTGTGAACAACTAAAAACAACGGTGATAAAAAAAATTGAGATGTTCATTCTTTTTGCGGCTCTGGCATTGCATGCGCAATTGGCCGTTGTTTGCATTCAACACAATGGAAAAGTTTGCTGTTAGAAAACAACGGCCATTTTTTACCTGACAAGAAGGGTCGTTGTTTTACAAAAAAAGTATGTTGTGTGAACATAGCCTAAAGCTTCATGGGCAAAAAAAAGGTTTTTATGATAAAATGATTTGCAATGACTAAGAATGCTTTCTGGCATCAGAAATGTACATGTTGAGAATTATAAAACCTACACCACATGTTGCTTTTTGCATACATGGGGCAGAGTTATCATTTGCGTCTCCGGCGTACACAACAGAATAGGTCCGGGTTTTTCTGCAAAGCAGATGTACATCTATGCATCCTCCATGCGGAGGTACTGCCAGATTTACTAATAGGTCTGCGCCTCTTAAAGGTGTTATCCAGCGAATATATTCTGATTTCAGAAAGTTATATAGATTTATAATTTACTTCTATTTAAAAATTTCCAGTCTTCCTATACTTAGCAGCTGCTGTATGTCCTGCAGGAAGTGATGTATTCTTTCCAGTCTGACACAGTGCTCTCTGCTGCCACCTCTGTCCATGTCAGGAACTGTCCAGAGCAATAAAAAACCTTACAGAAAACTTCTCCTGCTCTGAACAGTTCCTGACATGCACAGAGGAGGCAGCAGAGGGCACTTACTGCAGGACATAAAGCAGCTGATAAGTATGGGAAGACTTGAGATTTTTTAAATAGAAGTAAATTACAAATCTATATATGTTTTATAATACTTTATTCAAATGTCACTATACCAAGGCCCCCAGCAATCTCCTATTTCAAGAGTTTGGGCTTCTATGTGTAAATGACACTGACATCTATGATTCCTTGCCATATCCTCAGACGTATGTCATCAGGAATCTATGTCACTGAGAGTTTGCTTCATGTCATGGGACTTAGCAGAACTTCGATTAAACACTAAAGGAGCCATAAGCAATTCGACATAACCTTGGTTTTGGTCCTTGAATTAAAGAATACCAGATGTTTAGTCGTCCACAATCCCATCATGCACTGCACTTGTTCTCCATAGCTAATATACTAAAACTTACCATCACATGTGGGAAGAGGATGGCTCCACCAGTGATTCTTCTCACATAACAGGGGTTCCTCATGGCTTAACATATATCCAGGCTGACATCCAAAAGAAACGGTAGATCCAATAGAAAAATCATAGCCGTAGCGGTGACCATGTACAGGTATCCCAGGATCCAAGCATGAATGGGTATCCACTGTTACACCTAAAGAAACAGACAAGATTACCTGTAAGTCTCAATAAAATGGTGATCTACCTTGTAACAGCTACATTAGGGATCTATAAGCTATTATCTATCTATCTATCTATCTATCTATCTATCTATCTAATTTGCCTATCGCTTTATTAACTGTTTTAGGTAGGCTTCTTTACCACAAAGCCTGTTAGAATCCAATTAGAGTTATAGTGACTCTGTACCCACAATCTGCCCCGTCCCCCCCCCCAAACCATTTGTACCTTCAGATAGCTGCTATTAATCCAAGATCTGTCCTGGGGTCCGTTCGGCAGGTGATGCAGTTATTGTCCTAAAAAACAACTTTTAAACTTGCAGCCCTGTGCCCAACGGGCTTGGCCTAGATTGTGTATGCATTAGGCTGGCACAACCTCTGTCCCTCCATCCATGCTCTTAATCATTAGGAATGCTCCAGGCAGATTTTCTACTATTCATCACTTGTGTCAACACAGCACATGGGCTAGATGGTTAAGGCACCTGTGCAGTGTTCATTGCAGAGGGATAGAGAAATCCTGCCTGGGGCATTCCTAATGATGAGGAGGGCGGGGAGGAGGGACGGAGGGGTGGTGCAGGGTTAGGGCACAGATACTTTAGGCCACGACCATTGGGCACAGGACAACAAGTTAAAAATGTGTTTAGGACAACTGCATCCCCTGCCGAACGGACCCCAGGACAGATCTTGGATTAAAAGCAGCTATCCGAAGGTACAAGCGGTTTGGGGAGGGCAGATTGTGGGTACAGAGTCATTTTAACATGAATTTCCTCTTGGAAGCAGGGGCAGCTGGGGAGAGAAGAGCACAGATACAGTACATAGCCTGGTGTATTATGAACTGCCCCCCCCACCACCCCCTGCTGACCATGTGACCTGCACACACAGCTCTGCTCTACACACATTACACACACAGCTCTTCTATAAGCACATTACACACACAGCCCTGCTGTACCCATATTACACACAAACACAGCTCTGCTGTACGCATATTACACACACACAGCTCTGCTGTACGCATATTACACACACACAGCTCTGCTGTACGCATATTACACACACAGGCCAAAGAAACACACAGCTCTGCTGTACACACTTACGTCTGCTGCATGAACATTACACACACACGTTACAGAAACACACAGAGCTCTGCTGTACACACTTAGGTCTGCTGCATGATAATGCCATGCATACACACACACACTCACTATAGAGACACTTATCTCTGCTGCAGGATCATGACACACACAGCTCTGCTGTACACACTTATCTCTGCTGCAGGATCATGACACACACAGCTCTGCTGTACACACTTATCTCTGCTGCAGGATCATGACACACACAGCTCTGCTGTACACACTTATCTCTGCTTCAGGATCATGACACACACAGCTCTGCTGTACACACTTATCTTTGCTGCAGGATCATGACACACACAGCTCTGCTGTACACACTTATCATTCTCTGCTTCAGGATCATGACACACACAGCTCTGCTGTACACACTTATCATTCTCTGCTTCAGGATCATGACACACACAGCTCTGCTGTACACACTTATCTCTGCTGCAGGATCATGACACACACAGCTCTGCTGTACACACTTATCATTCTCTGCTTCAGGATCATGACACACACAGCTCTGCTGTACACACTTATCTCTGCTGCAGGATCATGACACACACAGCTCTGCTGTACACACTTATATCCGCTGCAGGATCATGACACACACAGCTCTGCTGTACACACTTATATCCGCTGCAGGATCATGACACACACAGCTCTGCTGTACACACTTATATCCGCTGCAGGATTATGACACACACAGCTCTGCTGTACACACTTATCTCTGCTGCAGGATCATGACACACACAGCTCTGCTGTACACACTTATCTCTGCTGCAGGATCATGGCACACACAGCTCTGCTGTACACACTTATCTCTGCTGCAGGATCATGACACACACAGCTCTGCTGTACACACTTATCTGTGCTGCAGGATCATGGCACACACACAGCTCTGCTGTACACACTTATCTCTGCTGCAGGATCATGGCACACACAGCTCTGCTGTACACACTTATCTCTGCTGCAGGATCATGACACACACAGCTCTGCTGTACACACTTATCTCTGCTGCAGGATCATGACACACACAGCTCTGCTGTACACACTTATCTCTGCTGCAGGATCATGACACACACAGCTCTGCTGTACACACTTATCTCTGCTGCAGGATCATGGCACACACAGCTCTGCTGTACACACTTATCTCTGCTGCAGGATCATGGCACACACAGCTCTGCTGTACACACTTATCTCTGCTGCAGGATCATGACACACACAGCTCTGCTGTACACACTTATATACGCTGCAGGATCATGACACACACAGCTCTGCTGTACACACTTATCTCTGCTGCAGGATCATGACACACACAGCTCTGCTGTACAAACCTATATCTGCTCTAGGATCATGACACACACAGCTCTGCTGTACACACTTATCTGTGCTGCAGGATCATGACACACACAGCTCTGCTGTACACACTTATCTCCGCTGCAGGATTATGACACACACAGCTCTGCTGTACACACTTATCTGTGCTGCAGGATCATGACACACACAGCTCTGCTGTACACACTTATCTCTGCTGCAGGATCATGACACACACAGCTCTGCTGTACAAACCTATATCTGCTCTAGGATCATGACACACACAGCTCTGCTGTACACACTTATCTGTGCTGCAGGATCATGACACACACAGCTCTGCTGTACACACTTATCTCCGCTGCAGGATTATGACACACATAGCTCTGCTGTACACACTTTTCTGTCCTGCAGGATCATGACACACACAGCTCTGCTGTACACACTTATCTCTGCTGCAGGATCATGACACACACAGCTCTGCTGTACACACTTATCTCTGCTGCAGGATCCTGACACACACAGCTCTGCTGTACACACTTATCTCTGCTGCAGGATCATGACACACACAGCTCTGCTGTACACACTTATCTCTGCTTCAGGATCATGACACACACAGCTCTGCTGTACACACTTATCTCTGCTGCAGGATCATGACACACACAGCTCTGCTGTACACACTTATCTCTGCTGCAGGATCATGACACACACAGCTCTGCTGTACAAACCTATATCTGCTCTAGGATCATGACACACACAGCTCTGCTGTACACACTTATCTCTGCTTCAGGATCATGACACACACAGCTCTGCTGTACACACTTATCTCTGCTGCAGGATCATGACACACACAGCTCTGCTGTACACACTTATCTGTGCTGCAGGATCATGACACACACAGCTCTGCTGTACACACTTATCTCTGCTGCAGGATCATGGCACACACAGCTCTGCTGTACACACTTATCTCTGCTTCAGGATCATGACACACACAGCTCTGCTGTACACACTTATCTCTGCTGCAGGATCATGACACACACAGCTCTGCTGTACACACTTATCTGTGCTGCAGGATCATGACACACACAGCTCTGCTGTACACACTTATCTCTGCTGCAGGATCATGACACACACAGCTCTGCTGTACACACTTATCATTCTCTGCTTCAGGATCATGACACACACAGCTCTGCTGTACACACTTATCTCTGCTTCAGGATCATGACACACACAGCTCTGCTGTACACACTTATCTCTGCTGCAGGATCATGACACACACAGCTCTGCTGTACACACTTATCTCTGCTGCAGGATCATGACACACACAGCTCTGCTGTACACACTTATCTCTGCTGCAGGATCATGGCACACACAGCTGCTATAGGGCTGATAGCTCCAGACACACAGGACAGCACCTGCACTCCATCCACCAGCCATGGCAACAGCCTGACTCCTCCCAGACACGTGACTCATCACATGACCAAGACATCCCCAAGGTCCTGTCACCAGCAGAGTGCTATGATCCTGGGCTGCAGCTCCATAGGGCCAGTACCTGGAGATGCAGGGGCAGCTCTCTCCCCCTCCCACTGGGAGGTTGTGTATGTTGTTAGGTTGTTATGTGGTGCAGGAGCTGACAGACCCTACATCACACTGTGTGCCCTCCGCTTATTAATGTAGTAATGACAGAGACTCGCTTATCTCCAGCCATCTGTCACTCTCCATTATACTCACTTTCATAATGTATCTTAAATCCATTATTGGAGCGACTGTTGTCCGTCGTGAAGAGAAGGTACAGGTAGTTCATGCTGCTGAATAGAAACTGGGGAACCTGCGTGCCGTTATAAGATCCCAAAATGGGCGATAACAGGTTTGGACCATCGTGTACTTCCAGCACGTCATAGTTCAGTTCAGTTTGAAATCTGTGAAGGAAAAAGAAAATGATTTAAAAAAAAAATCCATAAAATACATAAGCGAAAATGGAATTATTATTGGTTTTATAGCAATTTTTTTTTTTTTTTCATTTGTGTTGAGTAGTGTTGAGCGGAGAGGCTGAATTGTTCTCCGAATCTGAACGCTCAGCATTTGACTAGAGATGAGCGAACCGGCTCATCTGATTCCTGCTGTCTGCCCGCTCCGTGGAGAAGGGGGATACAGCCTGAGGACCGCCTGGAAAACTGGGATATAGCCATAGGCCATATCCATAGCTATAGGCTCTATCCTCGTTTCCAGGCGGTCCTCAGGCTGTATCCACCCTCTCCACGGAGCGGGCAGACAGCGGGAATCAAACGCCGAGAGTTCAGGTTCATACGAACCCCTACCTCAGCCGGTTCGCTCATCTCTACATTTGACTCCTGTGGCTGCAGAAGTTGGACTTTGCACTAAAGAGTCCTGGAAAACATGGATACCGCCTATGGCTGAACAATTCAACCTCTCCACTCAACACTACTAAGGGAGGAAAGGGAGGATCCCCTCGAAAATAACCCTTATGGTGGGTTCACATTACGGAATTCTCGCGAATAAGTTCCGCAGAATTCCGTCGGCTTTCCGCGCGCACGGCCGCGCGCCTTTCCGGCGGCTCCATAGACACCATTCTATGGGCCGGCGTATTCCGCTATCCACCAAAAGAAGTGACGTCTTTTTTGGGGTATTTATAAAGACATTTTTACTTTTTTAGGCCTGTGGCAGATTTAATCCTCAGAACTATACGTAATAAATCTGTAATTAACCCAAATTTTTTGCAAATTTGGTAACAAATCTCAGTTTGTGATGTTAAAGATACTTCAGTTATATACCACAATTTTAGAAGGTTGACAAATAACATGTTTCCTCAGATACTAGTGGCATAATATCATCTACACTCCAGCTTGCTACTTTGGCTTACGGGTCACTGATGGCGCTCAGCCAATCAGGGCTTGGAGCGGGAGAGTGCACTGATTGGCTGAGCGCCATCAGTGATCCAGGAGCTGGAGTAGCAAGCCGGAGCGTGGGCAAGTAATGTATAAGCTTCTTCAAGCTCATCCGGCAGAAGATTAGTTAAAGGGGTACTCCAGCGAAAATCTTTTTCTTTTATATATCAACTGGTTTCAGAAAGTTATATAGATTTGTGTTTAAAAATCTCAAGTCTTCCCATACTTATCAGCTGCTTTATGTCCTGCAGGGCATGGTGTTTTCTTTTCATTATGACACAGTGCTCTGCTGCCACCTCTGTCCATGTCAGGAACTGTCCAGAGCAGGAGAGGTTTTCTATGGGAATTTGCTGCTGCTCTCGACAGTTCCTAACACGGACAGAGGTGGCAGCAGAGAGCACTGGGTCATACTGGAAAGAAAACCCCACTCCCTGCAGGACATACAGCAGCTGATAAGTACTAGAATACTTAAGATTTTTAAATAGAAGTAAATTACAAATCTATATAACTTTCTGACACCAGTTGATTTGAGAGAAAAAGATTTTCAATAGGTAACCCCCATTAATACGGCAGAGGGGCTGCATGCAGAGACCATAGGGAATAACTGTACCGCATACCGTAGCGGATATCAAATGGATGTGATGTGTGAACGCACCCTTAAGGGCAAAGATAAACAAACCTTTGTGATGTATCTGCCCCAGCTATATGATATATATATATATATATATATATATATATATATATATACTAAGCATATTGTTTCTTAAATCAATGTAACATTTAATATGGTCAGAATTGTATAAATTAATCTGATATTTCCTTGGCTTTGGAAGAAAATAGAATAAACCCTTAAGCATGAAATTGCTGCAGGTTAAGAAGGGTCAAGTATGGCTGACATGACTTAATCCACATTTTAGCACTTGGAGAATTAGGGAAAACTCACTTTCATGTATATAGAACAGATTATTTATTATACATTTTTGTTCTAAGAGAAAAGAAATGTGAAGCTTAAAGAAGTCTTGACCTTTCGAATGTAATTTTAATAGAGCGTCCAGGTTCTGCTTCAATCACCCATTCACAATTCAGCGAGTCTTTATAGTAACCGGGCCAACCTGGAGAAAGTATCACTCCGCTCGGAGCTGAGAAATGGCCGCCACACGGAGCTGGAAATGAGAAAATAAAAATTAAGATTTAGTTTGGTTTTCTGTTGTTTACAATGCAATTTTATTACCTGTATACATAGGGTAAAACAATGATGATGATAATAATAATAATAATAATAATAATAATAATAATATGTCATCATGCCCTGATTTGTGCAAACTTTCGGTAAAAAGCAGTGATTTTTTTTTGCAAATCATGGCAAAATTGTAGCCAGGGACAATACAAACAATACGAACAAAGCCTTTTTAGGTGGCCATGGGCCCCCCAGGAGCTCAGGGCCCCGGGCTACCGGCCGAAACAGACCTATTATAATCGGCTACTGTTAGGGTATGTGCACATTAAAGAACTCGCGGATAACACTCGTCCCCGCGCTTCCGCTTCACTGTAGGCCCCGTCCCATAGACTCCATTCTATGGTCAGGCAGATTCCACCGTCCGCCCAAAGAACTGACACGGCTCTATTAATAGGGACTATAGTCATTGATCGGTTGGCCAGGGTCCAGAACAGTGTTAAAAGGGTTATCCAGTGCTACAAAAACATGGCCACTTTCTTTCAGAGACAACACAACTCTTGTTTTCAGTTCAGGTGTGGTTTGTAATTAGGCTCCATTCACTTCAATGGAACTGAGCAGCCGAACCCCGCCCAAGCTGGAGACAAGAGTGGTGCTGTCTCTGGAAGAAAGTGGCCATGTTTTTGTAGCACTGGATAACCCCATTTAAGGCAAAGGCTGCACAAACATTGCTATTGATGTCTGAGCAGCCCTTGCTAAATGATTATCGGCCCGTGTAATAGGTCCATAAGACAAACCGAGGCTGATATGCTAAGTTGGACATTTTTTGCAAGTCACAATGGATCTAAGAAGTGAACATTAGCAGGGAAATACTAAGCATCAGAACATGACAAAACGCATGCCCTCATATGCACTGGGAAGGGGTTTAACAATAAAAACTTTTTGGGAAACACTTACTCTTTAAGGCTGGGTTCACACTACGTATATTTCAGTCAGTATTGTGGTCCTCATATTGCAACCAAAACCCGGAGTGGATTAAAAACACAGAAAGGATCTGTTCACACAATGTTGAAATTGAGTGGATGGCCGCCACATAACAGTAAATAACGGGCATTATTTCAATATAACAGACGTTGTTTTAAAATAACTGCAAATATTTGCCATTAAATGGCGGCCATCCACTCAATCTCAACATTGTGTGAACAGATCCTTTCTGTGTTTTTAATCCACTCCGGGTTTTGGTTGCAATATGAGGACCACAATACTGACTGAAATATACGTAGTGTGAACCCAGCCTAAAGATAATTTTACAACTTTACCCCAATTGTTTAGAAGTAGTGAAATATCCTATAACATGTAGGCCCATTACTTCTTTATGCATGCCTCTTATTTATTAAAATAAAACTGAATTATAAATAGAAGAAACCTATATGTCTACATTTGAATTATTTTAGTTTTGCTTTAGAATGAGATTCTTTGATTGTATTTATTCATACCCTACAAGCTAAGTGAAATAGATTACATTAGCAATTACAAGATTTTTTGCTTTTAAGGCATCAACTTCCAACAGAGAATACTTTAAAATGGAACTTCTGGCCCCAATGCATTGCATTAAGAAAGATTAATATTGGAGTCCGGTGGAAGGTACCTGGCAGCAGCAGGACTACAGGCTATCCTTCATTGAGAGTAATGATGGCTAAAATCAACCTGCGCGCATATACTACCACATGTTGGGCAATTGCAATTTTTTTTTCTTAAAATAATGATAGCTTTTTAAATTCTAAAAGTTTTATAGCATACAAAAACTTTGCTACAATACTTTTCAAACAAAAAACAGGGTGTCAGGAATCGGCCGTCAAGCTCGGCTCCTAGCACAGCCGGAGCGCATAACTGACCTCCCGCAAGTGTACGACAGAGCGTATGACCAGTTTCAAGGAACGCGCCAATGGCGTCCCTGGCTAACAGCCAGCCAGGTTGCTAAGGGCACGGCGGGTCCTTCGTTAGTTGTTGCCACGGCCAGGGTTTTACCGACTTTAGGGAAGTTAAGGTAATTAGGCAGGGGCAGCGGGGCGGGTGTCAGTGCTAGGGCATCACCTGTCTTGTGTCCTCCAGTCCCCAAGTCCTGACACAGGGCTTTAGCAATTTCCCTATTAATAATCTCCCCATCTAGTCTTTTTTTTTTTTAAGACCGGTATCTGACATGTCCACAAAAATCACCCACCACTGCACAGCACGCAGGGTTTATGTAGAGGTGTATGTCTCTACATAAATCCAGGGGTGTGTTTTCCAGCTGGCATAGATTTCTCTAACAATTCACAATTGAATTGCTAAACTATTAGCAGGTTAGAAGAATCTAACCTACTGATATCTCTCTACTTTTCACGGAGCGCTGGGGATGAAGGTAATTTCCTACTGCCCCTGCCAATCCAGTCTACCCTGGCCACCCTACTCTGCTCATATTCATTGATAGAGGCAGACTGGCAGCGGATTGGGGCACTGTGTGTGGTAGTCCCACCCCCAGTGCACCAAACTGCCTAATTATGTGCCATAATGGTTAGATTTCTAATAGCACGGAAACAGTGCTAATGATAAAGGTAAGAAATGTACCTTCATCTTCAGCACCCCAAGCGCAATAGGCTGATATCAGCAAGTTGGATTTTTTTAACATAGCAATTTTTAATGTTTAAATTTAGGGAATGGAAGACCCTGGTGGAGAAGGTCAAGTTTTATGAGGAATGTAGGGCTAAAAAGGGCTCATTCAAAGCTATGAGAAGACACACTAAAATATGGTCATTCTGGAAATAAAGGAAAAGGTTTTTTTTTTCTTTTTTTTTTTTTTCTTCTCTCTCATTTCTCTCCATTGCAGTTTGGGGGTGGGAGGGGAGGGATTCGGGAAGGTGGGTTGTAAGTGATGGATTAGACATAAGCTGGATAAGTTATATGTTCTTGAATGGTAATCTGGTATGTCTAAAGGTTCTCTTTTGTATATATATATATATATATATATATATATATATATATATATATACTAGAAAATGTACCCAGCGCTGCCCGGGTATAAAGTGTCAGTGTGTTAATTAGATTTGTTCTAAGGTGCCCAGGAGACCAAGCTAAAGGTATTGTTTCATCTGAGTTAATCAGTGGAATTAGTGTATACCTGTAGTGCATAGTTGGAGGGGTTCTGTATACCCACAATGTATAGTTTTTAGGGGTCTCGCATATCTGTAGTGCATAGTTGGGGGGGCTGTATACCTATAGTGTATAGTTGAGGGAGGTCCTGTATACCTGCAGTTTACAGTTGGTGAAGGTCCTGTATACCTGTACTGTATAGTTTGGGGGTCCTGTATACCTGTAGTATAGAGTTGGTGCTGTATACCTGTAATGTATAGTTGGTGGAGGTCTTGTATACCTGTAGTTTATAGTTTGAGGGTCCTGGATACCTTTAGTGTATAATTGGTGGAGGTCTTGTATACCTGTAGTATATAGTTCGGGGGTCCTGTATACCTGTAGTAAATAGTTTGAGGGTCCTGTATAACTATAGTATAGAGTTGGTGGAGGTCCTGTATACCTGTAGTGTATAGTTTGGGGTCCTATATACCTGTAGTATATAGCTGGTGGAGTTCCTGTATACATGTAGTATATTTGGGGTCCTGTATACTTGTAGTATAGAGTTGGTGAAGGTGCTCTATACCTGTATTATAGAGTTGGTGTAGGTCCTGTATACCTGTAGTGTATGGTTTTGAGGTCCTGTATACCTGTAGTGTATAGTTTGGGGTCCTATATACCTGTAGTATATAGTTGGTGGAGTTCCTGTATACCTGTAGTGTATAGTTTTGGGGTCCTGTATACCTTTAGTGTATAGTTTGGGGTCCTGTATACCTGTAGTATATAGTTGGTGGAGGTCCTGTATACCTGAAGTATATAATTGGTGGAGGTCCTGTATACCTGTAGTATATAGTTGGTGGAGGTCCTGTATACCTGTAGTATATAGTTTTGGGGTCCTTTATACCTGTAGTGTAAAGTTTGGGGTCCTGTATACCTGTAGTATATAGTTGGTGGAGGTCCTGTATACCTGAAGTATATAATTGGTGGAGGTCCTGTATACCTGTAGTATATAGTTGGTGGAGGTCCTGTATACCTGTAGTATATAGTTTTGGGGTCCTTTATACCTGTAGTGTAAAGTTTGGGGTCCTGTATACCTGTAGTATATAGTTTTGTGGAGGTCCCGTACACTTGTAGTGTATAGTTTTGGGGTCCTGTATACCTGTAGTGTCCTATATACCTGCAGGGTTGTATTTACCCGTATGGCAGTGTTATTCAGTCACAGTGTGTCGGTATTGGTCATGTCTGGTATGGGGGTGTTATCCAGTCACAGTATGGCGGTATTGGTCAGGTCTGGTGTGGCGGTGTTATCCAGTCACGGTATGGTGGTATTATTCAGGTCTGGTATAGCGGTGTTATCCAGTCACAGTATGGCAGTATTAATCAGGTCTGATATGATGGTGTTATCCAGTCACAGTATGGTGGTATTGGTCAGGACTGGTGTGGCGATGTTACCCAGTCACAGTTTGCTGGTATTTGTCAGGTCTGGTATGGCAGTGTTATCCAGTCACAGTATGGCGGTATTGGTCAGGTCTGGTATGACAGTGTTATCCAGCACAGTATCGCGGTATTGGTCAGGTCTGGTGTGGCGGTGTTATCCATTCACAGTATGGCGGTATTGGTCAGGTCTTATATGACAGTGTTATCCAGTCACAGTATGCCGGTATTGGTCAGGTCTGGTGTGGCAGTGTTATCCAGTCACAGTATGGCGGTATTGGTCAGGTCTGGTGTGGCGGTGTTACCCAGTCACAGTATGGTGGTATTGGTCAGGTCTGGTATGGAGATGTTATCCAGTCACAGTATGGCGGTATTGGTCAGGTCTGGCAGTGTTATCCAGTCACAGTATGGCGGTATTGGTCAGGTCTGGTATGACAGTGTTATCCAGCACAGTATGGCGGTATTGGTCAGGTCTGGTGTAGCAGTGTTACCCAGTCACAGTTTGGTATACCTGTTGTGCTCTGTATATACATGTACTGTATAGATGGAGTAGGGGGCCCTGTATATACATATACTGTATAGTTGGAGTAGGGGGCCCTGTATATACATGTACAGTATAGTTGGAGTAGGGGGCCCTGTATATACATGTACTGTATAGATGGAGTAGGGGGTCCTGTATATACATGTACTGTATAGATGGAGTAGGGGGTCCTGTATATACATGTACTGTATAGATGGAGTAGGGGGTCCTGTATACATGTACTGTATAGATGGAGTAGGGGGTCTACCACTTATTACTGTAGATGTTATGAGGCAGCTTCCCTAGCAACCATTGCTCCCTGTGAAAATGAAAGCAGTAATCCTATTGGTTGCTAAAGCTCCAACTGCCGTGTCTGCTGCAGCTAATTATATCACCTGTGTTTGCAGTGAGGAGATTTTCCCATTCATCTCTATGGGGCGCCTCTCTTTCCCCTCCCCCTCCCCTCCTGTACATATGGCGGGGACGGGACCTTCGTAATAACCTTCCGGGGCACCCAATGTATCTGTGTGCCAAATTTGGGGTCAAACGGTTCAGGCGTTTGGAAGTCTAGAGAGGACAGACAGACAGAAGGACAGACAGACAGACAGACAGACTTTGATTTTTATGATATACTAGAAAATGTACCCGGCGCTGCCCGGGTATAAATTTTCAGTGTGTTAATTAGATTTGTTCTAAGGTGCCCAGGAGGCCAAGCTAAAGGTATTGTTTTATCTGAGTTAATCAGTGGAATTAGTGTATACCTGTAGTGCATAGATGGAGGGGTTCTTTATACCCACAATGTATAGTTTTTAGGGGTCTCGCATATCTGTAGTGCATAGTTGGTGGGGCTGTATACCTATAGTGTATAGTTGAGGGAGGTCCTGTATACCTGCAGTGTACAGTTGGTGAAGGTCCTGTATACCTGTACTGTATTTTTCGGGGGTCCTGTATACCTGTAGTATAGAGTTGGTGCTGTATACCTGTAATGTATAGTTGGTGGAGGTCTTGTATACCTGTAGTTTATAGTTTGAGGGTCCTGGATACCTGTAGTGTATAATTGGTGGAGTTCTTGTATACCTGTAGTATATAGTTCGGGGGTCCTGTATACCTGTAGTAAATAGTTTGAGGGTCCTGTATAACTATAGTATAGAGTTGGTGGAGGTCCTGTATACCTGTAGTGTATAGTTTGGGGTCCTATATACCTGTAGTATATAGCTGGTGGAGTTCCTGTATACCTGTAGTATATTTGGGGTCCTGTATACTTGTAGTATAGAGTTGGTGAAGGTGCTGTATACCTGTATTATAGAGTTGGTGTAGGTCCTGTATACCTGTAGTGTATGGTTTTGAGGTCCTGTATACCTGTAGTGTATAGTTTGGGGTCCTATATACCTGTAGTATATAGTTGGTGGAGTTCCTGTATACCTGTAGTGTATAGTTTTGGGGTCCTGTATACCTTTAGTGTATAGTTTGGGGTCCTTTATACCTGTAGTATATAGTTGGTGGAGGTCCTGTATACCTGAAGTATATAGTTGGTGGAGGTCCTGTATACCTGTAGTATATAGTTTTGGGGTCCTGTATACCTGTAGTGTAAAGTTTGGGGTCCTGTATACCTGTAGTATATAGTTTTGTGGAGGTCCTGTGCACTTGTAGTGTATAGTTTTGGGGTCCTGTATACCTGTAGTGTCCTGTGTACCTGCAGGGTTGTATTTACCCGTATGGCAGTGTTTTTCAGTCACAGTGTGTCGGTATTGGTCATGTCTGGTATGGGGGTGTTATCCAGTCACAGTATGGCGGTATTGGTCAGGTCTGGTGTGGCGGTGTTATCCAGTCACGGTATGGTGGTATTGGTCAGGTCTGGTATAGCGGTGTTATCCAGTCACAGTATGGCAGTATTGGTCATGTCTGATATGATGGTGTTATCCAGTCACAGTATGGTGGTATTGGTCAGGACTGGTGTGGCGGTGTTACCCAGTCACAGTTTGCTGGTATTGGTCAGGTCTGGTATGGCAGTGTTATCCAGTCACAGTATGGCGGTATTGGTCAGGTCTGGTATGACAGTGTTATCCAGCACAGTATGGCGGTATTGGTCAGGTCTGGTATGGCAGTGTTATCCCGTCACAGTATGGCGGTATTGGTCAGGTCTGGTATGACAGTGTTATCCAGCACAGTATAGCGGTATTGGTCAGGTCTGGTGTGGCGGTGTTATCCATTCACAGTATGGCGGTATTGGTCAGGTCTTATATGACAGTGTTATCCAGTCACAGTATGGCGGTATTGGTCAGGTCTGGTATGACAGTGTTATCCAGTCACAGTATGGCGGTATTGGTCAGGTCTGGTGTGGCAGTGTTATCCAGTCACAGTATGGCGGTATTGGTCAGGTCTGGTGTGGCACTGTTATCCAATCACAGTATGGCGGTATTGGTCAGGTCTGGTGTGGCGGTGTTACCCCGTCACAGTATGGCGGTATTGGTCAGGTCTGGTATGACAGTGTTATCCAGCACAGTATAGCGGTATTGGTCAGGTCTGGTGTGGCGGTGTTATCCATTCACAGTATGGCGGTATTGGTCAGGTCTTATATGACAGTGTTATCCAGTCACAGTATGGCGGTATTGGTCAGGTCTGGTATGACAGTGTTATCCAGTCACAGTATGGCGGTATTGGTCAGGTCTGGTGTGGCAGTGTTATCCAGTCACAGTATGGCGGTATTGGTCAGGTCTGGTGTGGCACTGTTATCCAATCACAGTATGGCGGTATTGGTCAGGTCTGGTGTGGCGGTGTTACCCAGTCACAGTATGGCGGTATTGGTCAGGTCTGGTATGGAGGTGTTATCCAGTCACAGTATGGCGGTATTGGTCAGGTCTGGTATGGAGGTGTTATCCAGTCACAGTATGGCAGTATTGGTCAGGTCTGGTATGACAGTGTTATCCAGCACAGTATGGCGGTATTGGTCAGGTCTGGTGTAGCAGTGTTACCCAGTCACAGTTTGGTATACCTGTTGTGCCCTTTATATACATGTACTGTATGGATGGAGTAGGGGGTCCTGTATATACATGTACTGTATAGATGGAGTAGGGGGTCCTGTATATATATGTACTGTATAGATGGAGTAGGGGGTCCTGTATATACATGTACTGTATAGATGGAGTAGGGGGCCCTGTATACATGTACTGTATAGATGGAGTAGGGGGTCCTGTATATATATGTACTGTATAGATGGAGTAGGGGGTCCTGTATATACATGTACTGTATAGATGGAGTAGGGGGTCCTGTATATACATGTACTGTATAGATGGAGTAGGGGGTCCTGTATATATATGTACTGTATAGATGGAGTAGGGGGTCCTGTATATACATGTACTGTATAGATGGAGTAGGGGGTCCTGTATATACATGTACTGTATAGATGGAGTAGGGGGTCCTGTATATATATGTACTGTATAGATGGAGTAGGGGGTCCTGTATATACATGTACTGTATAGATGGAGTAGGGGGTCTTGTATATACATGTACTGTATAGATGGAGTAGGGGCCCTGTATATACATGTACTGTATAGATGGAGTAGGGGCCCTGTATATACATGTACTGTATAGATGGAGTAGGGGGTCCTGTATATACATGTACTGTATAGATGGAGTAGGGGGTCCTGTATATATATGTACTGTATAGATGGAGTAGGGGGTCCTGTATATACATGTACTGTATAGATGGAGTAGGGGGTCTTGTATATACATGTACTGTATAGATGGAGTAGGGGCCCTGTATATACATGTACTGTATAGATGGAGTAGGGGGTCCTGTATATACATGTACTGTATGGATGGAGTAGGGGGTCCTGTATACATGTACTGTATAGATGGAGTAGGGGGCCCTGTATATACATGTACTGTATAGTTGGCATAGGGGGCCCTGTATATACATGTACTGTATATATGCAGTAGGGGGCCCTGTATATACATGTACCGTATAGATGGAGTAGGGGGCCCTGTATATACATGTACTGTATACATGGAGTAGGGGGTCCTGTATATACATGTACTGTATAGATGGAGTAGGGGGTCCTGTATATACATGTACTGTATAGATGGAGTAGGGGGTCCTGTATATACATGTACTGTATAGATGGAGTAGGGGGTCCTGTATATACATGTACTGTATAGATGGACTAGGGGGTCCTGTATATACATGTACTGTATAGATGGAGTAGAGGGTCTACCAGTTATTACTGTGGATGTTGTGAGGCAGCTTCCCTAGCAACCACAACTCCCTGTGAAAATGAAAGCAGTAATCCTATTGGTTGCTAAGGCTCCAACTGCCGTGTCTGCTGCAGCTAATTATATCACCTGTGTTTGCAGTGAGGAGATTTTCCCATTCATCTCTATAGGGCGCCGCTCTTTCCCCTCCCCCTCCCCTCCTGTACATTTGGCGGGGACGGGACCTTCGCAATAACCTTTCCGGGCACCCAATGTATCTGTGTGCCAAATTTGGGGTCAAACGGTTCAGGCGTTTGGATGTCTATAGAGGACAGACAGACAGACTTTGATTTTTATGATATATATATATATATATATATATATATATATATAATAAAAAATATTAAAGGTATTAAAAAAATAATAATAAATGTTTCAATTTACAGTATATTTTATAAGGAAAAAAACATCATTGCAAGGAAGAACTGGTCCCACAAAAAACAAGCCATCACATGGCTGTGCAAATGGAATAATTAAAAAAACCCACAACTTTGAGAAGGCGAGTAGCATAATACTTAAAAGGGGTTCAAATCTTCTGCCTGCCACTATATAAAAGTGAAGCTACACAGTGGTACAATAGGCTTCCTATGAGTGCTGCTTGATAGCTCTATATAACTTGAAGCTTCCAGAGAGCCTTAGTAAACCGTATAATTTAATCCACAAGAAATGATTTTTCTATCATTTAGAGGGTGTGCTAATGGTTTTGATATTTACCTATTTGTCAATATGAACTTTATGTTAAATAAAAGCTCCCATTGGAAATGTGAAAGTTGTAATGGAAGCCGCATTAGCTGTCATCCAGCTATCCAAGATAAAACAGAAAAAGTTGAATTAACTAGCAAAAGAGCTGGATGGCAAGCAACTTTTTCTGTACCTGTGTATAGGCTAGTAAAACACTCCCTCTCACCTTCACACAACTCCCTTCCAGCCAGACTTGGATTGGGGTCCCATTGAGTGGCTAGGCGGACAATAGCTCATGCTGACCCCAATCCTGGAAGCCTGGTGCATCAGGGACTAGAGCTCTGTGACAATGGTGGCAGCAGGGGAGCAGGGAAGGTGAGTATATACACGCACCGGCCACTTTATTAGGTACACCTGTCCAACTGCACGTTACCACTTAATTTCTAATCAGCCAATCACATGGCGGCAACTCAGTGCATTTAGGCATGTAGACATGGTCAAGACAATCTCCTGCAGTTCAAACCGAGCATCATTATGGGAAGAAAGGTGATTTGAGTGCCTTTGAACGTGGCATGGTTGTTGGTGCCAGAAGGACTGGTCTGAGTATTTCAGAAACTGCTGATCTACTGGGATTTTCACGCACAACCATCTCTAGGGTTTACAGAGAATGGTCCGAAAAAGAAAAAACATCCAGTGAGCGGCAGTTCTGTGGGCGGAAATGCCTTGTTGATGCCAGAGGTCAGAGGAGAATGGGCAGACTGGTTCGAGCTGATAGAAAGGCAACAGTGACTCAAATAGCCAACCGTTACAACCAAGGTAGGCATAAGAGCATCTCTGAACGCACAGTACATCCAACTTTGAGGCAGATGTGCTACAGAAGCAGAAGACCACACCGGGTGCCACTCCTTTCAGCTAAGAACAGGAAACTGAGGCTACAATTTGCACAAGCTCATCGAAATTGGACAGTAGAAGATTGGAAAAACGTTGCCTGGTCTGATGAGTCTCGATTTCTGCTGCGACATTCGGATGGTAGGGTCAGAATTTGGCGTCAACAACATGAAAGCATGGATCCATCCTGCCTTGTATCAACGGTTCAGGCTGGTGGTGGTGGTGTCATGGTGTGGGGAGTATTTTCTTGGCACTCTTTGGGCCCCTTGGTACCAATTGAGCATCGTTGCAACGCCACAGCCTACCTGAGTATTGTTGCTGACCATGTCCATCCCTTTATGACCACAATGTACCCAACAATGTACTTTTAGCAGGATAATGTGCCATGTCATAAAGCTAGAATCATCTCAGACTGGTTTCTTGAACATGACAATGAGTTCACTGTACTCAAATGGCCTCCACAGTCACCAGATCTCAATCCAATAGAGCATCTTTGGGATGTGGTGGAACGGGAGATTCGCATCATGGATGTGCAGTCGACAAATCTGCGGCAACTGTGTGATGCCATCATGTCAATATGGACCAAAATCTCTGAGGAAGCTTCCAGCACCTTGTTGTATCTATGCCACGAAGAATTGAGGCAGTTCTGAAGGCAAAAGGGGGTCCAACCCGTTACTAGCATGGTGTACCTAATAAAGTGGCCGGTGAGTGTATATTTTTTATAGTTTATTTATTTATTTATTTTAAATTTGCTTGCCGGATAACTTCTTTAAATTGGCAGTAGAGTTTTTGCTATTTTACAGATTCTGTTCTCTAGGTACATCATTTCAAGTATGTCTTCAAAAGTTACTTTTTTTTTCCAGCAAGGCTCGTCAGGTTAAACATTTTTGCTAATAATTTCTGGTTACCGACCACAGATCTGTTCTCATAAATTGGTCTGACTGATATGTATGTGTAATATAGACAGACAGAAAGATAGATAGATGTAGGGGATATCATTAGCACAAGTTCTTGAACATCACGTAGTGGGTGCAAGCAGACAGATTCCGACTGGCCAGTATCGGAATGCTGCGGAGTATTCTTTTGTGTATATATATATATACACACACACACACACACACACATCGAACTGGCAACAATGGGAGGAAAAGAACAACATATCAGTAGAAGGAGACAAGTTTGCAAAAATATTTTACTTGACAAGCCCTAGATTTTTAAACTATAAGAATAAGGGTGCTATTGCACAGAACGATAATCACTCCGTGTAATAAATACGATTCATATAGGTTGGCACCTATATTGGTCCAGTGCCGACCACGCACCGCTACGTGTAATAGCGGTACGCAGCTGGCGACTGACAATATACTTTACCTATCCACGCTCCAGGGCTGCTCCTACAGTCCACCTCTCCCCGGGTCCCGCACGCTCTAGCTTCATAGCGGCCTGTCAGCTGACAGGCCGCTCAGCCAATCACAGTCCGGGACCGCTGTCAGCTGACAGGCCACTGTGAAGCTAGAGCGCGCGGGGCTCGGGGAGAAGTGGACTGCAGGAGCAGCCCTGGAGCGTGGATAGGTAAAGTATATCATTTAAGCAAGGGCTGCAAGGACATCGGTAACAATGTCCTTGCAGACCTTGTTAAACGGTTATCGGGCCGTGTAATAGGCCCAGTAAACGAGCGCCGATCTAGCAGATTGGCGCTCGTTTACAGGTATTATCGGGCCCCCATCGGCCCCCCCTTTAAACAATGTTTTGTGCATTTTGGGGGGCTAGCCATATTAAGAATCTTAAAATATTACAGTGTTCACCCTGACTACTTGAACGATCATAATACGAACATTTCTTTTCTTTTTTTTCTTCTGTGGAATCCATGTTAGCTTATCTGTGTAGGCTGGGACAGAGCCAGCAGACTCATCTCATCAACAGAGGATAAGGATTTTGTGATCTAAATGAAGCTCTCTATATCTCTTTTTGGTGTTTGTGAGATAAGAATTACCCTCTCTTCCCCTGGTAACTGTTTTAGTCTATGGATACTTCTCTGACCATTAACTCTCACACAATAAAAACGATATCTAATATATTTATATATTTAAATACAAATACAGTGGTACCTTGGTTTAAGAGTAGCTTGGATTAAGAGCGTTTTGCAAGAAGAGCTCACAGTTTTAAAAAATTGTGACTTGGTTTAAGAGCATTGCTTCAGTTTAAGAGATCCCTGTACTGGGTGCAAGCAGGAGTAAAGGAGGGGCATGGTCTGCATAGGGGGGTCTACAGCCCTGTACTCTGTCAGCCCTTGTCAGCAGATCTGTCAGTCCTTGTGTTTCCCATCCTCTCCATTCCTGCTTTAATGTACCTGCACTCACACTCAGCTATACACACTGCTGCCATAATGTGCTTGCACTTACACTCAGCCATTCACACTGCTGTATAATAAAGTTCCTGTCACTGATCTCCTGCACAGTTCTGTGATTCTCACTTCCTGATTGGTCCATGCTGAGCACACTCCCCTTCCCTTGCTGTCATTTGACCACACAAACCTCTGACAGCAGCCTTGCTTCTCTATTCTAGCCTGTTGTACTACGCTACTGCATTATTGGGACCTGCATCTCCATTCTGTATCTACAAACTGCTGCTGTTTTTCAGGTTTATGCACATACTATACAATAAACACCACATGCCGATTGCTATACTGTACAGTAACTTATAATATCACATTTTCAGCTGTTTCACATTGTTTGTTTCATCTGTTTTACATGTTATTCAGAATGAATAATCATTATTTTTGGGGTGTGGAACCAATTGTCTTCATATCAGTGATTTCTTATGGAAGAATTTGCTTTGGTTTAAGAGTGGATTTGGAATACAAGCACAGTCCCGGAATGAATTATGCTCGTAATCCAAGGCACCAAATTTATTTACATGTATTTAAATGTATTTAAAATATATATTTACACATAGTAACATATTACTTTTGTCCAAAACTATACTTAAAGAGTCATTGTCATTAAAAATAACCTTTGATGTCATCAGACATATGAAAACTTATCGATCACGGCAACTTATCGATCACGGCTGGTCTCACTGCCGAGATCAGGGGATATAGCCAGGGAGAGTGTACGACAGCAGCATCTCATTGGTTTATTCTGACAACATACTGTAAGTCCATGAGGCTACATTGCCTGAAAGGGAATGGATCATGCCCCATTCTCTCCTAGGCTGTAAATCATATTGCAGAGGGTCTCAGCAGTGAGACGTGCTGCGATCAATAACTTTTGACACGTTAATAGTTATCTTTAACATCAGGTATTCTTTAATGAAACTAAAATTAAATTCAATATTTTCTTTTAAATACAACTTTAAAAAATATACAACTTTCTTCTGGCCTTTAACCTGTCTCCGGAATTCATCTGATTGCTTGTGTTTTTTATTTTTTTTATTTTGCTGAAGTGACAGAAACATAGTAATATACATTTTGCTACAAATTTAACCGCACCAGAAATGGCTTTTAGTTTTCCATTTCATTGATCAAGGGCTGCAGTTATCTCCTAAAATTTACACTAAATAGCTCCATGGTAGATGGCTGGAATGATCACAAGTTTTGCAGTGCAAGCCTCCCGTATAAATCACAACTTTACTTCGAGCTGGTTTGATTTAATGATGTGCAAAAATGTTCTGTCATTGTGCCTCTTTTATAGGGCACATAACAGATTTCCCGGACAGAGAGTATACTCAATCATTAGGGTTATAGGCTCCTACTCCGAAATACAAACAGAAGTGCAAAGTCCCATATTCTTTATCAATGATTTTTATTGTATATTTAAACTTTTATATCTGGCACCTTTGTTTTTGAATTTAAAGTGACAGTCGGGTTGTTCAAACATGTTAGCACTAAATTATTATTTACTAATCTATTATATCTGCCTAATCTATCTATCTACTCTATCTCCTATCTATCATCTATCTATCTATCTATCTATCTCCTATCTATCTATCTATCTATCTATCTCCTATCTATCTGTCTGTCCGTCCGTCCGTCTATCTATCTACTCTATCTCCTATCTATCATCTATCTATCTATCTATCTATCTATCTATCTATCTATCCTATCTATCTATCTCTCCTATCTATCTATCTATCTATCTATCTATCTATCTATCCTACCTATCTCTCCTATCTATCTATCTATCTATCTATCTATCTATCTATTATGCATATAGTAGTGTTAAGTTAGCATGCTAGGCTTTTTAAATATTCATGCTATAGTACTTACACAGTGTGTCAGTACATTGGCACAAATATTAAAACAGTTTTGGAGCTCCTGGCACCATCATTCATTTACAGTAAGAAACAATAAAGCAGCCGTACTTACCCGTCTGCACTCCTCCAAGATCCCCTCCCAATCCTCTCAGTGACAGCCCATCACAGACAGGTAAGTATGGCTAATTTATTATTTTTTACTATAGAAGCTGCACAGCATCTTAGGTTTCACAAGATGCTGTGCAGGACAAATTAGAACTCCGGCAGGTGTGCAGTTGACTGCATACCGCCAGAGTTCTGTTTCTTGCAGAAACCTATTACATTTTTATGTTATAGTTTTTGTATATTTTGTTTAAGCATCCCTTCAAGGGACAAAATATACAAAAATTAGAATGAGAATATTTAATAGGTTAACCAAGCACCCTTTGCTCTGCGGAGCAGACAGGAAATGGTTTTTAATTGGGGCTCGGTACTCGAGTAACTATTGCTAAAGAATCTAACTACTTGGGGTGCAGACAGCTCTGATACAGAAGCTTGGTGTCCCTGGCTGATAACAGAACAATAGCTTGAATGTAATTGCAGATGTAAAGAAGACCTGTCAGGGTTCTAGGAGAGCTGGGGGACAGTGCTCTTATCTATACTGACATGTTCTGCTTTGTACCCGCATTTGGGGGGGGGGGGGCGGGAGGCTTTGTGCAGGGGTGGGTAGGTTGCAGGTGGCTCTGTACAAGGTGGGTCACAGGTGGTTCTTTGCAGGAGATGGGTTGTGAGCAGTTCTGTGTTAGAGGTGGTCGTGGGTGGCTCTATGCAGGGATGGGGTGGGCTGCGGATGACTCTGTGTCGGGGTAGTGTTGTAGCCCCATGGAGGCAGGCCATGCCAAGACCCCCTGCCGCCCAGGCCCCATAGCAGTTGAGTGGTCTGCCTCCATGGAAGCTATGCCACTGATCATCAAGAATGTTAGCATGGTAATAACTCACAAAATGTGAGGCTAGATTTATTCACAGAAATAGTCCCACTATGGTATGGCGTATGCTTGACCGTAGCTCCACTGAAACAGGGGAACAAGGGATTCTCATGAATGATGGAGGCCTGCTTAAGTATTAATGGCAAAATCATTAATAATAATAATACTAATAATTTTAGGTATTTAGCTGATATGACATGACTATGGGTTAAGTTAATAGCAATATGGGGCACTGTGACCTTGTATGCAATTATATTCTGGTCCTATGTAATGACTCTCTACAGGGGGTCCTGAGCAGAAACATTTGACATATGGATGGGTAGTGTCTTATTATGACAAGCTTGTTTTATTTTTATACAATCTTTTTTTTTTGCACAGTATATATTACACCTATATGTTTCTAATTGAAGGCCATCATTATGAAGTATAAGCCCTGATGACCGCCACGTGTCTCGACAACTCCAGCCGCATTTGTAACCACATCAGGTTGGACACATGACATTGCTCCAGGCATGACAGTCTCTAACTGATGATCACTTCTGATGTTGATCATTCTCAAGAGTCGGCATTCGGTCAGCCTGGACCTTATAACTTAGAGCGAAATGCATCATCATTACCGCTTTCATTTACTATTTGTCATTTTGAAGCTCAGAAATGAATTCATATCAAAGACTAATCTGACAGACCTTCACATCTAGGGATCGGGCCACTCCACATAATCTTCCCATCTATCAGCATACAAGTGATGGTCTCGGTGCCTTGAGTTTTGATAAATCCATCTTCGCAGACCACAGAGACTGAGCTTCCTAACTGAAAGTTGTCTCCGAAGCGACGAGCATTTAATGGGATGCCGGGATCCGGGCACTCATTATGGCCGAATGCTGAAAAACAGAAATAGAGGATTATAACGGGGAAAATATAGACCTAAATAGCTTATAACCCTTCTACCACCTACAGTATTAAAGCAAAGTGTAAAAAATAAGATTAAGATGTATGTCTTTAATCATTTATTATATACAGAGTAACTGAAATTATTATACAGGGTAACTAACTTATTTTAAAAGGTAACTAAATTATTATAAAGAGTAACCTATTATACAGGGGTAACTAAAGTATTACACAGGGTAACAGGATTACTATATACAGGGTAGCTGAATTATTACACAGGGTAACTAACCTATTATACAATGTAACTAAATTATTATACAGCGTAACTAACCTATTATAAAAGGTAACTAAATTATTATACAGTGTAACTAAAGTATTATACAGGGTAACTAAAGTATTACACAGGGTAACTGAGTTACTATATACAGGGTAACTAAATTATTATACAAGGTAAGTAATGTATTATACAGGGTAACTGAATTATTATATAGGGTAACTAAAATATTATACAGGATAACTGAATTATTATATACAGGGCAACTGAGTTATTATACAAGTCAAGTATCATACAGGGTAAAGTATTATGCAGGGTAACTGATTTATTATATACAGGGTAACTAAAGTATTATACAGGGTAACTGAATTATTATACAGAATAACTAAAGGAATTAGTATAAAGGGTAACTAAAGTATTATATAAGGGGTAACTGATTTATCATATACAGGGTAACTGAATTATTATATACAGGGTAACTGAATTATTATATACAGGGTAACTGAATTATTTTAAAGGATAACTAAAGTATTATACAGGGTAACTAAATTATTATATACACTGTAACTGAATTATTATATACAGGGTGACTACAGTATAATGCAAGGTAACTAAAGTATTATACAGGGTAACTAATGTATTGTACAGGGTAACTAAAGTATTATACAAGGTAACTAAAGTATTACACAGGGCAACTAAAGTATTACACAGGGTAACTAATGTATTGTACAGGGTAGCTGAATTATTATAAACAGGGTAGCTGAATTATTATATACAGGGTAGCTGAATTATTATATACAGGGTAGCTGAATTATACAGGATAACTGAATTATTTTATGCAGGGTAAGTGAATTATTATTGCGCAGGGTAAGTGAATTATTATGCAGAATAACTGAAAAGCAATGATGTAACTGTGGTTTGTGATATTATAGTTGGAAAGTTTAGATACCAGTGCAGGTTGTTAGGCAAAAATGGCTTTTAACCAGGCTAATGTAGCTCATGGGCAAGATTGATACTGACCTAAATTAGAGATTGCCTTAGGACACTATTATATAACACCCACTCCAGCTCTAAACAGTATCCTCCGGTCTGAAGCGTTTATTTTAATGGCCTCACTTTATGTCTAAGTGACCAGCAGTCTACTGTCCTGGCAGACCTTAAAGGAGTATTATGGGAAAAAAAGGTTTTCAAATCGACTGGTGCCAGAAAGTTTTACAGATTTGTTGATTACTTCTATTTAAATAAAATCTCCAGTCTTCCAGTACTTATCAGCTGTTGTATGTCTTTCAGGAAGTGGTGTATTCTTTTCAGTCTGACACAGTGCTCTCTGCTGCCACCTCTGTCCATGTCAGGAACTGTCCAGAGCAGGAGAGGTTTTCTATAAGGGATTTGCTACTGCTCTGGACAGTTTCTGTCATGGACAGAGGTGGCAGCAGAGAGCACTGTGTCAGACTGAACATGTCAGAGAAAACTCCACTCCAAGTAAGTTGCAAATTTGTGTTTCTGACATCAACTGTTTTGAAAACTTATTTTTCCCTCTGGAGTACTCCTTTAAAGGGATTGTGCGAAATTTAAAAATAAAAAAGTCTAAAAATTAAGAATGTGCTGGAACCATAAAGAATCCCTAATTGGAATATAGGTATGTAATGAAACAGAAGGGATAATATATAAATAAATCAAGTTCTATTGCAAGCTTAAAAATGTAACCCAATAATATAAATAATAGATACTTAAAGTGTCACTGTTCTTTTTGCAGAAATCAATAGTCCAGGCGATTTTAAGAAACTTTGTATTTAGGTTTATTAGACAAATATGCATTCATCTGTATTCAAAAAGCATTTCCCGAAGTCCCCCCTCCCTCCTCTCTCATTCACTGCTCATTATCAGGAAATCTTGACTCTTTTCAGTCGGGCCCTGTGTAACCTATGGAGGGGGGAGGAGGGAGATTAGTCGCCAGCAGAGAGCAGAAAACAAAGGATTACACAGTCTGAAAGCCGGTATTCACAGGTCAGAGAGGTCAGTGCTGTCTTCAGAGGAGATAGCCTGGTGATGTAGCTGTAAATTAACTCTTTGTTGTCCTGTTTTGGTGCCTCATCTCCTTCCACCCCTCCACTCTCCATAAGAGAACCATGTAAACAGGGGGGAGAGCTTCAAACTGCTTTTTCATGATAAAAATGCATTTTTTGGCTAATAAACCCAATTACAAAGTTTCCTAAAATCGCCTGTACTATTGATTTCTGCAAGAAATTCAAACGAAAGTGACACTTTAATACCCACAAGTGCATGTTTTATGACATATACCATATCATACAGAGAGTCTTTGTTTTTCAGTGACTTGCCACTTCCTACATATAAGAAGCATCTTGACATTTCTCGGAGATAACACATTCTTTACACTGTTCACTTCGATGGACATAAACATTGATTATTCTCAGACCTTTAACCTAATACGTTTCCAGTCTGCAGCTGCCTTTGAAATCCCGGAGAACAGTGTTGTCTAAACATCTGTGCTCCTGTTGTGTTCTGCGTTTCATCTTTTAACCCTATCACTGTTCATTCCTCTACAGGGAAATCACTCTCAGCCAATACTTGTTATCCTGCGGGTGATACTGCGTCTGAATGCTTGAATACTCATCGGATGTCTTGTCGACAGAGATGAACTAAACTTCTTCTGGCTCGGAGCTCATTAATATGGAGATTTTGGAGGTTTAGTTAAAAAAAAAAAAAAAAAAAAAGACTTAATTCTTGATTAGTTATTGGGTTAAAAACTTTGAAAGTTTCCATATAGTTGTCCAGGGTTCACTTAAAGGTCGCAGTTTATAGATTTTTTTTTTTGTGTTTTGTACACAGAATTCCCACCTTCTTATAAATCATACAGATAAAATGCTACAGATTAATATAATTAATTTATATAATTAATATTATATATATATATATATATATATTTTTTTTTTTTTACTTTTTTACAATAGCTGTGTTGGGAACTGCAGGGCTGCTCAAGCCCCTTTCCACAACATATTGTTAGAGCTGTTGCCTCCCCTGATGCCTATTCTAAAACATATAAGCATTAGAATACATATTACAGTTGGGGAAGCTGTCTGTGTCTCTAGCGCGGCAGTCACAGCACCCTGTAGAAGAGCGAGAAGGGATAATTATCCTTTCCCTGCTACATGGTGCCGTGGCTGCAGCTTTAGTGACACAGACAGCTTTCGCAAGCGTAATGTCTCTCCTAATGCTTATATGCTAAGTGTCAGATTGTGGAGGACGGACAGTGAATGGAGCAGCGTATGCCTGACTCTCTGCTCCATTTTAAGCAACCACTTCCCATTCTCTAGATTGTGGTGGTGGTGATCTGACACTTGTCCCCTATGCTTTGTATAGAAGGTTAGTAATTTAACTACTTAATATACTGCTTTAAGTGCCAGGCTCTACTTCCTATACACCACCGGTGTGGTTTGGGGATTCTTACTTCCCATTGACTCACAAAAAGTTGACCACAGGACTATTCAATGCAATTTTTTCAGGAGCTGCATATCTTTAATTTTCCTAGGTTATGCTGTAATTAAATGTGTTACTTGCATTATTTTCAGTTGCTCATGTCACGCCCGTCGCCTTGTCCACCGTTGTGCCGGCTATCCTATACCTGCTGGGGGTAACGCTGCAATTCGGGCATCTGTCTGCTCCTCTGACCCCTCTAACAGTGCTCCTGCATTTCAACAGTCTTAGCATTATGTCCTGTGTGATTGAGCTCCCTCTAGTGGCAGACACACTCTTGTTCATCAGTATTTAAAGGGTCAGCACTAGAGATGAGCGAGCATGCTCGTCCAAGCTTGATACTCATTCGAGTATTAGGGTACTTGATGGTGCTCATTACTCGGACGAGCATCTTGCGATACTCAAGACAATGGCATCTTGCTCTTCCTGTGTGTTTGCCGTTTTTTTTTTCCCCAGCCAATCATCATGCAGGAGAGTCTTTGGGAACTCGTAGCATCACGTGGGAACCCTACATGTCGATAGCAGCGATTGGCTGGCCAGATCAGATGACCTGGGCAGATAAGAATCAGGTCCCGCGATGCTCACGTCAGACACAGGCTGGAAGAGATTAGGGAGAGAGCTGCTGTCTGTCAGGGAGAGTGTTAGGCAGGGAATTAGTGTGCGGTTAGGCAGGAATCCGACACGAAGAACCCAACAGTCCTTCTAAGGGCTTAAAGTTTTTCAAACTTTTTTTTGCTACTCTTGGCTGCTGGCTTGGACTTGTAGTGCAGCTGTCAGTAGTCAATTTCTCCTGTTGCTGATATTCTCTTGGCTGTCTGGGATCTGTAGTTCAGCTATAACTATCCTCACTGTGCTGTGTCCTGTGTATGTGGTGCTGCCACTGCTGTTTCCTGTCCATTTCCGTGTTGTTTCCATCATATTCTGAGGTTTCCAGGTTTTCAGGCAACCTTCCCTGTGCAGAGCTTTGGTCCCCTGCAAAAATGCTCATGTTTCCCGTTAAATTCAATGGAGTTTGATACTCGAAACGAGCACCCGAGCATCGGGAAATATTCGTCTCGAGTGTCGAGCACCCGAGCATTTTAGTACTCGCTCATCTCTAGTCAGCACACAAATTCAAGTAGATTCTAGGCTAATCACCTGAAGGTGATTCATTGCCCTCACCTCCAGACCTCTCTGCTCAGTTGTTGATGTTGTTTCAGTCAGTAAACCATGCCTGTGCTCCCTGGCTATCCATCACTATTCCATGTTTTCTAACAACCTTCTAGCCATTTGGATTTTGCTTCAATTATGGTTCTCTGATCAATTCCAGTCTAGTCGATGTCTTCACATTAAAACATTGACATTTGACTGCAGAAGAAGAACATCTAGTCCCGGGCTTCAGAACTCTTTCATTTCCTTCAGTCAGTGGTCACTGGGGACGTTCTCTGAGGGTAGCGACCTGGGAGTTTCCCGCAGCGAAACCCATCCTGCCTTGCAACAGGCTCTGGTGTAAACCTTGGCTCCTTAGACTTCACTTCTTGGAGAAGGTACATCAATGCTCCTTGGTGATCTAGGAGATCCATCTCCTCTTGCCTGCGTGCTTGATAAAGGTAGTTATACCACCAAAATGTTGCTTTCTCTTATTGTGTGGTATTAATAAACATTGCTGGAAAGAAACATGTGACCCTTCTTCTAGGCTGTGGCTTGGTGAAGTGTTCTTGTCTCCATTTCAGGTGTGGTTAGCAATTATGCTCCATTCACTTCAATGGAAATGAGTTACAGAACTTTACCCAAACTGGAGACTAGTACTGGAAGAAAGTGGACATGTTCTTGTAGTGCTGGATAGCCCCTTTATACCCTTCTACTAAGTGTGGTCATTGCCCTGCCTAGCCATAAACATCTAAACTAGAGATGATCGAACTTCAAGTTTAAGTCTGGCTTCGGCAACTTTTCCGAACCCAGACACTCAGCATTTAACTCCCCACCTCTAGAAAAGTTGGTTGCCGCCCTAGGTCGGCCAGGACTCCATGTTTTGCAGCACTCACAAGGGTGGCAATCAACTTTTCTAGATGTGGGGATTTAAATGCCGATGTGTTCAGATTCAGAGATGTTGCCAAACCCAGACTTAACCTTGAAGTTGATACCCTACATACAAAACCTCCAAAAAATGTCCAAACCACAATAAAAAATTACCTTGAAGTTAGCTCATTTTTAATAAAACTAAAGCACCAAAGCCAACCAAAAACCAGCCATACCTGAATATCCCATAGAGGTGAATGGTAATAATTACAACTTTACATAATAACACCACTCAGTTTTATGTACAAGGGTATGTGGTGGTTACTCCACCCACATACATGCAGATTTATAGCTAAAAAATGTTTGGTGTCTTGAATCATTTCTTTGACATTGTGATAATAGCTTTGTGTGCTCATGCATATAGGCATATAATATCTCCATTCAAGGTTTGTGTTATAGAGAGCCATCATACTATACCCATTAGAGATTATATCGCGTAATGTAGTGCCGAGCCTTAGGGCCTTTGCACAGGTTTTTCCATACTGCATTTGAATTACACCCAAAAAAAAGTTGAAAACATTAGTGTGAATCTTATATAATTTTAATTATGGGGGGGGGGGGGGGGCTTATTGTTTCCATAAAATGTTGTTTATGTAACAAGTATATTGTAGAGATGACTAAATCTATGTAATAGCCTCAAAAACTATACAACTATAATTAATTTATGCACCGCCAACTTTAGGGCTTTAGAATAATGAATATTTCAGGCAACCTACACACATGTGCAAGACTACATGCATGTTTCTCGGAAAACCGTGAAGTCGTATTGTATTTCTGTAACAATAAATGAAGCCTTTCAATTATTCATTGTAATTATTGTTAATTAAACATTACTCGTTTCTTAGAAATTGGACCTATTTAAAGTATATGTAGGTCATGTAACATATATATATAAGGGCTCGTTCTAGAGAGTAGAAAACATGTCTACCGCAGTGTATCATATATGTATGCTAAGTAATAGGCATTTTACATTGAGGAATACCATTCATATTTAGTACCCGAACTTTCGACAAGTTTGCTCATCTCTAGTTCGTCACTGTGGCACTCTCCGCAAGGACGAGAGTCTACACTTCAATATATATCCATTTAAAAGGCTTAAAGGGGTTCTCCGGATATGTAACTTTGTTATTTATTATTTTTTTTTTTTTAAAGTTCATGATGGTGGTTGTGGTGGTGGGGGATATAAAACCTGCTAATCTAAATGTCCTTTACTTTTGGTGCTAGCTCCAGATTATGGCATCAATATAAGGTGTATAGGGGCCTCCGGATTCTCCACTGACAGATGGTGGATTCCCACTGCCAAAGGGCTGTCTGGCTGTGGTTTACCTCTCCACATCAACCTACAGCCATGCTGAATGTGTATAGGGAGGAGAGGAAAGGTAACTGTCGGCTGAATAATCATTTGACTGATGGTTATTGGAGATATATAGACACTTTCAGCCCATGGCTGTATAGTTTTTGTATTCTGTATTGATAATTGACCTCTCCAATGCCTGGATATCATGCTTTTAATTACCATGCAAATAAGTCTTAAAAGCCATTGGGTCGTTCCCCTAGGCTTCAAAAGCCAAGCAAAGCTCATCTCTTCCCCTTGTTAACAAACCTCTCTGACTTCTTGTAACCCGATTGGAGAGGGTACAATTCTGCAGCCCAGGGTAATACCCTGTGGAATAATTAAAGGGGATATCTGGAAAGCAGAAAAAGTTCTACCAGCGCTCCACTCCCTCTGCCTGCCCCTGAGAGTGGCAGATGAGAGTGGGGCAGGATTATGCTGCGGGCATGTTGTCGCTTTGCCATAACATCGATAACATCAGGATGCTATTGGTCATTGCCCGCAACATGCTCCTGCCCCCACCCCCCACCCCTCTTGTCTACGTAAGTATCAGTACAGGCAGGCAGTGAGAGGAAGAGGAAGTCCCAGTGAGCAGAAAAGGTAGAACCTTTCCTACTCCCCGGATATCCCCTTTAAAAGCATGATATCTTGGCACCGGATGGGCTAGGTATCTAAAATTTACCTAACCTTAATGAAAGGCCATTAAGGTTAGGTAAACTTTAGGATTGACTTTAGTTTGGCCTGTTTTTGACTCTCATTACCATGACCATTTAGCTGTCTGAGGGGTCCTCATTGCTTCTGAATGTCCTACACCTTCTTTAATGTGTACACTTGCCCATCCTTAATGTACTATAAGTAGAGCAGGTGAAAGGTCCCATTAAAGTTAACTGGGCAAAGCTCCTGTTCCTTGCAACCCTTCTAATAATAATGCAAGGATGGGCATTAGTAAACAATTAATAGACTGCCATGATCACACAAGCAATAATGCCCTTTCAAATAGCTGATTGACCGGGGTGCTTGGAATTGGACCTCCGGGGAGCTAATACTGAGGTCAGTCCATCTGTTTGATATGGCTGGATAATGCCTTTAAGAGCTGCTTCTGCTCCAAAGGACGTTGTATATCATCCTACAAGTGGCACTGCTCTAGATAGATAACATTTTTGAAATCTTAGGGTGGGTTCAGACTGAGGAATCCGGGCGGATAACCCGTTGCGGATTCCGTCGCTCACCCCCACTCATTCGTGCAGCTCCGCCCGTGCCATAGACTCCATTTTATGCTCGGGTGGATTCTGCTGTCCGTCAAAAGAATTGACATGTCAATTCTTTCAGCGGACGGCGGAATCCACCCAACCATGGAATAGAGTCTATTGCACAGGTGGAGCTGCTCACGGGGGAGAGCGACGGAATCCGCAGCAGGTTATCCACCCGGATTATTTAGTGTGAACCCATCCTTATAAAGTTTACACCTGTTTGGGCGAGAATACAATGCAATGAAGAATAATTTTGCACATCATTGATGGCGATTTATACAGAGTAAGGCTATGTTCACACAAGGTAAGAGACCAGCCGTTCCGTGACCAGGCCGGGTCTCAAAAAAGTTCATCCCGGCCGGTACTGCAGTACCGGATGGATGATCTTTAGTGCCGCAGAGTTCTGATGCAGGTGCATTTGTGCTCGCCAGCATTGAAACTCCCCACAGCACACTATGGAGCGAGCGGCCGGAGCCGCTCGCTCCATAGTGTGCACTGACAGGATTTTTCTGCGGCTGCTATTCAATAAATAGTGGCCGCAGAAAACTGACATCTCAGTTTTCTGCATCGACGCTAGAGATGCCAGCCGGAGTATATACCATGTGTATACACTCCGTCCGGGATTCGCTCAGCCTGCAGCACTACGTAAGTAAGTAACAACGTCCGTGATTTCTGCGGAACCTACGTAGTGTGAACATGGCCTAACAGTTCCAGGCACAAACAAGCTGTTTCTGTGAACAAAAACTCCAACCTTATTTCTTCTCCTTAAGCATCAATTCCTGACATCACTAAAAACTTTGGAATCAATATTCACACCTATTGTAGCCCAAATTCTCCGGCATTTCTGCAAGAACACCTATCACTGTAATACCAAATTATCTTTGAATGAAAGTCCCCAATAAAGCCTGAGAAGCCTTGAGGAAGATTTTTTAACTTCTGTCATAGCAAACTCAATTTGTCGTGAAATAAGCAAAGCTTTCTGTGTGTCAGATCAAGTTTAAGTCAATTCAGCCAGTGCTAGTAACAACTCGCATATGGGCAGTGCAGCTGTTTTCTCTTCCATTGGATCTTGATTATTTAATCAGTTTTCTTCCTAGGAAGACACGTTACCAGAAGACCTGATAATGCTACATTATATGGAGAAATTGTCTCACCGGGAGCTTTAGGAGGATGGTGATTTCATTCTGTAAATTTTTTTAGGTTGTGGTTACTACTGAAGAAAATAATAGTAAGCGCAACAAGATTATGCATTAGCTGTATTATTGGTTCCATTCTCTACTTTTTGTTTTTTAAACAACTTCTATTTAAAACTCTCAAACCTTCCAGTACTTATCAGCTGCTGTAAGTGCTGCAGGAAGTGGTGTATTCTCTCCAGTCTGACACAGTGCTCTCTGCTGCCACCTCTGTCCATGTCAGGAACTGTCCAAAGCAGTAGTAAATACCAACAGAACACCTCTCCTGCATTGTATAGTTCCTGACATGGACAGAGGTGGCAGTAAAGAGCACTGTGTCAGACTGGAGAGAATACACAACTTCCTGCAGGACATCCAGCAACTGAAGTATTGGAAGACTTGAAATTTTTAAATAGAAGTAATTTACAAATCTATATAACTTTATGACACCAGTTGATTGCATACCTTTAAAGTGAATGTATCATCAGATATGATCAATAGTGTAGCTACCACGTAGCTGCTACAAGGCCTGGAAAATGTGGACTGCCTTCATGGTACTCAACTCTCAGAGACACCCCTCCCTTCAGATTGCAGCAGCACCTTAGCCAGCCCATCCTTCCTTTGTTCTCCTAGCATCCTGGCACACAAGTGGCTGGGACCTGTCTTAACAATGGGACACTGTGCGGGTCCATGAGAGTATGCCCCCCCCCCCCAGGCAGCTGGGAAGCCCTCATGCTGAATTTATGGGGCCCCATCCAGTTTTGCTACCGGGGCCCCATGAATCCTAGCTTTGCCTTTGGATATGATGCCATTAGAGATAAGCCAATATTTTTTTTTTTTGCAGGAATCAATAGTACAGGCGATTTTAAGAAACTTTGTAATTGGGTTTATTAGCTTAAAATGCATTTTTATCATGAAAAAGCAGTTTGAAGCTCTCCCCCTGTCTCCATGGTTATCCATGGAGAGGGGAGGGGTGGAGCGAGATGAGGCACCAAAACAGGACACCAAAGAGTTAGTTTACAGCTACATCACCGGGCTATCTCCTCTGAAGTCAGCACTGACCTCTCTGACCTCTAAATACAGCTTTTTTATACAGCTCACACTGTGTAATCTTTTGTTCTCTGCTCTCTGCTGGCAACTATTCTCCCTCCAACCAGCTCAGCCTAAAGCACTGGAGGCGGGCCCATCCTCCCGCAGTTTGAGGAAACTCCTCCCCTCTGTGACATGGCTCCATTGATTCTAATTGAGCCGTGTCACAGAGGGGGGGGGAAGAACGTTACACTGGGGGCAGGCGGGCCCGCCTCCAGTGCTTCAGACTGAGCTGGTGCCCAGGAATGGTTTGGCGCCTTGTTCATCAACCGGGCCGCGGTTCAAAAAAAGGGCTGCAGCATCGACATCCCCGCGCAGGTCTATTGATATAAAGATCTTAAATCGATGTACCTTATTGTACATTCGCTTTAAGGGGTTAAAGTCTATCTTCTTCAATAGGAGTCAGATCTAGATACGATAAGACAACATTGTTGGAATTTGTGACTATTCCTTCTTCCCTTCTATACCTAGGATTCTAAGGTACAAACATTCTAGCATGGCAGCCCAGGATATAACTGTAAGTCATGCATAGTGAGTCAACTACAGCTGAATGAGAATATTTAGCATTGTAAAAAGAAAAACCCTACTGGCAAAACAGCAGTTTTATGTACAAGCTGGCGTGACATATGTCACAGTCAATTTAATGTTAATGCTACACAATTACACTTTGAGAACTTCTTAGTGACAGCATTATCCAGTTGTGTCACTTTGAAAAGACACTAAATTTAGATTGTTATTAATTGCATGATTCTGGCCTTGGCAGAAACAATTACTTGTTAAGTCATAGGAATAAGAACAGACGTGTTCTTTAAAGAGTAAACCCTACCATCAGTTTCATCCAGACTTTAAAGTACTGACTCACTAAAAAGGTGGCAAACGTTTTCAGCTCGGCCTGGATACAATTTTTGAACAATGACTGCCCCAAATATCTATCGCTCTCTTTATACTATCCTGGCTCTGAGAACCATAGAAAGAATCATTTAAAGGAGAAGTCTGGTGAAAATTTTTTATTAAAGTATTGTATTGCCCCCCAAAAGTTATACAAATCCCCAATATACTCTTATTACGGGAAATGCTTATAAAAGGCTTTTTTTACTACTGCATCAAGACTTCACTTCCTGGATAACATGGTGATGTCACTTCCTGGATAACATGGTGATGTCACAACCCATCTCCCAGAGCTGTGCGGGCTGTGGCTGCTGGAGAGGTTGATGACAGGGGGACACTGAGGGACACAGGGCACTGGAGGGACACTGAACATCCCTTTGCCATCATCCTCTCCAGCAGCCACAGCCGCACAGCTCTGGGAGTTGGGTTGTGACATCACCAGGTTATCCAGAAAGTGACATCACCATGTTATCCAGGAAGTGACATCACCATGTTATCCAGGAATTGACATCAAAAGCCACTAATGCAGGAAGTGATGTCATTGTATTACTAAGTGCAAACAGGAAGTGATGTCATTCAGTGATAGGTGCGGATAGGAAGTGAGGTAATTTCATTGACAGATGCAGACAAGAAAACATAATTTGGAGCAGGAGGGAGCATCGTGCTGGAAAATAATGTTAACCCTTTCACAACCATGGGTCATTGATGCATCAGTGCCCAGGTCGTTCATAATGATCCATAAGCTGATGTCCCTATTTCTGCCCCCTCTCCTCTGTCCCCTGGCGCTGTTGCAATCTTGTAACAGCGGCAGGGGAGAGAGGGGAACGGGCAGAGCTCACGGGCATGCGCCCAGCCTTCCCTCCCTCCCCCCGCTGGCCTCCGTAGCCAGGAAACGGGAAGCCTGAGGCTTGTGGTTTTCATGGCTACCATTGGGACTCTGCGATCACTTCACAGAGCCCTGATGGACAGCAAACAGAGAATTCTCCCTCTGTAGAGGGAGAATTATCTGTCAGGAGCCCTATAGATGCTGCGGGCGTGCTTACCGCATAGGGTAAGCTTTCAGCACTGGAGCGCGGCTCAATGCTAAGAGTTGCAGCCGGTCCCCGGCTTTTATTGATAGCATGGGTCCGCCATGGACCAGCTCCTGCAGCTCCTGAATGCAGTCCTTGGAAACTGGGACAAGTTTTCCAGGACTGGATTCAGCTTTTCCAGGCACCTGGGGAGAAACGGCACGGAGTGGCATGGACTTCGAAGGCAGCCGGCTGATAAGCCAATTATCAAGCTAACAAAGCATATTACTTCATTTTTACTGTAAATTTACTCATCTCTACATATAATGCCACCAAATACTTACTGCTATACGTGATATTAAATCCACGTCCAGACATAGAGTGATCTGCTTGGAATTCTAACCGTAGTATATGATTGTTACTGGTAAGATGTGATGGGACTTCAGCTCCGGTGAACGTTCCCAATATTGGAGAATCTAAAGAGTCGCCATCTTTTATAGCCAGGAAATCAAACTGAGACTCCAAGTCAAAATCATTGAATGACAAATGTATCCGACTCCCTGGATCCGAAATGATGGTCCAGATGCAGTTTAAATTGTTTCCGTAGCCTTCTGGGTAGTCTGGAGAGAGGACCGTTCCCATCGGGGCAGTAAAATTTGACAGGCATGGAACTGTAAAAGTAAAATACAATAAATTAGCGTGCGGATAGGATGGAGCCAGTTCTCTACTTAAAGATTTACATAAAATGCAGTTTGTTAGTTATGATTGCCTACATGCAGGCATAATCCCTGGGCGGTGTCCAAATGAACATTACAATTGTCAGATCTAATTGCTTTCGCTTTGTCTGAAAACTCTCCATTGCAAATGACTTCGGTTACAAGGGTAACATACAAGACTGATGGAAAATCATTTGCGGAGTAACAGAAAAAAAAGGATTATGGTTTTGTTTAAATTAAGGGGGGAAAAAAAAAAAAAGTAAGTCGACTATAAAAATCTTCATTAACTGGCTGGATGTCTGTACTCGAGTCTAAACAACAGATGGTGGAAAATTTCTTCGTGTATGATATTAGGATTAACTGTGTACTTGGGGGACAACCAACGTATTTTCCTTCAAAGGCATGCGGTAACAGACAGGTAGCGTTTAAGATAAGCTTCTTAGCTGGCAAACAGGTAGTATCCGTATACTGACACAGCTGGCATCTCCATTCAAGCGGTGAAAGCACAAAATATATAAGATTAGTCCATTTATTTCATTATTTTATATCTAATATCCATCCATCTATATATGTGTAGTGTCCCAGCACTGGTGTGCCACTAAGTTTCCTATGCACTTGGGCAAAGAAACTCACAGTGGGATGAAGGAGAAGTGTATTGTCTGTTTTTTCCCACTAGGTGTCGCTGTTGTATTTTTTGTATGTACTTTATTGAGCACAGCTGAATGGAGCACTGGAATAATAGTTATGGGAGTGGGGGGGTTTGGTTTCACAGCCCACATTACAGGGTGTTGCTTTAGGATAGATAATGGGGGGAGCAGAAGATAGAGATTCATAAGATGGCTTTGCCTCCACCAATTTTTGTAGAGTAACTTAAAAAGTAAAAAGGTAAATAATATTTGTTTATAAAATATTAATAAATTTTTTTATATACTTACAGATACATATTGGTATATTGGCAGACCACTGATTATTATCTTTGCAGGATATTGATTTCTGTCCTATTAATTCGAATCCAAACTGACATTCAAATCTTAAGACATCTCCATTGGAAAAGCCATCTCCTTCCCGAATACCATACAACGGTGTTCCAGGGTCACCACAACTTTCCTTTTCAATTTCTGGAATAGGAAAATGAAAAAAAGTAAAACAAAAACCATTATACTATAGAGGAAACACTATCAGGTTCTATGAAATTTAAGACGTATTGTAGGAAGAGTTGTAATAACTCAAGGATCAAACCTTTAGAGATGAGCGAAATTGCCCAAAGTTTGGGATTGCATGAAACCGAACAGTTGGCATTTGACTCTCGCTGCCTGGAGGAGGTGGATGCAGCCCAACGACTGCCTGGAAAACATGGATACACTCATAGGCTATGTCCACACTATGTATGAACAACTCTTGATGCACTGAAAATTGCATTTATTTCAATGCACAAAGGACAGAAATAATTGACATGTCAATTATTTTCACGGCCATACCAAACAGGGGCCGTTTTTCAATACACTGCAGAAACAACAGCTGTTGTTTTCATTGACTTCAATGCAACATTTCTTACTATGAAAAGAAAGGCCGTTGTTTTAATTGTCGTTGTTTTAATTTTCACATTGTGTAAACATAGCCATAGGCTGTATCCATGTTTTCCAGGCGTCATCAACCTTCTCAAAGCAGCAGGATTCAAATGCTGATCGTTCATGTCCATGCGAACCCAGGCTTTCATCAAGTTCGCTCATCACTATTCACCACTCTGTAAGCCAGGGTTTTTTTCTGTTTTTTTTAAAGGAGAACTCCATCAAAAAGATTTTTTTGAAGTATTGTATTGCCCACCAAAAGTTATACAAATCACCAATATACACTTATTACAGGAAATGCTTATAAAGTGCTTTTTTCCCTGCACTTACTACTACATCAAGGCTTCACTACTCCTTTAAAGGAGACCTGCCACCCCCCGTGCCGGGGTGACAGGCTCCCGACCCCCAGCTAGATCCCCTTATACTGACCTCATCTCGCAGAGTCCCGCTCCCGGAGCCGGTCCCGGGACCGGTCCCGGGACGGAGATATCCTGGTCAGAAGCCGGCGCGCGTGCTGTGAAGATAGGTCCGGCGTCCATAGAGAATGAATGGAGCCGTGCACACGCTGCAGAGATGAGTCCTGCTCCATTCATTCTCTATGGACGCCGGACCTATCTCCACAGCGCGCACCGGCTTCTGACCAGGATATCTCCGTCCCGGGACCAGCTCCGGGAGCGGGACTCGGCCAGATGAGGTCTGTATAAGGGGATCTAGCTGGGGGTCGGGAGCCTGTCACCCCTACATGGGGGTGACAGGTCCTCTTTAAAGCTTTAGTTTGTAGCTATTTTAAACAATGTATATGAGAATTACATTCCGGTCAGCCTTCTTATCGAACAGATAGTTTTCTATTCAAAAGAGCTGAAAACTCTGTCCTTTGCAATCTCCCCCTAAGGGTGGCTGCAGGCGGCCAGAAATGTCATTTTAGAGCTACCTTTACACCATTTACTGCAGCAAACATTACTTTATATAGATCAAATCCAATCTAATTAATTCCTCATAACTACATTAATTCTACATTGTGTCTGTTGTATTTTGAAAGTGTAGAAACATAATAGGTTGTCAGCAGAAAAAGCCCCCTGTTCCATCTAGTCCGCCCTTTTAGTATTTCCCCTCTTATTATCTTAGGATAGATATATGTTTATCCCAGGCAGGCTTACATTCTGTAATTATAGATTTACCTACCAGATCTGCTGAAAGTTTGTTCCAAGCATCTACTACTCTTTCAGTAAAGTAATATTTTCTCATGTTGCTTCATGCAATACATATTTCATCTCATATATCTCAAATGCTTCTTAAAGGGACTCTGTCAACTCTATACAGTATAATCTCTATACAATCATGTTTTCACTATGAACTTAAAGGGAAAGGGAACACTTGTACTGATATGGTTCACAGCAGCAGAGTATAGATCTACTGTGTAGCTTGCGAAGCATACCTGCCGCGGCTGCAGCAGTAGCTTTATGAAGGGGAAAAGATGTTTTATTACACTGCGCGAGGCTGGAGAGGGGCGGCAACTAGTCATCTGGGCTGGGGGCTGTCCGTGACTATTCACGGCTCTCTGCCTATCAGCACACAGTGGGGTGATGGACAGGCAAACAGGCCACTAATAGATCTATACTGTGCTGCTAGGAACCATATGAGCACAATAATGCTGATTGGTTCCCTCTTAGTGTCATAGAGGCGGGTCATAGAGGCAAGCCAGCATGCAAACAGCTCTTGCCCTATATGATTGATGTAAAGGGATGAAAACCAAACCCTGTTCATTAATCATGCGCAGCAGAAAGGGTAAGGGAAGCAGGAGGCTTACACGTTGCCTCTTAGCATGGCTTTTATCATACTTGAGCTTAGAAGGAAAACATACTTTTATAACTTTGCAAACAGCCATCACCTTTTTTTTTTTTTAACGCCTATTTTTACTTTTCTTTCAGTTATCTGCCCATGTCTACAGCTCAGAGCATCATATATATCTAACATATCCCCTTTAAGAGTCCTATTACATATACAATGTATTTTATTTGTTGCAAATTAAAAGTTTTTTTTTAAAAAAAGACACTTTAAACCATTACATCTTACAGATGTTCTATTCAAAATTGATAACCTGCTTGGCCTCTTATCCCTAAATCCATCCGGAACTGGGCTCCCGTTGCAGTAACACTAGATTGTTATGAATGGGAATTGCCTTTTTATTTGTTGTATATTATCCCCATGAGTTACCTAATATGCTATTCATTCCCAGTGCAAGCAATGTAATAAAACACAATTAGCTTGAAGAGTTATAAAACTAAAATCAACAGTCTAAGCAAGTACTCTTTTACCGCATGTGCCATATGTCTAGTAGGTTACTTACATAAGTAACACATTTTTGCTGAGGCTTAGAGAATAGATGCGGAGGGATGACGTTAATGTATTGCTCGGCAGTAGACGTGACCCAGAGGTCTATAATAAAAAGCTAATAGAATCATAACAGGTAAGATGATAATTGCAGGTAAGCAATAATAGTAGAGTATATAAATGGGTGTGAATAGCGTGATGACTCAGGAATTAATGGGCACGCTTTGTTCCAGAAAGCTACAATTTACACAGAAATGTATATAATGTGCAGTAAGTGGTGTCGGCCAGACAAATTAACTTGCCGATCGGTCTTTTGCTTTACATTGTACTATTACTTGGCAACTCCATGTGAATAAACTGTTATACAAATGGATTCAAAATTATTTAGTGATAAATAACTTAATATATCGGTACAATGTTCTGAGATTTTTCTGATACAAAGCTCCAAATTCCCCGCAAAGTTGTATAATTTAATGATAAGGCTGGATTTTTGCTGCTACTATTAGAGGGAGCTTAAAAACTTACTGCATACAGAGTATACATGAAATTCAATGATGAGGGTATGTTCACACTATGTATCTGTGCGGCTGTAGTTTTTACGCGGCTGGAAATGTGCGGCTGAAACTACGGCCGTGGGAAAAAATAGACATGCGGCTGAAAACATACGGTCATTTACTTGGAAATTTGGTTCAACTAAAAATAACAAATAAAATCTTTAGAAAGTGATGCAAACACCTCTGGATGCATCCGGGAAAGCAGGGAAACAGTTTACATGAATCGCTATTACCGGGGTTTGCGATCCTCTGCAGTAATGCCGATGCCTCTCATGGTTAATATATTTAATTAATAAAACACATTTTCATTGTAATAAAGTGCCTTTCGTTGTTCAATAATTAAAATTAAACGAATCCATCATTTTGCAATTAAATATACTGGTAAAATAAATATATATATAAATAAATGTATATATATATATATATATATTTATTTTTTGACAGTATATTTAATTGCACAATGATGGATTTGTTTAAATTTAATTATTGAACAACGAAACTGATTTTATTACAACAAAAATGTGTTTTATTAATTAAATAGTAATTAGTACAGGAAGCTCCATTAAGCTGTTAATTCATATTCCCGGTAAATAGAGCAAACTGTACTAATCATCACTTTACTTTAATTAAAACATAAAATGTTTCTTCTAATTATGTTATCACAATAGCATTATTAGAAGAAACATTTTGAAATATATGTGCGCTCAGCTGATTGGCTGATCGGCTCAGCGCACATATAAAGAGCCGGTCCGCAGTACAGTCACTTCGTTGTGCTGCGGACCAGCGAAGAGGACACATCGGGACATCAGATGGTGAGTATAAAGATCTCCCCACCCCCTCCCCAGCACTGCACCCCTCCCAGGAAGGAAGGGGGGTCACTTAACCCCTTCCTTGCTGGGATGGGTGCAGTCTGACATCAGTCTGGCCCCCAAGGGGTTAAGGGGGATGCAATACATCCTCCCTTAACCCCTTGGGGGCCAGACTGTAAGCAGCGATCTGTAAAGATGCTGCATACTGTAAGGTGCACAACACCGCTCACAATGATGGGTGTTGTGCTCCTGTTTGTGTGTTTTTTGTGTGTTTCTCCCTTTTTGTTTTTCAGATATCGGTATCCTGTGGATTACGTCGTATTCTGTGGACTACGTCGATGACCAGCGGTTGTTGTTTTTTTTTTTTAATAAAACAGTCAATGAGGGGTTTGGGGGTGTTTTTATTTGAATAAAAAAAAATTTCCACTTGTGTCTTGTCTTTATTTCTTTACTTTATAGACTTAGTAGTGGAAGCCGTCTAATAGACGGAATCCATTACTAAGTCGGGGCCTAGTATTAGCCGGTATAAAATGGCTAACACTAACCCCCCCATTATTCCCCCAGTACCCAATGCCACCAGGGGTACTGGGAAGAGCCGGGTGCCAGTGGTCCCGGAGCATCAAAATTGGCGCTCCTGGACTGGGGCGGCAGCAGGCTGGTAAGATTTAGGCGTTTTTTTAAATAAATAAATAAATAAATAAATAATAAAAAAAAACGCATAGGGTCCCCCCTATTTTTATAACCAGCTGGGTTAAAAACCAAGCAACAGCAGCCTGGTAACACCAGGGTGGGAAGAGCCATTGGTTTAGGCCCTCCCCAGCCTAAATCTTACCAGCCTGCTGCCGCCCCAGTCCAGGAGCGCCAATTTTGATGCTCCGGGACCACTGGCACCCGGCTCTTCCCAGTACCCCTATTGGCATTGGGTACTGGGGTAATAATAGGGGGTTAGTGTTAGCCATTTTATACCGGCTAACACTAGGCCCCGACTTAGTAATGGATTCCGTCTATTAGACGGCTTCCACTATTAAGTCTATAAAGTAAAGAAATAAAGACAAGACACAAGTGGAAATTTTTTTTTTATTCAAATAAAAACACCCCCACACCCCTCATTGACTATTTTATAAAAAAAAAAAAAAACAACCGCTGGTCATCGACGTAGTCCACCGAATACGACGTAATCCACAGGATACCGATATCTGAAATACAAAAAGGGAGAAACACACAAACAGGAGCACAACACCCATCATTGTGAGCGGTGTTGTGCTCCTTACAGTATGCAGCATCTTTACAGATCGCTGCTTACAGTCTGGCCCCCAAGGGGTTAAGGGAGGATGTATTGCATCCCCCTTAACCCCTTGGGGGCCAGACTGATGTCAGACTGCACCCATCCCAGCAAGGAAGGGGTTAAGTGACCCCCCTTTCTTGCTGGGATGGGTGCAGTGCTGGGGAGGGGGTGGGGAGAGCTTTATACTCACCCCGATGTGTCCTCTTCGCTGGTCCGCAGCACAATGAAGTCACTGTACTGCGGACCGGCTCTTTATATGTGCGCTCAGCCGATCAGCCAATCAGCTGAGCGCACATATAATTCTAAATGTTTCTTCTAATAATGTTATTGTGATAACATAATTAGAAGAAACATTTGATGATTTAATTAAAGTAAAGTGTTGATTAGTACAGAATGCTCTATTTACCGGGAATATGAATTAAAATCAGTTTCGTTGTTCAATAATTTAATTCTAACGAATCCATCATTGTGCAATTAAATATACTGTCAAAAAATTAATATATATATAAATATACATTTATTTATATATATATTTATTTTAACAGTATATTTAATTGCACAATGATGGATTCGTTAGAATTAAATTATTGAACAACGAAAGGGACTTTATTACAAAGAAAATGTGTTTTATTAATTTAATATATTAACTATTAGAGGCATCGGCATTCAGCATTATTGCCGGCTATTTTTCAAGTACTCCGTACGGACCGCCTGTCAATCCACGGCCATGAATTTGCACGGTTCCAGCCGCAAACAATGGTGTTGTTCATTTTTTACGGGTCCGTTTACGATCGGGCCGTAGGCTCATACATAGTGTGCACTGTGCAGCCGTATATCGTATACTTTCCAGCGTACGCATGAACCGGAAAAATACGGCCGATGATTTACAGCCCGCAATACAGCTTCACAGATACATAGTGTGATCATAGCCTAAAACAGTATGCAGTGACCTCATAAGCTCCCTCTAGTGGTGGCTGTAAGCAGTCATGTTATTTTATTAGTGATGAGCAAGTTTCCAGAATCGCTTTGTTCCTATCTGTATTCCGCTCATCAGTCTTCAGGGCTTTGAAGTGTGCTCTGGTTTCTGCCGCTTCTCCCTATGTGCTGGGAAAAGAGGTGGATCCAGTCCTGGGAAACTTCTCCCAATTACCCAGGACTGGGTCCATCTTTTTTTCAGCACCTGGGTAGGAGCATCAGGAAGCGGAGCACAGTTCAAAGCCACGAAGACTGATAAGCAGAATACAGATTAGCTTTGTTCCTACTGTAGATTGGCTCAATGGCTCATCACCATTATTTATGAATGATGGGGGAGATTTATCAATGTTGTGCCCCAGGCAAGGGAGACTACGCAGCTAAAAGGTGAAGAGGGATTTGTTAAGGTTTACAGGCGTAAACCAGGAGGCAAAAATCTACCCTCTAGGGTTGGCTAGCTGTACTAAGAGGCGTATGCCTTTGAGTGCCTTGATACTGGCGTACTTGGTATGGGCCGACCGAGAGGGGGTGGGGCTTAGACCTTTATGTTCCAATGGTCGGCAAGGGGGTGGGGATTATGTGCCTATGACATCTTGAAGGGGCGGGGAAATTGTGGAGCTGTTGCTGTGAAGCCCCGCCCACTTAGCACAATCTGCAGTTGATAAAAGATCACTTGAACAAGCACCATGACATATGATATAAAATAATGTATGAAAACTGCAAAATTTACCTTTTACACCTGTGTAGAGAAGTCAGAAAGGGGATGACAGTGTCACTTTAAGGCCAATTCCTATGCTAGTAAGATTGCTCCAGGAAACCTTTATATGGGTCCATTTTAGAATATAGCTCATCATACGGAGAAAGTGACCTTAGGTGCCTACATATGGGTGCTACATGTGCTATGCATCTCCTTCATTGGCCCATTGGCACTGCAATAATGACTTATAGCCTTAGGGTATGATCACGCAGTGCAGTGTTCTGATGCGGACTCATCCGTGCGCACCCGCATCAGAACTCCCCACATGGGTTTCTGTGGCCGCTATTCAATGAATAGCGTCCGCAGAAAACTGACATGTCAGATGTTTGCGGCGCCACAAGAGATCCCGGGTGGAGCGTAAACTATGTGTATACGCTCTGGCCGGGATTCCTAGGCAGAAATGGATGTATATTTTCATATAAATCACGGCCGTTGTACAACGGCTGTGATTTTATGAAAATAAACGGTGTGTGAACATAGCCTAATAAGGATAGGATACCTCAGTTGGGAAATTTTAGCATATCCTTAAGGGGTTAATAGTTATGGTGTATGTATACATATAGTCACTGCAAAAATTCAAATGTTTAGCCGGTCACATGTTTACTGTATACTGATCACTTGGCCGGTCACAAAACAAAGTTCTCCTCCTCCCTTCCCATGTGCCTTAGATCTCAGTCATTTCTCTCCAAATATTCGGCAATAATGAATATCCACCTAGCACTTTTCAGCCGCATACTTTTCTTCCAGGCCCATTACATTACATCTTTATGCAGTAAGCGTTATAGATGTCTCAATTATTTGCTGTGCTTTTAGCAGTGGAATAAGCATTTTCACCGACTCATGGCAGCACAGAGATAAAATTCACTTTATGGTAATGATGAGATTCAATTTATTGCAGCCGGCCAGAAAGTGTCCATTTGAATTCCATCTCCCATAATGCCCAACTGCAATTAACAACAGTGCCACTTATAAAAAAAAAAAAAAAAAAAGTTGGATCTTTTCTTTCACAATACTTTTGTTTGCGATGACGGTTTTCAGTGGTTTTCTATATATATATATATATATATATATATACATATATATATATATATATATATATATATATTTTTTTTTTTTTTTTTCAGCTGTAAGACACAATATGCCTTTAGTGGGTGGCAAATATACAGGTAAACTACAATTTTATGCTGAACCAAAAGAAAGGCAAATGCATCTCGAGAGAATAAATATGGGAAAAATCATCCTATAAAGGAGATGCAAAGTTTGTATAAACTGAATATTGAGACTTTGGCCCAGATGTATCTGTATAGTGCCGAGACCAGATGATTCACAGTGGCTCAAATCTTTAGAATGTTTAGGATGAAATTAGTCCTTTATTTTATTAATTTCACTTTTTGTATATTGTTTTGGGTTGCCATCTTGCCTGAGCTGTTTTTAACAGCATTTAGTGACAAGCTTTACAGCAAGACTCATGGACATAGACTACAATACACAGACTCGACCTCACATGAATGAGAAGCATTACTGACCTTTCAAGAGGTCATTCCAAAGAGTACTGCTCTTCTCTCTATCTCTATCTACTGGTGTAACATGTTGCTGCAATGCTGTACAGATCACAGCCTCCTTATCACTACAGACACAACAGGAAGTCTCAGCTTAATTTTAGCCCCAGTAGTGAGAATAAAAAACTGCAAGATTTTAGGATAATTTTATACTATAGATAGAGAAATGGAACATTAGAATAAACTTCACCCAATATTCTTCCCTTTAACCCCTTAAGGTCAAAGCCTATTTTCGTTTTTGCGCTTTTGCTTATTCCATTTTAAGTTTTTTTTTTTTTTTAAGAATTTATTTAAACATTTTCTCTCTTGTTTTTTTTTTCCATGGAGAAAAGACATACAAAAACAAAACCAGGCACAATCCGCCCGTCACATGTTATATACAGACACAACCGCAGGGAGCTCAGCATAATACTTCAGGCCGCAGCAACAGCAATACAGTAATCAAGGGTAACAGCCAAGGCGTGTCATGAATACCTAAGATGTCAGGCAATAATAACCCTGTTCAATTAGGAAAGGACGGAACAAGAAAGACTCCACACACACTCAAGCACACACATACCTGGACAGCGCCGCACTCCCCCTCCCCCCAGCCAGAGAACCAACAGAGAGGATCAAACGTCGGCCGACTCATCCAGCATGAGCCAGTGGATCCATATTTTCTTAAATTTCTGGGGGCATTTGCGATGTTCATATAGGGCTTCATATAGCGGGACGTATTTGTTAACTATCTGCTTCCAGTGAGCCAGAGAAGGGGTATCCATACATTTCCACTCCATGGCTATAAGTTTTTTGGCACAAAATAAAAGAAATCTAATGAATACCCTATAGTATTTGTTGCGTGTGATTCCGTTGATTAGTCCTAGGAGACAGACAGAGGGGGTACAGACAAAGGGGAAGTCGAAGTGATCAGACAGAAATTGTAAGACTGAACGCCAGAAGATCTGTATTTTAGGGCATGACCATACAGCGTGCATGAAAGTGCCAACATCCGACATACATTTAAAACAGGTATCCGATGGGGATACCCCCATCTTCCTGAGCCTCTCCGGGGTATAATATGTTCGCATCAGAAAGCGAAACTGAATCAGTCGGTCTCTAGCACTTACCACCGTAGGATAATACGTGTGCACCACCTCCTTCCACTGCTGTTCCCCCAGTGAGGGGACATCTACTATCCATTTCTCATATGCCTTTTGGAAAGGGGATGAGTCGTCTGGGCTCAATAGTAAATAACTATGCGTCAGGGGCTTATCAAGGTCAGGGGAGCCTAAGAGCTTCTCAGCCGGTGTGAACTCCAGGGGAACCGTGAGGCTGCCAAACTGAGAATGAACAGCGTGACGCAACTGCAGGTAATGAAAAAACGCTGTGCGAGGTATCCCATAGAGTTCACACACGGCCGAGAAGGAGTGAAACACATTATCGGGTGCAAATATATGTGATAGGTAACGGACTCCATGTTTACCCCAAAGAGAGGCACCCTGCAGGCCCAGGAGTTCTGGGAGATGAGGGTTGAGCCACAGGGGAGTACGGGGGGAGAAGGGGGGCGCGGACAACTGCTTATGTACAACTCTCCACACCTTCTGCACCGTAGCCAGAGGAGGGGCCCAAGAAGAGGAAGGGGTGTATCTATAAAGGGTATTCGTCAAGCCCTCATAGGAGCCCACCAGCGCCCCGGCCAACGCCACCGCTGCATTGCTAAGGTCCAGGTCTAACCACCAGTTAGCATATACCAACTGTGAGGCTAGAAAATAGTGATACATATCAGGAGCTGCAAGGCCCCCCTGATGCTTGGGCGCAAGGAGGTGAGAGTAGCCAATCCTAGGTGGCCCGCCTTGCCAGTAGAAGGATCTCAGAATCTTGGCCAAATCTGTAAAGAACTGTTTAGGAGGAAAGACAGGGGAAGCGTGAAACAGATAGAGGAATTTAGGAAGAAAGATCATTTTAAAGATGTTAATCCTACCTAGTAGGGAAAGCGGAAGAGGCCCCCATTTCTGCAAACGGAGGTTGGTAGTTGACAGGAGAGGCACTAGGTTCAGGGACATATAGCTGCTTATGGAGGCCGTGATCTCCACGCCCAAGTAACGGAATTGACGAGTCGCCAACAATCTATCCGGCAGGGTAGTAGGCAGGGGGAGAGAAGGTGACAGGGGCATAAGGACCGACTTAGGCCAGTTCACTACCAGCCCGGAAATGGCACCGAAGTCGTGGATAAGCGACATTAGAGCCACCAGGGAGGGGCCCACGTCTGCCAAATAAACCAGGGTATCGTCCGCATATAGCGACACTTTCTCAACGATGGACCCCCTCTGGAGACCCCCGACCGAGGGCGAGGCATGGACCGCCGCCGCCAACGGCTCAATGGCAATGGCAAAAAGTAGGGGCGACAAAGGGCAGCCCTGCCTCGTCCCCCGCCCGAGAGAGAAAGAGGGGGAGATATCAAGGTTGGTACATATTTTGGCAGTGGGCTCCGCATATAACAACCGAACCCAGGCTCGGAACCGTGGGCCAAACGGCCTGCCGAGCAGAGACCACAGATACGGCCATTCTACAGAGTCAAAGGCCTTATGGATGTCAAGACTGAGCACGTACCCTGGATCAGCGTCCGACTCGCTAGCAGAGATATTCATAAATAAGCGCGAGATGTTGATATCCGTGGCTCTACCCGGCATGAACCCGGTCTGGTCAGGGTGTATCACCGAGTGTATGACCCCGTTAAGCCGTGTCGCAAGTATCTTAGCCAAGATTTTCACATCAATGGTAAGGAGGGAGATAGGCCTGTAAGAGGAGGGGGATAGTGGGTCCTTGCCCGGCTTCAGGAGCAGCACGATCAGGGCCTCGCGAAGTGATTGCGGGAGGCGGCCCACTTCTAAGGATTCCCCATACATAGTAAGGAGGCGGGGGGCTATAGCCTCGGCGTTATTTTTGTACCAGTCTATGACTAACCCGTCCATACCCGGCGTCTTCCCTAGAGGCATGGATTTAATGGCCTCCACTATCTCCTCCACCGTAAGAGAACAGGGTCGACAGTTATTTGGTATGTATACCTTGGGTAGCTTATTAACACACATAACAAAGTTAATTCATTAATTAATTTTTAAAAATAATAAATGATGGTGCAAAAAAGAAGAAGAAGGAACTGCACTCACCGTTAAAAAATGTCTTTGTCTTTATTTATCCATCTTTGTTAAAAAACACAGGACAAGGTGCTGGACAGAGTGCAGATAGTGCGGCGGCAGACGCCACGGAGGTAAGGTGACAGACTGTTTCACGCCTCTTTTCCGTCGCTTCTACGGACCACCCTCCTTTCTACGTCATCACGTTATTTAAATATCATTGCTTACTGTGACGTCAGAATCATGTGATAGTGATTAGTGAAGACAAACAAATATACATAATATATATAAAACCAAGGATCCGTTGCATATATTGCACATAGATACTAAAGGAGGTTACGGTCTACTCTTTCATTCAAGCCTCCAGGGCCTTCTGCCTCCGTACGTATAATCCACAGTAGTTCAGTTCTTAAGAGCATGTGTTGTCTATCTTGCCCTGCTTTACCAGGTACTCTTTCTATGCCGGCATATCTTAAGACCGAGAAATCATTATCATGGCTCTCCCTCATATGATTAATAAGTCTTGTAGCTCCTATACCCGTCTTTAGGGAGTAGATATGCTCCCTGAAGCGAGTACACATGGCTCTTCTAGTTTGGCCGATGTAAAATCGGCCACATGGACAAAGGATACAATATACCACAAAAGTTGTTTTACAACAAATAAAATCCTTTATGGTTATATCAACACCATTTAGGCAGAGATGTCTACCTTTTATCATGGCTGGACACCATTTACAGGCTCCACACCTATAATTCCCTACTAAATCATTTTTTAACCATTTATCCTTTTTAGAAATAAACTTACTACGGACCAAATTGTCCTTTAAATTCGTGCTTCTTCTAAAGGTGACATACGGTTTATTATTAACCACTTCTCCCAATGTAGGATCCCCTTCCAGAATACCCCAATACTTGTTTATTACGCTACGGATTTGGGGGGCCATGGGTGATAATTTGAAGGAGAACGCAAATCTGTCATTCTTCCCTTTCTTTTTTCGGTTAGTTGCATGAATATCATGATATTGGTCAAATCAAGGAATGAGAAGGAGTATACCATAATAACCAATGAATTAAATCGAGCAAAAATAGAACTAAAAACACGGATGACAGAGGAACAACATAAAACCTTTTTTACAAAATTGGAGAAACGACTAATGACCTTACAAGCTACCATAAAGGAACAAAAAGACAGAAAAAGACAAACAGAAAACAACGGAGAAATAAACCCAATAACAAACCACGAAGCGAATTCTGGACAACAGATTCGGACTCAAGTGTCTCTGATCCAGGAACAGCCCAACGTAGTCCGCCATCAGGAGTAACCCACCCAAACCCCCCTTTAGAGGTAAAACCCGAAGGGGAGGAAGAAAGAAGAAAAAGACAATATGGGGGACAGAGGGGGAAGAGAAAAAATGTGTCGTGGAGGAATTGATCAATTAACATAACTCCATTAACATTGTAAATCTAACTAATGTTTCTTTGGATAATGCCATGATTGCCGTCCTGTCAAAGGGCTTGAACTTTTGTATTCCTGAGCCCTTTGACTTGACGGCATTTGAAAGAGATCTCTTTCAATCCATACGTAAACTTAACCCTAAAAAGTTTTTCTCTTCTAAAATAGGTACCCCTAAGGAGAAGTGTGTAGGTGAGGTACAGTCTGCTATTGGCCCTTTAGGGTTTATTGCACCAGAATTAGAGAGTGAGCAAGAGAGAGACTGTGTGATCATGTTAGCAGATTTGGCAGGTGAAAATGTATCTGAAGTATCTAACGCACTAGACACTAATGAAGTGTTCACACAAGGAGTTAAATCTACTTTTTCACCCCCCTTGTTATCAGGCAGCACCTTAGATGTTTTCCACAAAAGAGTAATAGCTGATATTAAGGCTTTGATATATCCTGAAATTCCACATAATTTAAATAGAGAGGAGTGGAAAGCGTTACAAATCCTAAAAAAACGGGAAGACATAGTGATAAAGGGTGCAGACAAGGGGGGTGGGATTGTTTTGATGACAACAGAATTTTATGTAAATGAAGCATTACGACAATTAAGTAATACCACAAACTACCAACGTCTGTCCGCAGATCCCACCAGTAAGATTAGTAGCAAATTGCAGACATTTCTAAGGTTATATGTTGAAAGAAAGATCATTTCTGAAGGGACAGCACGAAAGCTACTACCACTTATTCCGAAACCTCCGTGCTGGTATTTTTTACCCAAGATCCACAAAAGCGTGCACAGTCCCCCAGGTCGTCCCATAGTGTCTGGGGTGGGCTCCATACTAGAGCCCTTGTCCCGTTACATTGATTGGCTACTTAGCCCCTTGTTAGAAAGTGTTCCCTCCCTGGTCAAAGACACAAATCAATTCTTGGACGTTCTGGGGGACTGTGCTTGCGGAGAGGATTCCCTTCTTGCCTCGATCGATGTCGAGTCGTTATATACTCGTATTCCCCAAGCCCTGTGTACTCGCTTCAGGGAGCATATCTACTCCCTAAAGACGGGTATAGGAGCTACAAGACTTATTAATCATATGAGGGAGAGCCATGATAATGATTTCTCGGTCTTAAGATATGCCGGCATAGAAAGAGTACCTGGTAAAGCAGGGCAAGATAGACAACGCATGCTCTTAAGAACTGAACTACTGTGGATTATACGTACGGAGGCAGAAGGCCCTGGAGGCTTGAATGAAAGAGTAGACCGTAACCTCCTTTAGTATCTATGTGCAATATATGCAACGGATCCTTGGTTTTATATATATTATGTATATTTGTTTGTCTTCACTAATCACTATCACATGATTCTGACGTCACAGTAAGCTATGATATTTAAATAACGTGATGACGTAGAAAGGAGGGTGGTCCGTGGAAGCGCCGGAAAAGAGGCGTGAAACAGTCTGTCACCTTACCTCCGTGGCGTCTGCCGCCGCACTATCTGCACTCTGTCCAGCACCTTGTCCTGTGTTTTTTAACAAAGATGGATAAATAAAGACAAAGACATTTTTTAACGGTGAGTGCAGTTCCTTCTTCTTCTTTTTTGCATTATATTTTACTGCCTAGCTTGCTCTGAACTAGCACCGCCGAGATTGCTGCTGCTCCATACTTTGCATTTTTCTAGGCTGGGATTAGTAGTGCCACCATGATTTTCTTTTTCATTGTATAATAAATGATGGTGTTCTCCTTTAAATACACTATCTAAAGTCTATACCATATCTCTGTAACCTGATAGAGAGGAACTAATGACCTCAAAACACGTTGTTTTATTGAGATGCTAGAATCAATATTTGTAGTTCCACACTTTTCACATAGGGATGGCCGGCTTCCTCTCCCAGACTTTTGGAGCTATGGCTTGCAGTGAAGTTTGATCATATGCACTTCATGGTGTTGTGGTCATAGCGCAAAATCCGTATCTATAACCTTCCTGCTCATTACAGCTTATGCAGTATTACCCTATGGTGCACCTGCTTCTCCTGCATTGACTTACAAGAGCCTCGTAGAGTTCATAATACAACAGGGCAGAGTGACCCTCATGCCGGCTACAATACTATCCGAAATAGCATTTATTTATAAGCCCTACTGCGTCAGACTCGAATCCTATACGCTAGTCATAAACTTTTATGCAGGCTATCAATTATTTATACAGTTTTACAGATTGTCTAAGTTATTTATTTATGAGATATTATAGGAAATAATTTATATTGTTCTTAATATGCACTGCTTGGCTCACTCAATGGACACCATTTCATGCAAATGGCTAGAGCTCAAGGTCAATGTTGCTGGCGCATTTCCTACAATGCACTGAGAGCTATAGAAGTAGTCAGTAAATTATGGCTTTTACATAGGGAAGCTTATGCATTTCAATATGCTTGGAAAAAGGGTTGTATAGTCCCCTGAACAAAACATGGCGTGCATACACTTATTGGAAAAAAAGAGAGGAAAAAAATGAAAACTATTGATCTAAAATCTACCAACATACATTGCATTTCATACAGTGCAGAAATAATAACTTTAAATGTAAGGAGCAGATAATTAGATGGTACCTGGTACAAAGTATAAAGACCTGGTGGGAGATTTATCAAACATGGTGTAAAGTGAAACTGGCTCAGTTGCCCCTAGCAACCAATCAGATTCCACCTTTCCTTTTCCAAAGAGTCTGTGAGGAATGAAAGGTGGAATCTGAATGGTTGCTAGGGGCAACTGAGCCTGTTTCACTATACACCATGTTTGATACAGTAAATCTCCCCCTAGTGTGTATGAAATCCATTCAGAAACCAGAAGTTCGGGTATCCCTGGATATGACTATGACAGGTCAGTACTGCGACCCCCCGTTTGATCCAATTAGACTTGTGTACTGTACCAAACCGGCATAATTGTAATCTTTCGGAAGCCGCCTGCTGGATCTGCGTATTTCATGGCAGGTACCATTTAAGGCCATGTTCACACAACGTAAGTTGTGTATTAATCACGGCCGCTGTTGCCAATTTGCAACAATGGCCGTGATTATTACAGAAGTTACGTGTACTGCAGTCTGAGGGAATCTCGGCCAGAGTGTGCAAACATAGTATATGCTTTGGCCGGGATCCCTAATGGCTTGCCGAAAAACTGACATGTCAGTTTTGTGCGGCCGCTATTCAATGAATAGTGGCCGCACAAGCCTGGGAGGTCACACAATGGAGAATGAGGCTCCGGCCGCACGCTCCATTGTTGGCTATGGTGAATTGGGATGCGGGAGCACATGGATGCACCCGCATCCCAATTCAGCACAAATGAAGAACATCTGGCTGGCACTGCAGTAACAGCCGGGATGATCTTCACTGACACCGGCCATTCTGTGACCAGCCCGGGTGTCTAAAGTCTAATGTAGAGTGACAAAGAAAGTGTTCCACTCTTCACAGTAGTCCAAGGTTTGGCCGTGTGGTAGCTGATTTGGCCAGCTCCAGGTTACAAAAATAAGTATACAGATTCACAGAAACGTCATCATCCTTCTATATGGACTTTCCATGAATCGGTTCACCTCTTATGCCCAATGGCAACCAACAGACGTAAACAGGGACAGAGCTCAGCTTCACGCTGCTGCCCATTCATTTCAGAGATTGATGGGCGACTCAGTATTTGTACCCCCTATCAATTATAACTTTTGACATGTCTCTATGACATATCATCACTTCTAAAACTATAAAGTGATACCGTCACCCCCCTTTATGTGCGGTTCTCCAAACCATCCTCAAGCTTAGATGCTACACAATTGTTATATATTTGTATAAAACTTGTCTGTGTCTTCTTTTTGCTCTAAAATAGTTTCATTTCATCGGCGGACAGTTTTTAGTAGGTGGGGCTTCAAAGTAGTTGGGCCCTCTTCCAAGACAGGATATGGGGCCCACCTGTTTTGAAGCCCCGCCTAGGTGACACTGTCCACTGATGAAAAGAAGTGAGTGTAAGGGGGGAGGGGTGGGGGGGTTAGCAGTATCACTTTAAACACCTTAAAAAAAAAAAAAGATATCCGCAATATGTATGTATGTTGCTCCAGGGGGCGTCTCACTGTAGAGGCCTACCTCACAGTTTGAGAAGCACTGCACTCGATAATAGGCATAACACTTGGGGAAGCTGGCTGTGTCAGTAGTGCTGCAGTCACTGCACCTTGTATTAGTATAATTATTAATTACATCTCATGCTGCTTTGCACAAACCCCAACAATCGGTATTTCTATCCTGCTGCTCATCTCTACACAGATGGAGTTGTTTTTCTTTTTTTATTAAATTTTGTCAAAAATTTAGACTAGAATTGTTAAAAAAAAAATGAAGATAGAAATATAAACAGTCTGTCCAGGTGTTATGTAACTAAAAATCTATTTGCCAAAATAATTTCCCCTAACAATCTGTCGTGTTGTTTTGCAAATTAAAAAAATAAATAAATAATAATAATATTAATAATAATCATAATAATAATTAAAAAAAAACTATTTGTATTAAGGGATCGGCGTGTCCCAGGAGAAGGTGCAAAATAATGAAAAGGATTCGGAGCGATCACTTGTTTTGTATTCATCTGTGGCAGAGCGGTGGGAACATATTAAAGCAGTGCTCATAATCCAAAGAGCAACAGTAAAATTATATAACCACCCAAGTATGAAAGCATTGATATTGCTAGATAATTAACAATAGCGATATTCTTTGCAAGCCCAATTAATTAATCATCGGAGATTAGGGATTGTTAGAAATGCAAGCTGCCTCATTAAATTTGCACTTAAAGCATCCAGATGTTTTTCCACATACATAATGACATCCTAAAACTCCGACGTACGGAAAAGACAAAAAGGGAATCCGACACGCCGGACGTAGAACTTACCAAAGACAATTAAAAGCTAAAACTGAATTCATTAAAAAGTATAAGTGGTCTCAGAAGGGCAACGCAAAGCTCCTGGGTCCCAATACAAAACCAGTACCAGGAGCCGCCAACCATAAGACATCTCACGTACTGATGGCTCCTTATATGCTAGTGGGGCTCGTGGGTTTCCTCAGGTTCCTGCTACTTGTTTGTCTTTAGAAAATTATGTTAAAATTTCATGTCTTGAATAAAAAGTTTAAATCTTAAAACGTTTTGTGAGCTTTGCGAGTTTTCGGTCAAACTCGTTAAGATTTGCGAATCGACTCTTAACGAATTTCATTAAAACTGCCAAAACTATAGTAGCTACAGTACTTGGTCTATTAAAGAAAAAAACAGAAAATCACTATTTTTTTTTAAAAAAAAGTCAATTACCCAATTTCCTCTATTCCTCTCCTCTCTGTCTCTATATCGCTCTGTTAGTATCTCCCTGCTCTGCTGTAACTGCCTGCTGCCATCCTGCTCTCTCCTCCACACGCAGCCTCTCCTCTCTGTCCTGTCAGGGATGAGGGGCTTTAGTATAATTTTAGCACACAGAGAGGATAGTGTTAATATGATTCTCAATAACACATGATTTACAAAATGCTGATGTTGCTCATCAGGTTGGGTCACTCTGACCCATCCTCAGGACACTTATCTATGTTCTGGTCTACAGAACATTGATAGAGAGCTACAGAGACATCATAATTGAAGATAACTTGATTGAATAAACAGTAACAAACTGATTAGCGGGGAATCGATCGATACCAACCTTTAACCAACCATGATTGGATGTTATTCTTATTAATTTCCCTTACTCTGCAAATAAGATATTTACTCATATTGATCACACTGCGCATGACCGGATATAATCACATGACTTCATCTATGGAAAATACCTAAAGATTCTGTGTTAATGTTTAATGAAGTGTACACCCCGCAAGGGGTATAAAAGAAGATGACTTTGTTGCAATAAACATGCTGCTACTCAGAACCATCTCGAGTTGTCTGCATCCTTCTTGGCCAAGATGCCCCTTCAATCTGGCTACCATCCAATATACCTGAAGGTCTTACCTGAAGACCACCCTAACATTTTGGCGTCCCTGGGTGGGCGTGGCTACTCAGAAGGTTCCACATACCTGAGGATCCGGCAAGGAGGAAGAGGCTTCGGGGATCACAGAGCGCAATTCACCGGTGAAGGGTAAGACATTTGATGCTTACTTACATGCTCTGTGCCCCTCATAAGCTTCTAACTCAGCCGGGTCTGGGGTAAAGTATAGTTTGCTTTCTGTACGCCACGTCTAAACTTTGTTTTGGCAAAGAACCGTAGAATATCCGTGTGATAATCAAAGGTATATTGGATTGGAGTTTGTGTGTGTGTTTGTTTGTACTTTTCCCTCTGTTGAACTTTAGCTTAGGAGGTCAGCATCGTAACCACGCTCCTCACATGTCATGTTCAGGATAGTAGAAAGTCTGGAGAAGGTTTGGGTTGTGCTTGTATGTTTGGCTATAGTTTGTTTTGCTCTCTGGTTAATGTATAAGATCTATGGGTATGCTAAAGTAAACACCTTGTATGTACCATATCTGGTTCAGGGCAAAAGGGAATTTAGTGACAGGACTCTGGGGGAGTCCGCCTGATCAGGTCCTAAATCATATAAAGTCCACACGCCTATAACTGATCAGTGCACTATAGTCAGTACTTAGGTAATAAGTTGTAGGACTAGGTTGACGTTCTTAGACACGTCAACCACAGGGAGGGTATCCCGGACACGCTGAAGCGACAGGCGGTCCAGGATACCAGGTGATCTGGACACGCTGAAGCGACAGGCGGTCCAGAGACACCACAGAGGGGGGGCATTCTGGACACGCTGAAGCGACAGGCGGTCCAGAATCCCAGGTGATCCAGACACGCTGAAGCGACAGGCGGTCTGGAAACACCACAGATAGCGGCTAGGAACATAGAGTGGTGACAATAATTCTAATAAGTTGATAGGGGACATACCCATAGCCAGAGAGACACAGGGGTAGCAGCACACCCAATATGGGGAATACAGCTAGTGCCAAGAGGAAGGAAGCTCCACAGGGTGAGGAGGAGATGTGGGATGCTGTAGAAATAGTTAAGAAGAGGAAAGGAAAGATGGCAGTAAAAGGTTCAAGTAAGTTGTTAAAAGGGCTAAGTATGTGCAGTGATCCACTAGACCCGTCACAGTGGTACTCCGCTATGACAACTAGTAATGGGTGGATCAATGATAATGGGTTGAATATGCAAGCAAAGGCTTGGTCTGAGGTAGCAAAGGAGATGTACAATGAGGGTTGTTGGCAGAGAGAAGAGAATGCAGATGGTGTTAAGTATAAGAAAAAAGTTAAGGTCCCTTCCCCCTTCCCTGATGTCCCTTCCCCCCCGAGGGGGATCCGACAACTCAGAACTTTCCTGGGTCTGGTGTCATACTGCAGGTCATGGATCCGCTCAGCATCCATGCTCATGCAACCGCTCTATGATTGTCTGGACACACAACCCTTCCACCTCACAGACCAAGCGATAGAAAGTTTCTACTCCTTGAAACTGGCTATCATGACAGCCCCCGCACTAGGCACCCCTGACTATGACAAACCATTCTCCTTGTACTGCACTGAAATGTCAGGACACGCTACTGCGGTCCTAGTCCAGAAACACGGTCAACAGAATAGGCCCATTGCCTACTATTCAGCACGACTGGACCCAGTTGCACGAGGCGCCCCTTCATGTGTACGGGCGGTAGCGGCTGTCTCCCTACTTCTAGATAAAGCTTCAGAGATTGTGCTTACCTACCCAGTTACAATCTACACCCCACATGACTTGCACAGCATTTTAAGCCAAGTACAGGTGAAACACATCTCTGTTGCCAGACAGCTGAGACTTCAGTGTGCCCTTCTCATGCCCCCAAATGTGACCCTAAAGCGCTGTATGACTCTGAATCCAGCCACTCTAATTCCCATTGACGTGGAGGATTCAAAGGGGAAGGGACAGGGACAGCAGCCAAAAAGCCAATGTTCCTACAAGGTATGACGGAAGATGAGCTTTATGACATACACCACGAACATGACTGCATAACCCTCATGGCCCAAGAAACATCAGGGTTCTCACATGTTTCCGATGTACCCATTACTAACCCAGATGTTCAGTTTTTTGTAGATGGCTCAAGCAGCATCGGAGAGGACGGACGATTCTACACTGGGTATGCGGTGGTCACACAGCATGAGGTAGTAAAAGCGGAACCACTTCCCCCTCATGTGTCTGCACAAGAGGCGGAGCTGAGGGCACTCATTGAAGCGCTTAGAGAGGCAGAAGGAAAACGCGGCAACATATACACTGATTCTAGGTATGCTTTTGGGGTGGCTCATGACTATGGCCCCATATGGAAGGCAAGAGATTTTCTTACATCAGTAGGTACCCCCATAAAACATGGACACCTCATTAAAGAACTAATGGAGGCCTTAATGCTCCCAGACGAGGTGGCCATAATAAAGGTCAGAGCACACACAAAACTTGACACCGAAGAAGCGCGAGGGAATGATAAGGCGGACAGAGCAGCTAAAGAAGCAGCGAGGAAACCGAGGGAAAGGGAAACCCCGTCGCCTCTGCTAACCATGGTGAGTACCGAGAATAACCAGATGGACTTAAGTATCTTGCAGGCTCTAACCCGGCAAGCCACCGGGGAAGAGAAAAGGAGCTGGTCTAAGGCTGGAGCTCGGGAAGCTGATGGTCTGTGGAGAATAAAGACGCGGGTGTGTCTGCCAAGGTCCCTATACCCCATGATGACACAAGCTGCTCACGGTCCAACTCATCTCTCAAAGAACGCTATGTGTGCTCTGATAGACAGACAGTGGTTCGCCCCCGGTTTCACAACTATTGCCGCAAAACTTGCCCAGTCCTGTCTCACCTGTGCACAACACAACCCCGGTAGTGTAGTGAAGGTACCACAAAAAACACACACCAAAAGCCCTCTACCCGTTTCAACGACTGCAGATTGACTTCATACAGCTGCCAAAGGTAAGCACGTATGAATATGTCCTTGTGTGTGTTGATCTCTTCTCAGGTTGGGTCGAAGCCTTTCCGATGGCACGAGCAAATGCAAAACAGACTGCTAGGAAACTGATGAGTGAGATCTTCAGCAGGTTCGGACTACCAGAAACCATAGAGTCCGATAGAGGTACCCACTTCACAGGAGAGGTAATGCAAAATGCAATGCAGATGCTAGGGGTAACACAAGCATTCCACACGCCCTATCACCCACAAGCCAGTGGGAAAGTTGAAAGACTAAATGGTACACTTAAGTTAAAGATCCAGAAGGCCTGTGAAGAATTAGGGAAACCCTGGACAGAATGTTTGCCAGTAGCACTATATTCCATTAGGTATACACCAAATAGAAAGACCAAACTGTCCCCCTTTGAAATACTGTTTGGCTCAGCACCAAGACTTGGACTGTACTTCCCCCAAACACTACAGTTACAGTGCGACAGTATCACCAGTTATGTCCAGAGTCTCCAGAAAAGACTCTCGGTTGTGCATAAACAAGTCTATGATTCTATTCCAGATCCTGACAGTCGAGAAGGAGCTCATTCCCTCCAACCAGGTGATTGGGTGGTCGTGAAGCGGCACACTAGGAGACCACTGGAGCCAAGATTTGACGGTCCATTCCAGGTCCTCCTGACTAAGGCCACTTCAGTAAAGCTCGAGGGAAAACCCAACTGGATCCATGCCAGTCACTGCAAGGTGGTGGAGCGGAAGGATGATTGTCCATCTGATGATGTTGGTGATCCTGATCCAAAGAAGCAAGACCTCTCTGATCACCAATGATGTGGAAAAAGGAGTGATACTGTGGTTCAACACTTCACATTCAGTAGCAACTTTCCGTTTTGACTTCTGTAGAATTGCAGAATACAGATGGATATGAGGCTAAGTGGTTTGTGAATCAAGGGACAGCCAGAACTGACGTGTGGTGGTTATGTGGCGACATGAAGCTACGGCAAAGACTTCCTTCAGCCTTGACGGGCAGCTGTACTTTAACTCAAGTACTGATGCCATTTCAAATAATCTCCTCAATAGGGGCCGGGGGAGGGAAGCAAAACGGGTTTAGAATTGACAGCCTGGGTACAACCAACCTCGACGAAACCCCTAGAAGACGCAGTAGACGGGCCAGACGCAGACGTAATCTCTTATCTATAAGAAAGCGTGAAGAGTCCCCAGCAGGATCCTTTGATTCAAGGGTCTATATAGATAGCATTGGGGTTCCTAGAGGGGTGCCAGATAAGTTTAAGGCTAGAAATCTGATAGCCGCTGGATTTGAATCTGTTTTCTTCTGGTGGTCCACAGTTAACAAAAATGTGGATTGGATAAACTATATATATTATAACCAACAGAGATTCATAAATTTCACACGAGACGCACTTAGAGGACTGGCTGAGCAAATAGGGCCAACCTCATTGATGACTTGGCAGAACAGAATGGCCCTAGATATGATACTTGCAGAAAAGGGAGGTGTTTGTAAAATGTTCGGGACTTACTGTTGTACTTTTATTCCCAACAACACAGCTCCTGACGGAAGTGTCACAAAAGCGATTGCTGGCCTCACAACCCTATCCGAGGAACTGGCGGAGAGTTCTGGGATCGATAACCCTTTCACTGAGTGGCTGGAATCGTGGTTTGGGAAATGGAGCCACCTCGTATCCAGCCTACTCATCTCTGTGGCAATCGTGGCGGCGATTTTGGTAACTTGCGGATGTTGCTGTATCCCCTGCATTCGAGGCCTCATCCAACGGCTGATTGATGCTTCAATCAACAAAACCATGTATATGGCAATCACCCCCTGCAACGACGAGAACTGCAAACTTGTTTAAGAGACAGTACTAATATTAAATCATGCATACAGTAATTCATGAAATTGTGAATAAAGTGTTGATGTCTAACGCCCCCTGAAGGGAATCAAGTGAAGAGGTTAGGAAAGTCTTGCATGTGCCGCTAGGGCATGTGAGATACCTGAAGGAGGGATGGAGGACATCATCACTTAATCACAAAAGGGGGAGCTGTCAGGGATGAGGGGCTTTAGTATAATTTTAGCACACAGAGAGGATAGTGTTAATATGATTCTCAATAACACATGATTTACAAAATGCTGATGTTGCTCATCAGGTTGGGTCACTCTGACCCATCCTCAGGACACTTATCTATGTTCTGGTCTACAGAACATTGATAGAGAGCTACAGAGACATCATAATTGAAGATAACTTGATTGAATAAACAGTAACAAACTGATTAGCGGGGAATCGATCGATACCAACCTTTAACCAACCATGATTGGATGTTATTCTTATTAATTTCCCTTACTCTGCAAATAAGATATTTACTCATATTGATCACACTGCGCATGACCGGATATAATCACATGACTTCATCTATGGAAAATACCTAAAGATTCTGTGTTAATGTTTAATGAAGTGTACACCCCGCAAGGGGTATAAAAGAAGATGACTTTGTTGCAATAAACATGCTGCTACTCAGAACCATCTCGAGTTGTCTGCATCCTTCTTGGCCAAGATGCCCCTTCAATCTGGCTACCATCCAATATACCTGAAGGTCTTACCTGAAGACCACCCTAACAGTCCCTATATCACTCTGTTAGTCTCTCCCTGCTCTGCTGTAACTGCCTGCTGCCATCCTGCTCTCTCCTCCACACACATCTGACTGGCCATGACCGTTACCGAACCTCCTAATATAGAGGGGGAGGTGCTGACATCACAGAGGGGCCTGCTGCTGATTGGACGGGCAGTAGGGATTATGGTTAATCCCTTTCTCCCACCCTTTCTCCAGACAGCATGTGAGGCAGCCATTTTGCTTTTTTTGAAAATTTTCCTTAACAAATTGGTGGAAATTCGCTCTGTAGAACAAAACGATTCGCAGCAAATCTTGATTCACCAGATTCACTTTGCTCATCTCTAGTGAAGTACAGTAGGTCGATTTTAGAAGAGAGATTAAATTAATCAGAATGACAAAAGAAAGAAGAATTTACAATTGCCCCAAATGAATTATTAGAACTTATAAAAAAAAAAAATCTGAAATCATTTTTTTCACTTTAATAAATGACTTAAATGTTCCATTAGCCAAAAACGATGTTTTTTCCTATATCTTCATTCCTTTGAGCTACTGTTCCTTCTGATCTGAGGCGGCTTAGTAATTTTTACTTCTATTTGGAGGTTGAAAAAGTTGTTACAGATGTCAGGATTAGCCATTCAACTCGGTGTATTCACCTGGGGCAGCGGCACACAGGAGAATGGCCTAATTCGAGAGCACATGAGAGGTGACGGGAGAGGTGAGAAGCACATTAGATTGAAATTGGCAAACATTCAACTACTATTGGCAGCTATGTTTTACTTTGTACACAATTCCTTTGGGAACATGACAGTCTGTACCAAGTGTACAAGACACGGAATGACACTCCACTGTGCTGTGCTAGCTCTTAACCCTTAAAGTAATAGCGCAAAAATGCTGAGTAATAAAATGATCGATCCACATTTTTAGATTCTGCATAGTTGGCATTTAGACGTTCTGTAAAAGTCATATATACCTGACTTTTCATTTGAATATTTTTGCAAGAAAATATGTTGTTAAAAAGTGCATTTGTCTTATATTGAAGAGACAGGGGCCAACAGTGTCAGACCCGCAGTGTAGCTACCATAAAGGCAGACCACGCCACTGCTATGGGGCCTGTGTACTAAGGGGGCCCACAGGCCCCTGGCCCTTTAACTGCGAGCATGCGGAATGAACGCTAAAGTTAAATGCTGCAGCGCTCTGTCTGTATTGTCGCCAGAGGCAACACTGCACCTCCAGGCACAAGAGCCCCCCCCCCCATATACATACTTAGCTAGCTCAGTACGCATTGGGGCTCCATATAGTTTTTTGCTATGGGGCCCTATGAATCCTAGCTATGCCCCTGGTCAGACCGCCCCAATTGTCTCCCTAATGTTTGGGTAGGGAACTGATTCAGCACAGTGCCGGACTGCTGAGTGAATTGTGCAGCTACTTATAGCTGCAGAGTCCTCTCCCTTCTCTTGCAGGACACCGATCAATGCGATTTGTGCTTAGCATTAGAGGAGTGTGCATCACCTCCAAATTCCTACATGTAAAAGCCCCTGGGAATTTACCCAGAACAGGATCTGAAGGACCTGCAGGACCTTCAGTGATGTAATAGCCATGTGATTAGTCACATGACTTTGTATAGTGCACACTACAGATACTGTATTAAAATTTATATATATATATATATATATATATATGTGTGTGTGTGTTTGTGTATCGCTGTGGGGAACATTTATTAAATCTTTTTCTTTTTTCATCGGGCTTAAAAATGTTCCCGCATCGCCGACAGTACGCAGATCTATGTAGAGGCGCACTGCCTCAACATAAATCTTAAGCGCCAGGAGGGAAACCTACGCCAGCTCTGAGCTGGCGTAGGTTTCCTTATCATTTTTCCGTGCACAAAATCATAAATTCTGTGGACCTAGAGTCTGTGCCCCACCCCTTCCCTGCTCCCCTGGCGCAAGCGGCGTAAACTGGGTAGATGTGAAAATTTTATTCGCAAAACAGGCTTTTGCAAATACATTTATTTGCATCTGCTCATTTTACGCCAAAGAAATTTTACTTTTTTAAGTTGATAAATCCCTCCCTGTGTGTGTATGGTGTAGCAGAGCGGGGTGTGTATGATGTAGCAGAGCTGTGTGTGAATGATGTAGCAGAGAGGGGTGTGTATGGTGAAGCAGAGCTGTGTGTGTATGATGTAGCAGACCAGGGTGTGTATGTTGTAGCAGAGTGGGGTGTGTATGATGTAGCAGAGCAGGGTGTGTATCGTGCATGCTACAAAGCTGTGTAAGTGTGTATAATGTACTGTCATGGAGAGTGTTAAAGTGGTCCTGTCATTTAAATAAACTTTTACCCCTTCACTTACTTAGACCATTAGGGATATTTCATTAGCATGAAATATTTTTTTCCTATTATCAGTTGTCTAAACCAGGGTTGCATCTTATAGTGAGGTGTGTCTAAGAAAGTGAAAAATATGGAAATGAAATTTTGCAATTAACAAAAGGAAAAACTATTTGAAATTAATTAGAACTTTGGTAGAATTGGCAGTAAGCTAATATGTATTACCCTTACGTTGTACAGGCCACGTTCACACTTTGTAAGACAGAGGACGTTCTGTGACATAGTATTGCTGCTGTTTGTGAAGTTCACCCCGACCGCTACTGCAGTGCCGGACGGATGAACATCACTTTTTTGGAATTGGAGTGCGGGCACATTCAGTATGCCCGCAGTCGAATTGAACATGGGAGACAATGTAAAGAGCGGCTGGAGCAACACTTTACATTGTCTGCTTTGTCAATTTTGTGCAGCTGCTATACAATGAATAGCGGCCGCACAAAATTAACATGTCAGTCTTTTCTGCATCCTCATGGAATCCCGACTGAAGTGTATACAGTGTGTATACACTCTGGCCGGGATTCCATAGACTTCGATGCGATAGGCCGCTGTCAATAAATAATGGCTGTTGTTGTAAACCTGCAACAACAGCCATTGTTTAATCAAAATATATGTTGTGTGATTGTGGCCAGGTACTGCACTACCTAGGGTAGAGCTACATACATAAGAAAACTGTGGAAGATTTAGAGCGTATTACACAGCACAATAATTAGGGGAGGAGCTTGGTGCTTTTACATACACAGACAGCGAGCAGGGAGCAGTGGGAGGGGCCATGGGGAGCATTGGGGGGAGTCACCCGTACGATCCTTAGATTGTTGAACAGCACGGTGGCTCAGTGGTTAGCACTGTAGCCCTGCAGCACTGAGGTTCTGGGTTCAAATCCCACCAACATCTACAAACAGTTTTAATGTTTTCTCCGTGTTTGTGTGGGTTTCCTCCCACACCCATAACATACAGATAGGTGAATTTAGATTGTTAGCCCTAATGGGGCCAGGGAGCAATAATTGGCGAAAGATATGCTTATTAAAGGGGTACTCCAGAGTTACAAGTTATTTTAAAATAAGCTGATACCAGAATTTTTTACAGATTTGTAAATTATTTGTACTAAAAAAATGCAAGCTTTGCAGTACTTACCAACTGCTGTATACCCCAATCTGACACGGTGCTCCCTGCTGCCACCTCTGTCCATGTCAGGAATTGTCCAGAGCAGGAGAAGTTTACTCTGGGAGTTTGCAACTACTCTAGACAGTTCCTGATATGAGCAGAGTTGGCAGCAGAGAGCACCATGTTAGATGGGAAAGCAGCTGGCAAGTACCGGAAAGTTGGAAATGTTTTTTTTTTTTTGTACTAGAAACATTTGCTTTTCCTGTAGACTACCCCTTTAAATAAAACATGAAGGAAAAAAAAACTAAACAAAACACTATTTTGCAGTACTCCATTGGGAGATATAATGTCTCTATGTGGTCACCAAGAGGCTGTTATGTGATCTGCAGTCTGTTGAGTATCAGGATATTTCACTGAACTGATATAGTAAGATATTAGAATGCTTAAAGGGAAGACATATGTATGTTCAGCGAGAAGTTGCCATATAGTCACATAAAATCCTGTTGATACAGAAAAACAACCTCACAGCTATATATTATTCTGCCATAAAATCTATATAGATTCATGGAAACATGAGTATATAAATGGTGTTCACAGTCATTTGACATCTCCTCTAAGCCTAAGTACACATTGGAGCCAGAGGCTCAGCAGCAGGTACATAAAGGGGTTGTCCAGTGCTATAAAAACATGGCCACTTTCTTTCAGAGATTGGACCACTCTTGTCTCCAGTTTGTGTAAAGATTTTGTAATATTTGTTTTTGTTACATTAAAGTGAATGGAGCTTAAAGGGGTTATCCAGCGCTACAAAAACATGGCCACTTTCCCCCTACTGTTGTCTCCAGTTTGGGTGGGGTTTTGAAACTCAGTTCCATTGAAGTAAATGGAGCTTAATTGCAAACTGCACCTGAACTGGAGACAACAGTAGGGGGAAAAGTGGCCATGTTTTTGTAGCGCTGAATAACCCCTTTAACTGCAAACCACACCTGAACTGGAGACAAGAGTGGTGCTGTCTCTAGAAGAAAGTGGCCGTGTGTTTGTAGTGCTGGATAACTCTTTTTAAGGGGTTCTCTGTGAAATTATTTTTCTTTCAAATCAACTGGTTTCAGAAAGTTATATAGATTTGTAATTTACTTCTATTACAAATCTAAATGTTTCCATACCTACCAGCTGCTGTATGTCCTGCAGCAAGTGTTGTTTTCTTTCCAGTCTGAAACAGTGCTCTCTGCTGCCACCTCTGTCCGAGACAGGAACTGTCCAGAGCAGGAGAAGTTTTCTATAGGGATTTGCTACTGCTCTGGACAGTTCCTGACATGGACAGATGTGGCAGCAGAGAGCACTGTGTCAGACTGGAAAGAATACACTACTTCCTGCAGGACTTACAGCAGCTGATAAGTACCAGAAGACTCGAGATTTTTAAATAGAAGTAAATTACAAATATATATATATATATATATATATATATATATATATATATATATATATATAATTTTCTGAAACCACTTTATTTGAAAGAAAAAGATTTTCGTCAGAATATCCCTTTAACAAGACCAATAGACTTTGTCAGTGGGGCCCATGCCGTGATTATATGGTAAACCAAACTGCAACCTTAATGTGAACATGGCCTTAGTAATCCCAAGGATTCGGATATGGTAATGTTATCAGTAAGGGCCCTGATCATCTGTATTACATTCCTGCAAAAAGATTCATCACAAAAGGGAAATCGTTTTTACCCTTTTCATGGTTAAAATTGCACAACTGCAAACATTTATCATAGTTCAGGGATCTGTCAGAATAGAAAATACCAAAGCTGTTTATTGCCATAACATTTATGAAAATTATAATATTCATTCCATACACAGGAGAAGCGGTGCAGAGGTTACGTGCGCTGACTGACAGCGACATCAGGAAGCTTTCAGGAGATATCGCTTCAGTCTCAGTGTCAGTTCCTTCTGACCTTGGAACAAGTCATTTTGCCTCTATCTGTCCCGGCTACCGAAATGCCTAGTAAGCGTAATTGTAGCGGGGAAATGTTCCCGAAATATCCTGTGCTGAATAAGAGGAGCGAGACAGAATGTTCTAGATAACGAAATTAGGAAACAACCGGAGTTACCAAACACTGAGACGACCATCTTATAACTGTATGAGGGGCGACATTACGTAGCTTGTCTACTTGGTAACTATACATCATGCGGCGTAATTTTTTATATATCGCATTTTCCGGAATATAAGACGACTGGGCGTATAAGATTGGGATATACTCTCCATTTAAGACTACCCCTATTCCAATGCACACCAAATAGAAATTAATAAAAATTATCAGACAGCAGCGAGATCTCAGCAGAGAAGGAGATACAGTAATACCGGTAGGATACAAGGGGGGCCAGACTGGTTAAAGAGGTATGTTTTTCTGGGCACAGCGCCACTCTACCGTAGCACTTTTTTCTATACCCCAGAGGCCTGCAGCTTGCTCTGCCCTTCATATGTTTGCCGCAGGGCGGGGATGTGGGCATTTTTGAGTTCCCCGCACCGTATGCGGCGGCTGCAGATTCTCCAGTCTGATTCCAAAGTTTTTCACCATCCACCCTATAAAACGACACCCGGCATATAAGACGACCAATGACTTTTGAGAAGATTTTTCTGAGTCAAAAAGTAGTCTTATACGCAGGGAAATACTGTCCAAAAGTAGGTGGGCACTTTGGTGGAGTTTTATCAAACTGGTGTAAAATAGAATTGGCTCAGTTGCCCCTAGCAACCAATCAGGTTCCACTTTTCATTTCTCACAGACTCTTACAAAAATGAAAGGTGGAATCTGATTGGTTGCTAGGGGCAACTGAGCCAATTTTATTTTACACTAGTTTGATAAATCTCCCCCTATGTGTATAAGGGTTATGAAGGGGGAGATTTATCAACCAGGGTGTGAAGTGAAACAAGCAACCAAGGTACCGATGGAAAGTAGAGATCATGGAGCAGAAAATGACACCTCACACAGCTCCATAGACCAAAGGATAAATGTTATAAGCATGGTCATAGAGCGATTTTAAAGGAGCATTTAGATTTTTAAAAAGGTTTTAATTTTTTAAAAGTTTCAAATAAAATAAAAGTTACAAAAGTTACATATAGCTGTAATTGCTCTGACTTGACATGTCATGTCAGTTTTACCCCCCCACAATAAAAAAATAAAAAAAATTTCACTGCACAAATATTTTTTCCCTGGTTTCACAGCATATTTTATGGTAAAATTAAGTCTTTCATTTCAAAGTACAATTAGTGGCGCAAAAAGAAAGGGTTCATGTGGGCCTGTAGGTGAAAAAAAGGAAGTGCTATGCCCTTTTAAACGCAAGGAGGAAAAAACGAAAGCGCAAAAATGAAACTTCGCACAGTCCTTAAGGGGTTAAAGGCCACCTATCGCCTAGATTTCTTTTTATTGAGCACAGCCAGATACTGAAACTTGTCGTTTTAACAAACCTATTTCTATTTTCTGATTATTACTTTTCACATTTTGTACATTATTGTGGGGGCTGCCATCTTACCATCTATACAATGTATAGAGGTGTAATTTACAGAAAGTCTTAAAGGGAATCTGTCAGCTGCAAGTCATGTTACAAACTGCTGACACTGTGAGATCAAGGAGTCACATGGTACCTTTTTATATATCTGTCTGTGCTTCCAGAACATAGAACATAATTTTATTCTCTGTTACAAAGAGTCAAATAGGCTCTCCAAAACTGCTGTAATGGAACAAGAGGTAACATCTCCTTGCTCCCCCTCCCAACCTGCATGGGACTCAATTAACCAGGCAGGGGGGGGGGGGGGGTTAGGCCCTAGGACCCTCCCCCCAGCAAACCCTCACCCATTATAAGCACCACTCCAATAATTTATGGCCGTGTCCCTATACAAATGTTTGAATGCTAGCGATCACAGCTATACTGCATTCATCCATGTTTAATCCGTAATAATATAAAATACATCAGCACATGATAAAGTACTTAAAAAGAACCTAATGTTAATATATGGACGTTCCCTGTCTGAGCAGCAGCGGACCTCTATAGAAAAAGGTTTAAAGTGAGATGAAGTCATCAATAAACTTGATTTGTAGATTTACAAATTGATTCCTGATCTGTCCACAGTAAAGACACAATGGACAAATCACTTAGCCGGTTTTGTGAGTCACTGTCAATGACGCGGAGCAAAAACTCCACCAATTGATTCACCTTTTATATTCTATAGGTTAGCAAATTCGTGAATTGCCTGATTCAGCAACTTAGGTGGATCAATTCTTTAGTTTTAGTGCTTTGTGAGTGAAGAAAGAGTTAAAAGGAGGTAACAAACTTCTATCACAGCACTCAACAAAAGTCAAATACAGGAAAGAATTAGCCCTGAAAGGAGCATGTTGGAGCCTAGAGCCATGGTATAGTGTGACCGAGCCTAGAGCCACAGTATAGTGTGACGGAGCCTAGAGCCACGTTATAGCGTGACGGAGCCTAGAGCCACAGTATAGTGTGACAGAGCCTAGAGCCACGGTATAGCATGACGGAGCCTAGAGCCACGTTATAGCGTGACGGAGCCTAGAGCCACAGTATAGTGTGACAGAGCCTAGAGCCACGGTATAGCGTGACGGAGCCTAGAGCCACAGTATAGTGTGACAGAGCCTAGAGCCACGGTATAATGTGACGGAGCCTAGAGCCACAGTATAGTGTGAAAGAGCATAGAGCCATGGTATAGCGTGATGGAGCCTAGAGCCACAGTATGGTGTGACAGAGCCTAGAGCCACAGTATAGTGTGACAGAGCCTAGAGCCACGGTATAGTGTGACGGAGCCTAGAGCCACAGTATAGTGTGATGGAGCCTAGAGCCACAGTATAGTGTGACAGAGCCTAGAGCCACAGTATAGTGTGACAGAGCCTAGAGCCACAGTATAGTGTGACAGAGCCTAGAGCCACAGTATAGTGTGATGGAGCCTAGAGCCACAGTATAGTGTGAGAGAGCCTAGAACAATGGTAAAGTGCGAAGGAGCCTAGAGCCACAGTATAGTGTGACGGAGCCTAGAGCTACAGCATAGTGTGACGGATCCAAGAGCCACAGTATAGTGTGACAGAGCCTAGAGCCACAGCATATTGTGAAGGAACCTAGACACAAAGGCAGCTGTTAAAAGGTGTAAACAGAGGAGAAGCTATGGGGCATGGGTCTCCAAACTGCCGCCCTCCAGCTGTTGCGAAACCACAACTCCCATCATGCCTGAACAGCTAAAGATTTGGATTTGTCTGTCCAGGCATGATGGGAAATGTAATTTTGCAACAGCTGGAGGGCCGCAGTTTGGACACCGATGCTATAGGGGATGCAGAGGGTCTCCACTGGAGTCTAAAGCTTTTTGGCTTCATAAGAAGATGTACTATTTTAAAGGGATTGGTTCAGGTAAGTATATGTCCCTGAGATCTCCCCTGTGGCCCCAGCGGGAAGTGAAATATTACCTTTTCCTGGACAACCCCTTTAAAGGGGCGTGCACCTCTTAATGAATCCGACATGGGGCGTAACAGCAGAGAATTTTTTAAGAGCGATGTACAAGTACTGCTGTACCACCCCCACCCCACTGGCTCGTTTTGCTCAATTTACAGGTAGCGTGCACTGTGTTATACCTTCTTCTTATGCAGCATAAGAAAACCAACGTTCTACGGCATGTAAAAGTATGACAATAAACTTTATAACATTCTAGAAAATGTATTCCCGTAATAAGTGTATATTGCTGACTTGTATAACTTTTGAGGGGCAATACAATACTTTAATAGAATTTTTTGCCGGACTTCTCCTTTAGTCAGCTATCTATCTAATGAGCATGAGCGCTGAGGAGCACAACCTCATCCCAACACATACCTATACAGTCAGGGTGAGTAATATTCAGCATTAAATATTCATTATTGACAGACAAAGACTATTAAGGTAATGGCAGGCTTGGATCTTACTCTCAGGGGAACAGGAAGGCAATATTTGCCTTGAAAGATCATCATGTCAAATATATATATTTGTCAACTACTACATATTAATGGCAGGACAAACAAACATATAAAAGCATCAATATTTTACCTCTTGTATTGACGAAAGATCAAAGCCAAACTAGGCATCCTTGAACGGCAACAGTACTTTATTATTTATTGTACTTATGTTCTATTTAGGTTCTAATCTAGGATCAGAAATGAGATGTTGAGGAGGAGAACTGAAAGAGCTCCTGTTTGGAGAAGAGCTTCCACCTGGCTTTGTCAGTTCCCACTCATTTAAAATTCAATGTATACGATGAAACCTTAACAAGTTTTGCACCTTAAATAGTTAGTTTTCCTCGTTCAAAAGGGTGGGGGTCAGCTGTGTGGTCACAGGGGTCCCAATATTGGGAACCCTCGGTGATCCTGAGAACGGTGCGCATATTCAATGTAACAACTCGAGTCGTAGATCTGCTGTACCACCGCTACCAATGGCGTAAAACACTCCAGGGAGCAGAGTCTAAGGGGTCGCTGGTCTTTACCAGTGCCCACCGCAACGTGGGATGGACTTGCTGTGACAAACGACACCCAGGTCGCTACCCCAAGCTTGGCTTGCTTGAGGGCCAGGTGCAGCTGGAGACACCTAAGCGGCCAGGGCTCACAGCTGGAACCACAGGCAGCAGGAATCATGGACAGCAATCATGGAGAGCTGGAACCACATGCTATGGGAAGCATGCAGAGGCTCCAACAACTAGGGCAGGGCTGCAATTTATAGAAGTAGGCTGCTTGGGCAGCAGCCAATTAGGGGTGCGCTGGGCCTTTAAGTTTAAGCAGAGTCGGTGCACGTGCCCTAGAAGATGGGGACAGGCGTGCCTGCCCAGAAGAGACGGTGGAGGAGTCTGGGGCAGCACGGGGGAACACGCGGCCACAGCGGGAGATGAAAGCAGTGGCTGTAACATTCAACCTCTGCTCCATTCTTTGTCCATAGACAATAGTGCTTTAGTAAAACAATCAATAATCTTCATTATTCCCATAAACAATGTACTGTACCAAGCGGCTTTTGCATTTGCACAATGTAGTTACGCAAATTGGAGATGGCAGAGGGTAAGGGGGGTAAGTCATTGGACCTTCTATGAAAAGAGTGTTCAGAGTGGCAAAATTAACTTTAAAGGCCATGGGGGGAGACTTATCAAACATGGTGTAAAGTGAAGCTGGCTCAGTTGCCCCTAGCAACCAATCAGATTCCACTTTTCATTCCTCACAGACTCTGGAAAATGAAAGGTGGAATCTGATTGGTTGCTAGGGGCAACTGAGCCAGTTTCACTTTACACCATGTTTGATAAATCTCCCCCTATGTTTCTACTACGAGAACATAGCGGGTAAAGACGGAACATCTCGTAACATTGATGGCTGCTAATAATGATCTTGACGATTATTATTATAATTATAATTATTATTATTATTATTATTATTATTATTATTATTATTATTATTATTATTGAGTCCATCAATATCTTGAGACTGTCGCCTTTCTCTCCTGTGTTTCCATAGTGGGAACACAGCCTTAACCTAATTTTTAGATTGAGTCTTCTTGGTCTTACCTTTGTAGTTCACCTTAAATCCTATGGATCCAATACTGTCATCGGTTTGTAGATGTAACCACATCTGATTGTTCATGCTCACAATTAAGTCTGGAACAAAACTTCCAGATAACCTATAGGAAAATAAGAAGTTAGGTAAAATAGGATGGACCTCTCTGCGACACTGTAATAGTTTTTTTCTTAATGTGTATAATGACTAATGTACTAGGATGTCGGCTAATTGACAATTTAAATACTATTAAAGCAGTATTGGTGGTCTAGTTGCGGGATTCCACAAACAAGCTACTATAGCAAAAATAGTTGAAAAACTTTATACTATGAGGGTTCGTGAGGGTTTTTGCCTTCCTCTGGATCAACACAGAAGGGTCCATAGGTTGAACTTGATAGACGCTTTTCTTTTTTTAACTTTATTAACTGTGTAACTATGTTTACCTACAGACTATTCAGAGGGCCCATGCTGACCTCTGCTCACTGCTTAAAGTGCCAACAATGGGCACATGAGTATGAGAACTGGACCATTAAGTAGACATTTCTTTAACATCATGTGGAGGACTGTGTGTGTGTGTGTGTGTGTATGTCGCTTACTTGGGGAAGAGATGGTCCAAGGATACACTATGAGAGGAAGTCATATCAGTGGAGGTAATGTCATGCCCTGGACAATGGTTTACTGAAAACCCTTGGACCTCGCTGGAGGTGGAAGTTACTGTAACACACACCACCTACCTAAACATTTTTCAGACCAAGTCCCTATTCATGGCAATAGGACCACCTAATGGCAGTGGTCTCTTTCAGAAGCATAATGCCCTGGCCACACTACGGACATTGTTAAGGAAAAAGATTCAGGTGGTCACTTGGTCCCTTAATTTGACAGATCTTATTCTCATCATCTGTGGGATGTGCTGTAAAAACAAGTCAGATTCATGGAGGCCACCACTAACACTTTAGAGGGCTTATAGTATCTGTTGTTGACATCATGGTATCAGAAATTATAGGACTTCAGAGGTCTTCCGGGTTCAAAGACCTAATGGGTCAGAGCTATTTCCTTCAAAAGAGAGGGGGTCTAACTCAGTGTAAGGCAGGTGGTTTTGTGTACAGTATATATATATATATATATACAGTTGTAAATATGAATTAATAATTATACAATCTATAGGAGGCAGAACTTATGAGATGCAGTAAGAAAACTTACTGATGCAGAACCGTCTTTGGATCTCCAACTTCTCCCCCATCGCCAATGGTCAGAGTATCGTAGCCTATTTCAAGATCAAATTCCTCAAAATTTATTTGAATAACCTAAAGAACAACAACAAAAAATAAATGAAAATAAAATAAAACCATACAAAAAAAATCTGGTTTATTTCACAAAAACACAATATAGAAATAAGAAGCAATATTTCTCAGTCACCAAGAACAAATGACTATAGTCAAAGTAATTTTGTATCGTTCAGACATTGCCTGTTTTTGTTTTGACCTATATGTTACAGAATTTCAAGCTCTTTACCGCTGTGTTCCTCTTGTGAAATATAAAATCTAAATAATGATCAGAGGCAGCGGAATATGGTGGCACCATGCGGTCAAAGCTCCGCTATCTTACTCCTAAATGGATTTTTAATATTGTTTAATGTACAGTAATAATGGTCACGCAGATTTTCAAAAAAACACTGAAAATGGAAAGAAGAATCTAGGAATCTATGCAAGTTTGACTGGTAAAAATAGTCACAGCAAATGTATTGCTTGTAGAGATGAGTGAGCACACTCACTCGAGCATGGTACTCGATCACACATCCGGATGCTTGATTTTTGCTCAATGCTCATCCGAGTACCTCGTGTTGCTTGGGCTTCAAGCTTTAAAGGGGTTATCCAGAGCTACAAAAACATGGCCACTTCTTCCCCTACTGTTGTCTCCAATTCAGGTGTGGTTTGCAATTAAGCTCCATTTACTTTAATGGAACTGAGTTTCAAAACCCCACCCAATCTGGAAACAACAGTAGGGGGAAAGTGGGCATGTTTTTGTAGCGCTGGATAACCCCTTTAAGGCTGTAAAAATGCCAAATCCACAGCCTTATACCCATGGGGGTGTGGTGTTAAAATTATACTTACCGCTTCAATCTTCTAACTTGTATCTTCACTATTACCGCTCAGCCAATCAGCTGCTGAAGCATGACACTTCTGTAGCCGCTGATTGACTGAGCACCGATAGTGAAGATACAAGCTAGAGGACCTGAGTGGTAAGTATGATTTCAACCCCTCCCCACAACAGAGCACAGTAGGGCCCCCAGGGGGTTAATTTACCTCCTTGGGGGCCAGACTGTCACTTAAAGTTATCCAGGTACCCTCCCTTCTGCCTAGCACGGGGCACCTGCTTAAATACTTGAGTTTCGAATTGTTCTCAATGGAGCTTGTTTCTCAAGCTAAGCATGCGCGCATTAAAAAATGCTCAACTCTAGTAATGAGTACTTGAATATTTAAGCACTAAATCCATTCTAATAGTAACCCAGCTGAATCTTATTATACAGGGTCCAGTTTTATCTACAGAATAATAATTGGTTGCTTCCCACAAGTTTTTCCACTAAAATTAAGATGGAAACTTCTCTAATGCAATTACAATGTTTTTATTCAGATGTCTAAAACCACCATATTGTGACAAAACACAGCAATCACTGAGTTCAGGGAGACCAGTGAAAAAAAATCCAACAAAGTACTCACTGTGTACTTTGTTGGATTTTTTTTCACTGATCTCCTTGAGCTCAGTGATGACTGTGTTTTTTTGATCTACTTTCTTGCCCCCGTTAGCCAAAATTCTGCTCCACACTGATGAGGGACAAATACCCTGAAACAGCTGTCTATGGATGGATGCCTGGCTTTGGCAAACCCTTGTCATGTCGCAATTCTCGCAACAGAGTTAGACTTTGCCGCAAAAGGGGCCACCCTGGTATTTCCCTATTTATGTTCCAATACTTGTAACCAAGTGGGGCTTAAGAGGCTATGTATTAGGGTGGTTTGGAGATCTCCCCACTGGAAGGCACCCCTTGGCAACAGGTAACCTTCCTTGGAGGGATATCTGGCTATTCCCATGTTTTGAGACTCGCGACTGAGGCTCCACTGACCCACTTTTTTTTTGCTTACCACCAAATTGTGCTTATTATATGGAAAGAAAAATAAAAGGTCCCATGTATAAGTATTGTAAACTGTTCTCATAGATGGATAATCTATAGACTGATATTTAATTTGGTTTAAACCATAAAAAATATTAAGCATAATTGCTGGAATGTTATGCTACGTAATAAATGCTTACTGCTCAGCCCAAGTAACTCACTATAAATGAGTAGAAAGTCACTTTTTGTACAGTCATGTTACATCCAATATGCCTTACATGTTTCACTTAGAATCACTCATCAGGGGTACGGTTCCTGCATTGCCATTGGAAACTTTCTACAAGTTTGGGTTGACTGATGTAGGAAGCCAGGTGACATCTAAGCCACAGCATATAAAGAGGACACACTGATGGCCCAAAGCTTCTCTTTTCTATTGCCCATCATTATGGGATTTTTATAATAAGGTGCAATATCGCTTTAACCTGATTGGCTAAGCAAACACAAGAACGATTGCAGGCAGGTAAGGCCATGTTTTATACATTTCACATTTACATATATAATTTCACCTGCTGCCATAAGCAGTTGTAAATGTTAAAAGGGTAATTCAGGAAAAATTAACTTTTCCCCTATCCACATGTTTACCGGAAAACATCTTTAAATATTTTTTTTTTCCTAGATAGCCCCTTTTAAGATGGCATTAATAAAACTAGAAGGACCATAGTAGGAATATCCCAGTCCCCAATGTGCGATACTAACTTATGCTTTTTGTTATTAATATACTAGAGAAATTCATATTCAAATAATCTCTGCATTTTATTTTAACAGATTTATATCACAGTTGAACTGAAAGGAACATAGCTGTCACCAATAAAAAAAAAAAAAAAGGAAGTAATATTACCAGCACTAAATTTTCTGGACTTTTGTGACAAGCTGCTATGTTCTTAAACATAGCTCTATGGCTGAAAGAAAGCACTAATGATACATGAGAGCAATCAATTGCACCAAGAACATTAGGAATTTGAGCAATATTGTAAAAGTCATGTTTAATTCCAGCCTCACTGCAAGGCTCTGTGGGGAACTTAATGAACAGTTTTTAATACCTGCTTTAATATCAAATAAAAGGCTGAAAGCAATGTAGTGAAAAAATAATTCTGCCAGAAAGTCTTCTATTTGTCCTATTCTGGGTTTGTAAGAGCTTAGAGAAATCATTAAATTTTTTTCTCTCTGTATGAAAACCTGCTTTTTTTTTTTGCTACAGTTCCAATCGGTCAAAGCACAAATTAAATGTATTGCTGCCATATCCTAGGGAAACTCGTGACCGGCGACTACTGGCTACTTATGGACACCTATACATATAATAGAGTATCAAAAAGAATAGAATACTGGCACTAGATAAGTCAAGTGCACTACTTTTGATGTATCTTTTGCTGCCCAAGTTCAGACGTAAAGCGACTCTGTACCCACAATCTGATCCCCCCCCCCCCCAAAACCGCTTGTACCTTCGGAAAGCTGCTTTTAATCCAAGATTTGTCCTGTGGTCCGTTCAACAGGTGATGCAATTATTGTCCTAAAAAAATACTTTTAAACTTGAAGCCCGTGCCAAACGGGAGTATCTGTGCCCTAACTTTGCACAACCCATATGTCCCTCCTCCCCACCCTCTTCATCATAACGTATGCTCCAGGCAGATTGCCTCCTATTCCTCACCTGTGGCAGCCTGGCACATGGGCTGGATTGTTAAGGACCAGTGCAATGTTCAGCATGGAGAAAATGTTTCAGTGGCATTCCTAATGATGAAGAGGGTGGGGAGGAGGGACGGAGGGGGGTGGTGCAAAGTTAGGGCACAGATACTCCCGTAGGGCACAGGGCTTCAAGTTTAAAATTATTTTTTTAGGACAATAACTGTATTACCTGCCGAACGGACCCCAGGACAGATCTTGGATTAAAAACAGCTATTCGAAGGTACAAGTGGTTTGAGGGGGTCAGATTATGGGTACAGAGTCGCTTTAAAGGGGTTGGCCACCTTATAGTAAAATTGCTTAGTGTATATGTTCCACCATTGGTGTTTTCTTCTTTGCACCTGTCTTAAAGTTCTCACTCAAGTTAAAAAAAAGTGGTGGATGAGGTATTTTCAAGTTTCCCCACTAGGTGTCAGTATTTCTTATATATATTCCTACTATTGCACATCTAAAGGAAGGTAATGGGTTAAGTTATTTGTACTATGTGCTGACCACTAGGAGGTGCTCTTTCTTCCCTGCCCTATCATCCTCAGCCTCTCTCTGTAAAGACTCAGCCCCACTACTCAGAGTAGGGTACACAAACATCCATGTAGGATGAATTACATTTGTGGAGGAAGTGAGTCAGTTCTTGTAAGGTTTTCAGTGAGAGAGGACACAAAAAAGTTCCTGCTGCAGTTAAGCCAGGGCCTGGCTAACACCAGGACCCCTGACAGGAATCACGTTCAGTTCAGACCAGATATCCAGTGTGGACTGATTTTAGCTCTATGAGGTATACAGAGAGCTGTCAGTAAGTGTAATGAGTACAGGTACTAATACTGTACACTAAGCAATGTTACTATAAATTGGCCAACCCCTTTAACTGAGGATTACTCTTAGGTTCAACTATCCATTTATAGAGGAGACCTCTATTTTTTTTTTCTGTAAATGTTGTTAGGATTTACACAATAAAAATGTTAAGATTACTTTTGGAATAGAATATTGTTCCTTATGTTGATACCCTACACAATATCCAATGTGCCTATAGCATCTTAATATGGACATGTAGGGACTGAGTGTGTCAGTGTAAAGTGAATGATCTCTTATATTGAAGGTGTATTGTGGATACATTGCCATGTTTGGCTTGGGCTGCCGTAAAAGTGAAAAAAATTAAAATCTTGAAAAGTACTGAGCGAACTTGCAAAAAGTTTGGGTTCGGCAACATTCATCCTAACCTCAACACTCAACATTTGACTCCTTGTGGCTGGAGAAGTTGGATGCAGTCCTAAGGAGTCCTTGAAAATATGTATACAGCCCTAGGGCAGATTTCAACTTCTCCAGACACCAGAAGTCAAATGCTGAATGTTCACTTTAGGATGAATGTTGCCTACCATGAACTTTCACTCAATACCAATCCTCTTAGCCATTTCACTTGTCACAGAGGTGTCTGCCTCAGTAAGTGATAGGATGAGGGGCTGTCACTACTTATATGAGTCTATCTTGGAAGAAGGAAGTAAATCAATTAGTAGGAGACCTGCTGATGTCATAGTGGGAGCTGTGAGGAACCACATTTTTTATTACAGGGACTCAAGCTTAAAGAAGCATTCCAGATTTTTTTTTTAAACATTATCTATGAGAAATACTTAGGGCAAAAGGTAAATTTAAAGGGGTTGTCCAGTTATTTATTTTTCTTTCAAATCAACTGGTGTCAGAAAGTTATACATATTTTTGATTTACTTCTATTTAAAAATCTCAAGTCTTCCTATACTTATAAGCAACTATATATCATGCAGGAAGTGTTGTTTTATTTACATTTAGACACAGTGCTCTCTGCTGCCACCTCTGTCCATGTCAGGAACTGTCCAGAGCAGTAGCAAACCCCCATAGAAAACCTCTCCTGCTCAGGACAGTTCCTGTCTCAGCCAGGGATGTCAGCAGAGAGCACTGTGTCTAAATGTTAATAAAACACCACTTCCTGCAGGACATATAGTAGTTTAGAAGCATGGGAAGACTTGAGATTTTTTTTAAAAGAAGTAAATTACAAATCTATATAACTTTCTGACACCAGTTGATTTGAAAGATTTTTTTTTTTCCGCTGGACATCCCCTTTAATGTTGCTCCTTAGTCTCTTAAATATTGAACTTATCATCCAGGGAAACCTTTCCTCTAAGTATTGTACCTGCACTGAATGCTATGTAAATGTAACATGCTAATCTTCCCTGGGGGCACACTTCAGTACTATTCACATTACTTGCATTTATCTACAAGATGCCATTAATCCCATTACATGGATGGGAAAATTGCTGTATGTTCCTACAATTTGCAGGATTCCAGTTTAATGTGATCACAATAAAAACATGGCTGAAGGCACTCAACAAATTTGTGATCTATACGAGTGGCCAGGCGGGTGCTTTTATAGAAATTGGCTGTTATAACTACTATATTTTTAGTTTTATACAGTGCTAAACATAAAAAGGAATACAAAGGTTGACAACTATTACAATGCATCATACATGGGGGGGTTGCGGTTAAAGGTTGCAAACCCCCATTTAACACAATTTTCCCCTCTACTTTTCACAGTCTGCGCCAAGTGGGTGGGGAGAGGGGTGTGGCCTCTGCATGCACCAAATTTTTTAGCATGTATGATTTTACATAGGCAGAAATTGCAAGGGAAATGTACTGAGTTGGATCAGGTTTCTGGGGTCGGGTAACAGACACTCTCAGAGGTTTCTCTCAGTAAATACAAAGCAGCCAACATGAGTAAGTTTTATTTAAAGGAGAAGTCCGGTGAAAATTTTCATTAACGTATTGTATTGCCCCCCCCCAAAGTTATACAAATTACCAATATACACTTATTACAGGAATTGCTTATAAAGTGCTTTTCCCCCTGCACTTACTATTGCATCAAGGCTTCACTTCCTGGATAACATGATGATGTCACTTCCTGAATAACATGGGGATGTCACTTCCTGGATAACATGGTGATGTCACTTCCTGGATAACATGGTGATGTCACTTCCTGGATAACATGGTAATGTCGCTTCCTGGATAACATGGTGATGTCACTTCCTGGATAACATGGTGACGTCTTGACTCAACTCCCGGAGCTGTGCGGGCTGTGGCTGCTGGAGAGGATGATGGCAGGGGGACACTGAGGGACACAGGGCACTGGAGGGACACTGAGCATCCCTCTGCCATTTTCCTCTCCAGCAACCACAGCTCTGGGAGTCGGGTCGTGACATCACCAAGTCATCCAGGAAGTGACATCACCATGTTATCCAGGAAGTGACATCACCATGTTATCCAGGAAGTGACATCACCATGTTATTCAGGAAGTGACATCCCCATGTTATGCAGGAAGTGACATCACCATGTTACCCAGGAAGTGACGCCTTGATGCAGTAGTAAGTGCAGGAAAAAAAGCACTTTATAAGCATTTCCCGTAATAAGTGTATATTGATGATTGGTTTAACTTCTGGGGGGAAATACAATACTTTAATAAACATTTTCGCCAGACTTCTCCTTTAAGGCCAGTGTTTGAAAATGCCAATCTTTTATATATGCCCCATTGTGCAAAAATTCACATGATTTTACAAATAAAGTTTAGTTTACATTTCATCATTGTCCTAATAAATTGGAGAAATAAGAAGTCATATAGGTTGATAACACGGCCACATTTTAGAGTCCAATATGTCAAACTTTATGTCGGGTCAGTAGAACATTCACATAAATTCAGACCATTTAAAACTGATTAACTTAGAGCGACTTCAGTCACAATCAATATTCTTGTCTGCAGCTTTTTATATGGTCGGTGTTTTTGCAGTAAAGAACGTCCCATTAGTCTGTTCTGACAATATGAAAAGTTGCTTGAGGGTACAAACCCACTTGACGTATTTGCTGCGTGAATCAGTCTTAAAAATAAGCAGGCAAAACGCAGGTTGGCTTTATACAATTGTTCTGCGTTAAAATACGCAATTGCGTATTTTTGAAGTGTGAAGCTTGTTGTTAGCAAAGCATCAGTTGTTAACAACCTGTGCGAAAAACGCATGTAGCTTCACGCTTCAAAAATACGCAATTGCGTATTTTAACGCAGAACAATTGTATAAAGCCAACCTGCGTTTTGCCTGCTTATTTTTAAGACTGATTCACGCAGCAAATACGTCAAGTGGGTTTGTACCCTGAAAAAGAAAAGTCTCCTTTAAGAGCCTGAAACTCAAGAACTTCACTTCTTGGCTCTTGAGGTTATGCTGAGCATATTAGTTGTAAGAGCAAGAGAACAGGAGACAGATGGGCCCTTAGGCTATACCGGCATTATCAGGCTTGATTGGTTTGGAACTATGTATGGAAAAAAGTCGATTTTATACCATTAAACTCCCGAATTTAAATGAATATGGACAGTAACTAGAGTTGCACTCATACATTCATTATTTCCATACATTGATATATTGCACTGTGTTCTTTGCAATCTATAAGTCTAGAATCAATATCTATCCAAGGGTTTGTCTGAAATTGCAGCTCAGCGTCATTATAGTGAAGACGGCTATAGTACAGTGTTTACTAACTCTGGGCACATGCAAGGTTTTTGAAAAAAAGCTGATTTTTTTCTTGTCCTTGACAACCCCTTATTTTAACAATGGACAAGCTTAGAGATGTGTGCCCCATGTGGTACCTAACAGGGTATCATTTAACATAGGGCTGGCCACGATATTAGCAGCACATAGAGATAGATGGAATACAATTACTTGCCTTGTTCGGATTTTCTGCAGTGATCACCCATACACACTGGGCATTGCTGTCATATTGAAAAGGAAAATTAGGAGATGTAAATGTGCCACTTGGACCTTGGAGGTTAGACCCACACGTTTTAACTGGAAAATAAAACAAATAGTTATTAGTAACAAAAAAAATATAAATAAATAACTATATCAATCAACAAATAAACAATGTTGCAGTCTAATTTAGGCACCAGGGACAACCAACTTACCATTGTGAGAACCTTTTGAAACAACCTCTCATATCTTGTGAGTGTGGGAGTTTCCAGGTTTTAAGAGAGATAAGAGTATAAAATAATAATTTTTTGTGCAATACTGTATATACAAAAAATTCTACATCTACATCCAAATGTAGGCTCTGTTCACACTATGTAAGTGCTGTGGAAATCACATGATTTCTGCGGCACTTACATAGTGAGGGAATCCCAGCCGAAGTACATACACATACACTTCGGCCGGGATCCCTAGCGGCGCTGTAGAAAACTGACATGTTAGTTTTCTGCGGCTGCTATTCAGTGAATATCGGCCGCAGAAAACCCTGTCAGTTCACACAATAGAGCAAGCAGCTCTGGCCGCATGCTCCATTGTGGATGGCGGAGAGTTCTGATGTGGGCATGCACGGATGCGCTTGCATCCAAACTCTTTGGGCCGAAAGATCATCTGGCTGGTACTGCAGTACCGGCTGGGATGATCTTTTCAGAGACCGTCCGGGTCACAGAAGGGCTGGTCTCTTACTAAGTGTGAACATAGCCTTAAAGTGGATCCATTAGCTCTCCAGAAAAGTCTATTTTAGTAAAAGCTTACATGTCCCATAAAGTACAAGTTTAATATAATTGTTTCTTTAAACTCTTTTTACCTTTTATACAATTTGAAATATGTTGACAACTGGTTGTTATGTTCCTATAGTCAAAGGGGTGTGTTCTCAATGATTGGCACTGACTGGATAGTGTCAAACTGCTGATAGCAAAGTGTTCTAGGTGTCAATTTATTCATATATTTCTTAGAGAAATAACAGGGGAACTGCACAATGAAGAGTCTCAAAAAGGGGAATATTATTGTCTACTAAAGCAGGGAAAGCTATGAGTACTCTTTAAAATGTCATTTATTTCTTAAAGGGGTTTTCCAGTGTAACAATTATATTTATATATTTAGCTGGGATTGGTGTAAGTATAAGCGCTAGTTACTCCGATCTCCTGAAGCTCCTGTTCCAGCACCTTCTGGTCCCAAGCTACGTACTGCTTCTTCTCACTTCTCTTTGCCTCTTGGCCAAGATATCAGAACAAGGCCTGCCACTGAGATGTACTGTATCTGACAGTGATCGGCTGAGTGGGCAGATCTTCTTGAGATATCTCATTTTGAGAGCAGGAAATACTGGTGTGTAGTAGGGAACCAGTAGACACCAGAATCGGAAGGACACGAGGGTAAGTATAATAGATTAGTCTATCTCCTTGTTTTCAGTTGTTTCTTGTTTTTAGCACTTAAGCCATTTGGCCCAAGCATTTTTATTTATCGGGAGGCTGCACAGGGGTTAATACTAAGCTTCTCTCCATCTCATGACTGGAAGCACATGGGAAGGTGAGCTTTGTGACCTGTTCACACTGGCGTGATGCTGTGCAGCGCCCATTGTTACTGTTGTGCTGTCTGTAAGACAGGGTGGCCCAGAGTCAGGGGGCTGATCAAGGCAACATTGGGACTGCAGTACTACATAAGTTATGAACCCACTTGAATTAGGTGGCTGTAAAATGCCAAGTGGACCATTTTACAGCTAGTTTGCCCGAAATCTGTGACCATGTATTTTTTTTCTCTAAATTTGTGGTACTTGTGTGGCCATGTCTTTTCTTTCTCTAAATTGGTGGTACATATATATATATATTTTTTTATCACTACCCTCTTTGGTAGGTATGTGAAGTATAATACCATGAGTAATCATTTGCCCTTGGCAACAAATGCCTAACTTTCAAGACACTTAAGTATTTTTTGAACAATTAAAACTGTTTTCACCCCCCCCCCTTTAAAAAAAAATAAAAAAATGTATATATATATATACATATATATATATACACAGTATATTAATATATATATATATATATATATATATATATATATATATATATATTCCACAATTCCAATATCCTATGTATTATAGCTGCAATTGGACAATGTGTCAGCACCGTGCTGCGGCTACAGTATACATACTGAGACATTGTGATTGTAATTAAATCCATCTTTAACAGTAATCTGATAAACAATTCCCTTCCTTCTTCCTCCTCTACACGGCGTCCTCAGGGTTTCCGGGGTTATGACAAGAAACTCAATAAAATTAATTTGGATAGTCTATCAGTGGAAGCCAGTCAATGTTTTTCCAGTACAATCCTTCCGCTTAATAAAGTTGACATACACGGCGCCTTTCATAACCTTAATAAAACATTTAAACAACACAATCTATCTACAAGAAAGTTTTATTTATAGACGTCTGTGCATTCCCACCGGACCAAATGCACACCTGGACGATACCGCATTTATCAAGAGTAGGGAACAACCCATAAATGCAGATTCATTGGGCATGATAAATTACTTTTTAAAATAGGATTTTTTTTTTTGGTCGACTTAAACAAACAACTTAAGCAAGAAATTAAAGATATACAAAATTGTAATACACAACCATAAATCCTTGTTGGCGCTCAACTCTGAAAATGAATATTATGTCTTTTGTTATTACTTTGTTTATTGTTATTTTATAACTTTTTTTATAAATTGTCCACCAATGTCCACCTTTATTGGTAAGTATTTATGCAGCTACAGATATATAGTAAAACATTGGGGGAGATTTATCAACCATGGTGTAAAGTGAAACTGGCTCAACCACTCAGATCCCACTTTTCATTCCTCACAGACTCTTTTGAAAATAAATTGTGGAATCTGATTGGTTGCTAGGGGCAACTGAGCCAGTTTCACTTTACACCATGTTTGATAAATCTTCCCCATAATCTTTTATTGCCCATATGAGGATATAATGTGTGATTGACATTGTCTGGGCAACTCCTCTTATTGTTCTACTGATATGTGTAAAAGTAGTCTCAACAAACATAGCCGATTGATCCCTGAAAATGGATATATCATCACGCTATGATTAAGGATTTGTAAATGCAAATCATGTTAGATGCATTTTTTTACACTGTATGTCTGTTACATGATTTTATTGTTATTTTGGAAGATTTAATAAAGACTAGAAGTGAGCAAACCTCAAGTACATTCGAGCTCGTTGGCTCCAGGTCCAGACAATGTAGATTCCTCTAAGACATGTTGAAGTAAAATAGGTCTTTATTAGAAAGGGGCGACCCTCGAGCATGCTCGGGTTTGTCCACTCCAGGTCCAGACAATGTCGATTCCTCTAGGACATGTTGAAGTAAAATAGGTCTTTATTAAAGATAAGCAAACCTCGAGCAGGCTTGGGTTCATCCGAACCCAAGCATGTGGCATTTGATTACCGGTGGCTGAAGAAGTGTGAAGTTGGAGTCTATGGCTGTATCCATGTTTTCGAGGAAGCCTTAGTGCTGCATCCAAGTTCTTCAGCCACTGATAATAGAGATTATCAACAATCATGATTGTCAATATTATCAGACGTCTGCCTTCCACCAATATATTCCTACAGTAGGAACATAGCTTATTACTGTATCCATGTTTTCTGCAGCCATTGATTCTGCAGGAATCAAAGGCCGAGTGTTAGGGTTCAGATATCGTTGCCGAACCTAAACATTTTGACAGATCTGCCAATACCATCATTAAGCAAGTTTGGTAAAATCACATGTACGTATATGTGCCATTTTTAGTAAAGCAACTTACATTCCTATACTGCTTTTCTCTCCCATAAATCCAATCCCTTCCCGGTTTCCACTCTAAACTATAACCTTCCTGTTGCCATGCAACTGTACAGACACTTTTCAACAATTCCCCTTGCTTTATGGCTTTCGAGAGGCCAACTGCCAGTAATTTTTGGCTGAACGTAGGAAGTCCCAGTCATCTCCGCACCACATGGAATAAGGAGAAAACTCCGCCCACCAACTGCTGATTGGCAGTTATCTATCCATGCTGTATATAGGCAGTCAACTGTCAATCAGCAGCTGCAGGGTGGGGGGAAGGGTGTGGCAAGAATCCTATTTTCCTGCATATTAGGAGAACGGCTGAACAGAATGATGTAAGTAATACACCGATCTGTTCAGCATTCCTGTCACTAGTTTATGCTGCCCTCATTTAAGGTGGAATAAACCTAATGACAGATTCCCTTTAAGCAAGTATAGCTCTGCTATAAGCGTGATAACTAAAGATGAGCAAAGTTTTTTTTAAAAAACAAATGTGGTTCGCCATGTTCATGAATTTTTGGCATAAAATTTGCAAACTTGCGAACCTAATCCTAATAAACCACACTAAAAGAGCTAAACAATTGTTTAGCTTTTTTGGTGCAAGTTTGACCTCCAGAGATGAGAGTAAGAGGCCACTCAGTGACAGTGATTGACTGAGCAGGTTGTCACTCTTCTCAGTAATTGATGGTGGTGGTGGCTGAAGACACTGGAGACACACATTTTTGTAAACTTTGCTTTGAATCCAGCTTATTTCACTTCTCCTGGTGATTTAGATTTTGTTATAAATACTGTTACTTTTTAACATTACACATTTGTGTCACAGAGATCATCCCAACTCCTGTTCTCAAGGTTAGTCCACAAAAGGTTCAGTTCACCATTGCCTATAATGTCACATTGTGTGACCTGTCAGGCTTGTGCGGCAACTATTCAATGAAATGTCAGTTTCTCCTATGGCCACCAGGCATCCTGGCCGGAGCGTATACTATGTGTATACACTCCTGCCGGGATTCCCTCAGACTGCAGTGCATGTACCTTGTGTATTATTTTTAATAATTGTGTATTATTAACTTGTGTTGCAAATCGGCAACAACGGCCGTGATTTATACACAACTTACGTTGTGTGAACATAGCCTTAACCTGTGGTCCTTTATTTCTATCCCCTTTACCAGCAGTCTCAATGTCCTTGTACTAATGAAATTTAAGTTTGATTTTACATATTAATTAAATATTTATCACTGTAAATTTCAAAGTATGATAGAATATAGAGGTATTAATATACAATGGCAAATATGAGCAGTTCCAGATGGTTTAAGTTCTGTTTGTCCAGCTAAGTTTCAGATTTATTAATATCAGTGTGAAAATGGTAAATCAAATTTTTAATGTCTGAATTAAAACTTAACGTTTTTTCCCAGCATCTGTCATGTTCTGAGAGATGACACTGGATAATTTATAAAGTGACAGATCCTGTAATAATAATCTGCATTGCAAGAATCGGAAACTTTCCTTACAGTACATTGTAAAAGCTGATTATATTTATTGATTTGCAAGTTCACCAGATGCAATCACTACAGTGCAGGACAGCACAGCCTGGAGGAGGGGAGCTATAACGTGGCCATCCACTTTAAGGCTTAATCAAAGAAGAAAAACACCTGTGATTAAGCCTGGTAATACTGATCACATGGCAAAGCCCAGACAGTCAATTCAGATAATAATCAAAAACTCATCATCAGTGAGGTTCCAATGATGTAAACCAAGAAAATATGGGAACGAAGTCTAAAGCTATTTACATTTTCCTACATGAAGTACTTTAAATGAACGTTCCTTTCTCGGCATCACATGATCTGCCCCAATCGGGAACTGTAGTGAAACTTAAGTACCAAATGGAATTTCCTTTTGCTGTACATGATAAGTTTAACAAATTAGCCTGTCAATGATTTATTTACTCAAGTAAGAAAAATTATTTAAGTTAAATTATTAAATTCTGATTAGTAAGAGATTAGAGTCCTCATTAGTCTACTTACATCTGCGGACACTAAATAATCATAACCCAGATGGATGTCAGCTTTGCTGATGGTCTTTAAAGCTAGATTTATTTAGTTATCATATAGTTTTTCATCACTTTTCACACTATTGACATATAGTATAGTAGAAAAAATATTCAGCGTGGAAATCAGAGTATGCTTATTCTAGAGCAAAATTATCATAGATTTTAAGCACAGGTTTCACAGCTTGCAATGCTACTGTTTAAATCTTCGCATTACTGCACTGTGTCAGTACAGTACCACCAACATTTAAACAGTTTCGGAGTTCCCGGCAGCATAATAACTGTTAATACCGAGAGCACAGAACTCCGTTCCAAAGCACATTGGGGGAAGTTTATCAAGGACTTTGTGCCTATTTTTAGGTGAAAAATTGGATTTTTCACGCATAAGTTTTATATATGAACCAGTATTTGGCGGGCAAATTTTTCTTTACATGTGACATGCACACTACAGAATTCCGATTGAAAACCCGTCACTGATTTCACAGCTGTGCATAGAATGGAGTCTATGACACAGACAGAGACGCGCACAGTCGCCAGAATCTACAAACGGGTGCGTGCTGCGGAACCCGTAGCAATTCCATAGTGTTCACGTACCCTATGGCAGGAGACTGCTCTCGTGATGGGGAGGTCTCAGAAGTCAACTTGCATACATGGCACCCCTCCGGCACAAGTGTAGCAAGGCATCGACAGATTTGGTGACCTACGGTATGTTGACTCCTACCAGTGTACTCCACACATAGTGACTCACAAATTACTGTGATGTATTGATATTTAGGTGGCCATTTATTAAGAATTGCATGCCAGCCTTAAATTAAGCACCACCCCATTTACCCTGCAAGATTTATGCATGCACGCCTCTTAGGTAAATCCAGCATCACCTCTGCCTGCCACATAGTGGGCACAAAAATCTATGCATGCTCTAGACCAGGAGTAGATTTCTATAAGCTAGCAGGCATAAACAGGGTATATCAGGCATGGGCAATCAGGCATGCCTCCTCCCTGCCTTGCCCATGCCCATAGGAGGAGGGGTTAAAAGTAGAACTGGCTCAGTTGCCCCTAGCAACCAATCAGATTCCACTTTTAATTCTTCACAGATTCCTTGGAAAATGAAAGGTGGAATCTGATTGGTTGCTAGGGGAACTTGGGCCAATTCTACTTTACACCAGTTTGATAAATATCCCCCATAGTGTGTGTATATGTATATATATATATATATATATATATATATATATATATATATATATACAGTACGGCATATGTAAATATGTATATACTAACTATACATACAGAAGCCATACCGCTACGTTTAGAGTGATGATCTGTAACCTAAACAACGAGCTGCCAACAATGGGAGAAAAGAAGAAGAAAGAGATACTTTTGCTAAATGACTGTATTAGCAAAAATATTTTACATGACCAGTCCTACAAGCTTCTTTTAATAGTATTATTATGGCAAAAATATCTAAACTTTACAAAGAGCTACAGCGAGTTTCTCCAAGCCTACAGAATGCAAAACATCTATGTATTAAACTGACATCCCACAATTTTTATGGGAACCATGTAATGCTTCATTAACCCTTTGGGGGCACTACAGGGAATATTCATGTATGCCCCCCCCCCTACAGATTTCACCCGAACAGTGTAGAGAAGAACTAAACAGTATAATAGAAAAATCTCACATTGCCAGGATATCCAAAGAAGCATATCCTATGAGAACTCTGCCCGTCACATTGTTAAATGTGTCATTGCACATGGATAATCATAAGAGCGAACCTATTTCTTCATTATTTTTTTTATTAAGGCCTACTCAACATGTGCCCTCCACGGAGAATGGTGTTAGATCCCCTCTGATAATTAAGGACTAATCACTCGTTAATATGTTTTTAATTATAGGATTGGAGTTTCTGCCATGACTGACTCATCTCGCTTGTGTTATTCTCCACAGGCAATGAGAACGATATAGTCATATACTAATGTGTTACAATTATCCTTTTAATGTCAATTAGCTGACAATTCCCACGGATCACACATGTTTATTGTTTCGTCTTTTTTGGCACGATTCCTTTCTGTAGGCTTAGGCTGCCATCCCTCGTGAGGGTCCTTGGTAAAATTAGATAGACACCAACTGTTGAAACTTTGAGATTGGGCCATGCTCAATGGTAGAATGTTTAAATTGGCACTGGGCAAAAAAAAAGTTTCCTCTGAACAGTTGCTCCACATAAAATACCTACTAGTATGGGTAGTATGGGTATTCCTCTCTATCAAGTTATTGCAACACAAGCCAAGGTTGACAGAACCCACTGAAGTAGAGTGCCTTGCTATTTGGGCAAGTCCCCCCTAGGTAGTTCGCCTGTCAAGAAGTTAAAGTCTACCTACAGTTTCCAAAATCTCAAGTATTGCTTAATTCAGTCTGCCTGCTAAAGCAGATCTTCCAAGCACCTTAAAAGATTATCCAGTGCTGCATCACTTTAAGCACCTACTGTTTAAGCCAATAGGAGTAATGTAAACTGTATGAAGCAGCTACCTTGGCTGTTTTTGGCTTCCTGACTACCTCCAAAAACAAAAAGGAGGCTAGTGGGGTCATGAGGCCTTGGATCTTCAGATAAGTGTGGGTCCCAGAGGTCAGACTCATACCTAGGGGACACTGATGGCATATCAAGAATATATGCCCTGAATATACCAGATGCTAATGCCTCTTTAAAGGGACACTCCAGATAAATTTACAAGGGGGAATAATAGGGTAAGGTTAAACATCTGCCCCCTTAACAGATAGCTCCAATTCCTTGATATTTACCCTGTTCTGCTCCTGGAGCTCTGCATTATGACCAGCTGCCTCCCACCGGAAGTAATATCTTGGGTAACTAATGTAGAGATGAGCGAACCTCGAGCATGCCGAGTCCATCCGAACGTTTGGCATTTGATTAGCGGTGGCTACTGAACTTGGATAAAGCCCTAAGGCTATGTGGAAAACTTGGATATAGTCATTTGCTGTATCCATGTTTTCCAGACAACCTTAGAGCTTTATCCAACTTCAGCAGCCACCGCTAATCAAATGCCGGACACTCGGGTTTGGATGAACTCGAGCATGCTCGAGGTTCGCTCATCTCTAGTAACTATATAAGACTCTCATAGAGTCACACAAAGAAGAAGACTATTTCTCTACACACAATCCCATGTGTGAAGCAGCTGGTTAGTTTGCAACATCCCAGGAATGTAACAAGGTGATTATTGGGTGGATGGAGTCACCTTGCTTTTGCCATTTTTGTGTGAAAAATTATGTATTTTTGGAGTGTATATTTTAGGCAGGGGTGTCAAACTCACAGCCCCCCAGCTATTGCAAAAGCTTTAGATGTCCAGACATGATGGAGGGCCTCAAGTTTGACACCTATGCTTTAAGGGTTTATACAGTATGTGTTAAAATATAATTACCTTCCAAATTTTGCATTAAAGGGGTATTCCAATTAAACATAACTTTTCATATGTTGCCCCCTATGGTGAGACTAACAATTCCTTCCATACTTGTTATCATCTATTCAGTCTCCTTCCCCGAGTTCTAAACTGCTAGTTTCTGCTGAAGACACAAAAAACTGTGTGCAAGCTTTTCTCCGTCTCCCCCTCTTCTCCCTTCCGAGAAGGCTGATTTAAAGTCAGCTCAGAACTGGGGGAAGGTGACTGAATGGATAATAACAAGTGGGCATCAACATATGGAAAGTTATGTTTGAGCGGAATACTCCTTTAAGTATTGTGATTTTATTTATTTATTTTTTTGCTTGATGGAAAGCTCCCGAACTCTCATTGTTTGTGCAATAAATATAGTAAAATATTCCACACTTCAGACAGAGATTTAGATGGAAGGATGAGATAAAATGACCTGTGATAAGGAATCTTTCTATTAAAAAGAAAAAAAGGAAAAAAAGAAGAAGAAGAACAATAGTATATGTCTGGCAAAGTCTCTCTGAGCAATTCCTCAGGCAGCAATGATAGAATGAAATGATTGTAAATCCTGGCATCAGAATCATTTGTTAGTCTGTAGAGGTCCGGGCTGTTCTTGGTTTCCTGATGAACAGATTGGATTTTCTGCTGGCTAGCACATTTCCTCTCCCTATGCTTGGGGGTAATAGCTCATTGTATTAAATATTGAAGCTAACATTTACAATATTATTACATCCCTGTTTCTGTTTTGTCACATATTTACTTTGATTGCTATGTAAATAGGCGCATGATTGCGATTTTTTTTTTCTACTCGAAAATTCATAAGGGATCGGTAAATAAAATTGAAAATCACGTCATCTCTTCCATATGCGGAAAACGCAGCAAAGTTTGTCGGCGCCATCTGCTTTACAATATGACAGTGAATTTATTTACAAAGTTATTTAAAGCTAACCGGGGGAACCGTTCCACAGTGTGCTGGTTTCATTGGCTGCGCGTTTCATCCAATTGTTTATTTCTGTTTTTGTGCTTTCAAAATATTTGTATTTGATATGTTGTAACAGTCTGTACACTGAAATGTGAAATAAGGCGGGGTGAGTGTAGTATACAGGGGCCAGTCTAGTCTCCATGTAAAAAATAAAAATAAAAAATAAAAAAAGGGAATACAACAATGACAATGAGATAAAGGCTATATTCAATTATTTTTCTGGGGAACATATGGACGTATTTGGATAATTATGGTTGTAAATGAAGGGCATTATCATTATTTTTATCCGTAATTATCAAACTACTGCAAAATTTTTACCTCAAAAAACATTGTGTTAATAAAGCCAAAAAAACAGCTAGGGGTAAAAAAAAAAAAATTATAATTAATTCAAATTTTTAGGCTATGTACAAAATATAGCCATTATTTTAAGTGAAAATAAAACGTGGGGGGAAAAAACAGCCATATTTTGCAAAACCAGGAGAGAAATAATGACCATTTTTATTATTTGGACAGTCATCATCAATTGCAGCCAATATTCTACTTTATTACATTGAAAAAAGTAATACATTTGGTATAATTTTACTGTTTGTTACACGGCTTTAATTTCAGGATATAGACTTGTAACTTTATTTCAGCATATGAACTCTATCTCTGATTTGTAGCTTTAGGCTATGTTCTCACATTGTCTTTTTTTGCCAAATTAATGGCCATTGTTTTGTAATGACGGCTACAAATAATCAGTGTCGGACTGGGGTATCTGGAGCCCATCAGAGGAAATGATCCTGGGGGCCCACCAATGAAGAACCAGTGTTGTCATCTTCTAAACCTGGGGCCCATCGGAGGATCCTCTGGTAGGCCAGTCCGACAATGCAAATAATATTCATGAAGATTACTTGGAGCCGTCATTATAAAAAGAGTAAATTTTTCCACCTAAAAAAGATGTAATTTAGATAATTACAGCCGTAAGTAATAATCAAAATATGGCCAAATTTTCTCCTCAAAAAGCTGTGTGAACATAGTCTTATATGCCTGTATATAGACTCAACTCAAAATTCTAACATCTTATGGCTATGTTCCCACAACTTTACTCTCCGTTTTTGAAAAGAAATGTCCGTCATTTCGCTGTTTCACACCCGGCTGTTGCTACATTATTTTAGTTTGGGGTTACTAATTGCCTTTTGGGTGCGGCTTTAATGGAAAAGTCCATTGAATTTATTAGTTAAAACGGTGAAAGGACAGTGAAAAAAGAAAAACTGTGTGTGATCAACTATTTGTCATGATCGTTATTTTGACGTCTGCATAGAAAACGTCTGTTATTTAATGCAATATGTGCATTGCACATCCGGCATTCCATAGACTTCAATGGAAATAGAAACAGACGTCTTTTTAAATAAAAATAGCCGTCCGCCTTTTCTCCTTTTACATCGAGTGAACATAGTCTTTGTCAGAAATATGGTTTAATACTTTAAAATATACACTCACAGAAAGCTTTATTTTAAGATACTGATTGTTAACTTAGAATAGCAACTTATAGTTCTGATATTGAGGCTATCTTCACACAATGTTGTCTTTTGGCCATATTTTTGAGCTGTCGTTCAATACAGGGCATTCACATGTTCCTTGATTACGGTCTGTCTGAATCACGGAACTCGCAGCATCATAATGAAACAGTTTAAATATTTAAATATTTCCCTGACATGCTAAGTCAGTACGGTAGCGCCAACATTTAAACAGTTTCAAAATGAATCATGATGTCGGGAGTTCTGTGATTCCGATCTGTAGCACATCTTCCGTGTACGGACCGAAATCAATTAACACGTGAGTCCCCCTTTTATCTCAAATTTGCGGCTTATACTGTATATCTAGATATAAAGATTTTAGCTCCAAATTCTAACCTTTAATGTCAGATTTCAGCTTTTTCTTTTATTACTGGCTATAGACTTGACTAATATCAGAGAGGTACAGATGTTTGACTCTGAATTCTGACTTTTTAATTCAAATGTGAAAGATTTTCATTGAAGAATTCTGAGGTTTTAACTCAGGATAAAGACCTTTTAACTCAGAAATCTGACATTTTAACTCGGATTCCTTTCCTTTTATTATCACTTCTCTTTTACTCTTTGGCTGCTTTAGTACTTACTATGTAGGTATTGTAGTGGGAAGCTGTTTAGAAAATTAGTTTTTATATGATATCCTTTTCCAGACTTTTTTTTTTAGACCAAAAGAGGATCGGAGTACAACTAAAGATGAAAACAAGCATGCTCCGGTCATTTAGCATTTGAACACCGGTTGCTGAAGAAGTTGCATGCAGACCTAGGGAGTCTGGGAAAACATGGATACAGCCATAGGCTCAAGTTGCGCTCATCTCTAAATATGACACAAGAAATATTAATGAATCCTAAATTTGTCAAATATCATAAAATCATAAAAATCATATTCATCTGGTTTTAGTAATAGTCATGTGACATGTAATGTACAGTGCCTTGATAAAGTTTTTCGTACCTCTTGAACTTTTCCACATTTTTTCATGTTACACTCACAATTTTAAATGTATGTGATCATTTTCTCGACACTTTACAATTACTTGCTATTTGGTGTTGGTAGATCACATAAAATAGGGGGTATAATTTTTTTTTTAAACCACTGTACATAAAATGTTACAGAACACTTTTCCAGGTTAAAATGGGGTTTGAAAAATAAAAGTATAAATGTATTGTGAGATTTAAAAATAAATAAATAAAAGGTTGTAAACTGAACCTTAATTAAAGGGGTTATCCAGCGCTACAAAAACATGGCCACTTTTCCCCTACTGTTGTCTCCAGTTTGGGTGGGGTTTTGAAACTCAGTTCCATTGAAGTAAATGGAGCTTAATTGCAAACCGCACCTGAACTGGAGACAACAGTAGGGGGAAAAGTGGCCATGTTTTTGTAGCGCTGAATAACCCCTTTAATCCCTGTTTAATTATCAGTACTTACCTGTCCCCACTCCCCTGGTGTCCTACACAGCCAAAATCTCGCTCATCCAATCACTGACTGAGAAACAAGAGTGTCAGCCTGATTAGCCAATCACTGGCTGTGTCACTGTCCCCTCTCAGTCAGTAATTGGATGAGTGGGCTGGAGGCAGCTGGAGACAAATAGGAGGACTGTGAGGAAGCACAGCCAAGTAAACACACCATACTTTTTTGTGCAGCCACCATCTTGAATGAATTTGAAGACCAAGCTTGCAAAAATGTAACAGAGCTAAATTTTTCAAACTTTGTTTTTTGCAAATCTACCTTTGCTACATTCACTTTGTTCAACCCTGATTAAAATTTAAAGCAATTTTTATTTCTTGGGGGACATGGAAATGTGGAAATTTATAAATCCTGAAATATTTAGTTATAGTTTAGCTATCGAGTTTCCGTGTAGCTTTCAGGCAAAAACATGGCTGCAAACTGCTCTATTCTTTTTAACAATATTGCAAGAATTCTCTAACATAATGTACAGTAAGTAAAAGCAGTGTAAACACAGCTTAAACATTTCTTTGTAGCCGGCTGCCTTTCATCGTGTTCTAAAAAGTTTCTACAAATCTGATATTTACAACCAAGTTCCGACAATTTATCTCTAATGGACAGAGATTTCTCTGCTAAGCACGATGTTAAAACTGTGATTGTTTAATTATGCAGTACTGATTAAGAGAGGAAAAGCAACTTTGATGGATGCTCATTGCGGGGCTGAAAACGGAGGAACATAAACTTGATTTAAAAAAGGAAAAAGATAAAAACAGCTTGTAAATAATTCAAACATTTTACATCACATTTGACAACTTATGTTTAATGTATAATAAAATAGAAGTATTAGAACTTCACAATAGATTCCATCTGAACCCAATGAAGTTTTTGTGTAACCCATTTTTATTTGCTAGATGTATGGGACTTTCTTTATATTTAAGAATTTATTTTTACAGGTCTTTTTTGTTGAAACATGGTCAGAAAAAATTGGGCAAAAAAAAAACCAAAACTTTTTTTTGTTTTAATTGCAGCTAAGGTAAAAATTGGAGATAAGAGAACTTTTTAAAACTTTAGTTCAGCAGGTTTGCTGAACGTTAATGTAAAGTTTGGGTTTGTGCCAAACTGCATTAAAACTGCTGAATAACTGCAGGTTTTTAGCTGTTTTAATGCGGTTTCTAAAGGCCCCTCCTTATACTTGCATGTCCATGCTCCCTTAGAGTCCTTCTTCTCCGGTCTCGTACCGGCATCTTCTATAGTGAAATCCCGCTCAGCCAATTACAGGCTGACTAGGACGGGGCAGCACTGTGTCCTGTTATTGGTTGAGTGGGATGTCAGTCTTGTCTCTAGAATAACAGCATGCTCGGCCAATAACAGGCTGTCTGGGATGGGACGGCACCACGGCCTTTGATTGGCTGAGTGGGCCTTAATCACATAAGATGCCGGGACAGGACCAGAGAGCTGGGGTGAGATCTTTTAGTTATAGTAGCCCTTGTGTGGCCCCTTTGCTGTCCCTCTCTCTCTGCAGCTTTTGGTATATGCAGTCACTCCCCCTCCCATCTCCCACCTTACTGCTACCCTCTCTATAGACTTGTATTGGCCACTGTAATTTGACCTCAGCGTACTCTGCAAGTCTGTCTTGTAACACCAGGCAGAGTTAAGCTGCTGCGGATGACTGGGGTTTGGGAAAACTTAATATGAGGATAAAGAAGTATTTTTTTCTATGGTAAAAAGTTCCTTACATTTAATTGTAATACTGTATTAGTTTATTTCAAGGTTATTTAATGACCTTTAAAGGGGATACCAGAGAGCAGGAATGGTCCTACCTTTTCTACTATCCGTTGCTTCACTTCCTCTATTTGCCAGACAAGAGTGGGGCAGGAGCATGTTGTGAGCGATTTGGGCATTGCGTTTGGGCGAAACCACATTGGTAACATCAGGCAGGACCTTTCCTGCTCCCCAGATATCCCCTTTAAGTTATTTACAATTATATAACACTCCATAATTCAGATACGCATTACAGACCCATGAGAGTTTTGCTTACATACCATGATATTGAGAAATCTAAATCCTTAACTAAATTAAAGGTAAGGATGGACACATCTATATATTACCTGAATCTGTCATAAACATACACATAACAGCATATCTTTTCATGGGCTGAGTTATACATGAAAAACACTATGGGAAAAATGTATCAATAATGTTGTAGGATGCAGGAATTTACAAGTCAGCAAAAGGTGAACACTTTGTCTAAATGGCATATGTGTCTTAATAGGTGCAATTCTCTACCCATGTTAATCTTTTACTTACACCACCTCATGGCTGACACACCAATAATTTGCTAATACGCTCCGGGGAATATTACTTCTCAGCAGCTTCAATGTCCTACTATTGTATCAACGCTTCACTCCAAGTGTCTATTCAATTACAATGAAATGAGGCGTAAAGCAGCTCATACAGATCATGAAAAATGGAATGCCGATAAACAAGAGGCGACTATGCAACACAACATCTGAGGAGTATATAGTGCCTTATTTTCTATATGGGCTCCAGCCAGTGTTCTCTTCTATTTCCCAGTTTCAGCTCTTAGGATTTATATTACCATTACCTACTTGTGGTTTAAGTCTCAGTGACCTATGTAACCTGCTTATGATACAATAGCATACTTTCATACAGTTTTATTTGGAATTAGGTCTCCTGAAAGTGTACTTATCTGCATGTTTCAATAATGGTAAGACAAGGTATAACATCACTTTCTAAATATAAATCGTAGAGATGAGCGAGTTTCGAGTATGCTCGGGTCCATCCAAATCCTGACATCTGAAGCCATTGGTAATTGAATGCGGGTTTGGATGGACCACAGCATGCATGACATTCACTAATCTCTAATAAAGAAGAGGCTGTCCTTACCTTGTCCTGATTTTAGTTAATCGGCCAATCAGTGGGTTTTAACAAAGCCTCAGCTGTGGCAATAAGACAATAAAAGGGGCCAGATGCAGATGCATAGCAGTGGTGGTGCAAGATTACTGCAGTATAACACGTTCGTACACAGTGAATGAAGCCATCTGCTACAGACCATTCATTGAAAAGTGCTGGAGCATGCCACGCATTGATGGCATAGGCGATTTTCACACATAGTATTTCCGGCAGTCTTTTTTAAACCAAAACCAGGAGTGGATTGAAAACACAGAAGCTGTGCAAGTCTATCCATTATAATTTTGCCCTGTCAGTTCTTCTCCTAATTTCAGTTGGAAAAAGAATGACCCAAAGACTGAAAGAAATAAGGAAATATTACGTGTGAACCTAGCCATATGCTGTAAATGATTCCAGGAAAATTCCAATTTTTCATGACACATTCTTATAAACGCTTGCAAAAATTCTCAACAAGCTACAATGCATACCATAACCACTAGGTGGCCATTCATTTCTATCTGAACATTTGTGGCATATCAACAGGTAGATATAAATTTCACCTCTGAGATCAGCATTTTGAGATCTTGGGCCCCCTAGTCCCCTCCAGCCTACTTGTGGCCGATGGAGGTAGTTGGGAAGTCAAAAAGAGCTGAGGAAGCTGTTCTGTGCATATTGCATAACACAAATAGACATTAATGAGAGGTGTGAAGACAGTATAGCAATACAAGATATGGTGTGTATGTAATTATTGAATTATGGAACACGTTTAGCTACCGGTGGTATGCTGTTTACATAACACCTATTACCTTCTACTATTCCACCTAAGCAGATTGCGTAGAACAGTTTATTTGGCAGTTTTTGGCTTCCTGACCATCTTAGGCAAGTAGATTGGAGGGGGACAATGGGCCTTAGGTCTTGTGATCAGTCACGTATCCTGTGCATATGCCATAAACGTCTAGAAGGAATACCCCTTTAATGTTGGTCTACTTTAGTTTCCAATGTCCTTATCTTTTTTACATGTTCACTCTCCTTTTTCTTGCTTTCTTATGTGTTGTGCTCCAGAGGTTCATATGTACACTGTATATATATATATATATATATATATATATATATATATATATATATATACACATACTCAATGTGTCAGTGTTATCATACAATATAATTCCAATAAGCAACTGTCTGCAGTCAAAAAAATCTTATTATTGTGTTTCCAAAGTGCTTGAGAAAGATGGAACACGCTTCCGAAACGCTAACTACTAGCCTCCCAGATGGAATGGAGGTCTCGGCCTTAATGGATGCATGGACTTTAGAGCATCCAAGTAGGACGTGAAGACGGAGCCCATTTAATGCATCTTCACTCGTGGGTGTCACTGCATGCTTTGTAAAGGTTGGAATTATTTTGTACTTGGAAACACATTAATAAGATGATTTTATTGACAGCACTCAGTCTTGTTTATTGGCTTTCTTCCAGAAACAGCACCACTCTTGTCCTCACTCTGTGTGGTATTGAAGCTCAGTTCCATTGTAGTAAAAGGAAATGAATGAAGTGGTGCTGTATTTGGAAGAAAGCCACTATGTTTTTCCAATTCTGGATGACCCCTTTAACAACAAGTTCTTTTTAAGCCAGAAGTACATTTTGACATCCAGGCACACAAAGTAAAATCCATAACAGGATCTCCACCTTCCGGTTGTCATATTTATTAATAGAGATGAGCGAGTAGTGAAATATTCAACTTTCGAGAATTTGAATTGAATAGGCACCGAGATTCGACTCTTCGAATGAATAGTAAGAAGGAGGAGAAGATCCACAGTGTCCAAAAAAAGTTTTGTTGTCTTTATTATAAGGCATATAAAAAGTTACAAAAGATAAAAACGTAGGCCTACATGTTTTGGGGAAACACACCCCCTTGATCACGGCAGTGCCGTGATCAAGGGGGTGTGTTTCCCCAAAACATGTAGGCCTACGTTTTTATCTTTTGTAACTTTTTATATGCCTTATAATAAAGACAACAAAACTTTTTTTGGACACTGTGGATCTTCTCCTCCTTCTTACTAATATCACCGGGTGCGGCCCGCTACTACTTCACTTGCTCCTGCCTGAACGTCCACCATCACACAACAAACCACCTATGGTGAGCTGAGTTTTTTCTTTGTTCATGAGATTTTGTCTTCGAATGAATATTCGATCCCATTATAGTCCATAAAAGTAGAAGGAAATCACAGGTCCAAAAAATCATGACTATGGGGCTTGTCCCCGAAACACGTAGACGTGCTGTTTTTAACATGGTTGTTGTTTTTTAATATACTTTGGAATAAAGATTTTTGGACATTTTAACTCCTTCACTTTTTTGGAGCTGTGATTTCCTTCTATTTTTATGGACTGCATACCTGGGTGAACGGCAGATTTCTTATCACCTGCTCCTTACCAAGAGGGTTGCCATCAATATTGGCAGTTTTCGCAATGCGTCCGTACTCCCAGGGTCCCTCACGGGAGGGCTTTCAAATGTTTCCCGCGTATTCGTCACACTACTCAATTGAATTAGAATCTTTCGAATACTGCAATTTTCGAACGAATACAACTCGATTGAATCGTATTCGCTTATTTCTATTTATTAATAATGGTGGCTTCTGACCTCCTTAACGGATTTAGTTTCAACTCCTACGCCTGCACTCCCTATAAACTAATGCCTTGTTTGAAACTTATAGAACTGACATAATTGTTATTATAAAAGTTTCATCACATCATCATACATGGGGGTTCAGTGGCATTGTTAAAAACACAATACCTATTCTTTTCTACTCTAGCAACTAAGGTTGCATTCACATGTCCGGGGAAGTTGTCTATGACCACGGATCCGTGATCAAGGACAATTTTATAGTCCATTGCTTTTTATTGGGCTATTGACACCTTCCATTTCTTCGCAGATCCCCGAATGTTCCGTGAAAAAATAGGATGTCATAACTTGGACGAGATCACAAAACAGATTCGCCCCTGAGATCCATGCTTCGATCCGGCTTCGGACCGGGATATCTCTGTCCCGGGACCGGCTCCGGCAGCAGGACTCAGCAACATGAGGTAACTATAAGGGGATCTATCTGGGAGTCAGGAGCCTGTCACCCCGGCGCGGGGGGTGACAGGTCTCCTTTAAGATCTAATTCCAGAAAAAAAAATTGCAGTAAACCGTATCTGTCCAGTGCTCTTTAAAAATGGAACAGTTTCGAGGAATGTCTTTTTTCTCTTCCCTGTCCTTGTCTATGCGTCATTTACCGTAATGACTCGATGCAGCAAAAATGCCCTGTGCAAATAAAAGATAGAGCAGGATTCACTTAGCACCATTACTGTGTTAACAATCAATATACACTTAACATCCCGGCTACATGTACTCCAGCCTCTCTCTAAGTATTAATATGGCCGGGTCAGTCTTTAGCTATAGAGGCATTTAGTGATTTTTTTTTTTAATCAATATTTAACTAAGTATGGAATATTTATTTGGCAGCTTTCTGGATTGTTAACCCACCACAATGATTATAGCGTACTCTATAAAACACGCTAGATAGAAGTGGTGCTCTAGTCTATATGTGTCATTCCTTCTTCTTTTTGTAGTTTAGTTAAAGATGTGTCCACCCTTAAATCATACTAAAGGGGTGTTCTTATTTCATCAAGTTATCCCCCATCTATAAGTTAGGAAGATATCTTGCAGATTGATGAAGGTCCGACAGCTCTAATCGGTGCCGATGCCAGAACGAAAGAAAATTAGAGCCCTGCATATGCACAGCCTCCACTCCATTCATTCTGAATATTTTTTTTTTCTATGTTCATGTATGTTTTTTATATGAATAAGCCTATTTTTGATATGTAAACAAGTTTTGGTTAAAAGGTGTTTTTTTGTTCTAGTAATTGGTATGGACAAGTATAGTGTTTGGAAACTGTGATCTGTTGATGGTAACTGATTGTCCAGGTGGAATTAGCGTTTAAAGTCAATGTACCATAACTACATTTGCTTTAACCTCTTAAGGATATATGACGTACCCGTACGTCATATGTCCTCATTAGCACTTCAAAGCGGGGCCGCACGGCGACCCCGCTTTGTAGCGCCGCGGTCCCGGGTGCCGCGTGTAGCCCGGGAAAGCCGCTACACTTTGACAGCTGCCTCCGATTAGCTAATTAGCGGGCACGGCGATCAGACCGTGCCCGCTAATTAGCTAATCGGAGGCAGCTGTCAAAGTTGACAGCTGCCTCCGATTACCGGAGGCAACCTTTCCCTGGGGTCTAGTGGGGGAGATTGCTCCTCCGGGACGTTGTCCCGGAGGAGCGATCTCCCTGTCTGATGCCGACCGGGGACTCATCCAAGATGGCGCTGTCCCCGGCTCGACATTCGTTTGTTTCCGGCTGCAGCAGCCGAAAGCAAACGAGTGCCTATCTCATTGATCTTTGCTGTATATCTATACAGCAAAGATCTCAATGAGAGATCTAAGTATATATACTAGAAGTCCCCTAGGGGGGCTTCTAGTATATGTGTGAAAAAAAAAGAAGTGTTTTTTATAGTAAAAAGCCCCCTCCGCTAATAAAAGTTTGAATCACCCCCCTTTTCCCAGGTTTTAAATAAAAGTAAACAAATAAATAAATAAACATGTTTGGTATCGCCGCGTGCGTAATCGCCCGAACTATTAATTAATCACATTCCTGATCTCGCACGGTAAACGGCGTCAGCGCAAAAAAATCCCAAAGTGCAAAATTGCGCATTTTTGGTCGCATCAAATCCAGAAAAAAAAAAAAAAAGCGATCAAAAAGTCGTATATGCGCAATCAAGGTACCGATAGAAAGAACACATCATGGCGCAAAAACTGACACCTCATACAGCCCCATAGACCCAAGAATAAAAGCGTTATAAGCCTGGGAATGGAGCGATTTTAAGGAACGTGTATTTGTTAACAATGGTTTGAATTTTTTACAGGCCATCAGATACAAGAAAAGTTATACATGTTATATATCGATTTAATCGTAACGACTTGAGGAACATGCATAACCAGTCAGTTTTACCCCAGGGCGAATGGCGTAAAAACACAGTTCCCCCAAATAAAAGAAATGTGTTTTTTTTTTCAATTTCACCACACATTGAATTTTTTTCTGGTTTCGTAGTGTACCAAATGCAAAAATTCAGCATGTACAATTAGTGATGCAAAAAATAAGGGCTCATGTGGGTTTGTAGGTGGAAAAATGCAAGTGCTATGGCCTTTAAACACAAGGAGGAAAAACCTAAAACGCAAAAACGCAGAAGTCAATAGTCCAGGCGATTTTAAGAACCTTTGTAATTGGGTGTATTAGGCAAATATGCCATTATCTTCATTCAAAAAGACTTTCCCCAGGTCCCCCTCCCTTCCTCTTTCTCTCATCTACTGTTCATTATCAGGAAATTCCGACTCTTTTAAATCAGTCGGGCCCTGTCTGTTCTATGGAGAGGGGGGAGAGGAGGGAGATTAGTTGCCAGCAGAGAGCAGAGAACAAAGGATTACACAATGGGAGCTGTGTGAAAGCCGGTATTCAGAGGTCAGAGAGGTCAGTGCTGAGAGATAGCGCGGTGATGTAGCTGTAAATTAACTCTTTGTTGTCCTGTTTTGGTGCCTCATCTCCCTCAACCTCTCCCCTCTCCATAGACAATCATGAAGCCGGGGGGGGGGGGGGGGGGGAGAGCTTCAAACTGCTTTTTCCTGATAAAAATGCATTTTTCTGCTAATAAACCCAATTACAAAGTTTCTTAAAATCGCCTGTACTATTGATTTCTGAAATAAAAAATAAATAAAATAAAATGAAACGATAGTGACACATTAAGTTTTGCACATGAATAGAAAGGCGCAGGAAAGCCAATGTTGCAGTCCATTTTTTAGAACCATGGCCTGGATCCCGCACACTGCCCCAGTCTATTAGCGAGCACCAGCCTGGGCTTAAGCACTGGAGGTGGACTGGCCGTTACCAAGTGGGAGGAAACCCCCGCCCCGCTATGACGCGACTCCATTGATTCTAATGTGGAGTGCTGCTTTTAGTTCAATGAGCTTTGTTCTTTTGAAATGTTCTGCGGAGCGATGGGGAACTAGCATTTGGACCCTAACAAGTTATTCCCTCTTCTAATGGTTCGTAAGTCCTTAACATGTCATACCTAAGTAAAAACAAAAACAAGCAAGCAACCAACAAATCTAAAAGTAAGAAATAGCTGTTAGAGCTGTAAATTATGTTCTATGTATAGAACAGAAGCTTCTTCAGGGTGCTGGACAGTACACAAAGTACCCTAGAAAAATAAATGGGCCACCCTTACCTGGAGTAAAGAGGAGGCATAAAGAGGATGAGCTCATCCTGATTCAGGTAAAGAAAAGTATAATATGTGTACCGTAGTGTACTGAGGGGTGCTACTAGTCCATCAGTGTATGAGCTTCAGTAATACAGGAGACTTACAGTATCACAGGAAAGAGCACTTTGGTCAAATCATCCAGCCATTTATACCTGGCGTAGATCTGGATTGTCTATAGCATTGCTTACTCAATTTGAATTCAGGTTACAATAGTCAATACACAGTACACGAAAACCATTATATAGTATGTTGAAAATTTTGCAACCTGAGGCCATTGTACATTATTGGGCTATGTTCACACTACGTAAAAGTATGGCCGTTGTTGCCATCGGCAACAATGGCCGTACTTTGTGCGTTGTGGAACACAGCCTGTTCTTCTATGGTATCGCGGCCGGAGCGTATACACATGGTATATGCTCCGGCCGTGATTCCATGTGATGCCGCAAAGAATTGACATGTCAGTTTTCTGCGGCCGCAATTCAGTGAATTGTGGCCGCAGAAAGACCGGTCAGTTCACACAATGAAGCAAGCAACTCCGGCCGCTTGCTTCATTGTGTGCTATGGGAAGTTCTGATGCGGGCGCGCACAGATGAGCCCGCATCAGAACACTGCGGCCGGAAAGATCATCCGGCTGGTATATAAGTACCGGGCGTGATCTTTGCAGAGACTGGCCGTACCATGACGCAGCCGAGTCACGGAACGGCTGGTCTCTACTGGTGTGTGAACATAGCCTTGAGGCTCATACAGCATATACAACTCCCGACAGAGTATTGTGTGATCAGGTTTTGTTCGAGTCATATTTTTCCATAAGGAAAGGTACAAAAGGATACTGTATCTGGTATCAGATTTCTATATATGACATATTGTATTTTAGATAGACTTTTAGACAGATTTATATTTTTCCTGCTAAAAGACAAAAAATCCCATTTCTCATCACACATTACAGATACATAATAAAATTCTGTCTGCCTTCAGTCACCACTGGTGGAAGGTTAGGAGCTTACTGTGTACTGTTTTATTCACTGTTCACACACTGAGATGAAAGTGCAAATCGGTATGCAGTAAGCTTTCCTCGAGTAGCAGTTGCAGGCGGCAGTAATGTTATAATTTCATTGTATTGCTGTGAGATGGGATTTTGGAGCTGCAGACGTGTCCCTCCTTATCCTTCTTCTTAGCTGAACCTCGTCCAAGATGAATGTCACAAAGCATTAACTTTGTAAAAAAAAAGAAAAAAAAAAAAGATGATTTTACAATAATCTATACATGCCGTGTGTATGTGTATATAACTCAGTTATATGAACTTTGACCTAAGATTTTGCTAGCGTGTTACAATAAGTTATTGAATTAGTAGGGTGAGAAAACAAGTCCTAAACAGAAACTGGTCAGAAGCTATATGCTGCTGGAACCAAAGAAACTATTGTAACCTGTAAAAAGCTACACCCAATGCCAGCTCCTTACTGCAGGGGGCTTGATTGACAGGTCTCTCCATATTGTGTATGTCAATCAAGACTAATGGAATTTTCTATAAAGGGAACCTATCATCACTGCTGTCATCTTACTGATTGAACCATGAGTTGTCAGAGCAATCTTCAGGAGCTTCTGACTGCCCCAACTAGCTTGAATGATAGATCTCTCCCAAAAGATGTGTTCATCCTTACCATTTCATTAGTTAATGGAGTATTTTGTTATCCCCTTTTCATAGAAAAGGGGAAAACAAGCTAATCGGAGTGCGTACCACCACCACTGAGTTCAGCACCTTGAAGCATTTGGTGGCCCCATAGGGAATGAATGCAGCACAGGTGGCGAAGGCACATTAAGTTGCAGAGAGACTGCATGTCCTTTCTCAGGATCAGTGGGAGTCCTGATGGTTGGACCTTAAGCGATAAGCTTGAATCTTTTTTCTGTGTTTTGTGCAAACATTGAAGTTGTTGGCAAAAAGAGGACCTTCCGCATTCAGTTTTTTTTTTTTTTTTTTTTTAATATATTGCCGCTGGTGCATATAAAACAATAAACATCCAATGCTTACCTCTCTAAATACTCCCAGTGTCCCCTTCTGGTGTCACCGGTGTCCCCCACTGACTCCAGAGCCTCCACTCCTGAGATGAACTTGTCTCGGGAGTGACAATCTGCTCAGCCAATCACTGGCCGCGAGGTGGTCCTGTCTCAGTTAGTGATTGGCTGAGCAGGATGTCACTCCCAAGTGGAGTTTGTCTCGAAAGTAGATGTTTTGCAGTCAGGGACACCTTCTTCACCAGAAGAGGACACCACGGCACCATAGGGGGGTAAGCATAGGATGTTTATTGTTTTATATGCACTAGTATATATAAAAAATAAACAAACAAACACCAGAAAACCCCATTAATGAATTCCCCTCAATCCGATCAAAGTAAGGTAAAAATGGACACATTTGTATACCCCAAGGCCTATCATTATCATGTGCCTGCCATCATCTTTTGTGCCAAAGGAGCCATTGACCTAGGTGTGTACTCTGCATCTGCAACAGTTAGTTACATGATGCTAGTGTGCACAGAGTCTTATTCTCAAGACAACAAATTACAGGAAGGTAAGAGAAGAGCACTGTTATAACCTGAGCCAGGTCGGTGGGTGGTGGATGTAATTTCATTCACCTCCTGGAGCTTCTTTTTAATGAAATATTGAGAATAGCGGGGGATAAGCTTACGACGATTGTACTTGGCTCCTGTGATGCATTTTCTACCTTGTCACACTGTTATGTCATGCTCAACAATGACTGATATCCTCCTTCATTATGGATTTTTTTCTCCTTTTTTTAAAATTCTTAAATAAATGTTTCTTTTCTTTTTTTGTGTCTGCCGTTGAAATCCTTTACATCTGCCTAGAGGGGATGCACTAGGTTCCCTTTGAAGTTCTCTCTCCTTCAACACTAAGAAGCAGCTGGCGTTACTTTGAAGAGCATTTTAGTGCCCCGGGAATAAATGGGTCATTTTGGGTCTCATGTCATATCCGTGCTGCTTGGATGCAGACTATAGCTTCACATACATTTTATTGTTAATCTTCACATCACATTAGAATGAGACTTAAGAAATGTACAGTTTTTTCAAAATGCATTTGATACGTAGAAAAACATCACATGCCAATTCTAGGTAGATGAATGAAAAATAGTTCTGGGCCATATACACACCTCTCCACATCACTCCACAGCATCTTGTATCAAACTCACACACATCTCTGCACTGAAGACACATACAGTTCTGCTATCTGCTCCAAATTTAACACAGCCTTTAAGTACTTTCTGGGTGCTTTTTACTGCTTCGGTTCATGGTAAGAAACTACAGATGAGACCCTGACTTGCAAGTCCAGGTTCCGCCTACAATTCACAGCTGCATATGCTAGCTGGGGTGGCTAACACAGTGGGCAAGAGCACCCCCGATTCTGTCTCTAGGGCTAGAGATGATCGAACAGGGCTGTCACAAAACGGGAAGGAAGCGGGAGTCAAATGCCAATGGTTCAGGTTCGTACGAACCTTAACCTCGGCCCTGTTCAATCATCTTTATCTTGGGCCTGGCATCTTCCCCTGCACTGCAGCCTCTAGTGACCATCCATCACATGCAGAACAGTGGAAGCTGCTGAGCTATACATCCAGGAGCGAGAAGGGGTAGGTGCTTAATCCCCTATAGTAAGCAGCCATCTGTATAGATCGCTGTACAGTAAATTGTTGTCTGGGGCCTCTACCAACCTTCATCCGGCCCTGATAGGGATGAATTCCCAGTCTTGCCTGTTTCATTTTTATTTATTTACTTTTTTTTTTTAATCAAGAATTTGATATTATTTTTTACATTTTGATAAACTTCCATACAGTGATATCCATGAAAGGTCACTTGTAATAAATTTTTGAAATCTGGCTTTTCCCATTTTTCATTATATTAAACAATAATTTGGTAGAGGTAGAAGTAAACAAGAGTTGCTCCCATCAGTAACACATCACTCAAGACAACTTTAAAGAACCATTGTTTGCTAGCTTACTGGCAGCCTAGTGGTGATTACTTGTGCAGAAGGCCTCAAGAAGCTGTCTGGTCTGCCTATATGGCGGCTCAGTGGTTGGCATTGTCTTTGTCTGTGTTTTTTATTTTATTTTATTATTTTAAATAATAAAAAAAATAGGTATATTTCATTCAGGATTGTAATAGTGTAGTGTCAAGGAGGTGGGACCTTTTTCTCAAGGCCCTTGCACCTCTTCACCTCACAGTGCTTTATGCATAGTGTGTTGCTTATTATGCAAAGGGATGGCCATACAGCACAGTGAGACATAGTGGCGTTAGGGCCCAGGGAACCCTAGGCTCCCCCTGCTGGATGCTATCCATGGCCTTTTTCATGAAAATAAAAAGGCTAACACAGGCACCAATGGTGTGTTCTGAATACTTTTATTGATATCTATCTAGCGGTGCCGCCATCTTGGTAGGCAGCCAAAGGGTCAAGACATATTTGTTAAAAAGACAGAAAACCAATGTATTCAAGATACAAACGAAGACCCTTTAGCAAAATATCTTGACGATAAATTGAAAGGAGCAAACTTTAAGCACGCTCTGGTTTGCCTAAACCTGAACAATCTGCATTTAATTACCGGTGACTGAAGAAGTTGGACCAAACTTCTTCAGCCTACGGTATTCAAATGTCGACCTTTTACTTAAGGTTTGCTCATCTCTAAGTATAATCAGGATATTTTTCTAATGGGCCTCCTTTTGTATTTTGGATGCATTGAGTTTTGCTCAAGGTTCGCCTGTTGAACGTTCCCTCATCTCCAATGATAATATCTCTTACCTCTTTGCATCTACAGCTTTTATGTAGATCTATGTATCTTCAAGGTTTACTAACTTACAAGCTACATAAGCAAGAACAAGAGGGCAGATGTTAAAGAATGTGACTATAGAATCTGACTATAGAGACAAATTGGTTTGTTGTTTACCACAAATAGAAGGATATTTTTAACCAAGGTTCCGCAAAGTTTATTTTTTTTTATTCTAAGTGCATTGAAGCAAAACAAAATGTAACAAAAATAGACAAAGAAAAAAAAAAAAAAAACCTAGTAAATGTTCCCGTAAGCCTAACAAAATAATTTGCCACATTACATCTTATTCTAGACATTCCTTATGACAAGAATGACAACAAAAGAAGAAAAAAAAATCAATGCAGCTGAAAGGTAACCATTTAAAATTTTGATATTTTCTAGAACCCTTATTCCTTTGAAGGGCAATAAAGAGTTTTAGGTTAACCAAATTTGTATTGTTAAGATATAAGTAACATTCATAACTTGTCATCGAATAGAACCCAATTTATACAACAATAAGCGACAAATCCATTGTAATACTTCACACGGGGCTTTTAGAATAACGTTGTCTTGCTACGCTGTACATTTGTCTATCAGTAAGTAATTGCAACTCACACTCCAATTTCGCATTATTGTTCACTGTCCTAAAAAAGAAAATTGAATGCACATTTTAAGTCTTGTCGGAGACTATTTTAAGTTAGTCTTGTGGAATATATTTCGCGCAACCTCTTATTGAAACTTTCTTCTTAGGTTATTTTATTGACACTTTTGCTGAAATAACAGATTCCTATAGAAGCAATTTTCGACGGTAAAAGGAGAAGAATATAATTACATTCTAATAAAAGAAATAGGATTTTTACAATCCACTTTTATTGCTCTTCTTCTAGCAAATATTTGACTCTTATTGCACAATTGGATTTTTTATCTACACAATTTAAGAAACAAGTCAAAAAAAGAGAAGAAAGCCCTAATTTATAACTGGGGTGGACTAATCCAAAATAATGTTATATTGTGGTTCTCTTGGCTCATACTTTGGAACTGTGGGAAGGGAAGGGATAGGCATAAGCATCCACAACTATAGATAGCTTGCGGAAGACTCTACGGTAGAGTAGAACCATTGCACAATCATGGGGGAATCACCCAGCCTTATTTTCACCACCATATTGGAGTGCTGCTTTTTGTTTATTGGTCTACAATTTTAGATAGATAAAGGTATGAAAAATCTGTATGCTGATTTGGTTTGGTTTCTTTAAAGGAATAGTATAGGACTTTTGAATACACTAGCATTGCATTGACTTCTGTGGGTGGTGTATTTTCTATGTTCACTTTAATTTATTTTTTTTTCCTCTTGTGTTCTCAGGATCAGTCACATGACCCCTCTGCTTGTGATTTTTTTTAACTTCCTGTGATGTTATGTTCAATATCTGTTTCCTGTTCCTTTCACCAAACATGATCACAAGTAGAGTCATCACGTGGATGGGCTAGGTGTCCCTTCCACAGGCTGGCTTGAATTCCATATTGATTTTAGCCCTGCCCCTGTTGGTGGAGCTAATATTGGATCTCTGTAGAAGCTGTAACAGAGAGGGCAGCATGACCTTGTTGGAGCCCAACACTACAAGACACAAGCCTAACCACTGTGCCACCCACACTTTAGCTGTTATTAATCTTAAAACTTTTAATAAAGCGGAAACTATCTATAAAAATCTATCAAGAATATACCATTATTGTTGATACATACAGTTAAAGAGACTGGCCAGAAAAAATAATTGACAGTATAGTTGATCCTGCGGTGCTGACACGTGGCAACACGACAATTTACTTTTTGGTGCCCATACTCCAGGGAACATAAAGCCAGAAGCTGTTGGCTCTGTATTCCTAGTAGTGATGGCGCCATGTTACTTCAACTTTAGCTGCTACTGTAGTGAATAGAATCTGTGGCTGCAGTAACCTGGTGCCACCACTACAAGAAGTATGGAGTCAACTGCTTCTGGCTCTATTTTGCCTGTAATGTGGGCGCCAGAGTGCTGATCGGCAGTGGTGTCGGATGCCCCTGCAACCCACTATTTACAGTCTATCCTGCGGATATTGTATCAGTTATTTTTTTAATAGACAACCTCTTTTACAGTCCAATCTGACCCCCCTTCCCTCCCCTATTATATAAAATATATATACATACTTAGCCATCAGTAGTTATTATCTACTTCGATTGAGTAATTGTGTTTTTTTTTTTTACAAATCTATAGCAGGGCTGGTTCACAATGATAAAACTTGCTCACCCCAATCCAAATGTAATACACAAAGATGCCACCTCCAAAAAACAGTAACATCGATCTACCAAGGTTCATCGATATCAATACCAAGGATCCAAATATCCAAACCTATGAAGCTAATAGGAAGAGAGTCCAATATTTCTTAAATCAATAACCATAAATATTTATACTTATTCATTAAATAATGGGAAGCAAATACTGTTAATAGTATTTATCTAAGACATGCCTGAGGAAACCAAGAAGTATATACCCTATTACATAAGAAACCAGCATCCACTTCCATCTGTCTATTTAATACCATATGCCACTGTGTTCATTTGTAATAACTTTCATAATACGCTTCATCTGTGCGGAGCAATGTCGTTCTGTTTGGCTAAGTGCTATGCTCTAGGATTATCAACCAATTTTTAGTGTCCATTCTGCTTTGTGCACATTTGTGGACACCACTATTCACATGGTCTATCATTTCTACTATATAATCAGGATAGATGGGTACAGACTGTAAATTTAATAATTTTTCCAGATACTCACATTAATTCATTCTAAATGTGTGTAAAACTGTAAAAACATCTAATTTATAAAGCTTTGGGCTATGTTCCTACTACAGGGTTTAAGCAGGAATAAAAGCTATTGAAAACCATGGCTGAAAATAATTTTCAGCTGTCATTATCAATAGTCGGTTCCACTAAAACCGATTGCTATAAAGTCAATGTATGTGTATTCTCGCTGCGTGTTTGGTGCAATTTTGGTGCGATTTTTACATGCAAGTTTTGATTTTTTACAGGAAAGTTTACCACAAAAAAGCAGCTACTTTTGTGCGAGTTTCATGCGAGTTTCGTGCGATAAATATGCAGCGATACGGTATGTGTGAAGGCACCCTTAAAAATCAAACTCTAGGCAACGTTTCATTATTTGTGAAAGGATCCACTAGGGTCATGCAAAATATCATAGTAAAAGTCTTTCAGACTACACTTCTGTGTCTAGGGGGATACTCATAGTAAGAAAAAAATTCCAACAATATTATAAAAGTTCAGTCTCGGCACTCACCATAATGCTTCATAATTTTTATGGTAGAAAAAAGTCCATCACAAAATACAATGGCAACAGGACGTTTCGGCGTTAAGCCTTCCTCAACTTTCACAGTTGAGGAAGGCTTGACGCCAAAACGTCCTGTTGCCGTTGTATTTTGTGATGGACTTTTTTCTACAATAAAAATTATGAAGCATTATGGTGAGTGCCGAGATTGAACATTTATGCAAAATATCATAGGCATTTATTGTTTTACACTGGTCTGTCAAATGCAAGGTCCGGGTCCCTCTGTACACTATAGATCATGGGTCTCCAAACTGCATCCCTCCAGCTGTTGCAATACTTAATTTCCCATCATGCCTTGACAGTCACATCCAAAGCTTTAGCTGTCCGGGCATGATGGGAATTGTGGTTTTGCAACAGCTGGAGTGCCGCAGTTTGGAGGCCCATGCTATAGATCCTTAAAGGCATCATCCCAATATAACATATCCTTCCCAAAGATAAGGGATAATTAGCTGATCGGTGGGGTCTGGGACATCCACTGATGCCAAGAGCAGAGAACCATTGTCTGCCAAATGAAAATAGTGGCAATGCAAATGCATAGCCAGTAGGCTAGAGGTGAGCAAACCTTCAACAGTAGCACTCAGAGTAGTCCAAACTGAGCATGCAGCATTTGATTATTGGTGGCCGAAAAAGTTGGATGCAGCCCTAGGAAGTCTGCAAAAACATAGATACAGCCTATGGCCTTTGGTTGTATCCATGTTTTCCAGGCAGCCTTAGGGCTGCATCCAACTTTTCAGCCACCAGTAATTAAATGGCGCATACTAGGGTTGTGACGAACCCAAGCATGCTCGAGATTCACTCATCTCTAATAGCTAGCACTCCATTCTGTATGGGCTCCCAAACATTGCTGAGTTTAGTACTAGGTAATGTTTAGAACCCCTATAGAGTATGAATGTATTGCTGGTTGTGGATGTGTGTTGCTTCATTTGTTTGATGGACCACTTTCTTCCATTCTTGGGATGCCAGAGGTTGACCCTATCAAACAGATAGTTATGCCTAAGGGATAACTTTGCATCTTGGGATAAACCCTTTAAGGCCATATGCTAAGGCAATGAATGTTTGCACTGGGCTGTAGAACATAAGTTGTGAAACTATGCCTATTCGCTTACATCACTCAGTAGCTATTAGCTGAAGATTCGCTTTCCAGGTTTTCTGCTTGCCAACCCCAACCTCTACTAAATATACCTATTATCACTGGTAACTCTTTGCTCCCATTCAGATGAATTGTCTTAATGCAATGGATATGAAAACAAGAGCTTTTAATATTATTTAGGTGTCTCCTACTGTTAAAGTGTAACTGTCATGTTTTTTTTTTTTTTTACTTGCATAGATTAAGCGTTTTCAAATTAATTACTAATATACTTTATCAGCTTTTCTTGTCATCTAGTCCAATTAATTTTGACTTTTATCCTCCCCCCTAGCCTTTGTTATCTGCACAATCTTTCACAGCTTTTCAATAAAATCCGTCTTCACATTTTCTGCCTTTGTGAAGACGGATTCTCTCTGAGCACCTCCCTCAGGGCCTACATGCGCGCTCCCATGTAGAAGCCGATGCCCAGCCTGTACAGGGACATAGGAGCTGTGTCATAGCTCCTACTACATAGAGAGAGGTGCTGCCGTCCGAATCAGAATCTTCACAAAAGATCTCCCTGCTCTTTGAAGCTGACAGCTCCCTCACAGCCCACTGCAGTGACTAGGAGAGGACGGACTGAGAGATAAGAATGTGATGATTACATGCCGGGAGTCTGGACAGCAAGAAAGGGGTTAACTGACCTGCCCTCCTCTCTTGCTGTCCAGACTCCCTGCATGTAATCATCACATTCTTATCTCTCAGTCCGTCCTCTCCTAGTCACTGCAGTGGGATGTGAGGGAGCTGTCAGCTTCAAAGAGCAGGGAGATCTTTTGTGAAGATTGAATGCCGACAGCCCAGCAAGGCTTCATCTTGTCTTCATCTCCACTTTCTCTTCTGCTGTGCAGCCCCTCCCCCTCCCCTATGCACGGATTGCATACACAGCAGCAGGAGAGAGCAGGGGTCACTGCAGAGGGATGGAGGTGGTGCTGCTGCTGCAGCTTCTCCGTGCAGATTTCTGCATCTTCATCTCTGTCACATGTGTGGATTTGTGTGGAGAGAGGGAGCCATACCAGGAGCTGATGCAGACCAGACCATTCCAGTGCAGGGGGATGGAGGAGGGGGCATTACTTTTCAGTAATTGAGTGAAAGAACGGGTCCTGCTGCCCTTCTTTCATTACTATAGGAGTGTGCAGGACATCTGCAGCTGCAGCAAGACTACCACTCCCATCATGGTATGAAAGTGAAAGCATGATGGGAGTGCTAGTCTTGCTACAGCTGCAGATACTATAGTTGGAGACAAACAATAATCAGAATTAGTGTTGTGGAAGTGCTGTATGTATAACAAACGTATTTTATTATATTAACCATAATGTCCACTATTTCTCTGCTGTACCTTCTAGCTATTCTGGTGTGACTGTATTCGGCATAGGCTGTGCTATGAGAATGGGAGGGGGTGTGTCAGAGCTTGCAGTGCTCGGATTGGTCTGTCCTCTGTGCTCGCTCCCGGATGGTTTGTGGTGGATTATGGGTAGTGAGGGAAGGCTGCGTGAGGCAGAAAGGAAGGGCAGACATCATCAAAGGAGGATCCCGCCCACCAGCCGAAATACAGGACAGTTACTGAGGTGGCAGCTGCAGCATGTACAGGGGATGAAAAAGGTACTAAACCAAATGATTTCAGCTAAATGACTGGATGTATGATTATACCTATGCATAATCTACTGTTTGGCTGGGGTGGTGTAATTTGGGCCTGGAAATGACAGTTACGCTTTAATCCCCCAATCAATCATCTGTTTTCTCAAGGGAAACCTAATGGGAACTGGTACTTGGGGTTAATTAGCTAGATAACGTACAAGGCTTGCCCCATAAGCAAAACTGGAAAAATCAGATTAGCACAACATAAATATATGTATACATGTATTTATTTATTTATTTTTTTACTCACATTATTGTACCGTTTTTTCCCCTATGGGCCTTATTTCTTTCTATTTTTTTTTCTCTGAACTGTAACCTGCAGTTGCCATACAACAATGCACACACTTTCCCACAATCCCCCTTGCTTGCAGGTTTAGTGGAGAAAAACTGCTAGTACTTCCTGGAGATTGCCTGCTTGGTCTATCAAGGTTATTAAAACAATGCACTTACTAGTAAAGTTACTTGTATTTTTATTAAGTGTCCAACATACTGTAGAAGTAAAAAACAGGATGTGTTTCAACTGAGCACCTTTTATAACTGCCTGGCAATTGAGAAAGGTGGTCACTTGAAACACGTCCTGTTTTTTACTTTACAATTAATAAAAATACAAGCAACTTTACTGGTGAGTGCCGAGATTTTTTCATTGACTTTGTGTGGAACTTGTTACCTTTTATCTACACCATCATCTACAGAATGCCAATTACTGTTTCTTTGACTTTTGTTCAAAACAAAGCAGGCACATGAAGGATTAGTAAAGATCTTATTATGGCACAAAATAAAGGGGGAAGCAAGCACCGACCTGTCAGGTCAGCACTTGCTTCCCTCTCGTTCCTCGCTCACTGCCCAGGCCCAGGAGAGGCCCAGGCAATCCTTTGATTGCCCATTAAAGTCAGCGGCGGTTTGAAGTGACATGCAGGAGACTGTTGCTGGACTACCGTGTTTCGCTGAAAATAAAAAACCCTCCTAAAATAAGACACCCCAACTACTCTACCCGCTAGCCTAAAGTTGGGCATCCCTCTGAAAATAAGGACCCCCGAAAGTAAAGTGCCCCCATAAAAGTAAGGCCGGCCGTTGCCACCCCCCGCCCCCACCCAGGACTCACCTAATCCCCTTGTGGACCTCCAAAGCTGGCGCTGCAGGAAGCCTGGTCCATGGCCCCAACATGCTCTGCACGTCCCACCACGCGCCGCATGCCTGACCCGTGTCTCGCCGCTGATGCACTCTAGTCCTGGGGTGAGTATTCTGGGGAGGTCCTGGGAGGATATCTTATTTTTCTCCATCTGGCTCCCCCCCCCACCGCGGAATACTCACCCTGGAACCAAGAAAATCCCCTGAAAATAAGACTTGCTTGTTTTTAAGGAAAAAAATATAAGGCACCGTCTTGTTTTCGAGAAGACACAGATATTGTAATTTTTTGGTGTGGAAAGGTCTTTAGTCTATATGTCTCAGACCGTACATTATCAGAAATGCTTTACATTTGAATTATGTTTAATTTCACATAATTTCACATCAGGTTAGACCTAGTTATATTTAAATACATCTAAACCTAGATCAAGGCATTGCAAAAAGATTGCTGTTAAAAATACTAAAGGCATAACTAATGGTAAAGCAGTGATACTTGAATAGTCAGGTCAATGATTCCAACCAGGAAGGACACCTACAGTGGTAGCGTGGCATTGTGGCGCTATGAAACATTCCTCCCACATAGAATTAGTACTTGTAATAGAATGAGAAAATGAGATTCAGCGTTGTGATATTTCCTGTGCTGACAGCACATTGACATTGAGGGCATTGATGGAATTTGTAAGCACTTACTGAGAAATGAGGAAGCAGTGAAGTTGAAAGAGTTTGTGAACACACAGGTAGATTACTGCAAGTTATTAGGAGGTATTTTGGAAGGACAAACCTTTGAAGAGTTAACCCTTTAGGTATTGTTTGTGTGATAATATTTTAAATAAAATGTCATAATGAATTTCATGTCATATGTTGCAACTTAGTAAGACACAACGGAACCGCCGGTGTCAGAGAAGATAATCTCGGCCGGTACTGTAGTACCGGCTGGATGACCTTCGCTGCCATGGAATTCGGATGCGGGCGCATCCATGCGCGCCCACATTTGAATTGGACGCTGCACACAATGGAGTGTGTTGCCGGAGCCGCACGCTCCATTGTGTGCACTGACAAGTTTCTTGCAGCCGCTATTCACTGAATAGCGGCCGCAGAAAACTGACATGTCAGTTTCTTGCGGCGCTGCTAGGGATTCTGGGCCGGAGTGTATTCGGGGATTTACGAAGTGTACACCAGGGAGAAGGTGCAGATTCGCCACTTCTCCCTGGCATACGCCTCTCGTACGCTCCACTGGCAGAGCTTGCGGGGCATGATAAGGCGGGGAGCAGGCATGGCCTCTTAATGTATCCTGCCAGGGAAAGGGGGCAGGGCCTAATATACGATTGGCGTACTTGTATGCCAGTCTTCGTAATTCCCCCCCTCCCCCCACTTCGGCTGGGATTCCATAGAAGGCAGCACTACCAGTGGCGCCGCAATGATGAGGCGACCTGAGTCGTCTGCCTCAGGCGGCGCCACCAGCTGTTATCATGGGGGCGGCCAGTGGCGTAGCTACCACGGTCGCAGCAGTCACCGCCGTGACCGGCCCGCGAGGCCCCCCCTTGCCACTGAACTGATCCCATCCCACTCCCTCTTGTGACCGCAAGCAATGTTTTGCCTGCGATCACAAGAGGAGGCTGGGACGGCCCCCAGCTGACTTGCAGGGCTGGGAGCATCTTGAGGGCAAAAAAACAGGTCCCGCGAAGCTCGGCCCCCTCCGCTGGAAGCCCCGCCCCCCAGCCGCGGTAAGCCCGCCAGCGCGCGTGACAAGAAGACTAGAGGAACCATTCAGGTGAGTAAAGATTTGGGGGGGTGTAGTGGGGGTGTAGTGGTATGAGGATGAAGGAACAAGAGGATGATGGGGGTGTAGTGGTATGATGAAGGAACAAGAGGATGATGGGAGGTGTAGTGGTATGATGATGGAACAAGAGGATGATGGGGGTGTAGTGGTATGATGAAGGAACAAGAGGATGATGGGAGGTGTAGTGGTATGATGATGGAACAAGAGGATGATGGGGGGTGTAGTGGTATGGTGATGATGATGATGGAACAAGAGGATGATGGGGATGTAGTGGTATGATGATGATGATGGAACAAGAGGATGATGGGGGTGTAGTGGTATGGTGATGATGATGGAACAAGAGGATGATGGGGATGTAGTGGTATGATGATGGGACAAGAGGATGATAGGGGTGTAGTGGTATGGTGATGATGATGGAACAAGAGGATGATGAGGGGTGTAGTGGTATGATGATGATGGAACAAGAGGATGATTGGGGGTGTAGTGGTATGATGGTGGAACAAGAGGATGATGGGGGTGTGGTGGTATGATGATGGAACAAGAGGATGATGGGAGTGTAGTGGTATGATGATGATGGAACAAGAGGATGATGGGGATGTAGTGGTATGATGATGGAACAATAGGATGATGAGGGGTGTAGTGGTATGATGATGATGAAGGAACAAGAGGATGATGGGGATGTAGTGGTATGATGATGATGAAGGAACAAGAGGATGATGGGGGTGTAGTGGTATGATGATGATGATGATGAAGGAACAAGAGGATGATGGGGGTGTAGTGGTATGATGATGAAGGAACAAGAGGATGATGGGGGGTGTAGTGGTATGATGATGGAACAAGAGGATGATGGGGATGTAGTGGTATGATGATGATGATGATGATGATGATGAAGGAACAAGAGGATGATGAGGGGTGTAGTGGTATGATGATGATGGAACAAGAGGATGATGGGGGTGTAGTGGTATGATGAAGGAACAAGAGGATGATGGGGGGTGTAGTGGTATGATGATGAGGGGTGTAGTGGTATGATGATGGAACAAGAGGATGATGGGGGTGTAGTGGTATGATGATGGAACAAGAGGATGATGAGGGTGTAGTGGTATGATGATTAAGGAACAAGAGGATGATGAAGGGTGTAGTGGTATGATGATGAAAGGGCAGGAGGATGAAGGGGGTGGTAGTATTATGATGGAGGTGTTTGTAGTATGATTATGAAAGGGCAGGAGGATGAAGGGGTAGTAGTATGATGATGGAGGGGCAGGAGGATGAAAGGGGTAGTAGTATGGTGATGAAGGGGCAGGAGGAGGGGACAACATGGGGGGCATCTGTAAGGGGGATAAAATGGGGGGCCATCTATATGGGGGATAACATGGGGGGCATCTATAAGAGGGACAACACAGGGGGTCATCTATAAGGTGGAAACATTGGGGGCCATCTATTAGGTTGGGGGGTGTATACAATAGGGCATGCACAGAGGGGGGCATGTACTGTAAGGGGGGTCACATAGTGTCAGGGCTACCTAATAAATGAGGGTGTAAAGGGGACAGTACAGATGTGCAGTTTTTAGAGAGATGAGGATGGTGTCAGTGTGAGGAGCCTAATATGTCTGTCTGGCAGATTTTGTGGATTCGTGGCCCAGAGAAGTTCTCATAATGGCCCAGGGCAGATGGAGAAGATGAAAAGGGAAGAACTCCGATCAGAGAAGACGTCCCCTGTGAGTCACTTGATATAACTGCACTGTTATGTATATGGTGTATAGATCCTGTGTACAGTGCGTCCACCTCTATATGACTGTATGAAGTGATATTGGTCTATGTACAGAGGATTATATTCAGTAGCAGCGGTGGTGTTAGTCACTATGAGGTGGTATTATTTGTTACTTGTTATCTGGTACTGTGTTTTATTGGATTTAGTATACTGGATTTGGTCAGTAACAATATGGTGGTGATGGTTGTGGTGTGGCGGTAATATTTCCCCTTGTGTACTGGTAATATTGGCAATATTGGTCTCAGTAAACAGGATTTGTTTAGTAACAGTATGGCGGTGATAATATTTCCTGTATACTGGTATTATTGGTAATATCAGTCTTGAGATATATATATACCAATAGCATCGAGAAAGGGGGGGCCCAAGTTGAACTCTTGCACCAGGGCCCAAGAGACATTAGCTACGCCCCTGGGGGCGGCATTCAGTGGCAGATTATAATATGGGCGGTCGGGCGGCCGTCCACATTATAATCCGCCACTGATTGTACCATGTACCGGAGACCCCCGCGCCCGGACAGCATCTGTAATTAGATGCTGGGAGCGGGGGAGACTGTATTCATAAGCGCCGCGCTGTAATGAATCAGCCGCGCTTATGAATACAGTCTCCCCTGCTCCCAGCATCTAATTACAGATGCTGTCCGGGCGCGGGGGTCTCCGGTACCGGCATTCCACGTGGGAATACAGCCTTAGTCCCCCGGCTGATGTGCGGCTGCCCGGGGTGTCCCATCCTGTCCCCGGCAGCGCGCGCATCAGAGAGCTCCCTGTGCGCCGGAAGTCACAGCCACAGGTGCACGGGGAGCTCTCTGATGCACGCGCTGCTGGGGACAGGACGGGACACCCCGGGCAGCCGCACATCAGCCGGGACCAGACCAGAGAGGCTCAAAGGGGGAACGGATGGCCGGTGAGTTGTGTGCTGTTTTTTGTTTTTGTTTTATCTGCTGTGCAGGGGGGGACCATATATAAGGGAGAGGGGGACCATCTATAAGGGGGGGGGAGAGGGGGATCATCTATAAGGGGGGGGGACCATCTATAAGGGGGGGCAGAGGGGGACCATCTATAAGGGGGGGGGAGGGAAGAGGGGGACCATCTATAAGGGGGTGGGGAAATAGGGGGACCATCTATAAGGGAGGGGAGAGGGGGACCATCTATAAGGGAGGGGGGAAAGAGGGGGACCATCTATAAGGGGGAAAAAGGGGGGCCATCTATAAGGGAGGGGAAAGAGGGGACCATCTATAAGGGAGGGGGAGAGGGGGACCATCTATAAGGGAGGGGGGAGAGGGGGGCCATCTATAAGGGAGGGGGGAGAGGGGGACCATCTATAAGGGGGGGAGAGGGGGACCATCTATAAGGGAGAGGGGACCATCTATAAGGGGGGGGGAAGAGGGGGACCATCTATAAGGGGGGGGGGAGAGGGGGACCATCTATAAGGGAGAGGGGACCATCTATAAGGGGGGAAGAGGGGGACCATCTATAAGGGGGAAGGGGGACCATCTATAAGGGGGGGAGAGGGGGACCATCTATAAGGGAGAGGGGGCCATCTATAAGGGAGGGGGAGAGGGGGACCATCTATAAGGGAGGGGGGAGAGGGGGACCATCTATAAGGGAGGGGGGAGAGGGGGGGCCATCTATAAGGGGGGGAGGGGGGCCATCTATAAGGGGGGAGAGGGGGGCCATCTATAAGGGAGAGGGGACCATCTATAAGGGGGGGAAGAGGGGGTCCATCTATAAGGGGGGAAGAGGGGGACCATCTCCTAAAAGATCAGCACCCTCCTCTCCTGACATCCTCTGTGCTGCTGGGACTTCTCCTATAGGATTAGCACCCTCCTCTCCTGACATCCTCTGTGCTGCTGGGACTTCACCTATATGATTAGCACCCTCCTCTCCTGACCTCCTCTGTGCTGCTGGGACCTCTCCTATAGGATTAGCACCCTCCTCTCCTGACCTCCTCTGTGCTGCTGTGACCTCCCATAGTTCATCCTATAGTTCGCCTCGGGCAGCAGAGAGGCTAGAATCCCCCCTGAGCACTACGTAAGTCACTTATTAATCACGGCCGTTGTTGCAAATCGGCAACAACGGCCATGATTAATACGTAACTTACGTAGTGTGAACATAGCCTCAAGATGTGAACTTCAGGTTTCTATATGAATATTACTGGCACTGAAATATAAATGTTACACTATAGGTAATATACATTGATGGTTACACTTTAGAATCATGATAGTTTGCAGAACGATGGATGCCATATTACTAAAATTACTTTACGGTTACATTCACACTGAGAAAAACAGGTGGAAATTCCAATCGGAATCCTCGCTGTGGTTTCTGCTCGGAATGCTGCCTGCCTCAGTGTCTCACTGTAATCTGTTGTGCGCCGCCACTCTCCACTCAAAGAATTGACATGTTGATTCTTTGAGCGGAGGGCGGAGGCGCACAACTGATTACATTGAGACACTGAGGCAGGCGGGATTCTAAGAGGAGTCTGCAGTGTTTTTTTTTTTTTGTTCAGGTGCATATGGTCAGGCTAATATCTAGAGATCAGTGAGCATGCTCTAATGCATGATAGTCCTCTAATGAATCTGCATCTCTGCATCTCTATATCCATGGAGACCTGACCTTTCGGATAAGCAAAAGATCTCTGCTGATCCAAAAGGTCCAATCATTATAAACCACTGTAAACCACATGGAGAGGAAGCAAAGAAAGTACACTTTCAATCTGTCTTCACTATCCCATTTCAGCTAAACAACGTCTGAGGTGGGACTAAGCCACCTAAGATGCTGATTGGCTGAGGGACAACAGTAAAGACAAATACAAGACTGGAGCGGTAAGTATACTTTCCCCGATCTCCTCCCCATCAACAGAGCACAGTCAGGCTCCCAGGGAGTTAAAGGGGTTATCCAGCGCTACAAAAACATGGCCACTTTTCCCCCTCCCTTGTCTCCAGTTCAGGTGTGGTTTGCAATTAAGCTCCATTTACTTTAATGGAACTGAGTTTCATAACCCCACCCAAACTGGAGACAACAGTAGGGGGAAAGTGGCCATGTTTTTGTAGCTCTGCATAACCCCTTAAATATAACCCCCTAGGGGGAAAGACTGTCAGTCTCAGACTAACCAGGTACCCTCCGCTCTGCCGAGTGGGGAGGCTCCTCATGAAATATTCATGTCTCCCACTGCTTTCTATGGGGCTCATTGCTCAAGTTGAGCACTCAAGTATTGAAAAATACTCCAGTTGAATAACAACAATATTCAGATTTTCGCTCATCTCCGCTAATCTTTAGATGCAACAACAATATGTCTGCCCCCCAAAACATGGAAAGAAAATAGAATATATATGCAATCACTATATTTTTCATACCAACTTGAAATGGTGCTCTGGGGACATATTTTTTACTCTCTGGGAAGGCACTTTTCAGGCTTCTCAAACCCCATGACATCTGCTTCATAGAGCAAAACTTTATGATTCATTTTGATGGGGCTGACATTGAGGGTCCCATAGAAATCAATAGTAAAAGTGATTCTCAGTCCACACCGTGGACACTGTGGCATTCGGCAAGTCGGAAGGGTGATCACATGGTATTACAGCCTAACTATCAGGGATCCTATTGTGAAAATAAAGCCACCAGTAAGGTTATTACCACCATGTTTTTTTTTTTTTTTAGCTTATCCAGATTATGCCAAATTTTTCCCCAGAGTTTTGCTTAAAGAGTTACTATCGTGATTATTATTATTATTATTATTTTTTTTTTTTGCAGAAATCAATAGTCCAGGCGATTTTAAGAAACTTTGTAATTGGGTTTATCAGGCAAATATGCAATTATCTGCACTTAAAAAGCCTTCCCCCAGGTCCCCTCCTCTACATTCTGTCATTCACTGCTCAGAATCAGGAAATCTCAATCAGATGCGTCCTGTCTGTTCTATGAAGAGTGGAGGGGGGAAAAGAGACGGAGGAGAAATGTCACCAGCAGAAAACAGAGAACAAAGGATTCCTCAGCGGGGGAGCTATTCAGAGTGCTATTCAGAGGTCAGAGAGGTCAGTGGCGACATCAGAGGAGAGAGGACAGAGGGTAATGTAGCTTTTAATGAACTCTTTGTTGTCCTGCTTTGGTGTCCCATTTCCCTCTCTCTATAGGAGAACAATGAAAACAGGGGTGAGAGCTTCAAACTGCTTTTTCATGATAAAAATAAATTTTTCGGCTAATAAAACCCAATTACAAAGTTTCTTAAAATCGCGTGGACTATTGATTTCTGCAAAAAAAAAAATTTCACAACAGTGACTCTTTTTAAATAAAAACAAACAAAAGTGATACATTTGCTTTAAACTTTGCTTCCAACAAATGTTGGGCTTCTTACCTTTACACACAGGCCTGTGGTCACTCCAGGCGGCAAACACGTCTGCAATCCTTTGACAAGTGATTTTTTTTTCACCTTGAAGAACATAGTCTTCATCGCAAGAAAAAAGAACGGTTGCACCGAGGCTATAACAAAACATAACAGGACACATTATTATAGAATAAACTAGTTACTTAGTGTTTAGTTGTGAGAATTCGGATTTTCCAGGAACAAAACAATTGATGGCCATTGCACACAATAGGGTATCAGCTGGAAGCAGTTGATTCTGTTACCTGTTAAGTGGTTGTGCCGAGCAACTGCAGCTCAGATCCTGTCCAGGTGAGGTCCAGGTAAGCTGCAGTAACTAAGACTGGCCACTACAAAGTGAACAGAGCCAAATGCTTCTGGTACCACTTATGACATAGAGCATGGGTCTCCAAACTGCGGCCCTCCAGCTGTTGCAAAACTACATTTCCCATCATGCCTGGAAAGCCAAATCCAAAGCTTTAGCTGTCCAGGCATGATGGGAGTTGTAGTTTCACAACAGCTGGAGGGCCGCAGTTTGGAGAACCATGACATAGAGCGTGTTCTGAACAGCCGTGTACCAAAGGTTCCAGGTGTTGGCGGCTTGACAATCAGCGATTGATGGCCTATTCTATGGGATAGGATATCAACTGGTTTTGCCGGAAAACCCCTTTTAAGTGATGTTGTTATTCAAGACATTTTATTGTGTTTATTTATTTTTTCTAAACCCCTTCCCAACACATGATGTACTGGTCATGGGAGTCAGTGACTACTCGCATTATGATGTACCGGTACGCCATAATGCTCAGGGGCTCTATGAAGTAAGCTAAGGAACTGAGGTCGCTTCAAAGAAAGTGAGAACCGGCTGCTATCACAGTTGACAGGTGGGAGCAGCTATTAACCCCTTAAATGTCAAATGTCAGTCTGGTCATAGAATCTACTTCAGACAGACTCTATAAAACTACAGGTCATGCTGCAAATAAAAAGTCCTAAAAAAAAAAAAGTCCAGAAAAAAAGAGTTATAATAGTACAGTATAAAATAATTATTTTGCAAAAAAAAAAAAAAAAAGATCCATGGCTCCTAGAAGACAAGGAGGGAAAAACAAAAATGCAAAAACAGGCTGCGTCATGATGAAGTTGGACCTAGTGTGTATAAGGCTAGGTTCACACAGCATCTTTTTTTTTTGCCGTTCGACTGCCGTCTTTTTGGACGTCCGTCGTTATGAGGCCAAATAACGTTCATTATTTGGAAATCACGGATATCATTGTAAAATAAGGGCCAAAAAAGACGTTGTGTGAACCTAGCCTAGAAGGACTGAGATGGTAAGCCAGATAAATGTACAGTCAACAAGGGCCAAAACCAACTTGGGCTTAAAGTAAAAGTCTGCACTTCATGATTCTAAGTTTCCATAAATGTTAAATTAATATAGTAATTCTATGGAAACGAGCAATAAACCTAAATGAAGTTTTTCCTCAGTGTTAATATACACCCTCATATACCACAGTAGGTTTGCGGCAATGTTTCTGTAGCTCGGGAACATCACCAGGCATTAACACTTACCTCTAACACTATTCAGTGATGTACAGGCTGGTCTATAGTGAATGCATTGCGGGCACGCAGCCAATAGTTAAAGGACCTGCTCTAACAGTGTTTTACATTTATGCGATGTTTCTAATCTCCAACGACCGTGCATTAAATTGTATGATTTCATATAAATATGCGGCTCACACGAGAAGTCAATTTAATGAAATCTGATTGTCTGAGCAGTTCAAAGTGTGATTTGATTTAAATGTAACACTTGACTCCGTATGAAAGAAGGAATGGCGAACCCCGGCCAATCAAAACAATTAGCCTTTGTACTAAAGCATGCTTTCGAGGAATTGGTTAAAGGACACCTGTCATTATTTTTATGCTGCCAGAACCCAAGTCATTGGTGCCATTTTTGACAGCTTCTTCCTGCCCCATCCGCCTAGATCTCTCCATGTTTCAGTGAAGGAGAACTCTATCAATCCAGGCTGATGGAGTACAGAGAAGCCACCATGTTGTTGAAACCTTGGTGGATCTTAAGACTGTCTAGTTTAAGTCTGCACCATGCATAAGTTTTTTTTTTTTTGTAATGGCAAAAAGGATGTGTGCAGAAACTAGCTTCTCCTCTCCGCTGTCCAGACGGCCCCCATGGAGTTAAAGTGGAGCTGTCTGACCAGGGATCAATGTGAACCTGGGAGTAAAATGCTCTCCCTCACACTTAAGAGTATGCTCGCACTAAGCAAATTTGGCGGAATTCCAACATGGAATCCCGCCTGCCTCAGTGTCAAACAACATCTCTATGAGATGGCTTGTGTGCCTCGGCTCTCTTCTGAAAGAATTGTCTTGTCAATTCTTTGAACGGAGGCACGCAAGCCCTCGCATAGAAAAGCCATTTGACACTGAGGCAGACGGAACTCCATGGCGGAACTCAGATGTGTGAACATACCCTGGCTCGTTCTACTGATCGGTGGAGCCGCAGCAGTAAGACCAACACCAATCTAAACTTTTCACATTTTTATTTTATTACAGTGCAATTTCAATATACCAGCTACAATCCATTGAAGTCATCTAATAGACTAAGGGTGATAGTTATTTTTTATTCTGTTTATCTGTTTGTTTTTTTCTTTTTTGGTGCAAGATTAATAGGACCCTACTGTCACTATAATTTGCCTTTGTGGCAGTAGAGCCACATAACTTATATCAGTCACAATGAGTTCATCTATCTATCTAGAACAAGTTCTGCAGGACATCGGTAATAAAGGGCAGGAACCTGTGTTTATTTATCCATAAAAACAGTGACATTGCAACATTTCTATCTATGCCCTATGTATCTATCAATCTTTCTGTTTGTCTGTCATCTATTATCTATCTATCTATCTATCTATCTATCTATCTATCCATCTTTCTCTTTCTCACTATCTAGTTGTATGTCTGTCTATTTCTTTTTCCTCTTTCTTCTCTACCAAGAATATTCTCCATCAGATCTACTGCCTATTAAAGTTAGCATATGAATCCATCAATGAGTAAGCCAACCTGAAAAATATTAATCAAAAACTTCACTCAAAAAGTATGAATGCCCATTCTCACCAAGGATCTTTCATCCCTAGTTGAAAAGCTGAAATAAAATCCAACCTGACCAATTTCACCTGCTAATAGGAAGAAAGAGTTGAAAAAGTCTATGAAAGCCAAGTAGAATGCAATTTCTACAGAGCCAAGAACCTTCTCATTAGGGAAAGTAATGTGAGTGCTTGTGACAGCGGAAAAATTACATTTCAAAAGTGATATATTAACTCAAAGAGCTAAGAGGGCACAGATAGTCAAAGATCTACCCTCTATCTACTATCTATCTATCTATCTATCTATCTATCTATCTATCTATCTATCTATCTATCTATCTATCTATACTACTAAACTCTAACTTATTAATAGACAGCTTACATAAGAAGGTGTACAATGGAAATGGAATTTATCATTCAAGATGTACAGATCTACCTAAGGTAACCCTTAGATGTAATTGTATTTTAATAGAAAATTATTTTGTAAATTAGAAATATCAGAGGAGCACCATTTGCTTCTGGCAAAAAAACATCAACAAAAAATAAAAAGTTTAGTAATAAAAGGTGGAGCGGAGAAATTGTCCTTGTATTGGTGGTTAGTATTTAGATAGGATTCCATTAATACATGACATTAGCCATCTCTATTCTCTTTACTTGGATTGAAATTTTACCTAAAATTTGAGCCTATTCTTTTGCCATTTTCTGGTTCTCCCGGATCTGGACACATATTTGATGCTTGTTTTATACCTCCCTCATTTACTGTAAGAAAGAAAATATAGTTTTAATAAGACATGATACATGGTAAGACGTAAAGGTTACAGTATATATGGTTCATGGTAAAGTACTTTGCACACGTCAGAAGATCGTACACAGGGAAAAGAAGACAAGAGTCAGTCCATATAAATACCATATAATTGTTGTATATAGCACCATATCATTATAACCACAATAATATTTGGGATGCAGCACGATTGTTTAGAATTAAAATGTGAAAATTACGTTTTTTTCCCCTAGAGAGAACAAATACAGTGACATATATTTACCTGATTTTAGAAATATATTGGATTATAACTCCAAGCCATCATATAATAGAACCAAACACACTCACGCATGTTCATTTCCTTCTTTAACATTTCATTTATGGCTACGTACTTAAATTATTTCTCTGCAATAATTATAAAAGTTGTAACATACTGTAATATACTGTACATGCTTTAGAAAAATATACTCTTCAAATTTGCTTCTAATCCTTCATAACCAGCTAGATACAAACCAGGGAGCAACAGCCTTGTATATACAATAATGTTTAAAAAAAAAAAAAAAGTACACACATTTCCCAACACCAGGAAAAGTTACCCCTTGTTCATTGCGGAGACGGTCTCGTTTCCAAGCTTTAGATTGTCGTACACAATTCACAGATTCAAAAACCTAATTTTTGCTCATTTATAAGCACTATAGATAATACATGGATGAATATATATATATATATATATATATATATATATATATATTAGAAAGATAATAGATAGATAGAAAGATAGAGGGGCAGAACTACCACTGTAGCAGCTATAGCGGCTGCTAAGGGGGCCACATTAGGGGGCCCAGTGGCCTGCTCAGCCCTGCAGCGACCATGCGTACTTCAACCGGCCCCCCAACCCCACTACACTAGGAGTCCAGCACCTCAGATTCCACTTCTAAAAAAAATTAAAAAAATTTGAGGAGCTTTTTGGCCCCATTCACACTTTAGGATTTAAAATTGGTTTGAGTGCCAACAACAATCTGCACCCTATGGGGGAGATTTATCAAAGGGTGTAAAATTTAGACTGGTGCAAACTACCCACAGAAACCAATCACAGCTCAGCTTTAGGCAGTGCTGAAAGGAAAGCTGAGCTGTGATTGGTTGCTGTGTGCAGTTTGCACCAGTCTAAATTTTAGACCCTTTGATAAATCTCCCCCTATGTGTGTAGATGAGGATTCCAGAACAACGTTCACAGGCGAAGGATCGGGGCTTTGACATATCCATGGCTATGACTCGAAACATTAATGCTTAAAACACATCCACAGTTATTTTTACCATAAGCGCTGGATATGTTTTTTGCTTTTCTTGAAGAAAAAAAAATGCGTTGTGGAAGTAGGAAGTATGATATTTTTTCTGTGATCTCATGACAGAGCGGAGGATTATCCCTCTTAAATGACAGTGAGGCTAATTGCTGTTCAGGCCCACGGCCCTGCAAACAATAATTTCATGGTACATTTGCAGAAAAAATTTGAAAGTGAACCTTAGATTCCTGTTACAGAAAGACATATCAGATTTCAGAAGAAGAAGTGAACATAGCCTATCCTACAAGTCTGGAACTAATATTTAAAGGGATACTCTAATCTTAGAACGTTATGGCATATTTGCGGGACGAAAATGATAGTCTCCTCCTCTCTTATTTGGCGGCTTTCATTAGCCCATACACATGCGGGAAAGGGGCTGGCACATAATGCTATGCCGCAGCCATGTTGGCTACTAACAAAGCAGTGATTAGCCAGCTGCATCAGGTGACCTGGGTTTATATAGACTGATACTCGATTCACTTGCGGTCTGTTAGCTGACAAAACCTGCTGGAGCAGGGACATGACAAGTGTAGGGCTTACTGTGCTTAGTAAGGTAGGTATTACAAAAAAATAAATAAAAATAGTCCTTCTCAGCAATAGTAGTCTGTCAGTGTGACTAAAGAAAAAAAAAACATTCCATACCATATACAGTACCAGTACTATATGGAAGAGTCATAGTGGTATACAGCTAGTTATGGCCAGTAATCTAGTTCTCTCCTGTGCTTGGCTCCAATACTGCATGTATAACTCTGCGCTAACAAGCGTCTAAATCGGGGCCATCCCCTACTGTTTGTTAGCATGGAAAACAGTGGTTCACCCACAGCGGATCTATATTAGTATTCCAAGAATAATGCCTGGAGGTGTTCAGGAGTATAACCAGGAGATCTTGTAGGAGTAACGTTAGAAGGCGTTCTAAGGGTAATGCCAGGAAGTTTTGCAGGAATAATGCCGGAAGTCCTTGTAGGAGTAATAATAGTTTGATTGGTTCTGGGCACAGCTATTTTGTAGTCCTGCAGCACAGGCCGGTCTACATCTCATCCAAAAGTCCTTTTAATACAGCAGCCTGGGAGTCTTTGTTGCATTGATACTTGCTCCCCCTGCAGTGCCAGTTCCATTTCCATGGTGTTTCCATCCCTTTCTGAGGTTTTCCAGCTGCCTCCCCTCTGCCAAAGAGTAGGCCCCTGAAAAAATGCTCTAATCTCCAATTTACTTTAATGGGGTTCGTTACTTGAATCGAGCACTCGAGCATTTGGAAATACTTGACACACGAGCATTCAAGCATTTTTGTGCTTGTTCATCTCTACATTTAATTAATTAGACTTAATTAGACATAATTATGTAACCAAAGAAACACACAGCTGCCAAAGCGTTAACACAGCCTAAAGGGGCATCAATGCTTAACTAGCAATGTGACTTTTATTCAGAGAACCAGTGAGGTGGTCGGTGGTCGGTAGTGGCTGGGAGGTGGCTCCAGTTAAATGTTTCCAAATGTAAAATAATGCAGTTGGCCAGGAGGAATTCTCTGAGTATTATATCAGCAGTTCTGTGTTAGCAAAGACTTCAGAAGAGAATTATTTAGGGGTAGTGATTTGTGACAGCCTTAAAATGCGTCACCAGTACAGCTGGGTGGTAAGGAAAGCAAATCTTATGCTGGGCTGTATAGCTAGAGGTATAACCAGTAGGAAGAGGGGGATTGTGATCCCGCTGTATAGAACTCTGGTGAGGCCACATCTGTAATACTGTGTCCAGTTCTGGAGACCTCACCTTAAAAAGGATATTGATAAAATAGAAACGATGCAAAGACTAAATAACACTGTTTACACTGTTTGCAAATGGTAACCAAAAGCCTCATTATTTTGAGGGAATTTGTTTAGCAGCTGGGAGGGCTGCTTTTAACTATTTTCATGTCTGTAGTGGATCTACATCTTGCCATTGCGGTGAGCTGTTGCATTTTTCTGTGTTATTGTGTTTACAATTTCAGCCATAGCAATGCGCTCCTGCCTAGTGTGAATGGTGTTCTAGGAGAGCTGACCAAATTTGTCTTTTTTTCTGTGTTCCAGATGGGGGGAGTGGCTGACTCTACTTGGTTGTGCACTCCACCTATCCCACCCAGGTGGTGCGATTATTTTTGCAGGTATAAGACGGATCTTGCATGCCAAGAGCATAGGCGTATTATACGCCATGGAGAGGCCATAGTACATTGTAGGGTCTGCCCCGATATGAGGCTACCTTATCGTGGTGGGGTGGTTTACACTGTTTGCAAATGGTAACCAAAGGCATCATTATTTTTGTGGGAATTTTTTTAGCAGTTGGGGGGGGCTGCTTTTTACTATTTTTATGTCTGAAGTGGGTTTACATCTTGCCATTGCGGTGAGCTGTTGCATTTTTCTGTGTTTTTGTGTTTACAAAGACTAAATAAGGTTCAGGAGGGAAGTTTTTTTTTTTTTGTATTTTTTTGTAGAAAAAACGGAAGTCAAGAACAAGAGGACACAGTGAAAGGTTAGTTGGGTAAAAGATCAGAAGCAACATGAGAAAATATTACTGAAAGAGTAGAGATGCTTGGAACAATATGCCAGCAGATATGATAGGTAAATCTACAACAACTGAATGAAAATGTGCCTAGTATATACATATATCTATCCTAAGATAATAAGGAGGGAAATACTAAAAAAATAAAAATAAAAACTAATAGATTTCTGCAGTGAGCGGGAAAATAACTGACAGTTGTATGATCATTCAGCCGTCAGTTATTGAAGATGGTGCATGCTTGCTCAACACTAGTCCACAGCAAAGGCATGCTGTATATATGATCCTGATATCCTTTGCCTATTATTTTGACCCTGATTCTGTCTATCGTACCTTCTCTTCTATGCCCAACCCAGATTGCTGATCTCAAACTGGAGCAGCCCGCCTTTGGTCACCTGCCTGTATCTGACTACGCTCCAGTTCTGTCTGTCCATGACTCTCTCCTGGACCTTGACCCATCTTTTCCCTGGCCCATCGGTGTAATACTGCAGTTTCTCCTTGTCTGCAAGGGCTGCAGCTACCAACATTAGGACCTCTCTTGAGAAGCTACCTGGTACCCTCTAACAGCTTCCACATACTGGAATGAAATAAAGGGTGAAAAACTATAGGGTCTACCTACATCCAGACCAGTTGGGTCCAGACTCATTATTTGAGTTGCTTTATTTTCTACTTAGTATACAGATATATAAATATATATATATATATAAATATATAAATTATATATAATATATAAATATTCCATAGCAGCAATGCATTAACACTGTTATAGTGCAATAAAGCAATGTAGTAATGATAAACGAATGTATAACTTCTTAGACTGGTAATTCCCTCTATTATAAATATGAATAAAGTTTTCCAAAGCACAATTCTTCTGTATGTGAGATGGAAAACTTCAACGATGCCACCGAGACTTATTGCTTTATTTTTTTTCCTTCTATCAGACTGCTTGATAAATATGTGCAGGTATCTCTATCAGTCAACTGTGTAATGTTCTCTATGGCACTGGATAACATTACAGATGGAACAGGTAACGATTGAGGCTATGATAAAGTAGACCTATATTAGGCCAGTGACTATAATTAATATCTCTCTGTTGACAGATACTTATGAGAGTATTTATCAGGGGAGTCAAATTTTGCCCTTCATAACAGTCTCTGAAGATGGAAGGTGCTGGTTGTGACCAATATAATTAATGACAGTTCAGACCAGTATGCCAACTTTATCTCCGATGCCTACATTAATACACATGACTTCCGTGACTTCCCATAGTCAACAACAAATAGAACAAAAAACGTAACAAGTAAAGAACATGTAAAGAGATAGAAGGTGTGACCTCTTGCTGTGGCCTACTTCATCATTTACGGTGACAAATTTACTGGCTACATCATCATCTCCGCTCAAGGGACCTGGACTGAGCTCCAGCCATGGCATGTAATTTGTACACTTCAAATCGAGATGTCGTCTTGAGTCATATATACAGTACATGAAAGTTTCATATTTGGTGTAATAGGAAGGAAACAAAGAAAAATAAATTAATAAAAACAATTCAAAAAACGTTATAACTAGTGTTGAGCAATCTTGTCAATCTGGACCCTAACGTTCAGTATTTGATTCCCTGTGACTGCAGAAGGTGCATGCTGGACTAGAGCTGCCAGGAAAACAGATAAGTGCAACAAAAAGTGAAAAAAGCAATGGTACTCACAGATTTTTATTCTTCACTTTTTGTTGCACTTTTCTTTGTACGGACCTCAGGCTTCGTAATATCCCGTTAAAGGGGTACTCCAGCGGGGGGCACTTTTTTGCTCAGGTCCCCGGTTCCCGGACGCTTCCTGGTGTCTGACGTGGGCCCGAGACGATACTTCTCAGGTCCACTCAGCCAGTCAGTGACAGACGCTGGATCTGAGTGGATCTGAGTGGACCCGGGCACCGAAGCGCCTTGATGCGGGACGCGCTGCTGGAACCAGGGAGGTGAGTGCACGTCTTTTCCCCCAGCCACCTCCTCCACGGTCCCAGCAAAAAAGTGCCCCCCCTCCGCAGGTGTACCCCTTTAATGGTACCTTCGGCCCAGCAGTCCCGAATCCTTGTTGGCACCACTTCCCTACTCACCCACGACAGATCTCTCTTGAGATCTTGTACCCATGAGAGTGATATGCACAAAACCCAAGGGGCTTAAAGTTGAGCACACTTCCTTCCTTGGTTTTCCCACGGTGAGACACGAGATGCCGGTGCCCTTTTTTTTTTCTTTCTTTTACAGGAAAACATAGATACAGACTTATGCTATGTTCACGCTATGTACAACAGTGGCCATTTTTTGACACGGCCATTGTTCACAGTGTCATACAAAGGCCAGTGTTTTAAATTTTCCTGGGGCCCATACTACCATCTCAGCCACAGGAACATTATTTAAAGCCCATTCAAATCTGCCAGCCGTATAGGTGTGCTGGAAATCAATTAACTATTGATTATTGATTTCCATGCACAGTATGGCCATCATGACAGCCACCCAGTGTGTGAACTGTCAATTATTTTCGGCCGTTGTTTCCAAACAGCTGCTGACAGCCGTTGTTCAATACACTGTTGGAACAACAGCCGCTGTGTGCATTGATTTAAATGCAGCACATTTTTTTATGACTGTGCAGCTGAGACTAGGTCAGACTGTCCTGTCCAGTGAATATAGAATATTGCAGCTCACCCCCAAACTGCTCAGTGTATGGGGAAAGAGACAAAATTAATCAAAAATGAAAACAAAAAGTTTTAATTCTAAAAAATCTAGTTGAGCTCTAGATCAAGTCTGATTTGTGGCAAATAGATTGCCAAAGAGACTTGTTCATCTCTACCAAAAACATCACCTTGCTCTAACATAATAGAGTAACATCACACAGCTATTTGGGGAGAATGGTCTCCAGAGTGCATATATTGATACCCACCCTAATTTTGGTGATCATCAAGAAGGGGGCGGGGGTGTCGGGTCTCAAAGGTCTGACTTCTACTAAAAGTCAATCCTAAGTATAATCTATCAATTTCTTTTCCCAAAATCCCCTTTAGATAAATTAAACAAAAACATAAACATGCAAGAACTTTCTATTTTCCTACTTTTTTGATGGATAATACTGACTAATTACAAATTCATGACCCATTTACCGAGAAAATCTGTAGTGTTTTTGCTTAAATAAATACAAAACTTTGAATAAAGTTAAACATTAATAATTAACAAGTAATTAATATTAACAGAGGCAGCGGAGATTAAATAGAAAATATGAAAAGGGACAACTAGATTTCTGTACGAAAACATCTAGATGCATATTCCCTTTAAATAAATGAAGGGAAAAAAAAGACGTAACATCTACCCTACCCCTGTCATCATATCCATGATGAATAGACTGACAACAGCAAAATTTTTATGCAGTCGACCACTTATTTATAAGTTAAAGAGTTGACTACTCAAGTTGGCTTTCATTTAGAAGCCATGTCGGGCCATAATATGCCATAAAGACACACTTATTCTTACAGACTGACTCTCACGTGTAAAAGTATCTAGGAAATGGGAATAAGCCACTAGGTAGTATCCACCAACGAATATTAGAAAATCTAAATTGTGTTACATGAGATAATTATTGATATATATCAATTGTTTTGAACCTAGAAACTAGACATGAAAGGGGACATTTGTGGAAGTGACAGAGACATTTTAATTTTACTCTTTTTTTAAACTTTTCTTGTAAAATACTGTAAATAAAAGTAAAAGATATATCATGTGGCAGACTGAGGAGATAATACTTGTTAGGTTGTTTTAGTCATAAGAGAAATGTGAGAAATGTATATATAATTTCAGCGGGAGCTGAGCCCCCACCAGTACATAGTTAACAGAGACAAACTCTGTTCACACTTAACAGCCGGCTACTGCAATTGGTGGGTATCAGCTCCCTGCCAATCAGTGACTGAGAAGATATCCTGTGGATGGTCCAGTCCATTTTACCTTAAGAAATCAACTGTAAACTTTAGGTAAAAAGTGTACAAATTTTTCACAGCGCCACCACTGGTGAAATTAAGCATTTCCCAATGTTGAATTATATCAGTGGGCTCAATACAAAAAATGACAGATCCTCCAGAGCAAGACATGAGGTAAAGAGATGAATATCCTGAATAGGAATATATATATTCAGCATGTTCAGCATCAGCCTATATGATTTATAGGATAGACAAATTCTTAATTTTCATAAAATGTGATTGCAGATACATGTGAAAATTATTCGACAAGATTTAAGAGTCATCGGAATCTGGCCAGTAGAGAATTCCAGAAAAAAAAAACCGAAGCATTTCTGGGAAAGAGGAACCCTAACCATTCATCAATAGATGTCTCCTTGATGCAATATTGTTTTTCTTTAGACCACTGACTGCATGTAGAGAAAATGAAGTATTATGATGCATTGTTAGGTGTCGTTACAATTTGCATTAACAAGTGAGAACTTGGCAGCAAACAGGTTTTCGGGAGGCTTTAAAGTCAAGGTCAAATTACAAAGTCAAGGATGTAGTTGGAAACAAAACTTAGAGCCAGGCTTTCACTCACCTGTCACATAGGAATGGAAATCTAGAGCGCCTTTTAGACTTTACTGTTTCTTTTATAGTAAACTATGATTTGACGACAATGAAATTTGAAATAATTTGAAACCGCTAATTATTTCATAATAGAAAATTATATATAGCAACAGAGAGTGATATTGTAACTAGTGTTAACCCCCTCTTGCCTCTGCATTGTAAATTAACTTCACTGCAATCTATGCCTGAGGCTCCATGGGCGTTAAATTATGATGGAGGATGCCACAGGCACAGAAGCTGCGCCTGTGTCATCTGCAGGGGGCCCTGGCTGTCAGTGATAGCCGGGGACCTGCCACAGAGTCTTGCTCTGGTGCTGACCGTTAACCCTATATATACTGCGGTCGGCACGACCGCAGCATCTATAGGTCTTCAGACAGAGAATTCTGACTCTAAATAGGGATAATTCTCTGTCTAATAACCATTGGGGCTCTGTGATGTGACCGCAGAGCCCCGATGGTAGCCATGGACACCGAAAGCCTGAGGCTTCTGGCGTCCTGGCTACGGAGGCCGGCGGGGAAAGGTGGGAGGGAAGGCGAGCATGTGTCAGCAAGATCTGCCCCCTCCCCTCTCTCCCCTGAAGCTGTTACAGGCTTCTTAAATCATCAGGGGACAGAGGAGAGGGGGCAGAGCTATGGCCTTCAGGCAATGGGATCATTATGATCCCATAAGCTGAAGTCCCAAAATGACCTGGACATTGAGGTATCAATGACCCATGGACGTGAAAGGGTTAAGCGCGTTTTCTTATGCTAGCTGTTCACCCTACAGAGAAGTCTACACTAGGTTTGAGCTGTTGTAGACTTCTACTATGATTGTGTTACCAAAAATTACATGATATTTCCTGTAGTGTTATATACAGCCTAAGTCTGTCAAAAAGTCACAAATGTTTGCACAACTGACCATTGCACAATGGATTCTTAATGCCAGAAAGCTGCCGTTAGTCCTTGATAAATCCCACCAATGTATTTTATATGTGATCTCCCAGGGCTGGGCTGGATGACTGGTTATCCTCTGGATGGCAGAGTATGGGGCTTAATAACAGATCCATATTTATAACATTTAACAAGGCTTTAAGCAGAAAACAACCCAACTGGAAACTCAATTTAAAGAAGCTCGATGTAGAGAAGCTTATGTACAATAATAAAGGTGAAGTTTTTCATGTAGTTACAAAAATGAACAAGCACATGTTAACCATAGATGTAAAGTGAATAAATATTTTTAATGAACCCAATATATTCTAAGCTTAGACTGCTTCCAGTTACATTATAACAAATTATTTCCTGGCCTGTCATGTTTACTTAGTTTTTATTGTCTGGCACAATCACTATAGGATTGTAGACAAAGAAATAAAAAAAAAAATATATATATATATATGTATATAGAACTGCCCCCTGTGTGTGTAAGTCTGATCCATAGATGTATGCATTAACAATACAAGTACATCAGCTTATCATCCAGATACCATAGCATCCTACAGCTCAGTGTGGGGATCAATATCTTTGTTGTGTGGGACTCTTAATACATTCACTCCATAAGGATGTTTTGGTGTTTGTGAATAAAAAGAAGTTTTGTACAATTAAAAAAAAAAGAAAAATAATTATTTAAAAATATAAGTAAAACACAACAAACGATGAATTAATCACAAATTCCCCTTTGTTCCAATTTTTTTCCTCGTTTTTTTTATTTATTTTATTTGTTGCATCATCTAAAGTTGATTTCTTTTTTCTCTCTTTTTGTATATTTTTGAAAGTGTTTTTCTACCTCAACTTTTCCTGTGTCTCACACTATTTAATTTCCAGGCAACTTCTCTATCCAGCTGAGTATAAAAGTATCATGCTGTGCCTTACAGACAGGATACGCTGCTTTAACAGAACAACAAAACAGGGCACTCGTGGGTTTTTGGCTGCTTAGCGGTATCTACATAACAATATCATAAAACAAAGGAATGTTTTAGAGAACAATAGGCTTTTTATTTTTTTTGTTACAATGTGCCTAAAACATTTCATGGATCTGTCGCTGATACACCTGTAACTTCAGGAAATGACTAGAAATAAGACTGTACGCCTAAATCTTAAAATTATAGTGTTCAGTGCAAGGAACGAGAAAAAATCTTCCTAGTTTTATGACATGTAGCTTGAAACCTACTTATTCTGATTAGAAGGGTTGTCTAACATCATCAGATATATTATAAAAGTAAGTTTGATGGGACCCGACCTTGGCAATTGGATGAAACTAGAGCCTGAAGGACCTCTGGTTCCAATTCTTGGATGTTCATGCACTCTCCCCCTTCATACACTAGAAAGGAGCCATCAAAATAGCTGGAAATGTTAACATGTTCATTTTGATCCCCTAGTATATGTAAATTACACATGCTATAATATACTGTGTCCAGTCTGGAGATTCAGAATTACTTCTGTATGTTAGGGTCTTTTTACACTGTGGGGGACATTTACCAAACTTACGGCCAGGGCTTACACCAGGAGAAGGTGCAGGTTCGCCCCTATTCCCTGGCGTACGCCTGCCCGGAAAAGGGGCGGGGTCTAATTTAAGACAGGCATGTGAGTACACTGGTCTTCATAAATCCCCCTAATGTTTTGCAATGTCTTTGTGGAGTATATAACAGAGTAAGCTACCTATGTACAATGGACCTATTTTTATCTTTTGATCATTCGCAAATCGTTCGCTGTAATAAGAAATCATAGCTGAAACGTACGCAATAGCGACGACAAAACGACCACAAGAACAATCATAAGTAGCGATCATCATTCCATGTAATTATGCAAACGATTTTGGGTCGTTTGCCATACTGGTTTTTTTTAGATCGTTTATCGTTAATCGTCAAAAAATCGCTTGGTGTAATAGTACCCTAAAGGTTGCACATGAATAGAACAGGGCCAGCATGGGGAAGCTGGTACCAAGTACTCAGTAATAGACCAATGCCCTGTGCAGGAACCGGAGCGGGGTTCAGAAAAATGACCACGGCATGGCTTTCCCGTGCTGGCGCCGTTATATTCATATGCGACACTTAAAGTGAATGTACCTGATGCTACATTCGCTTTAAAGTAAATTCAAGAAAATGTAAGGGTGGACAAATCTGTGAAGAAGCTCACGCATACAGTAGTTACTATGGGGTTATATTATGTGAATGTTCTTAAGGCAATGTTCCCATGTCTTTTTCTGGCTGTTGGAGGCCAAATAACGCCCTTTATTTCAGAATGATGGACGTCATTTATACAATAATGACCATCATTATAAAATGGAAAAGACACGTAGGGGGGACATATCCTCTAAAATAAAAGGAGAAGTGCATTGGGCCTAGGATATGTTTTAGTTAACTTTAGTTTTATGTTAACGCTGCAAACTACAGTAGGTGCAATGCAGTGAGGTCCTGGAAAGGTACGGTGTGTGCCAAGTCATTTCTATTAAATGAATAGACAAATGAGATTATAAAACTGTAATAAAGTATAAATAGGATATCCTTGAAAACACCTTCTAACTATGGCAGTGCACTATACACTATAAGGCTTCATCCCACACCCAGCGATCTGCGGAGAACCCTAATTCATTGGCTTTTTGTGATTCCCGACACGCCACTTTTGTCTTTATCACCCAAGACAGAGAGATAATAAACTGTGCAAATATGAAGCTTTATTAGCTGACTCCATGTATATCATTTTCATGTGCTGGCATAAGCACAAATGAATGAATCAAATTATTTCCGACATTTTCTCATTATTATTCAGCTTGGATACAGTAATGTTGCTTGTATTAAAAAGACAGCATAATAAAGCGTAGTTACCAGTCGACGCACGTCCTGCGTCGTATATATTTGTATGTAATATGACTGCTTGCATAAAATGTTTATTTTACAGTAAATTTTACTTCGTATGCAAATATCAGGTGGTCATTTCTATTAGGAGTCGAGAAAAATGGAATGAATGGGTATCTAATATTAATGCAAATCAGTACGTATTTTAGCCAACTTTAACAACTTTAATAAAGCTCAAGATGCATCAGTTAAAAACTGATAACCCAAAATGAAAATATTCCGGGGTTTTAATTCAACGGTATTCGAAAAAGAATCTGTGTTGTACAGTATATTGGGGAAAAGGAAGCTACTAAATTGGGTTAAACTTAAAGGGAAGAAGAGTTGAACGAACTTTGAGCATGCCTATCGTCTATGGCTGTATCTATGTTTTTCAGACAGCCTTAGACATTCGAGGTTCGCTCAAGTTCACTCAACTCCAGAGGGAAGATCAGCAGAAAATTGTCTATCCCACTGACGTGTCTCTTTAACGCATCGGGCACTGAGGATGAAGGTGAGTTTCTTACCTATGGTAATGAGGTAGTTTGGTGCACTGGGGGTTGGACTACTGCTCTTAGTGCACCGATCCACCTTAATTATCAAGGGACAGGGAGGTTCGCTCCGGGTTAATAGGTGCAGTTGGAGCAGTAGTCTCACCCCCAGTGAGCCAAAATGCCTAATTAGCATACAGAATAAACTGCTAATATCATGGAATAAGAGCTGAGGATGAAGGTAAGAAGAAACTTACCTTTATCCTCAGCGCCCCGCACACTATAGGGACATACTGTATGAGACGGTTAGATGCTTCTTACTGAAAATTTCTCTTTAAGGCAGGGATGGGGAACCTTCAGCCCTCCAGCTATTGCAAAACTACGATTCCCATTACACCTGGACAGCCGAAGCTAAAACTTCGAAGGTTCTCCATTCCTGCTTTAAGGGAACACTCCATTCAAAAGAGATTTAAAGAAAAGTTGTTTTTTGGTGTTCTTTAAATCTCTGTGTCATGAGCCACCCCTTTACTCCCAGCACTTGGCATAATGCAATGTATGCACTTTCCACTTACTGTTTATTTAGATTCTATTATAGAAGTTTTTTTTTTTACAAATTTGTAGGCTACTTTTGGATAGTGTGCCTCTGATTAGACATTGTTAACTGCTGGGCATGTCTATGTGATGTACTCAAAAACATCTGGTTTAGCTGACAGTCTACTGAGAGAAGTAGTATGGTCTTATAACTAATTGGAAACCGTCTGGGTCATACTAACAAAGCTGCAGGGGTTTTGGGGCAGTGGTTATGTGAGGGCACACATACAGTATGGCGATCAGTAAAGCTGATAATATAATCCTTGTTCACCATCAACAGATGGCACACTGAATATGCTCTTCTCTCTCTGGCCAAACCATTTGTAAGAGTTTGGAAAAAAAAAAAAAATTGAATGTCACAGCACCCATTACATATCCTGCCATTGACATCCAGCCACTATCTACAGTACTTTATTTTCAATGATGCTGTGAACAAGAAACCTGAGCTGCTTTGAACTAGAACCTCATTGCCTTTAGGAAGAGGTCCAGGTTCTGTTCAGAAAGCAACACTAGTAGGGTTCAGGTATGGGGGCCAATTGGTGTGTTGCCTCTCATTGCTGAGTATTCACAGCAGGATAATGCTCTAGGATTATGCTCCACACACTGCCAGGGTTTCCTAACACTTCAATACTTCCTTAGGTTATATTCACACTACATAAGTTCCGCAGAAATCATAGCCTTTGTTACAAGGCTGAGGGAATCCCGGCCGAAAATTATATACATAGTATACACTCCGGCCGGGATTCCTAGCGGCGCCGCAGAAAACTGACATGTCAGTTTTCTGCGGCCGCTATTCAGTGAATAGCAGCCGCAGAAAACCCTATCAGTTCACGCAATAGAGCGAGTGGCTCCGGTTTCACGCTCCATTGTATGCAGTGGGGAGTTCTGATGTAGGCGCACACTGATGCGTCTCCATCAGAACTTAGCGGAGCTAAAAATCATCCGGCCGGTACTACAGTACCCGGCCAGGATGATCTTTTCTGAGACTAGCCATTCCATGACCCGGCCGGGTCACGGAATGGCCGGTCTCATACTACGTGTGACCATAGCCTTAGCCTGCTCAGTCAGCTGATTTATTAGCATTTCAGCATTTATAGTGACTTTTTCAACCTACAAATGTGCAGGATCGGCCACATCTGAAGGCAAATGTACCACAGGAAGCCATATGAAACCTATATCTAGGGTCAGTTTAGAGGCCTCCAACAGGGTGCTAGAACCAGGGGCCTCTTCTCTGTACACTCAGTGTATCAATGAGTGTAGAAACCAGGATACCCCTTTAGGCTGCGTTCACACTATGTATATTTCAGTCAGTATATGTATATTTCAGTCAGTATTTGGTCCTCATGTCAGGTCCTCATATTGCAACCAAAACCAGGAGTGGATTAAAAACACAGAAAGGCTCTGTTCACACAATGTTGAAATTGAGTGGATGGCCGCCATTTAATGGCAAATATTTGCTGTTATTTTAAAACAACGGCTGTTGTATTGAAATAATGGCAGTTATTTACTGTTATATGGCGGCCATCCACTCAATTTCAACATTGTGTGAACAGAGCCTTTCTGTGTTTTCAATCCACTCCTGGTTTTGGTTGCAATATGAGGACCACAATACTGACTGAAATATACGTAGTGTGAACCCAACCTAAAGATGGAAATTTCCATTACAGTGACCATGAGTATCCCCCCCCCCCCCGAACAAAGAATCATGAAAGTCTAAAATATAAAATTTTATGAGCTGCAATTCAGCATCAGATGATCATAAATTTATGAACATTGCCACTTACGAGAAGTATTTTTTTAATACTAGATCAATATGTCATTACCTAAAGCATACATCACATATCTTCACTTAATGCATTTGTTTTGTTCCATATGTATGTTATACAGCTGTACTCAGGGGGATAAATTATACACAGTTTGTACAAAAACAGTTTAAAAAGTATCTACAAACTTCAATGATGGGAAATTTTTTTCAAAATTGGAAGTGTTACTTATTTTTTTCTTTCTGTTGTTTCCAAAGTTTTTTCCCCATTAACCATTGGGGGTTATAAAAAAAGGGATTTGGGGTCTCTCATTGCTTTAACTGAACTCCTGAGAGCTATCTCCACAGTTCACAGCTATTTCTCATTCTCTATTTTAATAGCTAGGCAATTTGCCAGTAGCACACACATAATACAATAGGCTGGCATCATTCTGGGTTGATGATTTACAAAGTAAGCTGCCAGATATGATGTGTGTGTGTGTGTGTGTGTGTTGGGGGGAGGGTGTTATTGGTGCACTGGCTTTACATAGAGCTATGCGAGCAGAGAGGACAGAAACAGCAGTAGTACATTACAGTAGTACATTACAAGAACAGTTAAACTTGGCATTAGGAGGCTTCTGAAATAAAGCCTGTAAACTAAATTGGTGGGAGATAGGGAGATTAGATACAGAAGATATGTGTGTAGAACATGAAGGAAGTTGTTTCACTAAAACTGCTGCTGAAAGGAAAACCTTGATTTACCTTTTTAGTGACAGAAGCCTTTGGAGAATGGACACATCTTAGTGTTACAGAAGACATGCTAAGTCCCATCCCACTTCCTGTGTCTTGCTGTGTATGTTACTAGAGACAGAATTCCCCTAACAACAAACAATGGACAGCAGATTACAGAGAAGTGGAAAATCACCTGGAAGCCAAGATTTTAAGGCTGTTTTCCTGAAATAGTCATTTTTTTTTTTTTAATGAAGTGATCTAGAGTGAAATAAAAGTGATTTCTTTAATTATATACCACTTGAACTATTTTAAACTTAGGTAGAACAATGTTATTTTCTGTATTTACCTAGGGATCGTTTATTATTGTAATTTGATAATGGTGGAGTTGTCACTGATAGACAGGGACCATGTTATAGATCTCTGCACTGTAATCGATTGGAAGCAGCGCTATAGTATATGGAACTAAAGTCAGTAATTTTAGCCATACATAACCTGTGAACAGATGGATAAAAACAGTCAGGTATTCTAATTCTGGATGAACCCCTTTAAGGTAACACACAAAGCCTTGTGTGTGTAGAATGAACATCAATACATCGATTTTAATCAGCATGTAACTCGTGTGTGATGTTAGCACAATTTAGCTTAAATACTCCTAGAATAATCAGCACTTGCCTAAGGAAAGATCTGGATGTAAAATGTATATGCGCCGTATAAAACGAAATGACAGTAAAGACATTTGTAAAGTGCATATTAGCCATGTTTTTCTTCTTAAATTCGACAGTCAAGTGGGAAATCTATATTCCCATAGAGATCTTATAATTGACAACATAAGCTTGTTATACATAGCATGTCATTTTGCTCTTTTAGTACCATGTGCTGTTTGCCTATTTCTAAATGGATATTTTCCAGTTCATGAATTCAGATTACTGAACATGGTTATTTAGTTTCCTAAAATAGTGGGACATCAGAAGAGCGGTTATGTGTGATGAGACTGTATTAAGTAACACAGAGCCATTCTGTGATACGTGTTTAGGAAGGGTACGTTTAATCACTAAAATTAATAACATTACTGACAATATTTCAAAGCCTTTCACTTTTTTTTTATATTTCTTAAAAAATGCCTACATCCTCATATTTTTCGGGAATGTTGATTAGTTAAGTCCTTGGAAGTTGCTTGGTTAAATGAGGATGATCAATGGGTTTTCCAATTCTTAGTAAAATTCCTTTTCTTAAATTGTAACAATCATTCTTTGCCGGCGGAGCGATAAGGCTGGGTTCTCACTATGTTTTTTTTATCCGTTTTTTTGCAAAGTGTGTGCATCCGTTTTGATCCATTTTTTCCATTGACTTCCACTGACTTATAAAAAAGAAAAACGGATCAAAACGGATCCAGTTTTTTTAATAATGGAAGTCAATGGAAAAATGGATCAAAATGGACGGACACTTGCATCCGTTTTTTCTATCCATTTTTTTTTGCAAAAAAAACCGGATGAAAACGGATTGCAAAAACGTAGTGTGAACCCAGCCTAAGCTGTCAAAATCCTGCTGCCATGCTCCCTGTTAAGGCGAATTAGAGATGGAATTCTTCTGGCAGCATTGTAAACTGCATTGTATACATTGGCGCTGCTGGAAGAATTCCATCTCTGGTCCACACTTGAACAGGGAGTGTGGTTGCAGGACTTTGACAGCAAATCCTGCTGCCAGTGAAGAATGATAGCGGATAATGGAATTATTTGGTAATGAGCAGATTGCTGCAAAATAAATGTTTTTTCTTTCCATTTGTTACTTAGGATTTTACTTTTTCTTCTATACCTTGTATCTTCTTTTTTTCTATTCAATTTTTTTTTCTATAAATCTTATTGATCTTTAAAGCCTGGTACTCCAGGCTGGGGGGCTTTTTCAGCTATGAACGGGGAGGAGTTGGATGAGGGCAATGATGTCCTCTTACCTCCTTGGTTCCAGCACCGTGTCCTGGATCGTGCCGCTCCCGATCCGCGCTGCTCGGCCACTTCCTGGTCTCTGACGCGGGCTTGAGACATGACATTTCAAGTCTGATCAGCCAGTCAGTGGCAGGGGTGGAATCCCACCGCTGCCACTGACTGGCTGAGCGGACTTGAAATGTCACGTCTCAAGCCCCTGCAGAAACCAGGAAGCGGCCAGGCAGCATGCACCGGTGCAACGCGATCCGGCATGCGGCGCTGGAACCGGGGAGGTAAGGGGACGTCTTTGCCCTCATCCACCTCCTCCCCGATCATAGCCGAAAAAGCCCGAAATAGTTCTGCAATGAAGAAAGTTAATGTAAACAGTGTAAAATTCATAGTAATCCTACTTTACCCTGCAATAAAGAAATATGAAGATGGGAAACCAGGAAGTTTTCACAAGGCCCTTGGCTACTGGGAAACTCATCATCGCCATGCAAAACCTGAAGGGCTTTGTTGGGTTGACAAAAGAAGTTCTATTCTTTGTTAACCACTTAGGTGGTGCTGTCTGTACTGACCTTGGCATCTAAGGTGTTAAATGTTCTGAATCAGTCACAAGAAATTTGATTTACTGCAAGACACTAAACGGGACATCAGTTAAGTGCCTTATGCTACTAGACAGTAAAAAAGTGCATGCAGTGGAATACCGCCCCTTAGTAATTGCTGTACAAACAGGGAATAGTCATTAATGGGTTAACCATATTTGCACTCTACCTTTTTACCAGGATCAGGGAATACCAAAATATCTATCTATCTATCTATCTATCTATCTATCTATCTATCTATCTATCTATCTATCTATCTATCTATCTCTCTTTTGATGGCTCTATCTGTTTACAAGAAAAGCAACCTTGTTATATAAACCATGTATTTCTACTGTACACCATTTTCCAGTCATGTGAATGCAGCCAGCAGCATAATAGCTGTTTTCCTTCAGGTTGCCAAGACTACATCCCGGGACATGTAAATGTTTCTACAATAATTGAAGTTCCTTTATTTGTATTTTTAGGCTGGTTTCACACGCTGTAACTGTGCGGCTGTATTTTTTATGCGGCTGTAAATGTGCGGGTGAAACTACGGCCGTGGGAAAAAATAGACATGCGGCTCAAAACATACGGTCATTTACTTGGAAATCTGGTTCAACTAAAAATAACAAATAAAATGTTAAGAAAGTGATGGAAACACCTCTGGATGCATCTGGGAAAGCAGGGAACACAGTTTACATGACTCGCTATTACCGGGGTTTGCGATCCTCTGCAGTATAGCCGATGTCTCTCATGGTTAATATATTGAATTAATAAAACACATTTTCTGTCTAATAAAGTCCCTTTTATTGTTCAATAATTAAATGTAAACGATTCCATCATTTTGCAATTAAATATACTGTTAAAATAAATATATATATAAATAAATGTATATTTATATATATATTTATTTTTTGACAGTATATTTAATTGCACAATGATGGATTCGTTAGAATTAAATTATTGAACAAAGAAACTGTATTTATTTAAACGAAAATGTGTTTTATTCATTAAATATTAATTAGTACAGGAAGCTCTATAAGCCGGTAATTCATATGCCGGCAATAGAGCATTCTGTACTAATCATCACTTTACTTTAATGAAAACATCAAATGTTTCTTCTAATTATGTTATGACAATAACATTATTAGAAGAAACATTTAGAATTATATGTGCGCTCAGCTGATTGGCTGTTCGGCTGAGCGCACATATAAAGAGCCGGTCCGCAGTACAGTGACTTCATTGTGCTGCGGACCAGCGAAGAGGACACATCGGGGTGAGTATAGAGCTCTCCCCACCCCCTCCCCGGCACTGCACCCCTCCCAGCAAGGAAGGGGGGGTCAGTTAACCCCTTCCTTGCTGGGATGGGTGCAGTCTGACATCAGTCTGGCCCCCAGGGGGTTAAGGGGGATGCAATACATCCTCCCTTAACCCCTTGGGGGCCAGACTGTAAGCAGCGATCTGTAAAGATGCTGCATACTGTAAGGAGCACAACACCGCTCACAATGATGGGTGTTGTGCTCCTGTTTGTGTGTTTTGTGTGTTTCTCCCTTTTTGTTTTTCAGATATCGGTATCCTGGGGATTACGTCGGATTCCATGGACTACGTCGATGACCAGCGGTTGTTCTTTGAATTTTTTTTAATAAAATGGTCAATGAGGGGTGTGGGGGTGTTTTTATTTGAATAAAAAAATTTGTAAACTTGTGTCTTGTCTTTATTTCTTTACTTTATAGACTTAGTAGTGGAAGCCGTCTAATAGACGGAATCCATTACTAAGTCGGGGCCTAGTGTTAGCCGGTATAAAATGGCTAACACTAACCCCCCATTATTACCCCAGTACCCAATGCCACCAGGGGTACTGGGAAGAGCCGGGTGCCAGTGGTCCCGGAGCGTCAATATTGGCGCTCCTGGACCGGGCGGCAGCAGGCTGGTAAGATTTAGGCTGGGGAGGGCCTAAACCAATGGCTCTTCCCACCCTGGTGTTACCAGGCTGCTGTCGTTTGGTTTTTAACCCGGCTGGTTATAAAAATAGGGGGGACCCTATGCGTTTTTTTTTTTAAATAAATAAATAATTAAAAAAAAACGCATAGGGTCCCCCCTATTTTTATAACCAGCCGGGTTAAAAACCAAACGACAGCAGCCTGGTAACACCAGGGTGGGAAGAGCCATTGGTTTAGGCCCTCCCCAGCCTAAATCTTACCAGCCTGCTGCCGCCCGGTCCAGGAGCGCCAATATTGACGCTCCGGGACCACTGGCACCCGGCTCTTCCCAGTACCCCTGGTGGCATTGGGTACTGGGGTAATAATGGGGGGTTAGTGTTAGCCATTTTATACCGGCTAACACTAGGCCCCGACTTAGTAATGGATTCCGTCTATTAGACGGCTTCCACTACTAAGTCTATAAAGTAAAGAAATAAAGACAAGACACAAGTTTACAAATTTTTTTATTCAAATAAAAACACCCCCACACCCCTCATTGACCATTTTATTAAAAAAAATTCAAAGAACAACCGCTGGTCATCGACGTAGTCCATGGAATCCGACGTAATCCCCAGGATACCGATATCTGAAAAACAAAAAGGGAGAAACACACAAAACACACAAACAGGAGCACAACACCCATCATTGTGAGCGGTGTTGTGCTCCTTACAGTATGCAGCATCTTTACAGATCGCTGCTTACAGTCTGACCCCCAAGGGGTTAAGGGAGGATGTACTGCATCCCCCTTAACCCCCGGGGGGCCAGACTGATGTCAGACTGCACCCATCCCAGCAAGGAAGGGGTTAAGTGACCCCCCTTCCTTGCTGGGAGGGGTGCAGTGCCGGGGAGGGGGTGGGGAGAGCTCTATACTCACCCCGATGTGTCCTCTTCGCTGGTCCGCAGCACAATGAAGTGACTGTACTGCGGACCGGCTCATTATATGTGCGCTCAGCCGAACAGCCAATCAGCTGAGCGCACATATAATTCTAAATGTTTCTTCTAATAATGTTATTGTCATAACATAATTAGAAGAAACATTTGATGTTTTCATTAAAGTAAAGTGATGATTAGTACAGAAAGCTCTATTACCGGGAATATGAATTACCGGCTTATAGTGCTTCCTGTACTAATTAATATTTAATGAATAAAACACATTTTCTTGGAAATAAATTCAGTTTCGTTTGTCAATAATTTAATTCTAACGAATCCATCATTGTGCAATTAAATATAATGTCAAAAAATAAATATATAGATAAATATACATTTATTTATATATCTATTTTTTTTAACAGTATATTTAATTGCAAAATGATGGATTCGTTAGAAATAAATTATTGATCAACGAAAGTGTCTTGATTACAAATAAAATGTCTTTGATTAATTTAATATAGTAACTATTAGAGGCATCGGCATTCGGCATCATTCCCGGCTATTTTTGAAGTACTTTGTACGGACCGCCTGTCAATCCTCGGCCGCATATTCAGCCGCAAATAATGGTCTTGTTCATTTTTTACGGGTCCGTTTACGATAGGGCCGTAGATTCATACATAGTGTGCACTGTGCAGCCGCATATCCTATACTTCACAGCATACACACGAACCCTCAAATATACGGGCGCACTATTACATCCGTACATACGGCCGCACTATTACTACGTGTGAAACAAGGGTCATAGCGTAAACTATTGTCACAAAAGTCTAAACTTTCTAAACATAATGACATAGTATATTAGTACATATAGTACAGCATAGACTGGAGGACAGACACAGTGTTGCCGATATCAACATAATATACTGCAACATCCTCTTTCTAGCCTTCCATCTAAAACTCTTGCTCCCCTCCCCCCACTCTATCCTTAAAGGGTTTATCCCACTGGCCACTTTCCCCCTCTCTTGTCTCCATTTCAGGTGCGGTTTGCAATAAAGCTCCATTTACTTCAATGGAACTGAGTCTGAAACCCCACCCAATCTGGAAACAAGAGAGGGGAAAAGTGGCCATGTTTTTGTAGCGCTGGAAAACTCCTTTAACTCAGCTGTTTTACTAACCTACCTCTCCCCTCGCTCCAACTCTGCCTCTCCCTTACTAACCTGCCTCTCCCTACGTGCACGCCTCACCAGACTGGACACCGTCTGGGCAAAATCCGCAGAAGCTGTAGCAGAGACAGCACTAAGAGAAAGGCTAGATTAAAGCTGAAACATCGCTCAGGAGGGCGTGAATAAAGTCACGAGTTTCATTAAAGTGTTCAGAACAATTATTTTTGGACGTCTTTTGCAAACAACGGACATTATTTTTTTAGTTGTTCACACACAGTTCTTCTTTTTATCCATCTTTACTATTAAAATCTTCCCGCCGCCGCACTGTAAATTAACATCACTGCAGCTTATGCCTGATGCTGCAGTGATGTTAATTTACACTGTAGGAAGATACAAGCACAGGAGCTGTGCCTGTGTCATCCCAGCGGTTTTCGGCTATCAGTGATAGCCGGAGACCCGCCGCAACTCTCAGCTGTGCTCCGGTGCTGAGAGTTAACCCTAAAGATACTGCGGTCAGCGCGACCGCAGCATCTATAGGGCTCCTGACAGAGAATTCTCCCTCTACAGAGTGAGAATACTCTGTCCGGTGTCCATCGGGGCTCTGCGAAGTGATCACAGAGCCCCGATGGCAGCCATGGAAACTGGAAGCCTCAGGCTTCCTTTTTCCTGGCTATGGAGGCCGGCTGGGGGAGGGAAGGCAGGGTGCGCGCTGGGCGTGTGACCGTGAGCTCTACCCCCTCCCCTCTCTCCCCTGCCGCTGTCACAAGATTGTAACAGCGGCAGGGGACAGAGGAAAGGGGGCAGACACAGAGACATCAGCTTATTGGACCATAATGATCCCATAAGCTGATGTCCAAAAACGACCTGGGCATTGAGGTATCAATGACCCTAGGGCGTGAAAGGGTTAAATTTTATGGACTTCCAAACAGCGAAATAACAGACGCTATTTAGGACTCAAAAATGTTTAAAATTATGAACATAGCCTCTATGAGCAGGAAGCTACAAAAGAAGAGTGACTTTTATTCTGTCCTTTATAGAATATCTATATATTCCATAGCCATTTATTTAAATGACGCTCTACAATGTTTCATTTCCTTACTATTGATCTCAGCTTCACCCGATGCTAACAGCATAAAGCCACGGCTTAGAGAAGCCAGATCTTATTCAGGAGAAATTTTTATGAGACAACACATTTAATATCTAATGACTGGGGAGAATCTAAGGATTACTCTATATATAGTAGACATTAACCCATTACCATACTCTATGCTTTACTTTTATACTGTAGGCTCTATGCTTAGTTAGCATGTTTCCTACTCATTTTACTGAATACCTAATGTCTGTTTGTTGGACATTATATAGCATCTCAGAGACCAATGATTTATATGAAGAGTATATATTGCTCTACACATACTCAGCTAAGAAGATAGCTTTATGGAAGAGCTGAGTATATTGATCCCTGTGCATGAATCTTGTATATGGCTCTTCCATCCAAGTTGGCTTCTTACATGCATATCAATGAATGATCCATTTATACAAGCAGCTCTATGGATAAATGTGTGCGCACACTATGAACTTTTCACCTATTTAGGACTTAATCCCTTGATTCTGTGAATTTGTAGTTGGCTGCAGGATAGATATTGGAAGGTCATTTTTAATGGTGTATATTCTGAGCAGAGATTGGTGGTGGCCACAAGGGTCTGTTTGGGGTCCTGTTCTTTTTAATATGTTTGTAAGTGGAGAAGGATTGGTAGGTAAGGATAGTGACATAGGAGAAGTAGGTAAGGTTTGTTTGCTGATGACACAAACATGAGCAATAGGGTTGATATTCCTGGAGGTGTCAGTAATATGGAAAAGGATTTAGCTTTACTAGATAAGTTGTCAAAACAATGGAAACTGCAGTTCAATGTTTTCAAATGTAAAATAATGCACTGGGGGGAGAAAAAAATATCTCTATTCGAGTATCATATCCACAAAGACTTCAGAAGAAAAGGATTTAGGGGTAGTGATTTCAAACAGCCTTAAAATGAGTCACCAGTGCAACCAGGCAGTAGGTATAACCAGTAAGAAAAGGGAAATTGTGATCCCGCTGTATAGAGCTCTAGTGACATCACATCTGGAATACTGTGTCCAGTTCTGGAGACCTCATCTACAAAAAGGATATTGCTAAAATAGAGTAGTTTCTAAGATGGGCTGCAAAAATGGTGCAGAGTGTGAGGCATAAAACATATCAGGAAAGACTAAATCTCAATCTGGATAGTCTTGAGGAAAAAAGGGAAAGAGGAGCCATGATGGAAACCTTTAAATATGGTAAAGGACTAAAGAGGGAAGTGTTTTTAATAAAGTAAGTACAGGAGCAGGGACTTTATGCCTTTGATTTGTGCTGATTGCCACTGAAGTCGGGAACTGCCATCTGCCTCATAAGGGTTTTTGCCCTTTAACCTGGTAGAGTTTTTGTAGGTTGAACTTGATAGACTCTTGTCTTCTTTCAACTTTATTAACTAAGACATGAGTCCCTGCTACTCTACTGGATTGACCCCCCCCCCCCCCCCCCCCCCAAAAAAAAAGGATTTGGCCAATTTTTTTTTTTTTTTTTATGGGGGGGGGGGGATTTTGGATTTTGTCCCCTTTAGGAGTTGGGGCCCTACAAGTTATACCATGGGGTGCTATGGTTTCTGCACTACTGGTATCATAGTACATAAAATACTATAAAAACACAACACAACATAACTCATTTAACTGTACAACTAAACTACAGTAGCTAAAACTCCAGTGTCGTCCTTCTTATTCAAGCCATATATCATCAGGAGCTCTACTCACTAATTCCTGCTTTGTATCTCTTAAGATATTTGCATCAAAGCTTTCAGAATGTTTTCATTTCCATTATTCAATTATTCAATTTCCTCCAGCCATGTAGTCTTTTAGAGCAGTCACTGCTGGGTAATTCTTCCACTCCTACCACTAAACCTATCCTCATTAAAGAAGTTAATAAGCTCTACACTGTTTAATGTCAAGTCGGTATTCACGTAATACTTTCATCATGATTTTTTTAATTTTTTTTTTTTACTTTTTTTGGCATAATGAATCAAGCCCCAACAAATTGCTTATGTTATCATAGATAAATAATGGATTATTCTCCATTAATGTCAGTTCAAGCATTGCAGGAGTATTCAGTAATTTATAGATATGTCTAGTTCTCTGTCCATCTAACTAATGATAACTACAATATTGAACTTCTATGTATCATCCTTCATAAGTTTATGAAACTGGATAGAGTCCAGTTTAATTATGGAAATAAATACTTGATGATTCGCCATGGTCTACGTCACAAGGACCCGACCACTTTCCTCAGAGACCTAGTATTTTTTAAAGCGACTCTGTACCCACAATCCTAAAAAACAACTTTTAAACTTGTAGCCCTGTGTCAAATTGGTGTGGCCTGGAGTGTCTGTGCCCTAGGCTTGCATCATCTCTCTTTCCCTCCTCCCCGCCCTTTTGACCATTAGGAATGCCCCAGGCAGGATTTCTCCTAACCATCACCTGTGTGAACACTGCACATAGGCTGGATCATTAAGACACCTGTGCAGTGTTAAGACAAGTGATAATTAGGAGAAATCCTGCCTGGGGCAGGTCTAGGTACACAAGTTATTGTAATTAAAAAAATATTATTACTATTGTTCCCTGTTCAGATAAATTTTTTCATCTATACTAAATAAGAGTATATATACAATTAAAGAATAAAAATTATAATAGTGCAATAAAATTATTGCTATATCCTGGGGTTGGTGGGGGAGGTTCTTCTTTTTCCCAGCTCCTCCTCCAGCACCTGTTGCCTTCCTTTCTGGTCCTCAGCTGCTTCGCCATTCCATTTGCCAGGTAGACATCATGTCTGACAAAGGGGGCTAGACTCCTGAAAGCTTACGATCAAATATACTCAGTTTGTCTCTCAAAGGTATTTCTTCACCCTTCCTTTGCTTTCTAGGACTAACACAGCACAACATTATCCTCTGAGAAGAGAGGTCAAAGCAGGACCAGTCGACCCAGCCAGTCATTGTGTGAGGGGGAAATCCTGCTCCAATGTCTGATCTAAGAAGCACATTTAAGGAGCTGCTACAGACCAGAAGAAGCCACAGTGATAGCTATAGGAAATGGTATAAATTTTTTTAAGCCCCAGCTCTTGTCGAGGCAAGTGAGATTTTTCACATACTTGTTTCTGAGCCTTTATCTGAGTTAACATGTTAATAAAATGCTGAGTGATGGTAAGAATGTAGGTATCTATATTTTTAATGGATTCACATGGTGGTGGGAGGATACATTTTAATTTAAAAAAAAAAACCCACAAAGAAAAAACCCATGTACTCTCCTGCTCCTGAAAAAAACAAACAAAAATAAATTAAAATAAAAAAGGAATGTACTCACCTGCTCCCAATCCCCCTCTAGTTCTGGTCCCACTGTGCTGCCCCTTCTGCTTTGTCTCTGAGCCTTTATCTGCGCTAACATGTTAATAAAATGCTGAATGATGGGAAGAATGTAGGTATCTATGATATTTTTAATGGATGGACATGGTGGGGGACAAAAAATAAAATTAAAATTAAAATTAAAAAAAGACATGTACTCTTCGTCTCCCGATCCCCCTTTTGTGCCCGTCCCACTGTCCTGGCCCCTGCTGCTTTGTCTCTGAGCCTTTATCTGAGCTAACATGTTAATAAAATGCTGAATGATGGGAAGAATGTAGGTATCTATGATATTTTTAATGGATGCACATGGTGGGGGGACAAAATAAAATAAAACAAAAAAAGACATGTACTCACCTGCTCCCAACCCCCCTTTAATGCCGATCCCACTGTGCTGCCCCTGATACTTTGTGCTTCTTGTTCTTCATCTTAACCTTTAGGAAATGTCCACTTAGCCAGTCACTGGCTACTGCAGTGACCTGCTTCTGATCTCTGGCTGAGCAGGTATTTTGTGCTTGTTGGGATGAAGAACACGAGGCTCTATGCAGTGTGTATAGCACAGTAGGAATGGCATCAGCGGGGAGTCAGCACTTTTGTTTGTGCCTATGCCCTGATCACTTTTACATATCAAAATATTTATTCAGACAAACCCTTTAAAGTATACTTAAAACAGGGAATATTAGGAGCAAGCGAGTTGTATGAAATGAGTGCAGCATAGGGAATAGTCCTGCAGATGGCATTGAAGTAATAAAGGAGGATGACAGTCGTAGGTCATTGGCTTGGGGAAGAGAACTAGTGGTTTGGTAGATGGCACAGCATTGCTGAAAGCTTTTTAGACTGGTAGGAGAGTTTTGGATTCAGTTCTGCCAGCATCAGGTCACCAGCAATAAGAAGCAGGGAGCACAGACATTATTATAACTACTAGACTGAAACATCCACCTGGCCCGTGCATTCATAGGGAATGAAGTGGAGCCAGTTTGTTTAGTAGAATACTAAGTAGTAGTGAACTGCATCAGTCTGGGCACAATATTATTACTGCCTGGTTCGTGTTTCAGCTTTTTCTGTGGTGGAAACACCTGTCCGTCTTTTAGTATCTATGGTGTTAATTTTGTTTTTTTTCGCAATGCAAAAAAAGTAAGAGGTGCAATAATAATAATAATAATAATAATAATAATAATAATAATAATAATAATATTATTATTAATATATCTTAATGTGCAGAACATAAAACCAAACACCCATCATACAGTTTATTTGTAATTCTTCAAGATATATTATAAAGTGCAACCAAAGAAGGGGTATATGACACCTATAAATGCCCCCATATACAATAGTAAAAATAATCCAACTGCCCCCGGTTTTAGCAGGACTGGCTGACTGTCCGATGTTTATGTAGAACCCCCAACATATGATGTCGGGATATATAAGAATCACATGCTATATTTTAAGTGCTCAAGCACTTTTTTTTGAGGACATAATCTGGAGTAGTGGGTTGACCCTCATCCTCCTCTTAAAGGGGTACTCCATATATATATATGGTTGCTGAGAACATAATAAACAACCCATACTCATTCAACATGCTCCACCCTCCTGTCTTTTTTTTGGGTCCCCTAAATGCTTTAGCTGCTACTTCCGAGACAGACTTGTCTCAGCATTGACAGCCTGTCCCGCCTTAGGCCCAGTTCACACTGAGCAAAAACGGTGGAATTCGGCCGTGCTCAGTGTCCTGCAGTGAGTGAACAAGAGGGCGCGCGCGTCTGCTCCCGCCGCTCTCCGCTCAAAGAAGTGGCATGTCAATTCTTTGAGCGAAGAGGAGAGGAAGCAAACACGTGTACGTCCTCTCGTTCATTCACTGCAGGACACTGAGCACAGCTGGATTCCACCATTTTTGCTCAGTGTGAACTCGGCCTAAGTCAGTGATTGGTTGAGCGAACTGTCACTGCCAAGATGAGTCCATCTTTGGAGTAGCAGCAAAAACAATACGAAAGGGACCCAGAAACGCCACAGGAGGACCCCTCCAGGGAGCGTGTTAGGTGAGTATGGGTTGTTTATTATGTCCACAGCAACCCCAGCTATATATAGAAATAATCTGTCCAGAGAAACACTCGGAAGAGCCGAATGCTCCTGTGTATTGGGGAAATAAAAAAAAGCATAGTCATTGGGCGAACAAACATTCAGTCAACATATATTAAAGGTGTTTAGGAACCTTAACAATCATTCTTCCCAGTTCACAAAGAATATGGAGTTTTATAATAGGAAATGGTTAAGTGGATACATCCCAATCCGAATCTTTGACTCTTTAGACTACTGCAGGTTCAAAATTCATTATCTCCCGCAAAAAAGAAAAGAAAAAGAAAATTCCTGTAAATAGACTTCAAAGGACCAAAAACTATTTGGGATGAGACCCCAATGTGTTGATAAGTAAGACCAGTATGTAAGAAAGAAATTCATGCAGTCTAAAAGGTAAAAAAGATATACATTTCATATTGAACAATGCCTTAATAACAAGAATAAACACAGACACAAGAGGTCAACGATGCACCAAAAAGAAGAAACAAAAATGGTTACACTCACAGATAGAAAACTTGCTGCTGATGTCTTTCCCTGGAAACAATTTAAATCCTCTAGACTTATAATCTATGGACTTTTTCACTATTTAGGAAAACAAAGAAGAACATGTATAAGGTAAAACAGTCGCGTTGAATCATTCTTGTTAAAACTTGCGAAGGTCATCATTTCTTGTCAGCCATTTATAAAAAAAAAATATATATATATAGGTGCAAAATACATTTTGCTCAGTATTTCTTGGACAATTGTGTGTAGTAGACTAAATAATGGCTTCAATTTTGACTGCTCTGGTGGTGTATTTGAGTACTTAAAGTTTGTTGGAGCAAATTCACTGATCTTTCATGTGGGCTGCCAGTCAACTGGTTTTGAGACCTACCCTCTTTTAAGTAGCTCTAGATAAAAAAGAGCACATAGAGAAAAACATAGCTTGGAACACTCTGGCCTTGTATAAAATGTCGACAAAAGACATAAAACAGAATAAAATATAAATGGTTGAAAATTCTGGTCGGTGAAACATCTATCAAGATTCCATATTTTATGTATGACACTGTACTGTATGTCTATTGTGTTTATATTATTGTGCTGAATAGTACTCTATTTATTTTATACCTTATATAGGGAGAGGGGCAGAAGCTGGGTAACTTTGTTTTGTCTGTTTTTAGTTTTGTTTTTGCTTCCCCCTCCCCCCCCCCAATCTTAGCCAATATACCACCTCCACTTTCATAGGATCATAAAAAACCTTGGAGGACATTTTAACATTATAATATTACTGATTTCCTCGGTTACTTGCCCCAGTAACAACCGGAATACAGCCCACTTACACTCACACGGTGCACACAGTGCTGATCAGGATCTACTAAGACCCAACAACTCCATTAGTTAGGCTGGGTTTACATTTATAAGACAAAACACCAGAGGCATGCAGAGGATGTGGCCCACAAAGGGTCAATGGACCAGAAGAAACCCACAGGTGGATAAATGCAGGTAAATGTCTAAGATGGAGACACAGTAGCATTCAAACGCTGGCACACTGGCGTGACTCGATATAGTATTTATTTGGCGCAACGCATTTTGGTCTGTCTCCAGAGGGCAACAGATCTTTGAACTGATCCCATTCATTTGAAAAGAGCAGTTCAAAGCATGCAGCACTTCAATTGGGATGCTTGAAGCCTTCTGCTGTCCGGTATTGATGGTTAATGGAGAAAGGGTAGGACACCTGATGACAACTAATGCATTTTTGCCATCAGTTGTGGTATCAGTTGTTATCCAAAGGATAACAGACTGCCAGGTATATGTAAACCCAGTCTTACACAACACCGATGATCACATTATTACCAAGAAAGAAGCAGGAAGTGTCATGGTCATGTGCTTTCTCTACAACCAATGAAAGGGCAAGGACAGCAATAAATATTCTATGCCGTTTCTCTAGTCTACTTGCCGTCTTTATCGAGTCACCTGCAGGCCTTTCTTCTTTCGATAAGTGGTTAACTTACTTTTTTCTCTACAGTATTTCTTCCCTTTTATATGACTTCTTATTATCCTGAAACAATACCGTATGCAACAAGCTTCATTCACTTGAATGGGGTTGTGCAGCAGTTCCCTGCACAGCCGGGTGGCCAGCATCTTCTGTACAGCAGAAAACGCAGAAAGGGTCAAAGTGCAATTTTAGCACTTCTTCCCCTTTATTCTCACAATCAGTTGGGGGTCCCCGAGGTCAGACCACACTGATCATACACTGCTGGAATAATTTTTAGTTTTTTTTTTTTTTTACATTTGAACTGTCAAATATTCTCTTTTTTTGCCTCTTAGTGTACTGACATTTAATGATGTTCTTTTTACCGACTTAATCACATTTCAAAATATTTAGAAATAAAAACAAAAAATTTTGCAATGTGATCGTATTCTGTCAGACCTTACTTTACGCCTGAGCCATTATCAGCTACAATTGCCACCTCTGTAACTAGTGCTAAGTGTGCTAAATGTTACGTGTTTTAGGGATTTAACATCTTGTGATGGGCTGCTAGGATTCATGCGGCAATGCCATAGCTGATTATTTTCATCTAAGGTCAGTGTTACATAGCTAACAAATTATTACCCTTAGGCTCCAGACACACAGCATTACGAGATTTGAGTTATAGCAGTCCATTGAGCTTTATTGCACATCCATATGTCTCTGAATTGACATATAGGACCAGAGAGGAATGCTGCCCGCCTCCCACTGAATCATGGCATGCTACATTGGAAACCCTAGTATGAAGATAAGGCTCCAGGGAAGAAAACCTCTGCAATAAAGTGCCATATGACGGCACATATAGTGGCCCATAGAGGTGCCTAAGGCTCAATTGTATAGAATCATAGGAAGTATGTGTGGCACTGTAAAGGTTCTGTGCAGGCTCTGTCATTTCAATGAGCTTTTAGGAATTGTATTACTATATTGTAAAGCAAATCTGCCACCCCCAATGACTGCGGTGAACCAACAACACTGTTGTATAAAGTACAAAATTTTTATAACAATGATACCTATATAGATAATGTCCGAACCGTTGTTCAAAAATCGACATTTTATGAGACATTGGGGGAGATTTTTCAAACATGGTGCAAAGTGAAACTGGCTCAGTTGCCCCTAGCAACCAATCAGATTCCACCTTTTATTTTCCAAAGAGTCTGCGAGGAATGAGAAGTGGAATCTTACTGGTTGCTAGGGGAAACTGAGCGAGTTTCACTTTACACCATTGGGGAAATTTATCCAACATGGTGTAAAGTGAAACTGGCCCAGTTGCCCCTAGCAACCAATCAGATTCCACCTTTTATTCCTCACAGACTCTTTGGAAAATGAAACGTGAAATCTGGTTGCTAGGGGCAACTGAGCCAGTTTTTATTATACACCATGTTTGCTAAATCTCCCCCCATGTTTAATCAGTTTCCCCTATAGTATCAAGTAGACATGGCTTAATTTCCGCTGTGCCCAACGTCTGCAACTTCTCTGTAAGCCGAATCCTGGTCCTCTTGCGTATTAAAAGGCAGGGCTTATACTACCAAGTCCTGCAAACATCCCAGGCATTAAAGCCACAGCCTCACTTGCTATGCTCATCACCTGTGCGTCAGCTTAAAAACAGCAACGCATCTCATCACTTTCATTCCAATGGCGAACATGTGAGAAGGGTGATATTTGAGGCTACGGCTAAAAATGTCGCCTGCAACACAACTGGATACAGCAACATATGCATGTAAGGCTAGCAAGGCTTGTCTAACAGCAGGGATCGACACACAGAAGATTTTTGGGCCTGTGGCCATGCAAACCCTAGGCCATGCCTATGTGAAACTAATACAGGCCATAACATAGAGGTTTTTATAAGAAGGAATGGATAGCAAGTATAAAGGTATCATAGGTATCAAAGGTATCATTGAGTTTGACATTTTATGGAAAACCTATTTAATGAAAGGTTAATAAAATGAAAACAGGAAATATGACAATTAGAACTGTGTAAAAATATCTATGTAAATATCGGAGGCCTTAGCGATGTGTGTGTATATATATATATATATATATATATATATATATATATATATATATATAACACATACATACACAAAAGCAAAGAAGAAATATAAACAGAGGCAAAAAAGAAAATATGTATACCGATCGATCGATCGATAGATAGATAGATAGATATTTGAAATGAGAGTTGCAAAATGAAATATTTCTAGCTAAATAAATCTTTTTTATTGGCTGTGACCCAATTATCCAAAACTGTAAAAAAAAAAAAAAAAAAAAGAAATATATATATATATATATATATATATATATATATATATATAATATATATATATATATATATATATATATATATATATATATATATATATATATATATAAATAATAAAAAATAAATATAATAAAAGACCCCAGGGAATCAAAGAATCAAGAGAAATTCTTGGTGAATCAGCACAGATATATTATTGGAAATGAAATAACTGGAATCTGGATTTTTTGCCAAAAGCTTTTAACAGGCTACTTATTTATTAATTCATGCAGAGAAAATGTTGCACAAACTGTTCAAAATCTTGGAACAAAGTAAAACCATTTATATGCACCCAAGTATGACAAAAGATAATGCGATCCATTCAACTGTATAAAAAAGGCATCTACATCTGCTTTTTGCCAGTATCCAGGCTGTGCAACATTTAACAAGTGAAATGGTGTTCAGCAATAAATAAAAAGGAGACAAAGGCTACTCAGTGCTACTTATAAGCCATTGTATGGTGACATAAAGTCTTAAGATGCAGCCAAACTACGAAAATAACTTACTGATTGGCAATGAGCCAAAGGGAAATGATCTATTAATACCAATGACGACAGCATAGAAAATACTAATGTAACTGAGACAGGAAATTAAAGGGGTTTTCCAGGCAAAATAGATTGATAGCCTATCCAAAGGATACTGTAAGTCATCCATTACTGATCAGTGGGGTGCCGACCACCCCGCTGGTCACCTGTTCAGCACCTGCACTACACAGTGAACATGATTGGAAATAGCTTGCTCCATTGACTGTTTAGTGATGACGAGGTGTAACTGTAGCTCGGCTCCTGTAACTAGGCCCGGACACAACACAGTGAATGGAGCCAACTATCTTGAGCCCCATTCAGTGAATGCAGAACAACTGATTGGGGGAAGTGCTGGGTGTCAGCACCCCCCTGATCAGTAATTGATGACCTATCATTGGATAGGCCATCATTCTGTTTTACCCAGACAATCTTTTTAAATACTTAGAGGCTTTAATATTAAAATGGTTATGGGTAGATGAGTATGTCAATGGCGCCATTCATTGTGACATAATGATATGGGATACAGTATGTTTCAACTTCGGGGTTTTATCTAAAAAAAAAGGGTGGCCAACATTATGAATAGACGGCCGCCTTTCCCTGCTATATAAGGGTGTGTTCCCATAATGGAATGTAGCCTTAATATGTGATTTTCAATATACATATGTGTATTTTTTCTGGGATGTTACTTTTAAGAGTGGTCATACATCTTCAATAGCTGTCAGCCTAACAGTTGGATGAAAGCTATCTCTCCTGTTTTGCCCATACATAGACAAATATTTAAGAATTAGGATATCTCTTAGGACTCAAAGGGAATTTATTGACACTTCTGTAATGACTATGGTTTATAGTAGGTTAACTGTACATCTGGCCCTAGATTCTTGGCGGAAGTAATGTTAAGTAACCCAGAAATGGATTAGCCCCTCTAAATAAGATTTATCAGCTGAAAAATGCAATGTATCTGAACTTTAACTATACCTGTCACACAGAGCTGCCATCAGGGCAGTACTGACAGTACTGTTTTAAGGGGCCTGGACTAAATGAAAGATGAAAGGGGACCCCCCTGATGCCACCTTCTCTTCGGCTGTCACCCCTCCGCTTTCTTGCAATAGGACCCAATCGGACTGTGTATTTGTTTAAAGACTGGGTCCCCAGCAAGGCATCAGGGCATCTTTCTCCAAACCTAAATAGACAGGGCCTCACCGGCCCCATGCCTGCAGAATCAAAAAGAGCCCGGGGTCATGATCGTGCCTGAAAAGGCATCAGTGCCACCCTCTGCTGCGAAGATTCGACCTCTGCGCCAAAGACAACACTTTTGGCCATGATCCGTTCCTGGTTTTACTGTGTTCTCTGTTTGTGTCTTCTGTGATCCGTTCCATGTTTTCTTAGTCCTCCCTGCACTTTCCTTGTTGTGGTGTTTTCACTTATTGTGTCTGCTGTGTTGTGATTGACAGGTCTCCTCACCTCTGGCTTTCTGTGTTTCTCTTGTGTGTTTCTCCTGCTCAGCCTGCTTGAAGTCCGGGACTTCTGCTCCCTTATAAGCTTCTCCATCCCTTCAGTCTGGAGCTCTTGATAGCTTTGTCCAGCTAGTCTGTACTGCTAGATCCAGCCTTTGCTATTCTGCCTTTTTCCTTGGTTTCCTGATCCCTTTGCCTGTTTCTCTCTAGTCTTTGTTTTTGGGTTTAGTGTTCCTTGCTCTGTTCTCAGTTCATATTGTTTTTGTCTCTGGCTTCTGTTTTACCGTTTACCTTGCCTACTGTCTGTTATAATGCCTTGTCCTAGTATCTCCTTTCTGTCTGTATTAGTGATTCTGACCTGGATTTCGTGACCTCGAACTTTCTTGTGGATTTTGCTTCTATACTTCTGCTGCCCTTTGGTGCCAACCTTGCCCGACGACTATTCTTTTATTGTGTGAGTTTCGTCTTGTCTTGTTTTGTGTTTGCGCGTACTGCAGCGTAGGCAACGCCGCCCAGTTGTTCGCCACCATCTTAGGGCGGGTTGTGGCAAGTTGGTAGGTGGGGGGAGTGTTAGCTATAGGGCCCACTTGTTCTGTGTCTCTTTGTTCCCAGGGGCCCTGACACCCGGCCTATGGAGTGTAAGGAGTTAAGTGGCAACATTACCACTTACCCCTATAGGCTATTCAAGTGAATGCTCAAGTGCAATACCTGGCAATTAGGGATGAGCGAACCGAACTGTTACAAACCAGATTCTTTACGAACTTTGCAAAAAGTTTGGTTCGATACCGAACCGAACTTTGAGAAAGTTTGTTACGAATCTGGTTAAAATAACAACGGTGACGCAAAACTGTACTTTTTTCACAGGATAGACCAGAATACAAGGGATTATTACTCCTATGGTTTTCTGTGAAAATTAAGATGTGTGACATCACCCCACAGCATCAGGAAGTGCCTGAGCGCACCAGCAGCTTGTCAGTATGTTGCCAGACTTCAGAGAGAGAGGAGCTCCACAGTAGAGAGGGAAAAGAGATAGATAGATAGATAGATAGATAGATAGATAGATAGATAGATAGACAAACAACTAGATAGATACAGGGAGAGATAGAGAAGGAATAGAAAGTGTTGGTGAAAGAAGCAGGAGAGAGGAAGAGAAAAAAAATAGCAAGATCAAGGGAAAGCTGGATATAGAAGATAAGGTGATAGATAGGGAAAGAGGCTAAGAAATCAAGAGACAGGTAGAGATAGGCATCTAAATAAAAAAAATAGTGAGATCTAGGGAGAGATAGGGAGAAAAAAAAAGAAATAAGGAGAGAAAAGTAAGAAAAGAGTCAGGGCAGGTAGCATTGAACCAGCTCCTGTCTCGTGACCGAGAGTACACGCTACTAGTTGCTGCTCTGCTGGCTGCCGTCAACCCCGTTCAGCCGCATCAAAAAAAGTGTAAAAAAACTTTCTTTCTCATAAGCTGTTATAGGTGAAGTAATCTATAGCAGCAAAACTTATTGAAGCCCTCCATAGAGTGTGACCCTAAGTCAGCGCCCCACAAAACCTGTGCTGCCTCCTCTTGCTCCTTAACTTGTCTCTTCTCAACAATACTGGCCTGGGTGCAATCAAGTGCTGCCTCCTCCTCCTGCTCCTCAACTTGTCTGTTCTCAACAATACTGGCCTGGGAACAATCAAGTTCTGCCTTCTCCTCCTGCTCCTCAACTTGTCTGTTATCAACAATACTGGCCTGGGAGCAATCAAGTGCTGCCTCCTCCTCCTCCTCAACTTGTCTGTTCTCAACAATACTGGCCTGGGAGTAATCAAGTGCTGCCTCCTCCTCCTCAACTTGTCTCTTCTCAACCATACTGTCCTGAGGAGTGCAATCAAGTGCTGCCGCCTCCTCCTCAACTTTTTTTATTACAATTTTTTTTAATTCACTATTTTTTTTTTTGCACAATTTTTGCACTTAGATATTTCTCCACTTTTTTCATTGTAATAGCAACTGCAACTTAACAAAACTATACTCTATCAGACTCCCACTATTGTAGCTGCAATAGTTTGTTTTAGGTTTGGTTCGTACAAATCCAAACTTCACAAAAGTTCGCTGGATCGAACCGAACTGGACTTTTCAAAAGTTCGCTCATCCCTACTGGCAATATGACATAAGTCCCTGCTCTGTATGCATTTCCCCTCTAAAGCAGAAGATGTAGCAGATTTGGTGCATGTTCTGCTCTTTAGCTGGGCCATACAGCCATGGCTCAGCATGTTCTGAGCAGGAGGCATATACTGTATGCCTCCAGTCCAGTAAACAGTAAATTGACAATGTTGTGAATCACCATCTAACTCCTTTGTTGCTAGACAGTAAATAAACACCACTATTGTCTGTGTTTTGGCCTGGCATCTTTATCTGTGCTGTAGCCTCTAGGGATCACCTGATGATTTTTTAATGGCTGCAGTGCAGAGAAAGTTGCAAGGACGGGACACAGGCAGCAGTGTAAAAAGCTGAGCAGCAGGCATTCAATGTATGCTTACTGCCCAGTTTGCCAGAAATGGTTAAGTGGGGCCAGACACAATCTATACAGATCGCTGCTTACTGTCCCTCACTTGCTAGACAGGCTTGTGTTGACAGGCTTTAAATCTTTTGGTTTAAGCCAAATAAAGGGGCATTCTGGTGTCAGCAGAGGACCATGCACCATTAACCACTTAAACGCCGCAATCGTGCTGCGGCCGTGTTGTTTGAGTGTAAGTGACAAGAGTAGCTCCTGTCACTTACTGATCAGGATGGCCCGACTGCCGGAGGTATACTGCTTACTGCTTAAAAAAAAGGCCAGGATCATTGATTTTTTACTACATTTTATATATAAAAAAATTATAAAAAGGGATCAATACATCCGAACTGAACAAATATGCTACTAATAAAAACTAGAGATCATGGAGCAAAAAATGACGCACCATACAGCCCCTAAAATGCACTATAGGAGTTACAATAGGGCTATTTTAAATATACCTATTTGCAAAAAATAAAATAAAAAAAAATGCTAAATTGTGCATTGGCCCAGTCCTTAAGGCCATTTTGGGTTCTGTCCTTAAGGGGTTAATAACTTTGTATTACAAAGAAATGTTAAAAAAGAAAAAGTAAAGTGAGCAGAATACCCCTTAAGGGTCTGTCCACACATACAGACTCACAGCGTAAATCTCGCTGCGAGTCTGTCGGGTCCTGGCAAGTCCCTGTCACTACATACTCGCAGCGTGTATGTAATTCTGCCGGCCCCTTAACCCCTTTGGCTCCCACCCTGCTGTGTCTGTACAGTATATACAATACCTGTCCTTGCTGCACGGGGTCCCGCTGTCCTGCTCTCCCGCCCGGCCAATCAGTGTGTTGCCCAGCAGAAGCCACTGATTGGCTGGGCGGGAGAGCAGGACAGCGGGACCCCGTGCAGTGAGGACAGGTAATGTATATACAGACACAGCGGGGCGGGAGCCGAAGGGGTTAAGGGGCCAGCAAAATTACATACACACAGTGGTTATTTAGACCGCTGCGAGTTTGTAGTGACAGGGAACTGCCAGGACCTGACAGACTCGCAGCGAGATTCATGCTGCGAGTCTGTACGTGTGGACAAACGCTTAATGGATAAGTGACAAAGTGTAAGATAAAAACAATGATGGTGGGAGGGGAAAACCCTTTGATCTTATAGGGCTAATAATAATAGGACTGGGTTCAAACTGCATTTCTTGTTTCTGTTTAACATCTATGTTAAATAAAAAAGGGAAAAAAAAGGGATTAACCGTGTTTTTCTGTACGTTAAAATTAAACATACTGAAACGAAATAGAAAATTTGAACACAGGCTAATAATAATAATAATAATAATAATAATAATAATAATAATTATTATTATTATTATTATTGTTAACATAATACTCATCAACATTTGTGTCCAGACTATTGCTGCTTCTCTTTGCTATTTATGTATTTTTTTTTCTATTGGTGGGACCTCACAAACCTATTGTTCTTTTAAAAGCTCTTCTATTGAGTCTCTATGACAACCACAAGTTTTCTTGTTGGCCCTCTAACCCATGGCACACAGCTGCAAGTTGCTGCTTTTTGATGTTTTTCTCTGAAAGTCATTATAACAAACAGACAAAGCATTGCAAATATTCCTGAGGTTGTTCATCAAAAGTTGATTTGGTTACCAATTTCTCAGAATTTAACCTTAAAACTTTGTCTATCCTGTCCCATGATCCATGGAGGTTGCTGTAAAGCATGTATCAAAATGCTGTTAAAATTGCAATAGGGCAGCCCCCATAATAATGTACAAAAATTTTTGAAAGCATCATGATTTATTACCTGGCTCAGATTGGTTAAAAAGAAAATCTGGGTGATACAATTCAGTTTAAGGCTATGTTCCCATAATGTAAAAGTAAGGGCAAATAACAGTCATTATGAAATGCCGGACGCTATTTGGAGTATCCCACACCAACATTTTTTTTGCCATTTCGCAGCTGTTTTCTCTGACAGCTGTAATTCTGGTGCCAAACGCACCAAAATGACAGCCGTAGGCTATGTTCTCACTACATCTTTTTAAAGTAAAAACGTAAATTTTTTTTTTAAAAATAGCACTCGTTATTTTATAATGGCAGCCATAAAAATTATCATGATCATAATTAATGGTTGTTATTATCAAACAACAGCCCTTTTCCACCTACATAAGATGTTAGTTCCAAAATGGCGCCTCTAAAAAAAAAAAATCATTGTGGGAACATAGCCTTACAAAGCCATAATGTGGCAGAATTCCAGCTATGAATTATTGCCAGTGCCCCTTTGTTTCTTGTAAACCTATCTTAGACCATCAAAAACCCCTAAAGTGTTCTAAACTGCGTTTAATAGATCCTTTGGGGAAAACCAAACGCTTTGTCTAAATTATGGATTGTAAAAGTAGGTCATACTATACTCTTGCACTCTGTGCACCTTTGGTCTGTTGTATGTTGCCTCCGCATAGTATCATATAATTGAGTCAGTCTCCTAAACAAGCAATGCTTTTAGACATGAAAACGTCCTAAAATGGCCACTTGATGTAGCATACGGAATACAACAGAAATCCTCTATATGCCAAATACTGTATGTGCCATAGCAACCATATGACAGCTCTATACAACTTTTAGGTTATGTTCACATGTAGTATAACAACGACTGTTGCTTCGCATTGGCCATTGTTATACTGGTAGAACACCGGCAAGTTTTTGCATGTTCCTGCGGCCGTTATTTATTTCCAAACGTCCCATTCCGGGGGTTGTATGGAAATCAATTAAACACTGATTTCCATACACACCATGGATGAACAGACTGCATCCGAGTGTGCATGGAGGATTAAAAACAACCGCTGTTTGTGGAACAACGTCCGTTATTAATTGACATGATTATTCTTTTGCACAGCCGCACCAAATAACGGTCACCCTCGGTGCAGCATGTGCATGGAACAGACGGCATTGCATTGCAGCGGCGGCAAACAGCGGCCATTCAAAAATAGTACATTGTGCGAACATGAGTCCTTACAGAGAGGTAGATAATAGAGATGAGCGAACTGGGTTCGGGTTCGAGTCCATCCGAACCCGAGCATTCGGCATTTGATTAGCTGGGGCTGCTGAACTTGGATAAAGCTCTAAGGTTGTCTGGAAAACATGGATACAGCCAATGACTATATCCATGATTTCCACATAGCCTTAGGGCTTTATCCAACTTCAGCAGCCACCGCTAATCAAATGCAGAAAGTTCGGGTTCGGATAGACTCCAGCATGCTCCAGGGTTGCTCATCTCTAGTAGATAACCTAGTTTACATGTTTTGGTATACTTCGTTTTGCTGATAGATTCAGTGCTGATTTATTGCATTTCTTTCTCATACAGGTTGAACTGGCTATCTACTGGATTTACAGTATTCTTTAACCTAAGGTGCTATGACAGTCTGGTGGAAAAGGTTTAACGGAGGAAAGAAATAAAGTGAGCTAGTCAGTAGATACAATGTCTTCTTATCGAGTCTATATTAACCTGAATACATTGTTCCCGCAAACTCAGGCGCTGTCAAATCTATAGATAAGAAGATGAGGCTCTGTCATTACTAGAACTTTATCTGTCAGCTTTGGTTATAAGATTGAACATTTCAATAAATGCATCACCTTTTAAGTTATAAAAAAAAAAAAAAAAAACTATGATTATTTTATTGGAATTTTTTTTTCTCTCTCTCCAAACAATGTTAACTGATGATCTGGCAAAAGTGAAAAATGAATAGGAAATTGACACTGATAAGCAGATTAGTAAATTATATGCGGTGGAAGTTCCAATTCAGCAAAGTGCTTAGGTGAAGGAGAGAAAAGACAAAAAAGATCCGGCTTGCCAGAGCTCTTACTCAGCAAAAAAAACAAATGAATTAAAATGATTGCCCTTCTGCTTATTAAAAGAACACTGTCTGATAAATCTCACACTCCGCAAGGTCAACACTGTGCTTAAATACATTTTTAATCAGTAATGCACCATGATTGTGATAATTGGCCGGCTCACCGATTTTTAATCATTCGGTTTATGGAATTCGTCTCCCGTGTATGGAAAGAGTTACTTTCTGCAGTGTCGAAAAAACAAGTCATGTGCCAGAAGATCCTGATCCATATTCTAATGAAAGGTAATTGACAACGTGTTTATACACAATATAGAATTATGTCAAGAGTGAACCTCAAATAGGATTATAAAGTCAAGGGCAGCGACTTAATGGGAGAGCAATGAGCATAGTACGGGATAAGGTCTATGTTTTAATAAGACAGTTTAGATAAATGAATAGTCCTTGAACTTGAACTACAGAGTCTAAATAAGGCTAAGTAATAGAAATTAGCGAGTACTAAAATGCTCGATACTTGAGACGAATATTTCCCGATGCTCTGCTGCTCGTTTTGAGTAACAATCCCCATTGAAGTCAATGGGAAACTCGAGCATTTTTTGCAGGGGACCAAAGCTCTGAACAGGGAAGGTTGCCTGAAAACCTGGAAAATGATGGAAACAACACGGAAATGGACAGGATACAGCAAGGGCAGCTTACATGGATGCTTCTGTGGCAGGCTAATCGCAACATTATCCAAATTATGGGCAACAGCCGGGTGGTTGAGTATGTGTGTAACTGGTGCTGTTTTTTTTTAAAGTCACCCGTTGCACAGGGCACTGCACAGTGAGGATAGATATAGCTGAACTACAGATCCCAACCAGCCAAGAGAATGTCAGCATCAGGACAAATTCACTAATGACAGCTGCACTACAAGTCCAAGCCAGCAGCCAAGAGTAGCAAAAACAAAAATATGTTTTAAATATTTTAAGCCCTTAGAAGGTATAGTATGTCCCTAGGACATGTCAAAAGGTTTTTTAGCAGCCCACCTGATGGGTTACAGTTTGAAGTTTGGGTCCAAACCCAAAGACTTTTACTACCGGAATCTGAAGAAGTTGGTTGCTGCCATAGGGAGTCTTGGAAAACATGGATAATGCCTTAGACTGTATCCATGTTTTCCTGGCAGCCTATGGCGGCAACCAACTTCTACAGAAATCAAAAGTTAAACAAATGCTGAGGGCTTGGGCTCTGAAAAGGCTGGCGAACCCATACTCCCGAACCGTTCGCTCATCACTACTAGCATTCCCAAATGCTGGCTTGTTGACAAAGAAAAACAAGAGAGTCCAACAGCATTAAGTACAAAAAGAACCGTTTTCACACAAATTGATGCTGTTACATCCTCTTGTTCTTCCATTTCCTAAAGAAAAAAAACCTTTAATCAGTTGGGGTCTGGGTGTTTAGAACTGGGAGAAGTGCTTGGCTAAGCTCTTTGGCTACATTTTCTATCTCACTGCATGAAACAGTCTCTATAGCAAGTCTATAGCAAGACAGAGACTGCAGTGTGCCTGGGAGTACAGCGCTTAGCCGCACCCTTCTCCCAACTCTAACAACAATGGCCAGAATTCATTAAAGTAAGAAAAACTGTTGTTTTAAACTATAAACAATATTAAAATGAAGGCATATTTTTGTCTTATCTAAAGTTTGATTTTCACCAAGTGACTTATTTTTTGGAACAAGGCAATTAATTTTATTAGATGATCTGAAATACAGCCTTTAAAAAAAAAAAAAAAAAAAAATGTTTATAAGTTTAAAGGGGGGTGTGTGGAAAAGGCTTTATTTATTTATCTATTTTTTTCATTTTTCCAAATAAAATAGGTCATAAACAATGAGCATGTTTGTTATTTTTATGCCCATACTCATTATTAGACATGAAAAACACCAGTATTTTGCACAAAATTTTATGGACGTATTTTGATATTATTTTATTTGGTATCAACATAATATCAATTTACATTATATGAAAGGTAAGTCAGCCCCCACCATCTATTAAGTTATCATTAGCTCATATGTGATCGACCCCCTTTCAACATATGTTAGGTCTTTAACAAAGGTGAAAGATTTTTTTGTTTCCATTGTTATTTGTAGGGAAGTTGAGCAGTTTTTTTTTTTTGAACACTCATCACTCATTGGATTTAGATCATAGGAGTGCTAAGTGAATTCTGGGAAACGAGTCACTGTTGTTTAATAGAACTGCAATGTCTTCCACTTAACAGGGAGATGATTTCAAACATTAAGCCGTAATGTTGTAGTTAGCGCATGGAATGATGTGACAATAAGTAATGGTGATATGGTATCATGTTCTGCCTAATTAACCACTGTACAATAAAGGATATTGCAATGTTAATGAGCAATATGCCAGATAATTGCAAAGCATCTTAAGCTTGTTTGCACTGCACATATTAGTATTGCATCAATTCCTTATGTTTCAAATAAATATTTGTTAAAAACTGAATCTGCAAAGTTGTAGAAAGACTAAACTAAAATGTAATACTGGTGGTGGCTTAGAGGTTAGCAATGTGGTCTTCTTGTGCAGGAATTTTGGATTCTAATTTGACCTGGGGTAACATCTGTATGAAGTTTGTGTGTTCTCTTCCTGTCTGCATGTTTTTATCTGGGGATTGTAGTTTTCCTTCCATACGCCAACAAAAATTCAAGAACATTTATCTGTTTATATCTTGGTGGTGAAATTGTAATCCCCTACAGGCTTTCCCCTTACTACCTCCTGTCCATTCCCAACCTCTATCCCAACAGTTTTCTAAATAAATGGCAAGTAAGTTAAAGGAAACCTGTCACCCCCCGTGCTGGGGCAGAGCCCAGCCAGAGCCCGGCCAACCCCCCTGGTGCAGACCCATATACTTACCGCTTCCAAGAAGTCCCAGTCCCGATGCTCATCTTACCACCGAGAAAGCCATGACGGCTCCAGCCATTCTCTATGGACGTCGGACTCATCTCTGGTGGGCGTGCGTGCGGCTTTGGACAGGGATTTCTCAGCAGCGGGACTGGAACTTCGTGGAAGCGGTAAGTATATGGGTCTGCATTGGGGGGTTGGCCAGGCTCTGCCCGGGCACGGGGGTGACAGGTTCTCTTTAAGCTCTTGAGTGTACATGAAACAGAACACCAACAAGCCAATGTAATGTGCAAAACAAAAAAAAAAAAAAAAAAAGAATTTTAGAAACCTTATAAATTGTTCGGAGCCTGAGATTGCTGGTACTTGTCATTTTGTTCCTTTTCCCTGGCACTGTGACACTCATACTTTCCAGATTCCAGATTAGATTAAAAAAAAAGTTAAAGGGCTGTCAGGGAGCAGAAGACAGCTAAAGTTTTCTGCTTCCCGCCGCTCACTTCCTGTGGTTTCATGTCTTAGAATTAAACCTTCCTATACTGTATGTCAAGTAGCCAGTTGTATATCCTGAATATCGCATGCAAGCATAATTTTACCCCCACACAATGTTGTAGATAGACATCTAATAGCTGCACAACCCTTTTAAAATAGTCAAAGAAAAAAGGTCCTGGGATGAAATTTAGAAAAAAGAATAAAGATGGTTGACACTAACGCTGAGCTTTAGCACACTAAGCTAAACACATACCACTGTCCACATATACAGAATTTTATCACTATATTATATATATATATATATAAATTTTGCAATTGTTTATGGTTCCTTCTGCAGACATCTAAAATTCTAATTGGCTTAATAGCAAAAATGAACCCATTGTTTGTATTACTAGATACTAACAACTAGAAAGTGAGAATATTAAATGACCTAATGGTTAGTGAAAATGTCTGACAGTGTGGTGCAATGTTCTAACCCCAAACAGTTAAAGGATATAATAGTTATGATAGGAATGTCTATAAAATAAAGTAGCAACATCTCATTATAGGGAAGCAATGTCAATAATAGATGTCAAAACTTATTTCAGTGTAATATGCCATCCAGTCTAAACTTCCCTAAGAGTACAAGGGAGACATATAACAAAAAATAAGTAAAAAGAACAACTGTAATATTTTGAGAATAGGCTCCACTAAATTTGTTCTTGGTAAATTTAATACAACAATAACTGATTCTTTTGTTTTGGTGTAGTGAATAATGAGCATGCTTATTATTTAAATGTTCATAGTCAATTTTGGCCATTATATTATATACTGTGTGCACTATTTCAATATTTTTTTTTTATAATCATGTCAATTTCTCACAAATTTACAAAAAAGTACTAAAAAAAAAATTATACTGTCAATCCTCAAATGGAGACACAAAGGGTAAATTAATAAAAATTGTCTATTTTTTAGAAAGTGTTAACAATATCAGTATTAAAATCCACCAGATTTATAACAGTAACTGAGACTGATGGACATTTTTGGTGCATAAAGCCCTTTTGATTAAGCCACACCCTTTACTAATAAGCCCCTCCCCTCTAAAAAGCTGTTTTATGTACCGACTGCAGAGGTGTATACCAAAAGGTTTATGAATGAAAAAAAAATGTACAAAAAAAGTATAGTGCAAAAATAACTATAAAAACAACTAAATTATTTAGTACAACACAACATAAAAGAAATTAAAATTGTTAATGTCTGACACTGTTAAAAGTATTTAAGTGATGTAAAAGAAGGAATCAAAGTGTTAATAAAACTGTATTTCCATATGATATTCTGAATTTTAAGCAATACTGCAATTTAAAACACATCATAATAATGAAAAGAATTGACATATCAAACACATGATAAAAGTTTTGATTGGTTGAGGTCTTAGTGCTGAGACCCCCAGAGATCACTAGATATAGCCAGGAAAAGGGAGCAATGGCAGTCCCCCCCCCCCAGTTCGCCAATCAGTTCAATGGAGCCCATCTCCTGCACTTAGCTCTGGAAGCTATCCAGTGAGTGAAGGGCACAACCCTATAGTTCCCTCACTCTTTCTCTCTATACTAAAAATACTCTAAAAATACCATCTATGCGGAGGACAGCATGATTGCATATTGACATATAAAAGAAATACAGAACTTCATGTTACAAACATACCTTATCAACATTTTTTACCCTATTAAATTCCCAGCCTTTTTTTATAGTCACTATTGTGTGTCAACCTAAAATACAAACTGATCCATTACGACAAGACATCTTGAATTATTCACATTTACATGTCACAGTTTTTTAAGGTTTGTACCATAAGCATAAGTTCCCACTACAGGATTTTGCGGCCGTCATAAAGATGTCCGATATTTGTCAATGAAGGCCATCTAAAATGATCATGATTTTTAATACAGGGACGTCATTAGCAAATAACGGACGTCTTTTTGATGGCTGCAAAATCACAGAGAGTGAACTTAGCATAGAGTTGTGTTATTTGCAATTTTAACAGTTTTTTTTAAGGGAATCTGTCAGCTGTAATTCAAGTTCCAAATTGCTGACACTGTTAGGTAGATGTTAGGTCAAGGAGACACCTGGTACCTTTCATGTATGATATTATATATAATGATATTATAGAAAAAGGCTTTTATACTATAGTACAAAAAAAAAGTCAAAAAGGCTTTTCTGAGCTCCTGAAATAAGGCAAGCTGTAACACCTCCTCACCCCTCCCATACCTGAGCCTGCTTGGAACTCGGCTTCCAGGTGTCAATCAAGTAGGGAGGAGGAGAGAGGAGATGTTACATCTTGCAGCTTTTCAGGAGCCTGGCGAAGCCTCTTTGACTCTTTGTATATTTAAAAGATTAAAAAGAAGTAAAAAGAAAGATTCAAAAGAAGTATTTTTTGTACCTTCTGGAAGCACAGACAGACATATAAAAGGTGACAAGGGATTACAAGTCCTTGACCTAAAAGCTATCTAACAGTGTCAGCAATTTTAGACATGAATCATAGCTGACAGATTCCATTTATGTCAATAGTAGGAAAGGATCAGAAAAAGGGGATAATGTACCTGTTATATTTAGGACAGAGTAAATAAATTATTGTATCTATCTATCTATCTATCTATCTATCTATCTATCTATCTATCTCCTATCTATCTATCTATCTATCTATCTATCTATCTATCTATCCATCTATAAAATTGTAAATTGAAGACAGTGTCTCCTCCATAGCAAAAGTTATTACTTTAATATGCCATATGCATACACCAAAAAACACAACATTTCGGCCCCTCTATATAGAGCATAGGCTCGGTATGATATAGAGGGCCTAAACTATTGTGTTTTTTGGTGTATGCATATGCCATAATAAAGTAAAAACGTTTGCTATGGAGGAGACGCTGTCTTCAATTTACAATTTTTTAGATGAAGTACTTGGTGTGAGCCAACCGGTGGAGTGCCATGCGTCACATTGGAGATACCACTGTTTCAAAAAGGAGTGGATTTCTTTCTTTCTTTCTTTCTTTCTATCTTTCTTTCTCTCTATCTATCTCAATATACCACACAGTTTGTTCACAAGTAGAGATGAGCGAACTAGGTAAAAGTTTGGGTTCACTCATGCATTTGAATCTCGCTGCCTGAAAAAAGCAAGTATGACAAGTTCACTCATATCTATTGACAAGGTATTTATATTTAGGGAATGCTCAAATGCAATAACTATCTATAAGGCCCTTTGCACGTTCACGATTAAAAGAGTTATCCAGGGTTTAAAAAACATAGCTGCTTTCTTACAACAACCCTATCCTCAAGTTGTGTGTGTGGTATGACAACTCCATTCACTTCAATACTACACACAATTTCCGGTAGAAAGCAGCTATGTTTTTCCTATTCAGGACAATTCTTTAAACCCTGATGGGGAGAAGAACCATTTCCCCTGCTCCCTATGCTGTATCTCCCTTTTAATAATAATAAAAAAAAAAACATATGGGAAAGCAGATCTGCTGAAAGCAATATGAAAGGGGGAAATAAATGGGAATTTAAAGAAAAAGCCAAACTTTCATAACTATGTGAAATTGCCATTTTATATTTAGTCAAATGCAGATTGTAAAATGATCACCTTATCTATACAATTTGAGAATTTTCACTTTTGAGAAAATAAATTATATGATCCAACCAATATGGCAGAATTTTATGTTGTCACTTCTGCAATATACAGAACAAAAAAAAAAAAAAAGAGAGAAAATTCCATAAATATAAGTAATAAGACAAAACTGTCAGAATTTGGCTTCTGCTATAACTTCACACTTACTATTATAGGGAGAGGTTTATGTTTTCAGCGGAAATCCTCTCTAACTTAAATAACTTTTAATGAACCACAGCTCTCTTCTAATAATTTTTACAGTAAACTTCTTAGCAGTTTACTTTGGTATCTTAATACTTAGTTGTTTTGTCCCATATGATGGCTAAGAGTCCAATAGAAATTTCACAAAATGCATAAAACATGATTTATAATTTCTAAAACGTCAATTGTTAAGGTAGAATTTTTTTTTTTCAAAAGGGAAAGAAGCTGTATCTAGAGTTTAAAAAATAAAAGTAGGTACAGCTGGATTTGAGAAGAAATGTAAAAAGTTTTGATGCCTTGTGAGAATTTTTACCTTTTTCAAAGTTAAAAGGGCAAAAAAAAGAAAAAGAAATTCACAACACAGCAAATTTTAAATCACTCAAGCAAGAAGGAAATTGAAAGTTACTATAATTCTCATCGGGCTTGGGTTGCCTAATTTTTTATGGGATTTGTTGAGTTTTCAAAAGACAATCGTGGCTGCATCCCAAATATATTTGATATTTTTGAAAATATTATGCCAATATTTTACCTGCAAAATAAGCATTTTTTAAAAAATGTTTTGACTATTCCAGATATTTAAAGAAAAGGTAATAAAAATTAAGAGAATGTTCATTAAATTAAAAAATATTCAGCGTAATTCAATAAAGGAAGAAAACATTTTAATATTTCTTCCAAAACAGAAGCAAATCAACCATAAATCAATTCATTTTTATGGCCATTGTCAATGATTGTATTGTCATTTCATGCTATGACATATTTGGATTCATTTTGAGTTGGATTTCTGGGTTGTTTTTATTTTGTTTTTAGCTTCTTGAACCCCTTTTAGTTCCCGGGGATGATTCGTAACTATAAGAATAATTTATAATTTTTTTTCCCAAAATGGATTGACTTTAAGAAAAAATAAATTTGTTACTTTTAGCCATGATATGACAAACATAAGTGACCATGGCCTCAATCAACGGCTTTTAAAGGGTCACAAGTAAAATAGTATAGATACCTCTATGAGTAACACCTGCAAGTTCTTTAGCTCTTTCTATCTGTACAGAATTTCTTGGCCGTCTTCGTAAGCTTTGGGTTTGTGCTGTTGGTGAAGAGTGCAGGTCCATGGTCATGCTTGACTCCAAATCATGTTCAACGGCTTGGACCAGGAGTTCTTCAGTAAGGCTTTGGTTGGGGGCAGCAGTTAAACAGGATACAGTAACATCAGCAGAAGTGAGAGCAAGTGTTACAGCACCAGGAGTAGCCTCAATTTGCTCCTCCAACTCAGCGGTGGAAGTGGTTTTGCTGAAACCTGTGGGACACATAGTGGCACTGGATGCTAACTTTTTTCTTTTAAACTTTTCATATTTCCTGATTTTTTTATAAATTTTTTTTAGCTTTAGAAATTTTCTAAAAGTATTTCTTAATGAAGGTAAATGACATGGACACAGAAAGACACTTTTATCCACTTGAAACCATAAGTATGTAATAAACGGAGAAAATGTTATTTCTACCTTTGAATATATTCTATTTAAAATCTTTTATCGAGGATAATTACAGATCTGTCAGGTATGGTGAATAAGCTTATGTATTGCAGAATTACCTGTATAATTTAAGGTGATTACTGGCAAAGGGTAAACGTTTTCATTTTCCTATATATTTTATAACATAAAAATAATAAGTCGTGTCTACCTGCTAAATTTGCTATACACTTAGGGTGGTTTTATTAATCGATACGTTCTCTTTAGTAAAACAGCGGCTATACAGCATACCTGCAGTGAAAATAGGAACCTTTGTGCTGCATTTCCTTCCAAACCTCAGTCAAGTATGCTACAAAATTATATTTCACTTAATTTACATATAGAAAGTTGTTATTGCCTGCCAAAGAAGACATGCTATGGAGCTGTACCCAGTCACCAGTCACAGTTTCTACAAGTTTGCGAGTTTACGGGACTCGGTTCTTCCCCTGAAAGGTAGTAAATCCATCCACATGGTCTTGGACAAGTCTAACCCCAACTGCCCCCCCCCCCTCCTATACTGATCATCTAGAAACACATCAGGACTGTGGTATTCTCTGAGGTTTCTCTTATTAAAAGTTACAAGCCTACCATGTTCTGCAAATATCCCTTTAAATGCAACTCTTGACCAGCGCTTTCAGTTAAACAGTTATGACTAAACTTGATGGCTTGGGGAACAGACATTTCTGGTTATGCCCTGGTAACCCCCTCTTTGAATAGCTGTCTATCATTCTGGGTTTATTGGTTTCGGTGTATTTACTTTGAGATACAGGGGGGATTATAAAAGAGGCAGGGCAAGAAGCATACTTTGGGCCATCATTTTTTTTGCGAGGTGGGAATACACCTTTAGGCCATGTTCCCACTATGGTCGTCTGCTGATAATGACGGTTGTTATTATTTGCAGCTGTCATTATCAATAGACGTCCCATTCCCGTAGTGGGAACATAGCGCAAATATCCTTAACACATATTGGAGAGCTGATAAAGAAGGCCCATTATGCCACAATTTATCGCTCTTGGAGAAATATTGGTAGAAACCACTTTCAAATTTGAGAATATCCAATATTATTATTAACCCTTAATTCCAATGTATTGCTTTTATACGCATAATTGATGCACAGCACCATTATTGCAAATGCATAAAGAGGTACTCCGGGTGGGAGATATTATTTAACTATGGGAGGTAGATATAAACAATGATGTCTACTTACCTCCCCTTACATCCAGCTGCTCCCTTCCCCAGTCCCCCGGCCACTTCCTGGTCTGAGACTGGGCTTGAGATATGACGTTTCAGGCCCACTCAGCTAGTCATTGGCAGAGGTGGGACCCCGCTACAGCTAATCACTGGCTGAGCAGGCCTGAAACATAACATCTCAAGCCCAGTCTCAGACCAGGAAGCAGCCGCAGGACCAGGGACCAGAGCTGTGCTGGAGCAAGGGAGGTAAGTGAATTCCATTGTCTATATCCATTACCTCCCCAGCCATAGTTAAAAAGTGTCTCCTGCATGGAGTGCTACTTTAATAGTATCTACTAAATTCAATAAAACTTGAAATATTTTAGAAAAAGTAGTGCTTATCTGTACAAAAAACAAATAAAAGACCCACCTCCTTTCTAAGCAACAAAAACACTTCTGATAGAAAGTGGAAGCATTGGCCTGAGTCCACCTTACTAACAATTTTATACTAAAGTAAATAATACTAAAAATGTATAGGCTACTTTTTGTTAAAGTTAGTGTCAATGAATGGATGTAATTCTGTGATCTGTAACAAAGTGATTTTTATGTTGTATGTTTTGAGCTCTAAAACTGTTACATTTTTCCTCCGCCCACCTCTTTCTATAAACACATAAGTTATTTTCCAATAAAAACAACAACACAAATATATAAAAGAAATATTAACTGAGCATGCAGACTGCAATTGAATAAAGCTACTTAAAGAGGATGTACCGCCAAAGCTTTAATATAGAGATATACCTATCATCCTGTTGGAGCTGCTGTGTAGAATGCAGTGATGTGGAGCTTTTGTCCCTCCGTCGCTCAGTTCCCGTTATTTTCACTGAAATGTAGATATGCTAATTACCCTCAGTGAAGCACTGGAGGCCTGGCGCCTGGAATTCAAGTTCCTCCCCCCCCTTTGACATGCTCATGCCGGCACACCTCCTATGCTAATCCTGAAACATCTCTTCTATGCCGAGTCTGGCCTGCTGCACAGCCCGGCCTCCTGTCTTCTTCACAGCAGCCCCCGTCATCACGCTGTGACCACAAGCACAGTTATCAGAACGGGGTAGGAGTCCTACTATGCAGGCTCATACCCGCTCTATGCTTCTCCACTGTACTGACAGTTTCCCAGCGCAGCAGCATAGAGCGGGGTATGAGCCTGCACAGTAGGAATCGTACCCTGCTCTGATAACTGCGCTTGTGATCACAGTGTGATGATGGGCGGCTGTAAAAAAGACAGGAGGCGGGGCTGTGCAGCAGGCCGCTCGGCATAGAAGAGGAGATGTTTCAGAATTAGCATAGAAAGCGTACTGGCATGAGCGTGTACAGAGGGGGGAGGAGAGGAACTTTAATTCCAGGCGCCAGGCCTCCAGTGCTTCACTGGGGGTAATTAGCATATCTACATTTTAGTGAAAATAAGGGAACCGAGCGATGGAGGGACAAAAGCTCCACATCAATGCATTCTACACAGCAGCGTCAACAGGATGATAGGTATATCTCTATCTTAAAGCTTTGGTGGTTCATCCTCTTTAATGGCATATAAACAAAATTTACTTCCTTAGGCCATGTTCGGACATTGCTTTTTAAGCAAATTTTTTTTCAGTCAGTCAATGATTGGATTAGCAGGCTGTCACTCCAGAGATGAGTGTCAAAGCCTGCTCAGCCAATCAGTGACTGAGTAACAAGAGAGCTGCAGCCAGTAATTGGCTGAGCAGGCTTACACTCTTGTCTGGAGAGTAACAGCCCGCTCAGACAATCACTAACCACTTACCTGTCCTGTCTCAGTAATTGGCTGAGTGGACAGGAGGACATGGAAGAGGATACTGGAAGAGGATACTGGAAGAGGATACTGGGGGAAGCGGACATGGAAGAGGATACTGGGGGAGGGCAGACACGTGAGTGTATTAATTTTCTTTTCTTTTACGAATTATAAAACAATGTGTGCAAAAATGTTTGCAAACTGCAGCAAATTCAGCTTTAGCTCATTTTTAGTTGTGACTAAAGGTCCCCATGCACTTTATACTTTTGTCGGCCATACCCATGCTCACTGGAAATAGGAGCCGGGCAGGATGTAAAATCACTGCCTGATCCCTTTGTTATCGTAGAGATAAGCAGCAGTCAGAGCACTCTAGCTCCGCTGTGCCAATTGAGAGGATGGGGAGATGAAACGGGAAATATCAGTTGACGAACAATCATTTGACCATTAATAATAAACAATAGGCCCTATTTAACCCTCCACCCTCCACCAGTTGTTTGTGTTGCTTCCAATAATAATTCAGTGCTTATGGCGACTATCTGACCTTAGCAAAGAGGTGAGACTTTGCTGGCTATGTTTTTTGCAGAGTTGTTATTGTAGTGTCACCAAGGCATGCAACTCTGCTTGGACCTCCTGTAAATAGGCATGCACTCTTATAACTTTAGTTTTTTTTAAACGCTACATTCCCATTCATAAAAAATATTGTATTGATGGTGCAAAGTAAGCTTCATGTTTCCAGTTTAATTGACGCTCAATGTAATATCTCTTAAGACTAGTAATGAGCAAACATCCCGATGCTTGGTTCAGACCCCGAACACAAACATTAAAAAAATTATTGTGATCGGCTCGTGTTGGCCGAACATCGAACAAATAACAAATGTACAGCAAGGCTATGTTCACACTACATATAATTTCGTTAAACTATGGCAGTTGTTGCCGATTGCAACAACGGCCATGATTATTATGAAAATATACGTTACCTTGCCGTCTATGGAATACCAACTGGAGCCTATACACATAGTATACGCTCTGGCCGGGACCTCTAGCAGGACTTCAAACAACTGACCTGTCAGTTTTCTGTGGCCACTATTCAATGAATAGCGTCCGCAGAAAACCCTGTCAGTGCACACTATGGAGCGAGCGGCTCTGGCTGCACGCTCCATAGTGTGCAGTGGAAAGTTCTGATGCGGGCGGGCACGGATGCGCCAGCATCAGAATTTTGTGGCGCTAAAGATCATCTGGACGACACTGCAGTACTGGCCGGGATGATCTTTAATGAGACCAGCCGTTCTGTGACCCGGCCGGGTCACGGAAAGGCCAGTCTCTTACGAGGTCTGAACATAGCCTAAAAGCGTCTACGCACATTTTACACATGATCAGGTGTAAAGCGTAAATTACAAAGTCCGTAATTTTGAGTCTAAAATAACTGTCTGGGCTACCCTTAGTTCAATGACTGGTGTTTATACATAATTCTAGTTTGGGTTACTAATTTGCCTTTGGCTGTAGTTTATTGGAAAAGTACATTGAATTTTATAGTAAAAACTGAAAAAGATCGTTCAAAAAAGAAAACTGTGTGTGAACAACTAATAAAAAATGTCCACTGTTTGCAAAAGACGTCCAAAAATAATGAACATGAACAATATTTTTACGTCTGCGGCAATAACAGCCATTATTCAATACATTGGGGGAGATTTATCAAAGGGTGTAAAATTTGGACTGGTTCAAACTTCTCCCAGCAACCAATCACAGCTCCTCTTTCCTTTCACCAGAGCTGGAAGCTGAGCTGTGATTGGTTGCTGTGGCCAGTTTGCACCAGTCTAAATTTTACATCCTTTGATAAATCTCCCCCATTGTGTGCATTGGACGTCTATGTTTTCATTGACTTCAATGCATTGCCATTGCAGTCAGTTAAATCGCAGCAAAAACTGATGTTTTAAATTGCAAAAGCCGACACCTTTTCTCTATTTTTGACGTTGTGTGAACATAGCCTTTGCAAGAAAATGAACATATATAGATATATTATTTTTTTTACATGTTCCTCATATCATGGTAAAATGTTAACATGTTTTTGAATGAAACATTAAATTATAGGAAACAGAAGGTGTTCATCTCCTACTTTATTTCGAAATAAAAAAAAACCTGAAAAATGAAATAACCGTATAATAGATTTCTTGGTGCTTGGTCCAGTGAAAAATGTTTATCATTGGTGGATTGTTTCACCTGGGCAGGGCTTCATGGATGCTGCGCCACTTCACCCCGCCCACATTGGTGTTTGCCCGCACCCTCTGGGACAACATCTGCATCTAGTCCACCTAGGGGGCGGGGCCAAGACTGTGATAACATCACACAGGGGCGGGGCCTACGGCACTGATGTTGCCGGGATCAAGTGGCCGTGAAGCCCTGCACAGGTGGCACAATCCACCAATGATAAAAAAACAAAAACATTTTTCACTGGACCAAGCACCAAGAAGTCTATTATAAAGTAAGGTATTAAAATGGCAGAATTTAGGCTTTACGGCTGTGTAAAGAAAGCATCATTCAGAAAGAGGTGGACAGTGTCACTTTTACTTTTACAGTTTACGAGAACAGTCCACAGGTTAGCATATAAGCCTGTACCTAAAAAAATTCTCAACTATTATACAAATTTTAGTGCTTTTTGAGTGCAACTGTTTAAGCTAGCCTTTTATTTTAATCCCTTCTCATTGACAATATGTATAAATACGCTCCTACTGCCCCTTGCAGTGAGAATGTGTATATATTTTCCTGACTGAAGAGGGGTTTTAATGTGTGTGGGGCGTCTTCAATGTGAGCAGCACACATTAGTGTCCCAGGAACCAAGCATAGTGACAGGTGGTGTTTAAGGGAGTCAGACAGTGACAGAAGTACATTTTACTAACTTATCAGAAGCTTAAAAAGTGTAACTATCAATGTTAGCCAGCGGCAGGATAAACTGTCAAAATCCTGTCTACATGTTCAGGTACTGTATGTTGAGGCTACACTCTCCCTACGGGATTGTAGCAGGGCTGTCAGGTTATGAGGCTGACGCCTTTCCCCGCCATGATCCTGTAGTTAGAATATAGTTTTAAATTGTATCTAATATTGTTTGCTGGTGGCAGGATACACTGTCAAAATCCTGCCATCATGCTCCCTGTTTAGACGTAGGCTGGACACGGCATTATTCTGGCAGTTCCATTGAATATTATGCGGTCAGCGGTGCTACTGGAAGAATGACGTCTCCAGTGTGCACCGGACCAGCGCGGTGGCAGGATTTTGACAGCGCATCCTGTCGCCAGTGTACGATGATAGTTACTCTTTAAGCCAATGTTCCCAGACAGTATTTTTGCTCAGTATTTTGGCCAGTATTTTGCAACCAAAACCAGGAGTAGATTGAAAACACAGAAAGTCTATGTTTACACACTGTTAAAATTGAGAGGATGGCTGTCATTTATTGGCAAATAATTGCTGTTGTTTTGAAATAACGGCCGGTATTTGCCATTAAATGACGGCCATCCACTCAATTTCAACAGTGTTTGAATATAGCCTTTCTGTGTTTGCAATCCCCTTCTGGTTTTGGTTGTAAAATACTGACCAAAATACTGCACAAAAATACTGTGTGGCAGCTTGGCCTCAGGCTATTTTCTCACTACGGCATCATAGCAGAGAATATTCTGCCCCACTATGATTCTGTAGTAATAATATAGCCTTGATATGTATTTTGTAATAGAAGAAGAAGAAAGAAAGAAAGAAAGAAAGAAAGAAAGAAAGAAAGAAAGAAAGAAAGAAAGAAAGAAAGAAAGAAAGAAAGAAAGAAAGAAAGAAGTTTGGTTTCTGTGTCTAAATTTTCAAGGCACATAAAAGTACCAAAAGAGTCCCAGCATCTTGTAGAATATCTCTACTCACTACCAATTCCCACCACCAAATCATGCCATGCATACATTGAGGTCAACATAACATATGCATAATAATGCATCTTCATATAGTTCAGTTTGGTTTTCTCCCTGTGTATGTAGGGTAATTCCAAAGCCAGTAGTGGGTTTATTCAGAAACCAGTCACTGGTATAAATCTAGAGGTCTGGACATATTTATCAATGAGTGATGTTCTGCTTCAGGCACATAACCATAGGAAGGGTGAACAGATATGTCATACTCAGAACGTAGAGTCTGAGGGGACACAAAGGTCTTTCTCCTCCATCAGAAACACCATTAATATAAATGGCACATAGATAGGAACCTAAACACACAATTTACATTAGAGGCCAAAGCCTTCGGGTTACACGGTTCTTCTGACTTTTTCATGTATAGGGAAGAACACTACAGGAGCTTCTTAACCATACCATGTACACTAACCAAAATATTTATCAATGGATTTTTTCCAGAGACTATTTATTTAACGTTCTATAAAAATAAATATATCGTTTTCAATATCGGTGTAGAAATAGTCTGGGCTTTGCGTAAGATTTATTGCCACAAACTACAAAAACCGAGACATGAATTGTATATGTTCCATATTCTGCGGGAAAGAACAAGCTGTATGATAGGAAAGCCCCAAAGATTTCTTGGACATGGTCTGCCTGTAGCTAAAGCAATGCATCATAGTTATGCAGATTGGCAGCAGTGACAGGAGATACTGTGTAGTTCTCACGGAATAACAAATTCGGATGAAGGAGGTTGCCGAGAAATTGAAAAACTGACCAATGGACTATGAAATCTGCACCTTTAATAAAATATTACTGGATTATTTACAACCTCCACTACAACAGTTGTGTCCTATTAAGAAATAAAATATAGAAAACTGAATAATGCCATGAAGACCGATGCTAGCGGTTATGTAGCTGGGAAGATGTCTAATATGATGTCGGCAGAATCCAGTCAGCATCGTCTACAAAGTCAGGTTTAGGTATTTGGTATTGCAGCTATTGTGTACTTTATTCCGCCCAAATGCTAATGTTTTCTACATAGTGCCATGGGGACAGGTGCCAGCAGTCGTGTGGCTTCAAGAATGGCAGATAGGAAAAAGTTAGTTTATTTTGATAGTTGATATCTCAGCTACGTTATTGCATATTGGTTTCCACCAAAATGCTACTATTCTTAGTGTAGCATTACTTACTTTAGGCTATGTTTACGCAATGTATAACCCTTTCACGACCTGGGGTCATTGTTACATCAATGCCTAGGTCGTTTTGGACATCTGCTTATGGGATCATAATGATCCCATAAGCTGATGTCCCTATGTCTGCCCCCACTCCATTGCCCCCTGCCCCTGTTACAATCTTGGAGGGTGTGAGGCTTACAACCTAGCAGGAAAGACTTATGGTGCGTTTACACAGAACGATTATTGTTTAAAATTTTCACAATAACGTTCACATTTGAGCGATATTTGGCTTATGTAAACACAGCAAATGATCAAGCTAAGAGCGAGAAATCGTTCATTGTGGTCTTTCAACATGTTCTCAAATCGTCGTTGGTCGCTCGTTAAAAATTCGCAGATCGCTTCATGTAAACAGTCTTTCACCGATTCACCCTATGTGTGATATGGGTTTAAGCGATCTTAAAAACTATTGCAATAACAATTTTTCTAACAAATTTTTTAACAATTTTTCTAACGATTTATTTGTCGAAATGCTAATCGTTATAAAAACCCAATCATTGCTTCAAAATCGTTAAACGATCGATTGGTCAAATTATCGCTTTGTGTAAACGGACCATTAAGGATTTGAATCTTTATAGTCTAGAGGAAAGAAGGGAAAGGGGGGACATGATCGTAACCTTTAAAGGACTAAATAAGGTTCAGGAGGGAATTGTTTTTAGAAAAAAAACTGAACTCAAGAACAAGAGGACACAGTGAGAGGTTAGTTGGGGGAAAGATCAGAAGCAATGTGAGAAAATATTACTTTACTGAAAGAGTAGTAGGTGCAACAAACTTTTAGAGATGATCGAACATAGGGAATTTTCAGGATCGATCAAACTCGAACCTTCATCATCTGATTCCTGATGCCTTCCCGTTTCGTAGGGAAGGTGGAGACAGCCCGAGTACCACCTGGAAAACAGACACAGCCTATTACCTAGGCTGTGTCCCTGTTTTCCAGGTGGTACTCAGACTGTTTCCACCTTCTTCAAGGAACGGGAAGGCATCGGGAATCAAATGACGAAGGTTTGAGAAGCTTCGAGTTTGATCGAACCTGAAAATTCCTGATGTTCGATCATCTCTACAAACTTTCAGCCGATGTGGTTGGTAAATCTACAATAATTGAATGTAAACCTACCTGGGATAAACATATATCCATCCTAAGATGATAAGAAGGAAAACCCTTAAAGGGTCGACTAGACGGACCAGGGGGGCTTTTCCTGACGACAATCTTCTATGTTTCTATTAATGTCTTTTATTATAAAGACTGCCAGTTTTTCATCTAAAAAATGTGGGAACATTATTCTTTTTAAAACCATCTTCATTAGTATAGGCAGTCAATATCAGATATTTAGGAAGTCCACTCTTGCCTTCCCCACCACTCAGCTAATTGGAGAGACCATTTGCAGTGGTTTTAAAAAAGTGCCCGACCATCTTATACCTGGTATTAAAATTTAATTCACCTTAGTGATCCTAAAGTTATTGATGATGAGATGTTATTTCAGGCACAGCCACCTCTATGAGTACACAGCCATTACTGGTAGACAATAATTGTTGTGGCTCCGTTTATCAATTTCTTGGGGAGAGCAAGAAATGGACCCAGACCAAGCTAATATTCTTTGCCTATGTTTAGGATTGGCCATTTAATTTGCATTCCTCATTGATCGCTTTAGTAAATTTTATATCAATCAATAATCTTAATTAGTTGCTGTTATTTTAAATTGTTGATTTTCCTTTCTCCCTTTTATACCATAGCTATAACTCTACAATGACTTCTGTACCGTGAACAATGACTATAGTCTGTTGCTCACAATGCAGTAACAAAAGAGCTTTGTTTTATGTTCTCATTTTCCATTGTAAATTCTGTACATGACGAGCTATAAAAAAAAAAAAAAAAGCCTCATAAATACTTCTTGTTCTAACATAGAGTGTGCCTGTAGTACTCAGGGGATTGAGAGCATTATATATCAAAACAGGGCACTTCACCTGCATAATTCACCATCAGGAACAAGCCACTTGGAGACCATTGATGAAATTCCTTCTTCAAAGGGCGTAATGTTACTGGTGGCATGCCAGCTGATACAACATACATTAGATCCTAATGTCAAACTAACCAAGGCCTATCACATGTTGGGAGACTAAAATAAAAAAACACAATGGGGTAGATTTATCACACTGGTGCAATGTAAACTTGTCTTAATTGCCCCTAGCAACCAATCAGATTCCACCTTTAATTTTTTTAAAGGATCTGTGAGTAATTAAAGGAGTAATCTGTTTGGTTGCTAGGGGCAACTAAGACAAGTCTACTTTGCACTATTTTGATAAAATATAATATAAACTGCACTCCGTGAACTAAAATTCCTAACAAACTTTGCAAAAATAGTTCCCTACTGATCACATCCGCCTCTAGCCTGCTCAGCCAATCACTGACTGAGATGGGACAGCTCTGCAGTCAGTGATTGGCTGAGCTTACTGTCACTCTCATCTCAGTCAGGACGTGGAAGAGGCTGTGATCAATGGGGACATTGGGGGAGCACAGATAGGTAAGTAATGACGGGCAAACTTGCTGAAATGCACAAAAAATGTAGCCAGTCAATTTGCTGTTTGGCCGTCCATCACTGCAATAATGGCTGCTGGTAGATTATTCTTGTTTAGGTGGACTAATTGCCCATTGGGTGTGTCTTTAATTGAAAAGTCCTTTAAATTTAATAGTAAAAACATTGAAAGGACGGCGAAAAAAGAAAAAGCTGTGTATGAACAACTTAAAAATAACATACCCTGTTTGCAAAAATAATTAGCATGATCATTATTTTGACATCCGCGCAGACAACATGGAAATTCCCCACTGTCATTGAGATATATCAAACAGTTTTATCATTCCGGATCTAAGTATTTTGACCCTGGCTGATCAGGAGGATAAGTGGGGGAAAGTCTACACTTATTCTGTTCTCTTCCAGCTCTGTGTCCCATGATTAGGTGTCAGAGACCGAACCACACGTTCGGCTCCCAGCTCTGCCAGAGCGTGCGGACGGCCTGTCAGGGGAGCTGACAGCAACCCTAGCGATCGGCCTGGCCGGTTGCTAGTGGTGTGCCGACGACCTCCCTAGCAGCCGGCCTGGTTGCTGGGCTTACATTGGCATCTATTTATTATGCCACAGTGGCACAGCTCATCTGGGTCTGGTTGGGGTTATTGGTGGCTGGCACCGCCAATGAAACCATAGTGTGTGTCCTGGGGCTGGAGTCTCAGCCCCAATCATTTGTCCCTTGCCTGCAATAGTAGCTCGTTTACTAGCGTATCTTGATCTAGCATTTACCCTGCATTGTCTGGTTATTTGATTTCTGGTCTCTGATTTTTTGACTACCCCCCTTGGACACGTTTTTGTACTGCACCGCTCGGCTGTTATTGACTCAGTTTCTGACTACGCTTCTATTGAAATGTCTGTCTTGTTTTGATCTGTTTTGTACTTTGGTAAGATCAGGGACTGCTGTTCAGTTGTCCATTGCCATTTAGGGCATCTGGGGACAGAGGGGCGGATGCAAGTGCCATGGCTCACCTGTCTATCTCTATCTCTCCCTATCCTAACATTAGGTCTATAAGGGACATCTTGCTCACATAGAAACAAACTGTAAGACAGGTAAACTGAATAGGTGACATGTGATATTACAAATAAATGGTGGTGGGCAACTTTCCCTGTCAATAACCAGTAAATAGACTTACATTTTCCACTTTAATAACTAAATTTTTTTTTTTTTCTGTCATATTGCAGGGCGGTTTTTCATTATATTTTTATGGGCACTCTATAAAAGTACAGGTCCTAACGGCATTGGAAAGCAATAAAATTATGAAATTCAAATGAAATTACATTGAATGTTTCATTGTTGTAGCTTGCTATTAAAATGAGACAAGCAGGAACAAAAAAAAAACACTTAACCTATAAAGAACCTCATGGTTTTTTTTGTTCATGTGTCCATATTTTTAGTTTAGATAAACATGATTTCTACATTTCAAGGCCATTTTCACAATTCAGTAAGACAATTGCATTTCAGAGTCCTATTATGATTATAATACTAGAACCCCAAGTGTAATAATGACCTGAACTCTCACATCAGGTAAGGATCCATTGTAAAGTATATTTGGCTCAGTGAAGAGATGGTTCAGCTGTTGAATCCTTAACTCTGTGAAATTTGTCTTACATAGGCATATCCATTATTTCTTTAATTATGGTGTACAATGTATTTTATTTTGTATATTATTTAATATATTTTAAATAATTGTATTTGGGGTAGCTATTACTATGCAGACTTTATTCTGCCCTTCTGGATGGGAAGAAAAAAAAAAAGATGGGATATTGTACAAGTAGTTTAGGTAAGAGTTCCCCTCTCGAATGATACCGAGCTAGCAATAAAGTAAAGTAAACAAAAGCTAAGCAGCTAATTCAATCTCGTCACATGATATTACAGGTATATACTATAGACTTACTGACATATCTAAGTGTAACAAAAACTGGTGACAGAGAAGCTGAAGAGAATAATGTATCACTAACATTGTTTTATGCAGCTGATTCACAGATTTCACCCTGAATATTGAGGACCGCACATCCAGTGCTTTCTTTTATGTGAGTGTGCTCAATAGTCCTCGATATTCATGAGCACCAGCCCTCTCTGCCAACCTTTGAGTGGCAGATGTCTATCTATACTTTGTATAAATAAAGACAGAGGTAGTGGTGCGGCATGAAACCCATTCTCCTGCATAGCAGTAGAACAGCTGATCAGAATGATGTAGGTAATACACTGCTCGGTCACTTGTTTACGCTGGCCTCATTTAAGGGTCCTTTAAAGGTGTAAACAATTTTCAAATACAAATCTCTGCTCTCTAGTGCTCACTTACTGCGATTCCACATTTTGAAAGTCAGTCTTGCGAGAGGTGGTGGGGGGGGGGGGCAAGTCCTGATCATAGCGTTGGGGCAAAGCTTGAATATCGCATGAAGGCATGTTTCACCAGCAAGCAATGATCATGACCTAGCTTTGCCCCTCCATATCCCAGGAGGGAGGAGGAAAAAGAAGGCAGGTTCAGCTCCCGAAAGCAAAAGGTTTTAGCCATCTTTTGCTCTCTTGACACCCCCTTTAATGACTTTAACCCCTTCAAGACAGAGCCCTTTGATGCACAAAAGTCCGGGTCAAATTAATGCAATGTTCCTCCCCGCCTTCTAAGAGCCATAGCACTTTGATTTTTCCACCTACAGGGCTGGTTAGGAAGTTATTTTTTGCGCCATGATCTCAAGTTTTTATTAATATCCTTCTGGTGTAACAGAAAATTTTGATCGCTTTTTATTAATTATTTTCTGATATATAATTAAAAAAAAATCAAAATCAGCAATCCTGGTGTGTTATTTTTTTTGTTTGTTTGTTTTTACACTGTTCACGGTGCGGGAATAAAAATGTTATATTGTCAAATATTTTTATTTTTATAATAGGCAAGGGGGTATATAAAAGTTTTATTGGGGTGGGGGTATAAGTTTTTTTTTAATACTTTTAAAAACTTTTTATACTACTTTTTTTTTTTACAGTAAAACATGCAATCATTAGATTTCATGTACTGATCTATGCTATGCCATAGCATAGCATAGATCAGTGTTATTGGCAATCTATGCATAGAGCCTGCCTGAGAGCAAACTCTATGCACAGATCGCCGTACCGACAAGACAGAGTTAAGAGGCTTACCCCCGCCCGTCGGTACATGCGATTGGGACCCCCACAGCATGGCTCCCAATTACTCAGTGACAGGTGCTTGTTCTGTCACAGAGTACCATAAACACCGCGATTGCTATAGATCACAGTGTTTAAGGGGTTAGTGAGATGCAGCTGCGGGATCACAGCTGCCTCTCATTACCCTCAGCTCCCCGGACACTGATGTGTGCGGGAAAGCTCTCACTGCAGCGGTCCCGCACACATCAAACCCCTTTAGTGTTGGGAACATGCCTATTTGAGGGCATCATGTGTGCCTGCATCCCAATTCACCACTGCACACAATGGAGCGTGTGGCCGGAGCTGCACGCTTCATTGTGTAAACTAACATCTTCTGTGCGGCTGCTATTCAGTTAATGGCGGCCGCACAAAACTGACATGGTTCTAACCGGCCGGAGCGTATATCTGTATACACTTCAGCTGGGATTCCATTCATGCACATACAATGTATGTTTTGTATAAATCACAGCCGTTGTTGCAATTGCAACAACGGACGTGATTTATACAAACCATACGTTGTGTGAACATAGCCTTATCCTGTGAGTACACCAAGATGGGTATACCTACATTGTTTTAAAGCAGTAGACTGCATTTAACACAATATATATATATATATATATATATATATATATATATATAAAATTGTTATGTTTACTTTCAGTTGGTAGATTCTAATGTAACTTTGTAATAAAAAAAAAAAATTGTTGTAGAGCAAGGCAATTATATTTTATTCTTGTCTAAATTATCGTTCTCATTATACCAGGCTGACCTCATCTTCTAAAATAGTGCTTGGTTCAACCTCCCAAAAAATGATTCATTTCAGTTTGCTGTGCTGTAACATCCTTAATAAATTCATCTTTTTTTTAACATATTTAACTATATAAGATGGGATTTAACAAAAATAACGTTAAAGAAACTAAAAATAATGTGGACGTTATACTTTATAAAGTGGACGTTATACTTTTTTTTGCTATAACATTGCTTTAGTAAAGTTATATCACTTTAATTATATAGAATTTCCATTGACTGGCAGGTGCAAGGGGCGACACAGCCCCCTCTGCTGCCACCAACGTTAGTGTTGAGAAATGCAAGGATATGTAAGCCCTGCCGTTCCCTATCTCCTGATCTGCTAAAGCGCTGCTTAACAGCAATAGGCTATGTTCACACAACATCAAAAATAGAGAAAAGGCGGCCAATTTTGATATTTAAAAACACGTCTGTTTTTGCCGAGATTTAACTGACAGCAATGGCAATGCATTGAAGTCAGTGGGAAGACGGATGTCCAATGCACACAATGGATTCAATAATGGACGTTTATACTGCGGACGTCAAAATAATGACCATGACCATTATTTTCGGACGTCTTTTGCAAACAACGGACATTTTTTATTAGTTGTTCACACAGTTTTTCTTTTGTCACCATATCTCCGTTTTTTACTATTAAATTCAATGGACTTTTCAATTAAGCCGCACCCAAAGAAAAATAATGAACCAACAGCAGCCAAGGGGAGGCCAGACAACTTAATGATGTCCGTTATTTTAGACTCAAAATAACGGAGGTAATTTTAAACGGAGCTGACAAAAGTTGTGTGAACATAGCCGTATACAGAGCAGGGCATGTTTTCCCCTATGTACTATGTATTCTTATATACAGTACATGAGGCTGTCTCATGTGATCGCTGTGTCCAGCAGTCTCTGCACAGTGAGCTACTGAGCTACACAATGACTACTATCACCGGCTACTGTGCTAGAAGAAGAGCGAGTTTTCTTATTGACATTGAGTGACATTAAGTGTCACATTCACTTAAAAATCTTTTGACACATACAAAATTTTGATCAGTCAGGGTACGGATGTTCAGCCCAACTCCAATTGTTACAAAGAGTTAGGAAAAGCATACGGCTAAGCACTATTTTCTCTTCTCTCTCTTTGTTGCACAAGATGGACGCCATAGACTAGATTAAAGGGGTTATCCAGCGCTACAAAAACAAGGCCACTTTTCCCACTCTCTTGTCTCCAGATTGGGTGGGGTTTGGAACTCAGTTCTATTCAAGTAAATAGAGCAAACCACTCCTGAACTGTAGATAAGAGAGGAGGAAAAGTGGCCATGTTTTTGTAGCGCTGGATAACGCCTTTAATTCAATGTTCTACAGCAACAAGCTAAGGGAAGTGCTTGTGATTCTCCTCTCCCTCTCTGGGGATCTCTTTGACATCTCAATTTTATTTTATTTTTTTAAATGACTGTCACTTTAAGGCTATGTTCCCACTTTGTTATAATATCTGCAAAAGGCTGCCATCTTGTTAAATAGACAGCCGTGAATCATGATCATAATTAGAGGCGTCTATATTACAAGATGGCTGCCTTCCCCGTAGCCTAAAGACGCATTCATGAGAGAAAAAAAACTTTAAAAAAAATTAAATCAACTGGTATCAGAGAGTTACATAGATTTCTAATTTACTTCTTTTTTATAATTCTGAAGTCTTCCAGTACTTGTCAGCTGCTGTATGTCCTGCACAAAAGTGGACGGGCGACCAAACAGCGAAATGCATTACGTTGAAGTCAATGAAACTGGGTAATAACTGACGTTACTGTGGCATTGTGGTAAAATAGTCATAAATCAACAATAAAAAAAATAATAATAATAATTTTCCAAGTGATCTTTTTATCTGACGGGGAAAAAAATAAAACAAACATTTAACCACAATTTTTAAAAAATAATCAATATTTAAACAAAATAAAGAAATATAGTATTAATTATACAGCTATGTTCAGACTGTCACAATGACGGAGGTTTTTATTGGATGGCTGTTATTTAAAGACAATTAACTGTTGTTATTTTAAAACAATGGCTGCTATTATGCATATATTGGGCGTTGTTTGAAAATAATGGCTATTATTTACCGCTAAACCTAACGCTTTAAGGCGGTGTTCACACATCGTTAAAATTTTCATTGGTCAGTCTATATTTAAAAGCCAATTAGAATAAAATTTGTTATTTTAAAACAACTGACAGTATTATGCAAATAATAGCCATATTTCTAAAATAACAATTGTTAGTTGTTCTTTAACGAATACCATTCAATAAAAATTTACTTCATTTTGACGGTGTGTGAACATAGCCTAAAGGTTAAAAACAATTACAATAAAACTGATTTTATATACCTTATTTTCTATATGTTTAGCATTATATCTACATTTTATGATGTGATATAATATTAAAATTAATTAACAGATAAAGTTAAATACTAATTTTCCTTAAGTTAAGTGTGATGAGTTCAGCTTAGTTTATGGTGTAATTAAAACCCATATATTATTATGTTCATATTTTTAATCAAACAGTGTTGGTAATTATAATTAATTATACATAGTATTATATTATCATCTCGTTATTTTTCTGCCAATTTAGAACACATCACAGCCAACAAAAGTTGAGATGGTCAATAAATTAGAAACACAAAGTATATTTCTATCCAGGACTTGGTGACAGGTATGACTCAAATCTAAAATAAAGCCAATAACACGCTGTCGTGTTTAATTAAAAATGCTGAAGAGTCCTTAGTGGTGATAACTGTGATTAGAATTACTGTAGAAAAGCACACGAGTAGCTCTATAATTGATTGTAGAATTTTCTGAAAGGTAACTTTATATTTTTGAAGACTAGTAAGGTTTCATATAGAGGCTATGTTTACATTACGTAAAAAAAAAAAGAGAAAGAGAGAAAGTCAGCTTTTTCTATTTAACCCTTAGAGGACCGGGCCAATTAAAATTTTTGTGTTTTCGCTTTTTCCTCCTTGTTCTTAAAAGGCCATAGCAGTCGCATTTTTTCACCTAGAGACCCACATCAGCCCTTATTTGTTGCGCCACTAATTGTACTTTGCAATGACAGGCTAAATTTTTGCATAAAGTACTCTGCAAAACCAGAAAAAAATTCAATGTGTGGTGAAATTTAAAAAACAAAAACATTTTTTTTTGTGTTTTTTTTTTGTTTTTTTTACAACGTTCTCCTTGGAGTAAAACTGACATGTTATATATATGTTCCTAAAGTTGTTACGATTACAACGATATGTAACATGTATAACTTTTATTTTATTTGACAGCTTGTAAAAAATTCAAACCATTGTTAACAAATATATGTTCCTTAAATCGCTCTATTCCCAGGCTTATAGCGCTTTTATCCTTTGTTCTATGGGGCTTTGTGAGGTGTCATTTTTTGGGCCATGATGTGTTCTTTCTATTGGTACCTGGATTGCGCATATGCAACTTTTTGATCGCTTTTTATTACAATTTTTCTGGTTTTGATGCAACCGAAAATACGCAAAATTGCACTTTGGGATTTTTTTGCGCTGACGCCGTTTACTGTGCGAGATCAGGAATGTGATAAATTAAAAGTTCAGGCGATTACGCACGTGGCGATAGCAAACATGTTTATTTATTTTTATTTATAACATAAATCATACATAGATCCATGAGATAGGCATTCTATTGCTTTCGGCTGCTGCACACACAGTTTTTTTTTCCGCTGTCCTTTACCGTTTTTACTATTAAATTCAATGAACTTTTCAATTAAAGACACACCCAAAGAGCAAATCGTAAACCCAAACTAGAATAATGTACCAATAGTGGTCATTGCACTGACGGGTGGATAAACAATGATATCATTGGATGTCATTTTGAGTTCTCCATGACAGACGTCATTATTTTTCTTCTTTTAAAAAATGGAGAGAAAAAAACGTAGTGGGAACATAGCCTTAAAATAGAATTCCCATTACAGATGTAACTAGAATGTATACTGAAATGTTTGTAAGATATGGGTTCCATCATTGGTCTCTAGAGATGAGTGCAACTCAAGCATGCTCAAGTTGGATCGTTCAGCATTTGGTGGCTGAAGAAGTTGGATGCATAGAAACTAGGGATGGTCCGAACCGAGTACGGTTCGGGTTCGTAAGAACCCGAACTCTTGGTAATGATTCCCGCTGTCTGCGCGCTCCATGCAGCAGGCGGATCCAGCGGGAGGACTGCCTGGAAAACTGGGATACAGCCATAGCCTTAGGCTGTATCCCAGTTTTCCAGGCGGTCCTCCCGCTGTATCCACCAGCTCCACGGAGCGGGCAGACAGCGGGAATCTGATGCCAAGCGTTCGGGTTCATACGAACTCGAACCTCGGAGGGTTCGGACCATCCCTAATAGAAACAAAGAAGATTGTCGGCAGAAAAAGACCACTGGTTCCATCCAGTCTGCGCTGTTAGTATTTCCCTTCTTATTATGTTAAGCTAGATATATGTATATACCAGGCAGGTTTACATTCACTTACTGTACATTTACCAACCGCATCTGCTGGAAGTTTGTTCCAAGTATCTACTACTCTTTCAGTAAAATAATTTTCTCACGTTGCCTCTGATCTTTCCCCCAACTAATCTCTCACTGTGTCCTCTTGTTCTTAGGTTCATTTTTTTTTTCTAAAAATACTTTCCTCCTAAACCCTATTTAGTCTTTAAACAAAGGTTTCGATCATGTCCCCCCTTTCCCTTCTTTCCTCTAGACTATACAGATCTAAATCCTTGAGTCTTTCCCGATATGTTTTATGCCTGACACCCTCCACCATTTTTGTAGCCCGTCTTTGCAGTCCAGGATGCAGCTCTAGAGAGTCTAGAAAAACATGGATGCAGCTATAGGACTCAAGTATGCTCAAGTTGTGCTAATCTCTACTAGTCTCCCAACTATTGCGCCAAACGGCCACCACAGCAATAAAGAGGTGGTAATGTATGTTTTCATTCACTTGTATGGCAGTTATTGAAACCAAGCGCACTCAACAGTGGGACTGGTTAAAAGGACTTTCTTCTCTATATAGGTACTGGTTTTTAAAGGTAAGACCTATATCTCTTACAGAATTATGATTAACTTTTTGAATATGAATATGACCCCTTTTAAGACTTGATGTTGCAAAATTATATATATTTTTTTTCCATTTTTTGGTCTGAGAGATATATATATATAAAATCAAGAAAATAGAATTATATATATATATATATATATATATATATATATATATATTATTTTTTTTTTATTCTATTTTCTTGATTTTATGTTATTGTTTGTATGTTAAGGCATTATCATGTTTAAGGCCATGTTCACATGGCATAAAAGACCGGCCATTCCGTGACCCGGCTGGGTCATGGAAAGGCCGGTCTCTGAAAAGATCATCCCGGCCGGTACTGCATTACCGGCCGGATTATCTTTTGGCCCTCAGGGTTCTGATGCAGGCGCATCAGCACGCGCCCGCATCAGAACTCACCACTGCACATTATGGAGCGAGCGTCTGGAGCTGATAGTGTGCACTGACATGTCAGTTGTTTGCGGCACCGCTAAGGGTCCCGGACGGAACTTATACTATGGGGGAGATTTTTCAAACATGGTGTAAAGTGAAACTGGCTCAGTTGCCCCTAGCAACCAATCAGATTCCACTTTTCATTCCTCACAGACTCTTTGGAAAATAAAAGGTGGAATCTGATTGGTTGCTAGGGGCAACTGAGCCAGTTTCACTTTACACCATGTTTGATAAATCTCCCCCTATGTGTATACGTTCTGGCCAGGGACCCATAGACAGCAAGCCAATGTATTTTTTCGTATTAACTACGGCCGTTGTTGCAATTGGCAACAACAGCCTTAGAAATGCGTAAAAAACTAGTGATGAGCGAATATTGTTCGATCGAAAAGATATTTGATCGAATAGTAAAGTATTTGATCTATCGAATAGTTCGCCGAATATTCAATAAATATTCGATAAGCGTTCACATCCCCCAGCTTCCAGTTTTTACTTTCAAGTGGTCGAAAAGATGTTTTTCAATAATCGAATACTTGTTCCCATTGACTTTAATGGGATCGAATATTCAAATATTCAGGAGATATTCGTACGAATATCGAATATTCAAATATTTCTCTATTCGCTCATCACTAAAAAATAAATTGGGTGAACATAGCCTAAGAGTGCTTTCTGGCTATGCTCACACAATATTTCCGCCCATATTTTTGGAGGGACATCATTTTAGAGATAATTACAGCTGTAGATAAAGAGTATGATCATTATTTATGGCCCTAATTATCAATTATAAAATAAAGGCTGTTCCAAAGATACACATAAAAAAAAGGTATGCGGACATACCTTCAAAATAAATAATGATAAAATGTGTAGTATGTTTCGATGTGTATAGCATGTGCAGAAGCCCTTTTTAATATCTATTTATCTACTAGAGATGAACGGGATGAGTCTCCCAAACTCAGATTTGTTCAGAACTTTGCAAAAAATTTGGTTCTCTATGGAACCAAACATTTTGCAAAGTGCGGAACAAGTTCAGGAAGATGGTTGTACTTGTAAAAAAAGATGTTCTCTCCTGTCCGTGCTCTGCTGGTGTCCTCTTGTGGGTCTCCGGTGTCTACAGCCTGTAGAGTGACAGCCCACTTAGCCAATCACTGTCTGACTGGGACCGGACAGCATTTAGGCCCGTGATTGGCTTAGCGGGCTGTCACTCTAGAGACAAGAGTGACAGTCTACTCAGCCAATCACAGGCTGACTGGGATGAAACAGCATCGCGGCCAGTAATTGGCTTAGCAAGCTGACACCTGAGAATTGAATCGGTATAGGAGGACAAAGGGGGGCACGGACAGGTAAGTACGATGAGTGAACTTTTGGAACACCTGCAATCATTTAGCTCTTTTAGTGCAGTACATTTATGGTTTGGTTCAGACAAACCTGAACTTTACATTAAACTTCAGATTCTATCAATCTATTAATCTATCTATCTATCTATCTATCTATCTATCTATCTTCTTTCTTAACTACTTATTATCTCTCTCTCTCTCATATCTTTTATCTACCATCGATATCATATCTCCTTATCTTTAGTGCTCACATATTCATTGTACACTGCCGTATAGTTACATCATCTCTGTAACTGCTAATGACTATCCTTAGGCAACATTTTCTACACTTTTACTAAATACAGTAGACTCAGGTCTGAAGACAAGGATTCAATGTGCTGCTTATTCAGCCATAGCAAATGTCAAATGATCTTGAGGATACAAAGAACCCTACAGCACAATGACACACAGAATATAAATTATACAAGAAAAAAATGTAGATATTGGGAAAACATTTCAGAAACACTGCAAACAAAAAGAAAAAGGTAAAATAAAATAAATGACCAGAAAGAAATGGAACAATTTTAGCGTAATACAATTTAAGGCTTTGTTTACACAATATATGAGACCGGCCGTTCCGTGACCCGGCCAGTCTCTGAAAAGATCATCCCAGCTGGTACTGCAGTAACGGCCGGTTGATCTTTAGGGCTGCAGATTTCTGTGCACGCCCACATTAAATTCTCCACTGTACACTATGGAGCTGTGTGCACTGACTGGGTTTTATGAGGCCACTATTCACTGAATAGTGGCCGCAGAAAACTGACATGTCAGTTGTTTGCGGCATCGCTAGGGATCCCGGGCCAGAGTGTATACCATGTGTATAAACTCCGTGTAAATGTAAATTTTAGGACAAAAACGTCCGTTGTTGTCAATTAAAACAAAGTCTGTTCTTTTCATATTGATCTGTGTTGTAATGAAGTCAATGTAAGCAACAGCCGTTGTTCACGCAGTGTATTCAACAATGACAATTTCAATTGTTTCTGGGCATTGTGCATTTATTTTAATGCAATTTTCAATGCAACAAGGGCTGTGGTTTGACACTCAATACAACGGCCTTTGTTTTTCAGTGCCAAACAACGCCTGTTGTCTGTACATTGTGTGAACATAGCCTCAAGATGTTAAATTTAAAAGTTCCATTAAACTTAATCATTGAAAAAAAAGAAGCCTGTTTTATGTCTGTCTTTTGTACTATAAAGTTATGTTCACCCCGCCTTTATGAGCTATGTTCACATTGAAATGACAGGCCTTTTATTGGATATCAATTAATGACAAATAATAATCTAAAAACACTGTGAACAAAAAAAAAGTGGCTAAATAAAGGCTAAAAACTGTTGCTACGTGTTAGCTTGACCTAAAAAAATTAAAATTTCAGCCTTTTTGGTCACAAAAGACAGAGAAAAAAATGTATGTACATACCCTAATGGTACAAACTCACTGGGTGGATCTGCAGCGGGTTCCCCACTGTGAATTTGCAGCGAGACCCGCTGCGGATCCCTGCCCTGTACAGTCTATGGGCAGACAAACTCACAGCAGGATGTACATCCCGCTGCAAGTTTGTCTGCAGCCTGCCCTGTTAACCCCCCAGCTGCCAGAGCCTACACTTCACCTGGTCCCCTCTCTGGCTTTCATGGGGGGTCCCCGGCATGTCCTGCTCAGCCAATCAGTGCGCTGCCCTGCCGCAGCGCACTGATTGGCTGAGCGGGACATGAAGACACCGGAAGCCCCGAAGCAAGCCGGAGTGGGGACCAGGTGAAGTATAGGCTCTGGCAACCAGGGGGTTAATGGGGCGGGCTGCGGACAAACTTGCAGCGGGATGTACATCCTGCAGTGAGTTTGTCTGCCCATAGACTGTACAGGGCAGGGATCCGCAGCAGATCTGCCCAGTGAGTTTGTACCCTTAAGTTAAAAATTTTTTTTAATTTCTATTAAGCTAGGTTCACACAACATCTTTTTTTGGCCATTAGATGGTTGTCTTTGTGGACAACCGACAATCTTAGGGCAAATAATGTCCATAATTTCAAAATGATGGACATTATTTGACTTCTTAATGACGGGTGTCCACAAAGATGGCTGTCAAAGGGCCAAAAAAAGACCTTGTGTAAACACATCCTTACTGAACACTGGCTACAGGTAGCCCTAGGGAGTCCTGGAAAGCATAAAAACAGCCATAGGCTCACTAGATCAATGGAGGTCTTACTGCTGGAATCTTAACTATTCACAACAATGGCATCCAAAGTTCCCAAAGAACACAATAAGGGTCAAGCATGTGACCAGTGAAGATATCCAAATACTGTACTCAGTGTCTGAAGTCCTGTTCACTTTGATTGGAGTGTGATTTCAACTGCAATGCCATTTAAAGTACTTGGTACCCAGTTTTTGCGATCAGCAGAGGTCCGAGCAGATGGATACCCAATAGAGATAAATGCAACTGGAGCATGCTCAAGTCCAATCGTTTGGCATTTGAATACTGGTGGCTGAAGAAGCTGGATGCAGCCCTGAAGAGTCCAGGAAATCATAAACAAAGCTATCCATGTTTTTCTAGACTCCCTAGAGCTTCATCCAACTTCTTTAACCATCGATATTCAACTGGACTCGAGCATGGCCAGCGATCATACTAATATCCAGCTATCATACATTTGAAACCTATCCAATAAATGACGGATACTGTACATTTTCTTCATGCTCCAAAACTTAAAAAAAAAGTTCCCTTGTTTGTAATTGGTTCATATTCAATAATTTAAAGGATCAGGCTAAATTCACACTACTTTTATGTTTTTTGCTCCTAACAGGGCCAATGAAATTTTAGATTCCCAAAAGAATCCAAACAAATCGACAAATCCTGAACTACCATAATTCTGAATAACTGCAAAAACTAATATATACTGGGCAAAAACACTGGAACCTCAATGGAATGAGGCCTACCACAAATGGGAGCAGATCCTTCAGTGTTTTCAGATGTGCGTCAGTATTTTTTTTTATTTTATTTTAATGCAGAACAGCTTTGCTAGCCTTGTGAAGGGCAGTATTTTTTTTTTTTACGCTATTGTACACATTTAACTACTGTTAATGACAACCCTCAGCATCTATCTTATTAAGGAAATATATAACACTGTTGATTAACAAGCCACATGAAAGATGGTTTTTGAGAAGCAGTTACCCATGACTAATGGAATCCATTGGGGGACAATGTTTTTTTTTTTTTTTTTTTTACTTTTTTAAATAAGCTTACAATGTCATTTGGATTTCTGTTGTGTATGATTTTAACAAATCTAGTGTTTAATCATATTTACAATACATAACTTTTATATTCTACTGTCACAACTAAAATGCTTTCCATTGAAATAAAAAAAATGCATTGTTATTGTTTTAAAAACCATAAATATTTACAAATATTTAAAACAGCAACAATAATATACGTATCAGTATTGTACAGCAGATCTGTACCGGATCCTTCTTTGCTGTCATTTTGGAACACTGAATAATTTTTAGCAAGCCCATGGGCATATTGTATGCGGCCATATGGTGCCTATGTATTGCACTATATTACGGAAATATTCTTTCCTAGAAGAAATGTTTCTAGGGGGACTATATTTATAATATGGAGTCTGTTGGAGCATGCCACAATTTTTTTTTTGTCAGACTCTCATGAAATAGAAATAGCATAAAAATACTCTTTAAATCTGAGCCATACTGAGGTATAGTACAGACTGATTGGCAAGCTGTTTAATGTCTTTCTACAAGTCAAGTTTTATGTAAATTTTTATACAAATTTAGAAAGCTATGTGTACCAATATACACATTTTCTCTTAGGCTTAGACGCAACAAAGCAGGATACCAGTAAGTTTGTTACTTGAAGGACAAAACTAATAAAAAAAAAAAAAAGAAATGTGATAAAAAGAAAAGCACAGAAAATGTAATTTAATGATGTGACTAAATAAATTGTATAGTTGTACATACCTTGATACTGAGCACTGAATCCTCTGTATCGATGGTTGCCATCAGTAACAAAATGGAGCCTTAACCAATGCTTGTTGCTGACTACTGGTGGTGGTACATTCATCCCAGATAACCTGAGAAAAGATAAAGGAAGAGTCAGTACAGTCATTTTGTTAAATCACATCATACACAAACATGCAATGAACATTGTAGGTAATATAAAAGAAAAAAGTCATGTAAATTGTTTACAAAAACATACTGACGGTTTACATTAAGTTATAAAAAAACAGCATAATTTAAAAATCTGTCTATCTGATATACTTTGTTTTTAACGCATCACTGTTATTACAAAAAACTTTTGACATGTCATAGAGACATGTCAAAAGTTTTAATCCTTCCGAATCTGAGTGTTCAGACCCGTACCGGTTTGGAGAGTGAGTTAGGAGAAGACGCGCTGCAGCACATTCACTCTCCAGTCCGAGTTGGAAAAAAAAACAGTCGGACTTATAATGGAGCTTTATGCAGCCCAGTTCTTTTTTCTAACTCACAGCAGGGAGAGGATGCACTGCAGCACACTCCTCTCCCGATTGTTCTCCCAACCGGTATGGATCTGAATACTTGCCGAATACTTGCCGAATACAAGTTTTAACATGTGTTTTTTTTGGACAGCCATGCATTTAGGACACTGTTCTAAATTAGTTCTGTTTGGTCCATAATTGTCACCTCCAGCATTGATAGAAACAGTCCACACTGGGACATTGGGTTGTTGTATCAGCTGTTCAATGCCCAGGAACTTTTGTGCTAGGGTTGTAGAAATGAGAAAAGCACTCCTCCTCTAAACTCCCTAGATGTTGTATGGTTGCCTCACGAACTGTACCGCCCAAAGTAGAATGCTTCTCCCCATGCTAAAACTAAGGATTAAAGATGAGCGAACCTCGAGCATGCTCGAGTCCATCCAAACCCGATCGTTCGGGCTTTGATTAGGGGGGGCTGCGGAAGTTGGATAAAGCTCTAAGGTTGTCTGGAAAACATGGATACAGCCAAATACTATATCCATGTTTTCCACATAGCCTTTGGGCTTTAATGCCGAACGATCGGGTTCGGAAGGACTTGAGCATGCTCGAGGTTCGCTCATCTCTACTAAGGATCAATTGGCTATTCTAATCTTGGTGTAGGACACTTTCTTTGTTGCCCTCTTCAACATGTCCATGATTTGTACCATTTTTTTTGGAAAGCTTTGTTTGCACACTTCCTTGAAAAATCCTATGTTTACTGTATGCCTGTTTTGGGTAAAACAATAAAAATATGTTAAAAAAAGCTGATGTTGAAGCGGGAAAAAATCTTTAGTTGTACACTTAAAGTTATGAGGACTTTGTTACTACTGCTAAGGATCCTGTGTGCGAACCTCAAACTTGCTTGGGTTGTTAGGAACCTGAACGCTCTGCATTTAATTACTGGTGTCTGAAGTTGGATGCAGCCCTAAGGCTGCCTGGAAAACATGGATATGGCCATAGGCTATGTTTTCCGGGACTCCCTATGACTGCATCCAACTTCAGCCACTGGTAATCAAATAAAGAGTGTTTGGGTTACATAGTTACATAGTTAGTATGGTTGAAAAAAAGACACGCCAATTAAGTTCAACCAAGGAGATGATGAATGAGGGGAAGGGGGTGGGTTATTGGTAAAATGTTTACAAATGTATTATTGTTATTTTGTCCTAAGAAATTGTCTCTTGCTCTTGCTGTGACCAGATCCTGGGGTAGTCTTTCCACAGATTAACAGTTCTCATGGTAAAGAAGGCCTGTCACCTCCGGAGATTGAACATTTTCTTCTCCAGTCGGAGGCAGTGCCCCCTTGTCCTTTGAGGGGGTTTTACCTGGAACATCTTTTCCCCATATTTTTGTATGTATAAATTAATCACATCTCCCCTATACGTCTCTTCTCAAGACCAAATTTAACTCCGACAATCTACTCTCATGACTAAGATGCTCCATTCCCCTTATTAGTTTAGTTGTCCATCTTCGTACCCTTTTCAGCTCTAGGACATTCTTTGTATGAATTGGTGCCCCAAACTGGACAGCATACTCCAGATGAGGCCACACCAAAGCTTTATAAAGCTGTAATATTATATCACTGTCCCGAGAGACCAGGCCTGTTTTAACACATGACAATATCCTGATGGCCTTAGAAGTAGCTACCTGACATAGTGTGCTGTTCTGTAGTCTATTATCTATAAGTACACCCAGATCCTTTTCCATCAGCGACTCTCCCAGTGAAACTCCACGTAGGACATATGATGCATGTGGGTTATTTGTACCCAGGTGCATAACTTTACATTTATCCACATTGAACCTTATTTGCCAAACACTCAGTGTGTCTAAGTCATCCTGTAAAATCTGCACATCTTCCATAGACTATACTATAATGCTTTTTTTTTTATTATTATTTGTATAGTGCCAACTGATTCCGCAGCACTTTACATAGTTTGTAAATTTTGGTCCTTGTCCCCTTTTAGGGCTCACAATCTAAATTGACCTATCTGCATCTTTAGGGTATGGGAGGAAACCGGAGTACCCGGAGGAAACCCAAGCAAAGACGGAGAAAACATATGAACTATATATCACTACTTTTTTGCTGAAAGGACTGTAAATATAACGAGAAATAAAAAGAGATTGAAACATAAAGCATATCAAAATATCAGAACAAACATGTAGAAATACTCTGTCAGGCTGAAGCATCACTGCCTCAATCCCAGAGAGCAACAGGAGATGCTCAGCAACAAATATAAATTTAGCCTCAGTTCAATCTATAAAAAGAGAAGTTGCGGCACTTATCCAAAGATCCTTAAAAGTCTTACTTTATTCCTTTAGCTTTAAATCATCCTGGATGAAGTGCAGATAGCACGGAAAGGCTATTGCTCATGTCTCTAGATAATATTCACCATGCTGTGATTTTAAGCTGATGGAATAAAGTAAGCTTTTTAAGGATTCTCTGGTGAGTGCCACAATTTCTTCTCTTATCCTAGAAAGTATATTACAAAGTTTCACAACCTCATTTATACAAAGATTTAACACTTTTATCCTGAAATTGAAAACCCCTTCCATGGAAGTCATACTTCCAGCATCTTCGATACACTGAGCTAGGAAACCCGTATCGTGCAGCAGGGCTGGGGTCAAGCAAAGTGTATCAGGACTTTGCCCCAAGATTAATGGTGAGCTTATGTGTCAAAATGTTCAAGTCTGGAAACTGGAACGCTCGCATTTGATCACTGGTTGCTGCAGAAATTGGATGCTGCCCTAGGGCTGCCAGAAAAACATGGATACAACCTACAGTATGGTCATGTCCATGTTTTCCTGGCAGCCCTAGGCCAGCATCCAATTTTTGCAGCCACAGGTAATCAAAGTCCAGTTGCCAAACATTTTGACAGATCAGCTCAACACTACCCAAGATGACTCTTAACTAATATCTCATGACCTTCTAAATAAGGAGACAAGAGTAGAATATCTACTAATGTTGAAAAGAGATTCCAAACTGTTGGGGTTCAATAGCATTCTGCGAACCTAAACATTTGCCATTTGACTCTCCACGGCTGCCAAAGTAGGATGCAGCCTTATGCTACGTTAACATTTATTTTTTTTAACAAGAACAACCAATGTTGCCTATTATAACAGTGGCTGTTTTTGGCAAAAAAAAATACACTGTGTTAAAACCTAAGCAAACAGCGGCTGCTGTGCACACAATGTATTGCACAATGGCTGCTGTTTCCCTACAGCCGTGGAAATAATTGACTTGTCACTTATTTCCGGCCATTGTTCAAAGTCTTTTCTCACAGTGTATAGCCGCTCACGGCCGTACATTGTATTGAGGTCAATGGTAACTTGGATTGCAGGCACACCCAGGGGTGCCTATAATCCAGATGAAAGAAAATGATGTTCATTCAGCCGATACTAGAAAACATGGCTTCAGCCTATACAACACGAGTCTCTACTACTTTATCATTAGCAAGTGGGGCCAAGTAGTTATCCAATTCATGATATGTGCACACTACTATGTGCCACTCACTGACTGAGATGGGACAGCACTATGACCAGTGAGTGGCTGAGCGGGCTGTCACTCTTGTCTTTAGAGTGACATCCCACTCAGCCAATGACTTTATATTAAAGATGACATTCATATCAGACATCATTTTTGTTGGAAGGCTCTTCCAAAAATAAAACGATCACACATCATATCTCATTATTGCAATCTATCTTAGAACCCAACAGCAAATGTTCATCATCTTTGCAATGGCGCTATAGGGAAATTGAAGCATTAATCAATGGATTGTCACTTTGGATGGACATAGGATCTAGACTGAGAAAGGCTTTGTGTAGTAAGTCCACTGTTTTACTAATAGATGAGGATCCTGACCATGGCAAATATGAAATTGGAATTCTTTATTATGATATCTGGACATTTATTTAGCACCACAATTCCCTGACCTGGGCACCTTGAAAAAGTACACAAGGGAGCATGGACACCTGTCAAAGATGGGTGTCTCTGCCCTTTGCAAAGTGTGTTATGCTGATGTAAAAGTGCACTTTGCAACAGATGAGATGGCACTTACTACTTCTGTAGATAGATAGATAGATAGATAGATAGATAGAAATATATGTTTTAATTAAAGCAATGGTACAAGTGATGAAGCAATTTGGAACAGTTTTAGGCTATGTTCCCACAGCGTAAGAGACCGGCCATTCTGTGACCCGGCCGGGTCACGGAACGGCCAGTCTTTGAAAAGATCATCCTTGCTGGTACTGCCCACATCTGGACACTCCACTGCACGCTATGGAGCGAGCAGCTGGATCCACTCGCTTCACAGTGTGAACTGACATGGGTTTCTGTGGCCACTATTCACTGAATAGCGGCCGCAGAAAACTGACATGTCAGTTGTTTGCGGCGCCGCAACAGATCCTGGACAAAGTGTATACTATGTGTATACACTCCGGGCGGGATCCCATAGAAGAATAGGCAACGTATATTTTCCCAAAAGGTACGTCCGTTGTTACCGATTTCAACAATGGCCATACTTTTACGAAAAGATACATTGTGTGAACATAACCTTAAAGAGCAACTTTTAAAAAATTGTGTCCAAAGACTATCCAAACCAATAACACTTCATACACATCCCAAAACCCTTTACAATAGACTTTTATTATTGATTTTGCAATGTGATACTTCAATGAATCATTCAACATCCCCATGCACACATACATTCATCTTGGGCAAATCTTATGTAAAAAGAATGAGGCATTTATGGACTATAGTATTCCCCAAAGCAGTTCAGCTGCAGATAACAGTGAAATCACCAAGGCATAAATAAAAAATTCCAGATTTATATACATATAGAAAATCACACTGATAAAAAGGAGGCTAACATGATGTAATAAAGCCGACCCATATGGGATTAGGATAGCCACAGGAGATTTTTGAAATCATATACACAGAATATACAGTGGCAATATAGTGCTAAAAGAGTGAGACGGATAGACATTAGCATAGGAAAGATGGAATTTGCTGTCTATATTACAAAGTTTGGGCTCTACACAGAATACAAAAAACCTCTCATGGGCACAATGTACTCAAAGTAACCAAGCTTCAAATCAAGAAGCAAAAAATAATATTTGCAATAAAGTTCCATATCAAGTGTCAAACATGTCAGTGGCAATTCATCGGATACCATCACAGCTGAGGCTTAAAGCAAGTCTATGAGCTTTGAGAAATTCCCAGGAGGTACAAAAATATAGCAGCACAAACTGATGCTTGACTGAGAAAAGGGTTTTAAAAAGTTTTCTCTCAAAATTCTTCATGTATAAAAACTTCAATCTCTCCGTCTCTTTGTAGAGCTTACAGTTCTTCATGAGTTTTTAGCATCATGTATTCCTTTTAGCCTTGCTTGTCTAAATAGTTTATCTAACAGAACACAAAAATATTTGGAAAGAGGCCGGTCAGGAAGAAAAAAAAAAAGATGCCCCCTAGAGGCAAAAACTTAAGGTGAACGGCGGGGTTAGAATGAGGCCTTTGCCACTAGAGATGTGTAACTTTAAGACTCGAATCTAACCAATCTGTTCATTGATGTAGTCTTTTTAAAGGTATTTGGCGTAAATCTGGAATTAGATAGTCTAGAGCAGGGGTGTCAAACCATCAGGCCCTTCAGATGCTGCAAAACTACAATTCTCATTATGTCTGGATAGCCAAAGCATAAGCTTTTTGAACAGGTGATACTTTTTATGTGCCGTGCAAAATTTTAGGATCGTTATTAAAGATGAGCGGAACTTTCTTACTTTCGGTCCGAAAGCCACTCACTCCAGTGTGATGCCTGCGATCCCGGGTGCATAGTTGCACTCCCGGGAATCTGCGGCCGGGATCTTCCAGGGAATTCAAGATACATTCCCTTGAAATCCAGGGAATATATCTTGAATTCCCTGGAAGATCCTGCCCACAGATTCCCAGGATTGCAACTATGCACCCGGTATCGCAGGCATCGCAGGCATAGTAATTGAGCAAAGATGCCGTTGGACCAAAAGTCCGACGGTTCGCTCATCCCTAGTCGTTATGCCAAAATTATTAGGCACATTTTCTTCCGCAGTTGTCTGTCTAAAACAGCTTGGCTAAAAAAAAAATAAGCTAAGGTAGAAATGGCGTACTGGTGGGCAATATTTTTTATTTTTTTGCAAATCTCACCAATAAAGTATTTATTAAGAAACCATGCCTCTTCCAAGCATAGAAAAATGAAAAATGGTGAAGCTGGCACAAACTGCTCAAAAGTAGGGCAAACTGCTTTATAAATCTAGTGCAATTTTTTTTGCCTTATGCAAATACTCAGTTTTAGCCAAAATTTTAGTGCAAGCACAATGATGCATATCCCCCTTAGTGAATTAAAGTCTGGCCTCCCTGTTTCTTTTTTTTAAGGCAGGGGCACAGGGGAAAGTAACAAAGAGCCTTAACTCACCTCTCCCCATGTCTCTTCATCCCCAGTTTGTCATTCTGGGACCCCCGCCAGGATCCAGGATCTCTGGTGCTGCACACATCACAACTCGACTGATGGACTGGCTCCTCAGCCAGTCAGTGACTGGGGCAAGACGCCACTCTTGTCACTGATTGGATGAGTGGGCTGTCCATAAGCCAGGCATTTCCCCCCGAGTTGTGATGATGTCATAACTCAGAGGAAAATGCCTTCAGGCGGTAGTCCTGAGGCCGCTCCTGTCGCTCATCGCGAGCACAGGCATAGGTGAGCCATCCTTCATATTCACTCTCTCCTTTGCCTTTGCCGTCTGCAAGAAGTAAACTGAGGCCGGACTTTTCCTTTAATGGGCAATTCATTTGAGTGTACCAATTGCACTGTAGATTCACCCAACTAATTTGATAAGTAAAAGCTAAAAGGGATACTCAAAATTTAACTAAAAACTTTGCTGTTTTTTTTCCCCAACAGAAAAGAGTGCCACATGGAGGTTGTTTGTTCACAAAACATCTTTTTATGCAAAATAACATTTGTTTTTAAAACAATGGTGGTTATTTTATAATAACAACTGTCAAAAACGATCATAAACATCAAACAATGGCTGTTGTTTTGCAAAAAAAAAAATAAAAAATCTGTAAATATGGCCTAAAGTTGACATTTTCCAGAATACAAATATCTAAAGAGTAAAGTGTGTGGAGACATTGAGTCAATGAGGATACCTAGGGATTTCAGTAAAAAGTCGGCAAAATTTGAGCTTAGTACAGGTTGTCATTCAGGATCACTACACAATGGTTAATGTAATGCAATGTATCTACTAGTCACTCAACTTTATATGTAGAGTAATTTTTCATCTCGGCTGTAAATGCTATTAAGGAGTAGACCTACACTTCTACTGCACAGAATTTGAAAGATACTCTCTGTATCTTAAAGACATTGAATCTTTCTTACTAGTCACATCCCCACTGGTCTCAGATGTGCATCATGGTGACATCTGAGTCATTGCTCTTTCAGGATGCAGCCAAGCGGCATACATCTGTGATGTGCATATTTATATCAGGCATCCGAGTACAGTTTATATCAATTACATAGATTTCCAAAGGTTTTAGGCTTTCTAATAATGTAGTAGTATATGATTTATATTTAATAAATAGCATAAGTAAAATAAAGAGGAAGAGAGGTCACAGTCCTCTCTATTCTCTCATCAGGCTATCCACTCCTCTGTAGGCAGCCAACCAAAACATTTCTTTGAGACAAATTGGTGTCTCTGATCTAGCTGAGAACCCAAGTCATGTCTTGAAGGGGTTTTCCAGGTGGTTAAGAAAAGTACTGTGCCACCAGCATCCTCACGCCGGCGCTGGTCTGTTAATATAGAAAAAGCCATAGTGATGTATCTGGTGGTACATTTGCCCCAAAACAAGGGACAAATACAGCTGTTTTTCATATATAAGAATATGCTACATTAAAAACTATGGGGAAAAACATCTGTTTGGACACACATTGTTATAAAAATGTGTGGACAGATGTTCACTTTTCCATAGACTTTGGTGTAGCACATTATTAGATATGAAAAACGCCTGTACCCCCCCCCCCCCTTATTTTACAGCTGTATTTTGCTTTTATTTTACTGTGTAAACATAGCCCGATACATTGTCATTGCTGGCCATGCTGGGGTTATTATTATACCTTGTGAGTAATACATTCATGTCAATTTGACTCGACACAATGTAACTTTATAGGCATAGTTAGCAAGCGAGTTCTTGAGGCTAAAGTACATTTTTGATCAGATCAGCATAAATCCGCTAAGTATAAAATTACATTGTATGTGGCTCTCCTGACCCTGTGTACTTATTTTTACACTTCAGACACATCCTGACTTTTTCATCACCAATCTTTCCATGAAGTGCAGGGGTTTTCAAAGAGAATAAACTTCACAAGACTTACTGCGGAAATTGCTTGGTTTGGGTAAGCCATGTAATATAACTGGTAAATTGAAACATAGGATTTTCCAATAAGGAGTTTATATTTAGAAGCCCATAGTTAAAGGCTTAAAATCCTAAGCTGAGTGTTATACTTAGCAGATATAAAATACTTGTTAAAACACATATTAAGGTGTGAGAAATAGTTAGAAATCTCCTAGGACTTTAGTATCTCTATGAAGAATCTGCATTGTCGCATTAGTATAAGGCTATATTCATACACCCCAGAAGAAGCTGCATGTAGCAGCGAAATGTACATCAGGCCTCAGAGATCAGGTCTCCCCTCTAGATATGCACTTTATTTGTTAATTGCGGTTGCCGCTTTGTTTACCAGTCAGCTGTCAGTTTAATCTCATATGGAAAATTCCTTTTAAGATGACTCTTTTGGATCACCACTATTCATTTATTACTATTGTTATACTGAAATGTAATGCCTTCCTAAATATGCAATAGCTCAGTAAGCCTGGTATTATTACCATGGTGTAATAGCTGCAACTATCTTTTTTTTCATTGACCAATACTGTTCTTCTTTAATGGGGTTATATACTATGTGGGTCCTGTTTAATATTTTGTGTAAAGGCCCAACTACACAAAACAATAATCATTTGGTGTAATAGGACATAATCATGCACCGTGTAGGCTGATCGTGGTTTTTCAACATGTTGAATAAGCACAATCATGTCTGCTGTGCATTGCTCCATGTAACATGCACGGCTGACTTCAATGGGCAACCCGAACGATCCAAGGATCATTCGGACTGCCCCTCCTGCTCCTTCCCCGCTTGCTGGTTGTGGGTGTAATAGCAAAGGCAATGAGTGAAGAACAAGGCAGAAGCGAGTGATGACCTGACCCTCATTATCGTTCCGTGTATTACGGCCTAAAGGCAACAGTTTGCCGTTTTTTATCTTTTTTGTGTTTCCATAAATTTTTCTTTTACCTTTTCTTTGCTCTAATTTCATTTGGGGGTCTTTTACTGCTAATTATATTTAATATAAATTACCTTTTTATTCCTTAGAATGCTCTTCTTTTTCCTTGTGATTTCGCATTTTTTTTTTTTTTTTTTTTGCATGGGACTTGTTTTGTTTGGGGACATGTTTTTTTAACCTATGTTCACAAACCGTCAAAATGGCATCCGTCATTTAACAATTATTATGCAAATAAAGGCCTCTGTGTTAAAATAATGTCTGAAACTTATCCACTTAATGTCGTCAAATAACAGTTTTGTAAAAGAAAAACAAAAATTGACTGCATCGTGTGAACACTAAGACTATGTTCAAATACAGTAAAGTAATATCAAAATATGGTTGTAATTATAAGGTAAAAATGCTGCTGTATTTTCAATACAAAAATGCACTCTTATTAAATAGGAAATCGGACTGTAGTGCACACACGGTACATAATAACATCTGTAATTATATACCTTTATCAAAATATTGAACATGCTCCATTATTTTCCACCTGGCCAAAATTAGCCACTTTTTTCAAACATTTTCACCTTAAATTATAAATACATTAAAGTGAAAGGATTTCTCCATTATAGTGTACAAAGTAAAAAACCTGTGCCCTTTAAGTGTTTTAGACATTGTTACAAAAGGAGACAACATAAGGGCGTGTAATGTCTTGAGATAAACCAAACCAAAAATGGACCAAAAACAGACGTATAGGAAAACGTTGAAGATTCTTTTTACCAGTCACAAATACACAAAAAACAAACAAAAAAAAAATCACATAAAAATCAGAAAACAAAAAAGTAGGGAGTGAGGAGCAAAATAGCATGTGTCACTTCAGTGTGTGAAAAAATAAATATGCTCAATTGTGAACCAAGGCACACAAAAAGTGCACCTAGCCTAACATATTGAAAGCGACTCTGCCCCCCCCCAAACCACTTGTACCTTCAGATAGCTGCTTTTAATCCAAGATCGGTCCTGCGGTCCGTTCGGCAGGTAATGCAGTTATTGTCCTAAAAAAATACTTTTAAATTTGAAGCCCCGTGCCAAACGGGAGTATCTGTGTATCCTAACTTTGCACCACCTCTCGGTCCCTCCTCATCATTAGGAATGCTCCAGGCAGATTGCCTCATATTCCTCACCTGTGGCAGCCCGGCACATGGGCTGGTTTGTTAAGGACTAGAGATGAGCGAACCTCGAGCATGCTCGAGTCTATTCGAACCTGAACTTTCGGCATTTGATTAGCGGTGGCTGCTGAAGTTGGATAAAGCCCTAAGGCTATGTGGAAAACATGGATATAGTCATTGGCTGTATCCATGTTATCCAGACAACCTTAGAGCTTTATCCAACTTCAGCAGCCCCCCGCTAATCCCAATCGTTCGGGCGATGCCGATCGTTCGGGTTCGGATGGACTTAAACCCGGTTCGCTCATCTCTATTAAGGACCTGTGCAATGTTTAGCATGGAGAAAATGTTTCAGTGGCAATCCTAATGATGAAGAGGGTGGGGAGGAGGGACGGAGGGGTGGATTCAAAGTTAGGGCACAGATACTCCAGTTTGCCAAGGGCTTCAAGTTTAAAAGTATTTTTTTAGGACAATAACTGCATCACCTGTCGAACGAAGCCCAGGACAGATCTTGGATTAAAAGTAGCTATCCAAAGGTACAAGTGGTTTGGGGGGTCAGATTGTGGGTACAGAGTCGCTTGAAGAAATAAATCACTGTGCACTCCTGCAAAGAAACTCATCATATATTGTTGAGCATATGTCCATAATGAACCCGTCCATTGTTGTCCTCAAAAAGTGAGCAGTTAGGTGGAAAAGTGACTTGCCAAACCTGGCACAAACAAGGTCTTGAACGCTTAACAAGTAACAGTCAGCTTAAAATAGGCAGCCCAAACCATACCAGATGTACATTTCACACAAAATAGCTTTATCCAGGCCTTTATCAACCCTGGCCATTTTGCATGAAGCATACGTCGGGTATGGTTTTGGCTGTTTATGTTGAGCTGATTGTTACGCATTTAGGACCTTGTATGTGCCAGGTTTGGCAGGTAACGTTTTCATCTATCTGCTTACTGTTTGAGGACTACAATGGACAGGTTCATTATGGACTTATGTTAACAATATATGGTGAGTTTTTTTGTTTTTTTTTTGCTTACACAGTACACAGAGATTTATTTCTTCAGTATGTTAGGCTAGGTTTACTTTTTGTGTGCCTTGGTTCCAAATTGAGCATATTTATTTCTTACCACACTGAAATGACACATCCTGTACTGACTTCATTTCAGTTTTTTTCCTTATACTGCTGTCAACAGGCTACCAGTTTTTATGTGATTTTTTTGTTTGTCTATTTGTGACTTATATGTGTTTTATATGATGGGATGCAATAAACATTCTTTTACTTTTTCCTATATGCCCGGTTATGGTCCATTTCTGGTCCATTTTTCGTTTAGTTTATGAAGAGATTACACACCCCTATGTTGTCTCTTTTTAGAACAGTGTCTAAAATACTTTGTTTTATTAGTATACTTTTTATACATTTTTGTACATTATTTTGTACTTTTTCCTATACTGTACGTCCATTTTTGGTCCATTTCAGGTCTGTTTTTGGTTCGGTTTATCTTGAGACATTACATACCCCTATGTTGTCTCCTTTAAGTGTCTAAAATACTTAAAGTGCACATTTTTACATTTTATTATAACAGCAAGAAGTGTTATTTTTGTACTTAATTATTTTTTTTTTATACATCCATTTTTAGTTTGGTTTAAGGTGTTTGGACGTGGGAGGTTCACTGTTACCTATTTCGGGCTTCTTTGGTTTTAATGTCTCAAGAAGCAACATAATGCACCAAAATAATACCAGATTTTTTGGGTAACCTTCTAGCCAGGCTTACAAGTCTACAAGTGTGCCACATTTATCAAACAGCCTGAGCCTCAGTGATATGGCTGCTGAATACCTAGACTGTCTAGTCTAAGTTTACACCGTTTAAGAATTAGATATTTTTAGCGAATCTTGGCCAAATTAGAATTTTCACTAGATGGAGTTCAGTGTATTCTGTTTAAATGTCAGCAATGCTTATGGGCCCATTACATGGCTAGCTTTAAACGGCATCAATTTTGCAGATCAGAATTTCTTTAAAAAGTATAAACTATTATGCCAGGAGGGCCTTACAAACAATTGCTGGGTCATTTATGCAATCTTTTCCTTCCATTGTTCGTCAGCTGCACTGTGGTTTTATAGCAAGTCAAAATGATGCCATCAGCTGGAAAGCATTTGCTCATTCTTCATCTGATCAGTGGCTCTATTACACGAGATAATATTGTTTTGTTTGGCTCCATGTAATAGGTCTCTTACATATTTGTCATAGCAGCTCAAACAGTATCTTCTGCAGAAGCCACAAAAGACTAGATAGGCTGATAAGCCTGTAAAGGGAAATACTCGCTTGGTATGATGTAGTTCAATGCAGTGGTTCCCTGCTCAGGTTTATCAGTATGATTCTGATGCCAATGTCTTCCTCTGCATCTGCCCACTGATAACTGATGCAATAGTCTGCGTTTCTGGGCATGTGATCACTGAGATAATCAATCATAGCCTTCACTATAACGTTTGTTTTTAAACAAACTTCTGGTGCTGCCCTGAGTCTCTCAGCTTCCTTCACACTCCTGTCAGCCAGCTGAGAGAGAAAGAAACTGATAGATACATGTAGGAAGTTGGTGTGAAGAACTGTAAAGAAAAGAAGAAAAACACTTATATTTAGTAAAATAAAAACAAAATACAGCCATAAAATTAGGAAGAAAATGCAGCTGTTTATCCCATCTGATAATAAATTGTGCTAAAAAATAAATAAATAAATTAATGAATTAATAAATTGCTTGGTCTTTAAAGGAAACGGTCAGCAATTTTAAATAATTGACAGCTGGCAGGGGCAGGGGAACATAATAATCAAGCACTACTTACCTCTCCACGTGCCCGAGAAGCACTGCACCACCAGCCTCGGGACCCTTGCTGGAAGGCATTTTCTCCCAAGTTGTGATGACGTCACAATGTGGGGCAAATGGCAACCCAACTTATGGGCAGCCCGCTCAGCTGATCAGTGAATGCAGCGGCGTCCCAGCCCAGTCACTGACTGGCTGAATGAGCTGTCTATCAGCCTGGTAATGACTTCAGCTGAGAAGAAGATTGCGGAGCCCCATGTGGGCCTCGGAGTGGTAAGCCAGGGCTGGCAGAAGGGAGTAGTAATGGTTATTATGTTCCCACCTGCCCCTGCTGTTTCACTAATTTTTTACAGCGTTTAACTTCTCCTTTAAAGTGAACAAGCCAGGTACTTTTCCTTTTCGTTAATTTTTTCCTGTGGGATTCTTATTAGATGTTTTGTACATTATCATGGAAGCTGTCATCTTTCTTTTCATTTCTATTTTAGCTGTATTTATAGCTATGCTCTTGTATGTGTTGATATGGGGATAGGTCCTTCCCTGGAGGGATATCTGGCTAGACCTATGTTTTTAGAATCTTAAATCATGCTCCACAGACACAGAGGGGCAACACCCCAAAACAGATGTCTGTGTATACCTGGATTTGGTTTTCCCTTGTCATGTCTTTAAACTTGTAAATTGAGTTGGATATCAACTGAAAAGGCCTTTTAATATGGTGTTTTTGGTGGTCTCCTTACAGGCTGGGCCCTTCCTGGGAGGGATATCTGGCTAGTCCCGTGTTTCAAGACTCTTAAATGAAGCTCCACACACTCTTTTTGTGTATGTGTTGATGGCACTGCTGGAGATGATCTGCACAGAACAGGAAATCTCAACCTAGTTTAAGGTCTAATGGCCAGAATGGAAACTGCAAGATTTCAGGATTATTTTAAAACATAGATAGTAAAATAGAATATAAAATAATAATTGAAATGACACATTACCTTTAAAGCTTCATAACTAAATATAAGAAATGTATATAGTACTGTATGTATAGTGGCAAAATGATTATCAATGGACCTACATTACTATAGTGTGTTGCATCCATAATGCACCTTATTGTCTCACAAACAATGTTCAATATCAGTCCAAACATTTCTATGCTTTCCATGACTGGGAATCCTGTGGTACAGATCCCAAATAACCCCAGGTGTCTGATACCTAACTTACTGTACATCTGGATTGTTGGCATACTTTTTGGGTTACAATGGTTATGGCTATCATTAGAGATGAGCGAACCGGGTTCGGGTTTGAGACGTTCCGAAACCGAACGTTCGGTATTTGATTAGCTATGGCTGCTGAACTTTGATAAAGCTGTAAGGTTGTCTGGAAAACATGGATACAGCCAATGACTATATCCATGATTTCCACACAGCCTTAGGGCTTTATCCAAGTTCAGCAGCCACCGCTAATCAAATGCCGAAAGTTCGGGTTCGGATCGACTCGAGCATGCTCAAGGTTCGCTCATCTCTAGCTGTCATTCATTTTTGGGATCTTCATTTTCAGCAAGAGAATATAGAATACATAATAAATCGTATAATGCTCCAAGGTGAAAACATTTAATTCAACTTTGCTAAATTATTATCAACTGTACTAGGCAGAAAAAAAATGACCAGAAGAATAGATATAACAAAAGTAATTGTTTTGTAGTGTAATTCTTTTCAGCAACTGTTTTCCTATTGAAACTGCAACATTTACAATTTTATAATTAAATATTCTCATAATAGATATGTTTGGTTACATTTGTTTCACAAAATGTTCTTTCCTTTTAGAATGTAAATTACAATAATGTTATATCAGGACAGTTATAATTAAAGTAATTCTAGAGTTCTAAAAAAAAAAGCAAAAAATACCCCACACATAGAGAAAAACCCCATGTGTTAGAAATCTTTGTATATTAGTAAAAAAAAGGTTTGTTTAAAGAGTTATTTCATGATGTTATGTAAATTCTAGAATTCTAGAACTAATTAAAGTAAATGTATAAGTTGTCAAATTATTTTTATAGCTAGAATTTATTTATTCTTGATACAGACTGTATATACTAACCCCCCCCCCCAACAAAGCCTTCACTATTATATTTATGCTTTCATATATCTTATCTTATATGATATATCATATCATATAAGAAAGGAGAAACACATCTTTACGCCGATAAAAGTAATCTTCCTCTAACCATTGTTCATTTGTTAATTCGCTGAAGAATTTGGATTCAGCCCTAGGGAGACCTGGAAAACATGGATATAGCCTATGGCCTATGGCCGCATCCATATTGTCCAGGCAGCCTTCTGGCTGCAATCAACTTCTTCAGCCACAGGTAATGAAATGCAGACCATTCGGGTGACTTGGCTAGAGTTAAAAACAATCTTTTAATCTGCAGCAGCCAAGTCAATGAGTTGTTGCATGTGCACTGTTTAGACAAGCGTTGAATAGGAGAAATCAAGCCCAGGCATGTTCGCAATTACAAGGATGGCGGGGAGGAAGAAAGGAGAGATGTTACAGGCCTAGGGCACAGACACTGTAGGCCACACTCCCTTGAATTGGTTGCTGCAGATTAAAAGGATCATTTTTTTTTTACCCTAACCAAGGCACTGGGAGCATTTTTAAAAGGCACAACTGGGAAGGACCTAATGTCATCAAATGGACAGTTCTAGCGGTTTGGGGAGGTGGGGTGGTGGATACAGTATTGCTTTAATCTGTAATCTTTCCATAACTGTTTTTAATTTTTTTAAACCCTTTTTTTTGTATTTTTTTATTGAAGTGGTTGACTTGAAAAGCCAGAGGTTTACTTGTTGTTCACACTGTGTTGTAAAACAGCATACATTTTAGCATTTGTTTTTTTGATAACTGCTCAGCCGCCTATAAGCTTGCTGTGTTCTCCAAGCATCTCAGCAGCTAGAATCACTATAAACTTTAAAAGAAATTTAAGAAGTTCAGTGAGAACATCAGCCAAACTCTTTAACCTCTATCTCTTTATGCGGTTTGAACAACCACTCGAGGTCATTTACTAGTACCTGTCAGATTTTCTTCAGTTGAGTAGTGTTTAAGTAAAAGTAAAAATGAACCAATCCTGATCTAAAACTAGTCTAAAAATATAATTCTGCGGCTTGACACCCTGAATAAGCCTGATTGTTGTCCTTGATAGAAAATTGCAGTGATTTTATGACTGCACAATGCCTAGTGTAAATTCTTTTTTAACTTCAGGGTGTAATCACAAGTTTCAATACAGTACAAAAAGGGGAAGTTTAACAAAAATCATCTCTTTGTAATATCCTTCCAATTTTTAACATCCATACTTTCCATAAGTTAAAAATACATTTAGGTTTTGTTTACGTTATGTTTTGGGGTTTTTTTGCTCCTTTTTACTATGGTAGTTTGCATAAAATGATCACATTTTGGGGCCAAAATTACGTCAGTCCAAAAAATGACAAAGCAAAATGGCAAAAAATGGAGACATTGAGTGAACATAGCCATAGGCAAAAGAAGGGCTATTTTTTCCATTTTATTCCCCATACAAAATGAATTGTTACATTAAACATAAGAAAACAAAAAAGTATGCATTTCTGGTATTGACCCTTCTATAAGAACCCAAGCTATAAAACTATACCATTGTTTTTACTACATGCTGAATAGTAGTAAAAAGTAGAAACGTTATGACATTTTTTAAATTATTTCTCCAAAAAGGGTTAGGCTGCATTCACACGTTCAGTGATTTTCCCGGTCCGTGATTGTGGTCCGGCAGCTACCTCCGTGATCCGTGCAAAACAGTCCGTTTTGCATCCGTTTAGTATCCGTGTCCGTTTTTTTCACGGATCTGTCTTACAGCATTTTAAATGACATTGATTACATCGTATCCGTGTTTTTCACGGATGAACACGGATGTCACATCCGTGTACATCCGTGAAAAACACGGGTCTCATTGATTTCTATGGGGAATCCTTTCCGTGCATCCGTTCGGAGTAATGAAATGTCCTATTTTTAAACGGAACGGATCACGGATCCGTGAAATCACCGAACATCTGAATAGCCCCATAGAAAGCAATGGGCTGTAAAATTGTCCGTGCGCACGGATCCATGAGCACGGACAACTTCCCGGAACGTGTGAATGCAGCCATAGTAAAAATTAATCAATAAGTTACACGAATCCCAAAATGGCGGCAATAAAAAAAGAGAAAATTGTCACACAAAAAACAAGTCCTTATACGGCTGCGTGGCCAAAAATAAAACAGCGGTGTAACAGCGGTGTAAGAAAATTTTTTGTCTCTAAAGCCTAAAATAGGCAGGTTACTGAGGGGTTACACGTAAGTTTTTTTTTTAGAAATTGTCTTTTTGGTAAAGTTTTTCAATATAAAAAAGACAGAACAAAATAGGAAAAGAATTCAGCAGAGATATACAAAATAACAATCAACAGACAGTTACCCACACAAAAGGAAAAGGTATTGTGAACAATAAACAAATTTAAGTCCAAAAACAGGTCCCAGGGCTCCCACACAGTGTTAACAGAGTCAGGTAGGGCACGTTTAGGTGCCCAAAGGACGGCACTAGGATGGATAGGGGCTATCCAGAGCTTTTCAATTTCCACAAACCTTCTATAGGAAAGGAGGGACACCCCAGAAGGGATGGTGCTCAGGTGGGCAGCTAGAAAATATCTGGAGATATCAGGTAGTGCGAGGCCACCCTTATGAAGTGGCGAGGTAAGAACAGAGAGGGGTAACCTGTGACGTCCCTGCTTCCAAAGAAATCTGAGGAAAAGAGCCTGGATGCAGCGGAGAGTAGATCGTAGGGCCATTACGGGGAGGGTCTCGAAGAGATAAAAGAATTTAGGGAGGATTGCCATTTTTATAAGGGAGATAGGAAGATGAGTCCATGAGTTTAGTAATTTAGAGACCTCAGCAATAAGTGGAGAAAAATTAGCTTGAAAAGGGTGGGAAAAAGAAGAGGTAAGTTTGACTCCAAGGTATATAAGGGAGGAGGATTGCCACCTGTATGCCAAAGAGTTCTGCAGGGAGGCCAAGAGGGACCAGGAATGTTTATAGGGACGGTGTCTGCTTTAGAAGTATTTATTTTATAGCCTGACACATAGAGGGCAATTTTAAACTCCTTGTCCTGCAGGCGCACACCATGGATGTCCGGATTAGCCCGAATAGCGATACACGTATTTACACATCTGTAGAACTTTTTGAAACTAGTTGATTTAAAAAATAAAAATCAAATATTCTCCTAGACTATGTTCATACTACATTTAAAAACACAGGAAAGGCACCCACATTTTTCTCTATTTAAAAAGGCGCCACAACTTATTTGCACTATAGTGTAATTGCACACAGTGTATTAAATAACAAAAGTTGTCTGGCGGATACTAAAAAATTGTTCATGACAACGGACATTAATTTTTAGTTCACCATTTTTACTATGAAATTCAATGGTCTTTAGAATTAAAGACAAACCCAAAGGCTATTTAGTCCACCTAAACTAGAATAATGTACCAACAGACGGACGGCCAAACAGACGGACGGCCAAACAGTGAAATGACAAATGTCGTTTTGAACTCAAAATGATGGATTTTCTTTTCACAAACGGAGAGGAAAGAACATAGTGGGAATTAAAGGGATTAAACATATCATTTCTTAAGGAGATATCTAAACTGCAGAAAGACTTTAAACAAAAAGTTTGCAGGGGAAAAAAGACGAGTGTGGAGTTTTAGCAAGGTTTTATTACATGTCCTTTGGCAGAAAATGAAGAGAAACGGTTTATACTGTATAAGGAGCTCTTATTGGAGAAAAAAAGGACACATCTGTATTATATTAGCATTAAGGTAAGAAAAAAAGCTGAAGTCAATGTTTAATTAGTAGAAAAGTCTTTTTACACCCCAATTATATATATATATATATATATATATATATATATATATATATATATATATAATTGCAGCCTGGCGTGCCATACACAGACACATTTTTCAGAACATATTTGTATGCTGTGCTGCACAGTCTGTTACCTACTGAAATAAATTATGTATGGTTGGTGATCTGATTTATAAGCTTGCTGAAGCAGTTCAGGGGCAGTGTTTCTTAAGCTGAAAAAAATCTGTAAATGGGAAAACAGTCTAAAATTCTGAGTCACTTCCCAATTTTATAGATTAAGCTCTATACAGTATTCTATCAATATACTCTTAAGGACTGCTAAAGACACGATTTTATGACTAAACCAGAATTTTCTCTTGGAAATGCAATTAAAGAATAAATATAAGAAGGCAGTAAAATAGATTCAGAAATGGACAGGAAAAGATAGATCAAATCCTGACAGAAAAACAAAACAAACAAAAAACAAACAAACGTGTATTGTTCCTTGGCTGTAGAGATCAAGAACTATTAGTTTAACAGTTTAAAGGAGAAGTTACTGTTATTACTTATGGAAAGTTAGACAAATTTCTAATGTACATTAATTATGGGAAACGCACATATATGGCTATTTCCCTTAATTTAGTAGATCAGGGAGACTTCAGATTCTCTAAAAAAAGATGAGTCATGAACCGGGGGTGTAATTACAATGGATCGCCGGCAGGGGCGCACTATATATAGAAGTCAATGAGTACCATTGACTTCTATATATATTGCGCCCCTGATGGACACTCCATTGTAATTACAATGGATGTGTACACTCACCGGCCACTTTATTAGGTACACATGTCCAACTGCACGTTACCACTTAATTTCTAATCAGCCAATCACATGGCAGCAACTCAGTGCATTTAGGCATGTAGACATGGTCAAGACAATCTCCTGCAGTTCAAACCGAGCATCAGTATGGGGAAGAAAGGTGATTTGAGTGCCTTTGAACGTGGCATGGTTGTTGGTGCCAGAAGGGCTGGTCTGAGTATTTCAGAAACTGCTGATCTACTGGGATTTTCACACACAACCATCTCTAGGGTTTACAGAGAATGGTCCGAAAAAGTAAAAAAACATCCAGTGAGCGGCAGTTCTGTGGGCGGAAATGCCTTGTTGATGCCAGAGGTCAGAGGAGAATGGGCAGACTGGTTCGAGCTGATAGAAAGGCAACAGTGACTCAAATAGCCAACTGTTACAACCAAGGTAGGCAGAAGAGCATCTCTAAACGCACAGTACGTTGAACTTTGAGGCAGATGGGCTACAGCAGCAGAAGACCACACCGGGTGCCACTCCTTTCAGCTAAGAACAGGAAACAGGCTACAATTTGCACAAGCTCATCGAAATTGGACAGTAGAAGATTGGAAAAACGTTGCCTGGTCTGATGAGTCTCGATTTCTGCTTGAACATGACAATGAGTTCACTGTACTCAAATGGCCTCCACAGTCACCAGATCTCAATCCAATAGAGCATCTTTGGGATGTGGTGGAATGGGAGATTCGCATCATGGATGTGCAGCCGACAAATCTGCAGCAACTGTGTGATGCCATCATGTCAATATGGATCAAAATCTCTGAGGAATGCTTCCGGCACCTTGTTGTATCTATGCCACGAAGAATTGAGGCAGTTCTGAAGGCAAAAGGGGGTCCAACCCGTTACTAGCATGGTGTACCTAATAAAGTGGCCGGTGAGTGTATGTAAATGTAATACAGTATACAGTGTTTTTGATTGAATACATTTATGGAATACTTTGTGTCCTTGCTCCCCAAAGTATTCCATAAATGTAATCAATCAGTACAATCAGTACAGTAACCCGCTGAACCGCTGCCGAACGCCCGCCGCTCTGGACTAGACTCAACTACTACTCTCATGGTTATGGGAGAGTAGTAGCTGGGTTATATCGCCGCCGCCGCTGCTGCTGCTGCTGATGGGGAGCCGCTCATCACTGTGCAGCAGCTATCATCCTCCTCCGCTCCCCCCTCCTCCTCCGGCCAAACTTTACACTGACTATGTGATGGCTGACTCCCCGCCCGGCCACTGCTCTCCGATAATACATGCCGGCTCCCGATGCTTCCTGGTGTCCCCGGACGGCATGTGTTATCGGAGAACGGCGCTGGGCGGGGAGTCAGCCATCACATAGTGTACAGTTTGGCCGGAGGAGGAGGGGGGAGCGGAGGGGGATGATAGCTGCTGCACATTGATGAGCGGCTCCCCCTGTGCCCAACAGCATCAGCGGCGGCGATATAACCCAGCTACTACTCTCCCATCACCATGAGAGTAGTAGTTGAGTCTAGTCCAGAGCGGCGGGGGAGTTTGGCAGCGGTGGGCGTTCGGTAGCGGCGGCGGTTCGGCGGGCGGCAGGCAGCGGTTTGGCGGGTTACTGTACTGATTGTACTGATTGATTACATTTATGGAATACTTTGGGGAGCAAGGACACTTGCTCCCCAAAGTATTCCATAAATGTATTCAATCAAAAACACTGTATACTGTATTACATTTACATACACATCCATTGTAATTACAATGGAGTATCCAGCAGGGGCGCACTATATATAGAAGTCAATGGTACTAATTGACTTCTATATATAGTGCGCCCCTGCTGGACACTCCATTGTAATTACACCCCCGGTTCATGACGTCATCTCTTTTTAGAGAATCTAAAGTCTCCCTGATCTACTAAATTAAGGGAAATAGCCCTATATGTGCATTTCCCATAATTAATGTACATTGGAAATTTGTCTAACCTTCCGTAAGTAATAACATATTAAAAAATAGTTTTAGCCGGAGTTGTCCTTAAAGGCTATGTTCACACAACCTATATTTTTATTAAACCCCGGCTCTTGTACAATGGCCATGATTCATATGAAAATATACATGCTTTTGCTGCCTATGGGATCCCGGCCGGAACATATACACATAGTATACATCTCTGTCCCTCATGTCAGTTTTCTGAGGCTGCTATTCAGTGAATAGTGGCCGCAGAACACCCTATCAGTGCACACTGTGCAGTGGAGAGTTCTGATGCAGGCGCGCAGGGAATTGCCCGCATCAGAACTCTCAGGATGATCAGGATAATCTTTTCAGAGACCGGCCATTCCGTGACCCATTCCGTTACGCAGTGTCAATCTCAAGATTTTTTTTTAACAATCCATCAATAGTAACAAATGCATAAAAAGTGATAAAGATGTTGAAATACTAATGCTACTCATGCAAATTTATAAAAACTGCAAATCTGGGGAATTTGTGTAGTTTAGTCGTGTTATTTTTGAGTTTGCCACTTTAATTTTATGGTCAAACATCCGTCAGTCTTTTTTCAACAAAAGCCCAAAGTGGGTTGAAAATACAGAAGCTGTGCAAATCTTGCTCTCCTAATTTTGGTTGAAAAATTCTGAGCAAAAGACTGATGGAAATACTATGTGTGGACAAAGTCTTTTCCCGTGAATTATCTTTTGAAAGGGGCAATTCATAATTTTAAGAGATTTTTTTTAATTGAGTTTTTCTTTTATGGCCACAGGCTATGTTCATACAACGTTTTTTTTTTTTTTTTGCCTTTTCGTGGCATTTTATTTTATTTATTTATTTTGGACAGCTGTCATTTTGGCTCTAAAATGCGCCTTATTTATGCAAATAGTGGCCATCATTTGCATATAACAGCCACATTTTGGCACCAATACTCAATGACAGCCATTTTCTATACTGCGTGTGCACTGATTACACATTATTAAAATGGATAAAAAAAACAAAAAAACAAACTTCTTCCCTTAGATTAAGATCACAGGTCACAGTTGCCAAACTACTGGTCAAAACTATAATGCCTGGACATCCAAAGTAAAAAATGTGTTCCTTATGAAAAATATAATACATTATAAAGGAATAATAAAATAAATGGGTTCTCCCATGATCTGATTAGTATATTATGACTTTGTGCAACCTCTGTGTTGTATACAGACATCATATTGTTGTCAAAGGTTTCCATGGGACCATTTTATACCAACATATGTCTGTGCTTTCACATAGAAGAAAAAAAAAAAGTGTCATGTTCTATCAGATTTTCCAATTTTCAGAGGTAATCTTCCATAGAAGAATTGCCTCTAGGGGTAAATATCTCTGTAAAACAGTTCTACCACCATAGTACACCATAATACGAAGAACAAAAGGCGCTGCATGCGCCGTTACTCCAAATAGAGAGAACAGGAAATCTACCAGCACGATGCCTTGTAATACATTAAAAAAAGTAACTTAATTAAATAACTATAACATATAACCGATTTCCCGCATTATTTTCAATCATATGAGAGATGACTTCTTTTGGCTAATCTAGTTAGATTACTTGTAAAAAAAAAAAATCCTTTTTTCCATTTCCCTCCTAAATTGATTACAGGCAATTATTTAAAAGCATAAAATATGTACTTGTGTTTCTATCGATCAATTCATTCTTCTATTGAGTCGGTCCTGTTCCATCAGCAGCTATCACGGTTACCGTCAATAGGAGAAAGAAATATAGATCACAAGATCCTATTATTCACTGTGGACTGTTGGGTCCATCATGACACCAGTAATGTTTTGCTCTACTGAACTGTCTTTAATTGTGATAATGACTTTGGTTTCTAATGATAAACTGGATTTCAAGGGCCATCCACTCATAGATGAGGAATAGCTCCAAGGCAGAAGGAGGTTATTCTCCAAAGACATTTCAAATACGAAAGCAGATAATGAAGCATTCACTTTTTCTTATCTTATTCTGTGGACATTCGCCATCATTCACACTTATTTATATCTAAATTTATTATTATTATTATTATTATTATTATTATTATTAGTAGTAGTAGTAGTAGTAGTAATATTTCTTTTTTATCTAAATAATTTTATCTACATTTTTTTTTTTTAATCTGTAGGTTTTCTGTGTGCATTTACTGTTTATGTGGTTTATTATTTATTTATTTTTCAATACACATCATGTTTTAATAGATCCAAAAAGGTACCAATGTTCGCCAATAGATGTCATGGGGTTGCATTTAAAACTGCACATTTCGATTTTGTATACTTTGTATTTGTTCAATTGTTTTACTACCATATTTCAGTAACGTTACAAAAGCATAAAGAAAGACCCTTTTAACGAAAATATTTAACAATACAGATGAAAAATGGAAAACTTGCAATAAAATACAAAACAAAAGTTCAAACAATATAGAACCAAAATCAAAAAAAGTAAAAAAAAGCATTTTATTCAAAATCACTATGTACATGGTTTATATTGCCGTATATAATAATATTGCCATTTACTAGAACTATCTACTAATATCTATAAACCGCTACAGGGAATGATTTGTATATAAACATCAAGCGCTACGCTATGTTCACACATTTTCTACGGCTGTCTGGCCTCCCCGGCTGTTGGCACATTATTCTAGTTTGGGGTTACTAATTGCCCTTTGGTTGTGTCTTAATTGAAAAGTCCATTGAATTTAATAGTCAAAACGGAGAGAGAACGGTGACAAAAGAAAAACTGTGTGTGAACACCTAATACAAAACGTCCACTGTTTGCAAAAGACGTCCGAAAATAATGATCAGATTCATTATTTTGACGTCCGCGGCAAAAATGTCTGTTATTCAATACATTGTGTGAATTGGACGTCCGTCTTCCCCTTGACTTCAATGCATTGCCATTGCAGTCAGTTAAAACACGGCAAAAACTGAATTTATTTAAAAATGAAAATTGGCCGCCTTTTTTATATTTTTGACGTTGTGTGAACATAGCCTGTATACGGTTTATATTGCCATTTATAATAATATTGCCATTTACTAGAACTATTTACTAATCTATAAACCACTATAGGGAATGATTTGTACATAGACATCAAGCACTACAGAATTATTATGTGAATAACAAATATACTGAACCAGTTAGAAAGACTATAGTCTATATGAAATTTGAACATTTATTACATGTACACAATAATACTTACTGTATACTCGTGATTTTTGTCAGCAACCAGTGCAAAGGACCCAGCACGGTTAGCAAAATTTGGCTCTACCTGAATTCTTGCTTAAATACTATATGAGCTAATTTTATGTAAATTCATGTTATATGAATTTGTACAGTTTTTATGAATTATCAGATATTGTTTTATTTTAGGTACATATTGTATGTCCTTTCTTACAGGAACTTATTTTATTGCATACTGAGTTATATATTTAATTTAACCTAATCACATTACCTGTCTGATTTTAGAGTATTACAAACTTTTTTAACTTTTTTACACTTCCCAACTTCCCTACTCACTAAACATATTTTCTCACATGCATTTAACTTTTATTTTAGTCTAGAAGTAAAATTCATTTAGACTTCACAGTTAGGCTATGTTCACACAATGTTTTTTCAGCTCTGTTTAAAATGACGTCCGTAATTTTAAATCTAAAAAAACAGACGTCATTTAGCAGCCTGTCCTTCCCTTAGTGCAATGACTAGTGTTTGAACATTATTTTAGTTTGGGATTACTAACTGCCCTTTGGGTGTAAATGAAAAGTCCATTGAACTTAATAGTAAGAACAGTGAGAAAAGAAAAACTGTGTGTGAACAACTAATAAAAAAATATCCACTGTTTGCAAAAGACATCCAAAAATAATGACCATGTTCATTAATTTGCTGTCCGCAGCAAAAACGTCTGTTATTCAGTACACTATGTACATTGGTCATCCATCTTCTCATTGATTTAAAGTGACCCTGTACCCACAATCTGACCCCTCCAAATCACTTGTACCTTCGGATAGCTGCTTTTAATCCAAGATCTGTCCTGGGGTCGGTTCGGCAAGTGATGCAGTTATTGTCCTAAAAAACTACTTTTAAACTTGCAGCCCCGTGCCAAAAGAGAGTATCTGTGCCCTAACTTTGCACCACCCCTCCGTCCCTCCTCCACACTCTCTTCATCATTAGGAATGCCACTGGAACATTTTCTCCTGTCTGAACATTGCACAGGTGCATAACGATCCAGCCCATGTGCCGGGCTGATACAGCTGATGAATAGGAGGCAATCTGCATTCCTAATGATGAGGAGGGTGGGGAGGAGGGACAGAGAGGTTGTGCTAGCCTAATGCATACACAATCTAGGCCATGGCCGTTTGTCAGTTTAAAAGTAGTTTTTTAGGACAATGACTGCATCACCTGCCGAACAGACCCCAGGACAGATCTTGGATTAAAAGCAGCTATCCGAAGGTACAAGCAGTTTGGTGGGGGGGGTCAGATTGTGGGTACAGAGTCACTTTAAATGCATTGCTATTGCAGTCAGTTAAATCCCGGACATTTTTATCAATATCGGCCGCCTTTTCTTTATTTTTGACATGTGAACATAGCCTAAGAAAGTTTGTCTATTTTTATTCTGAATTAATTATCAAAGCAGAATGGATTTTTCAAGAGACACTGTAAAGTGTCATTTACTATAGACAGCAGAAAGTTGAATTGATGGTAGATTGTCGATGGTTATGGGACAGTAGAGACAGAAGCTTTACCTGGAATATAATTTTATTTTATTGGGTAAGTTTATAAGAGACTGTAGATTAGATTAGATTAGAGTAGATTACTGAAATTTACCATACGTCTACTGATGAGGCAGGGATCCTCTTTACAGATATTGACGTTCTAGGGCCCATATAAACCGATCATTCATATCGGTAAAAGGCTCAGCCAGTCGATTAAAAGACAATATTGATTGATTACTGTGGGTTCATGAGCTATGCCATAATTGCCTAACATCTTAACATAGAAAGAGTCTTTTTCAGAAGAGGAGCTGAGACTAAATTATCCCCTTAGCAACCCATGACATACCTGGTACGTCATGGTGCCAGGGGGGAATTCAGAGAGGAGTCCCGCTGGGACCCCGCTCTGAACGGCGCCCCTCCCGGCTGATATGTACAGCCGAGGAGCGCCTCTATTAGCCGGCGCGGGTCCCATTGCCGCGCCGGCTAATTAAGACTCTAAATGCAGCTGTCAAACCTGACAGCTGCATTACTAGGATCGGGACAGGGAGACACAAGGACAGGTGAGCCCTTGTCAAATACCAAACGGGCAGCACAGTACAAAATCGTGTCCAAAGGGGTAGTCAAAGGGTTAATAGCAGAAGTCAGGTAACCAGGAATCAAATACAGACTAAGGCTGGGTTCACACTATGTATATTTGAGGCTGTATTTGTGAGGCTGTATAGCAACCAAAACCAGGAGTGGATTGAAAACACAGAAAGGCTCTGTTCACATAATGTTGTAATTGAGTGGATGGCCGTCATTTAATGGCAAATATTTGCTGTTATTTTAAAACAACGGCTGTGGTATTGAAATAATGGCCGTTATTTACTGTTATATGGCGGCCATCCACTCAATTTCAACATTGTGTGAACAGAGCCTTTCTGTGTTTTCAATCCACTCCTGGTTTTGGTTGCTATGAGGACCTGACATGAGGACCAAATACAGCCTCAAATATACATAGTGTGAACCCAGCCCCCAGGCTAGGTCAAGTAACTCTAGGGTGAACCAGGTACTATCGCAGGCGAGGAATGAGAGCTCAGGGCTGATACTTATGGAGCTTGGAGTCCCAGCCCCAGACTTCATTGGGGCTGTGGCTCCAGGTCCTGCCCAGATACAGACATCTAACTGGTGAGTCAGCTGTCAGTCAATAATTAGTGAACACAAACAACACCTAAGCTGATCAGCCAGGGGAGTGAAACCCTGGCCTCTGCTACAACACAGAACAGCAGAGCAGAGTTAGTGAAAAACATATGGTTGCTATGGACGCCAAGCCGAACTCCCGGCCCGAGTCCTAACATGCATTTAAAGGCTTTGCTCGCACGTCCCTGGTGTCTAGTGGGGCGGATCTCCCCCACGGGATGCGATCGCGGGGGGGAGATCCGTGCTTCTGGCCGGGCCAGGACTCAGCGTCACAATGACGCTGATTCTGGCTTGGCAATACATTGCACTGGACTGCAGCAGGCCAGTGCAATGTATCACCGATCTGATGGATCTTTGCTGTGTATATACTGTACACAGCATTGATCTCTATGACAGATCAGTGCTGTGTATATAAAAGTCCCCCAGGGGGACTTCTAGTTAAGGTAAAAAAAAAAGTTAATTTTTTTTTTAGTAATAAAAAATCCCCTCCCCTAATAAAAGTCCAAATCACCCCCTTTTCCCATTTTATAAATATAAGTAAATAAACAAATAAAAAAACATATTTGGTATCGCTGCGCGTGTAATCTCCCGAACTATTAAATTATCACATTCCTGATCTCGCACAGTAAACGGTGTCAGCGCAAAAAAATTCCAAAGTGCAAAATTGTGCATTTTTGGTCGCATCAAATCCAGAAAAAATGTAATAAAAAGCGATCAAAAAGTCGCATATGCGCATTCAAGGTACTGATAGAAAGTACATGTCATGGCGCAAAAAATGGCACCTCACATAGCTCCATAGACCTAAGGATAAAAGCGCTATAAGCCTGGGAATAGAGCGATTTTAAGGAACATATATTTGTTAACAATAGTTTGAATTTTTTACAGGTCATTAAATAAAATAAAAGTTATACATGTTATATATATCATTGTAATAATAACGACTTGAGGAACATGCATAACAAGTAAGTTTTAACCCAAGGTAAACGGCAGAAACATGAAACTCCCTGAAATAAAAACAAATTTCTTTTTTTTTTTTTTTATTTGATGAGGAGCAAATGATTTTTTTTCCGCAGCATATTTTATGGGAAAATAAAGTCTGTCATTCCAAAGTACAATAGGTGTTGCAAAAAATGAGGGCTCATGTAGGTCTCTAAGTAAAAAAAATGCAAGTGCTATGGTCTTTTAAACATAAAGTGGAAAAAGCAAAAGCGCAAAAACGAAAATTGGCTTTGACCTTAAGGGGTTAATATTACTATTATAAAATCAACCATACTCCCCTGCCTTAATCTTCTGTCACCATTACAACTGTTTCTTGTCTCCTCTACTTACTCTCAGTATTTGACTAAGTGGCATGGGTTCAGAGAAAATGGAGAGCAGCAGAAATTAGGGACCAGTGATGAGTGAACATGTTTGTAAATGTTCATATGTTCGTACGAACAAGACGCTAATTGTTTGTGTTTGCCGATGACGAACAATTTGTTCGATGATCGGAATGGTCATAACAGTCATTTCCGAAGATATTCAAACTTGCGAACATATGCCACTGCGTAATTTACCCTTTGCGTCTGATAACCTGTACTCATGTGCATATCTCTAGAACAGTGCGGAAAACCCATACAACGAACAGCTGTGGCAGTTACTGGTGCACTGACTATAATTATATCACCTGTGAAATCCTCAAAACGTAACCTGTTGGTGGGTCTTGAGGACTGGAGTTGAGAAACACTGCACTAGACCAAAATGTATGCAATCTGTATGCAAATGAAACACGTACACAACTGCATAATTTACAGTTTGCACCTGATAATCTGTACTACTGTATGGTCGTTATTTGTTCATGAATATTCGGGATCCGAACCGAACATCGGGATGTTCACTTATGACTATTAGGGACTTCAGGATCTCTTGGAAAAACAGTGATGGGGAATCCATGTAGGTGAGTATACCTTACACAAAATACAAATTGTAAATTGGGGAAATGATCCATACAAAAGTATACCACATAAGATCTTTCCTATTATTAACCTATTGGTGAAAAAAGAGCGAAGTTCCTGAAATGCGTTGTCTCAATAAAGGATCCAAGAATATTTAAATGATTTGTCTGGGTTCATCTTATTCTGACCTCGGAAGAAGACACCTGGTTCAAACCATTTACTGGAAACTCGCACTTGTCTAATCCACTTTTTTTCTTCCTGTCTTTTGGCCTATTGAATTACTTGGCTTGGAATGGAGCAATTTGTAGGTGAAGACCAGAAGTTCCATACAACACATGCCCTTTATAGTGTTGTGTCTATCATATGGCCCTCCAAAGTGGGGGATGTATTTCTTCCAAACACACCAGTGACTTCATTGTGCTGTGGACCAGCGAAGAGGACACATCGGGGTGAGTATAGAGCTCTCCCCACCCCCTCCCCAGGACTGCACCCCTCCCAGCAAGGAAGGGGGGTCACTTAACCCCTTCCTTGCTGGGATGGGTGCAGTCTGACATCAGTCTGGCCCCCAAGGGGTTAAGGGGGATGCAATACATCCTCCCTTAACCCCTTGGGGGCCAGACTGTAAGCAGCGATCTGTAAAGATGCTGCATACTGTAAGGAGCACAACACCGCTCACAATGATGGGTGTTGTGCTCCTGTTTGTGTGTTTTTTGTGGGTTTCTCCCTTTTTATTTTTCAGATATCGGTATCCTGTGGATTACGTCGGATTCCGTGGACTACGTCGATGACCAGCGGTTGTTTGTTGTTTTTTTTTAATTAAATGGTCAATGAGGGGTGTGGGGGTGTTTTTATTTGAATAAAAAAATTTTTTAACTTGTGTCTTGTCTTTATTTCTTTACTTTATAGACTTAGTAGTGGAAGTTGTCTAATAGACGGAATCCATTACTAAGTCGGGGCCTAGTGTTAGCCGGTCTAAAATGGCTAACACTAATCCCCCATTATTACCCCAGTACCCAATGCCACCAGGGGTACTGGGAAGAGCCGGGTGCCAGTGGTCCCGGAGCGTCAAAATTGGCGCTCCTGGACCGGGCGGCAGCAGGCTGGTAAGATTTAGGCTGGGGAGGGCCTAAACCAATGGCTCTTCCCACCCTGGTGTTACCAGGCTGCTGTTGTTTGGTTTTTAACCCGGCTGGTTATAAAAATAGGGGGGACCCTATGCGGTTTTTTTTTTAAATAAATAAATAATTAAAAAAACGCATAGGGTCCCCCCTATTTTTATAACCAGCTGGGTTAAAAACCAAACAACAGCAGCCTGGTAACACCAGGGTGGGAAGAGCCATTGGTTTAGGCCCTCCCCAGCCTAAATCTTACCAGCCTGCTGCCGCCTGGTCCAAGAGCGCCAATTTTGATGCTCCGGGACCACTGGCACCCGGCTCTTCCCAGTACCCCTGGGGGCATTGGGTACTGGGGTAATAATGGGGGGGTTAGTGTTAGCCATTTTATACCGGCTAACACTAGGCCCCGACTTAGTGATGGATTCCGTCTATTAGACGGCTTCCACTACTAAGTCTATAAAGTAAAGAAATAAAGACAAGACAGAAGTTAAAAAAAAATTTATTCAAATAAAAACACCCCCACACCCCTCATTGACCATTTTATTAAAAAAAAAAAAAAAAACAACAACCGCTGGTCATCGACGTAGTCCACGGAATCCGACGTAATCCACTGGATACCGATATCTGAAAAACAAAAAGGGAGAAACAAACAAAAAACACACAAACAGGAGCACAATACCCATCATTGTGAGCGGTGTTGTGCACCTTACAGTATGCAGCATCTTTACAGATCACTGCTTACAGTCTGGCCCCCAAGGGGTTAAGGGAGGATGTATTGCATCCCCCTTAACCCCTTGGGGGCCAGACTGATGTCAGACTGCACCCATCCCAGCAAGGAAGGGGTTAAGTGACCCCCCTTCCTTGCTGGGAGGGGTGCAGTGCTGGGGAAGGGGTGGGGAGAGCTCTATACTCACCCCGATGTTGTCTCTTCGCTGGTCCGCAGCACAATGAAGTCACTGTACTGCGGACCGGCCCTTTATATGTGCGCTCAGCCGATCAGCCAATCAGCTGAGCGCACATATAATTCTAAATGTTTTTTCTAATAATGCTATTGTGATAACATAATTAGAAGAAACATTTTATGTTTTAATTAAAGTAAAGTGATGATTAGTACAGAATGCTCTATTGCCAGCAATATGAATTAACGGCTTAATGGAGCTTCCTGTACTAAATAATATTTAATTAATAAAACACATTTTCGTTGTAATAAAATCAGTTTCGTTGTTCAATAATTTAATTTAAACGAATCCACTATTGTGCAATTAAATATACTGTCAAAAAATAAATATATATATAAATATACATTTATTTATATATATATATAAATTTATTTTAACAGTATATTTAATTGCAAAATGATGGATTTGTTTAAATTTAATTATTGAACAATGAAAGGGACTTTATTACAACAAAAATTTGTTTTATTAATTCAATATATTAACCATGAGAGGCATCGGCATCGGCATACTGCAGAGGATCGCAAACCCCGGTAATAGCAATTCATGTAAACTGTTTCCCTGCTTTCCCAGATGCATCCAGAGGTGTTTGCATCACTTTAAGATTTTATTTGTTATTTTTAGTTGAACCAGATTTCCAAGTAAATGACCGTATGTTTTGAGCCACATGTCTTCAGTTTTCAGCCGCACATTTCAGCCGCACATTTCCAGCCGCATAAAAAATACAGCCGCACACATACATAGTGTGAACATAGCCTTATGTTGCCTTTACTGTGAATAGGTGATAAGTGCTGATTGTGCTAACAAAACCTTTTCTGATGCCAGAATATTGTGCCGGTCTATAGAAATAAGACAGAAAGCTTTTATTGCATACTGATGACAAAAGGAGTAATATTACTAGCTAATATGAGAATATAAGTTTATTCTCCCATGGACACATTCTAATTAAAACGGCTGAGAGGCTTGTATTATATTATATGTACCACACTGACAGCCAAAAAAACAGTTTATACCTTTTTTCCCCTTCAAAGAATGAATAGATCTTTTTATTGTTTTTGAGCCGAAGAGGCAGGCTACGCAAAGCCACCTTTTTTGGCAGCAGATGTTAAAAGCATTGAAGAGATGAATAGTACAAGCACCATCTAATTACCAAATGTGTTTTTCGTAAACTTTCATCGTGTTAGTATATAGCCATCAATTAAAGAGCGGATTGTGCTGTACCTGATAAACGCAAGGAGCACGTACCAATACTAGTAATTACAATTGAGATAATTAAAGAGTAGACTTGTGTTTGTTCTGCAGCTACTGTTTACTGCAATTCACAAGGCAACACTGTGATCATGAACTTCATCCAAGTTCAATTAAGGGCAACTTAGATATCCTGTTTATACCACTTTTTAGAATGGTCATTGACAAACATAACACACGCCTGGCTCGGGTAGTGTTTTATGAATCCTTGTACTGAGCACTAAGTCCCAAGAGTCAAAACTGGAAACGATGATCCAGCCTTAAAAACAAACAAAAAACAAACAAAACACTTTCTAATTTAGAGAAAGCAAAACTTTAAAAGAGGCAGCAGCACTACTTGATAGCAGGTATAGATAGAGATATTGTAGGACACACTACACCACGGACTATATGTGCTCTACATCAGAGGTGCTCCTCATAAATGTGACCAAAGTAACCGTACACAGAGTGAAAATGAAAAGCTGAGGGCAGTCGCCGATATCTTGCAGTATCCTTTTTTCTAAATGCAGTTAAAATTCAGCAAGGCATATCATCTGTATTAGACACCAAAACACTTTGCAGTATAAACATGACGGCTATTTCGCGCACATGCGCACTTCATCAGATTTCTAATTTGGTCCCAGTGTTTTAGGCTGGGACGTTCCTATGCATATAATTAGCAATCACATGATAAGTCGATTGAAGTAATGTAATATGAGAAACTCTCCCTGCCTATTGAACCTGGAAACGTAGCATTTTGCACCCCTATAACAAATATATGTCGTTACTAAGAGTGTGTTGATACTTTAATAATAATTGTGTATTGTATCGTTCCTGAATGAGTCTTTTTCCTTACTTGTCCAGCCAATCACTGGACAACCTCCTTCACTCCTTTTGGCTGTGCCCCGATCTAGTTCTGTAGAACATGCACTGCTTTCAGCAGACTGGAGTTTAAAGCTATAAGCCACGATTTGTCCAGTAAACTACCATACTATACATGTGGAGGGAGAAGGGGTTACTTATGCACTCCATTTGCATGATGCTAGGTAACGAGAAAGGAAAATATCAAAAGCAGCCCTGGTCTGAGCTGTGCTCATACTGTTGATATTGATAACAAGTTAAAGGGAAGGGAAAGGAGTAACAGCAAGGTACAGTGTGTTTTTTCTGGAAGAAGCAGTCAGACATTTTGCAAAATTCAGGCTATTTCCTGAACTTAACACTAAATAAGCCCCATCCCCAATACCCATATAATGTCTTGGTTGTCAAAAAAATGCCTGAGTAATAGTTGAGGGAGCACCATTTCTGGAGTAATCAACCTACTCAAGTAATGGCATGGAACACTCTTAATATAGACAGACTCTACATTGTTCAGAGAAATATGAAGTACCAGCAGTATAAATCCATACTAAATCAAGGTCTGACGCCTTAGATGTATAACTGAGCACAGAAGAAAGGGTTTCCAAGGGGAGTATAATTCTTTATGCATAATTGTGCCCTGTGTCAAGGATTTTGAAGTGATACTTCTCCTTGAAGATCGTGGCATTGATGTGTAATGCCGGCTGGGCAACAGACTGAATATGAAGCTTATAGAGAACGTATGGGCAGTTCTAAAGCCAGAGATGTACAAAAGAACCATAAAGAAAAAAGCAGAATGATTAAAAGACTGTATGGTCGAACATTGTGAGGCACTTGTTTATTCTATTTTTTTTTTTTTAAATGATCCAAGGGTCACGTAAAAATATTTATTTTAACCCCTTCATGACCAAAGGTGCTCTCCCTTAACCTCCCTCCCTCTTCCTAAACCCTGGTGGTTTTCTTTCCTCTTTATTTTATTTATCCTGCTTACCACACAGGAACAGTAATACCTATATTTAATAGATCTTACATTTCCACACGCTATAATACCGAAGATGCAACCATCATATTCTTAATGCTATTCCATTGCATAGCATTAATCAGTATTATCAGTACTCTTCTCATAGAGTCTGCCTTGTTTAAGTGCATTAAACAAGACCCTGACCAAAAGTCCCCCACCTGGCTAAACGGTAATAAATTACAGGAACAAGAGAGCAAAGAATCAAGAAAAGATAAATGATGAGCTTAATCCCTATAAATACGCAGAGCTATCTATCAATGTCTACAGTATATAAGATTATGAAACACAAAATATTTCAGTATATCAAAAATAAAGAAATGCTAAAGCAGAATCCTATGTGTGTTCCTGTATAGTGCCTGGGTGTGGCAATGCATTACTGATCTAATCCCACCAGGACGCAAAATTTCTAGATTAAAAAAAGAAAAAACAAATGGGGCACCCTATAGAATGTCAGATATTTTTCAGATGGAATCTAACATTGAGCAAATTTACTGTACTAGCAAAGCGAAGCATTTTACTAGGCTCGGCGGTTGGCTTGTCAGCCGGCTGCCTTTGAACTTCGTACCGCACCATGCCACTTCACTCTGGGTGCCTGGAAAAGCTGCATCCAATCCTGGGAAACTGTAAGAATTTTTCCAGGACAGGATCCAGCTTTTCCAGGCACCCAGAGCAGAGGGGAAAAGAGTTGACAAGCCGACCGCCGAGCCTAGCGAAGCACTCCATTTCAATACTACTGTAAATTCGCTCATCCTTAATGGACTCCCATATATGCATCTTCTCTTGGCATATAGACATACACCATGGCATCACAGACGTCTTTTGGGTTGGGTATTGCAGTTCTGTATAAAATTCACCCATATGCATGAGCCCTAATGCAGTAGATACATCCTTATTAATCTCTTCTATTCTCTATACGCATTCCATTACCCACCCAATTATTCCAGATTTGGCGGCATTTATATGTGGTCTGGAACCACAAAGTCCATCCTCAGCAAACACAGTTCTCCTCTTCTTATTTCCAGTTGATTCAGCTAGTACACTGAGTTTCATTATTATGCCGAGCAGGGCTAGCTGACAGGCAAAATAACCAAGGCTGCTAAAAATGACATTTATAATTTGTACAGGTCTGATCCAAACACATTTATCACGGCCTCCTAAAAGTGCTAGGAGAAATATTGGGCTATTTTACACCATTAAATATACTTAAGTTTAAAATAATTGTTGGCGGATTCCTTTCGGTAATGATCGTGAATATGTTACCGTGCTCTCTGTCAGGAAAGAGCACATTGTCTTAGGCATCATCTCCCTCGAATCTTCTCTGATGCACAGTGTGACAAATATTTTCATACACAGCACAAACTATCCCATTATAAAGGAGAAAATTGGATGATTTATAGAAGCAAGCAGCAATGCTGAATTACACACAAAAAAAAAATCGGCAATTTTGGCTCGGATGCTACCTATAGTGCAAAAACAAACCTGACGCCATAGGCATGGCCTTGTATACATTCTAGTTGGAACAAGTGCAGATATAATTCTGATAGATTAACCCTTGAGAGTGAGAATTAATCATTCAGATTTCTCACGCCTAATACAAATGTTGGGAGGTGTCAGCATTCAACCTATTGATTTAACTGGGAAGCATGTTATGTTTTACTCCCTTTGTAATAGCACTAGGGATATGGTAAAACTTTAAAGAGGATGATTGGAAATAAATAATCAATTCTAAACTACCGAAATAGGAATTAATAGATAGAGTAGCAGAGCAAGTTGTAAAGAGTTCTTGCATATTAAGGCTTTGTTCACATTACGTGAACATCCGGCCGTTCCGTGACCCCGGCCGGGTCACGGAATGGCCGGTCTTAGCCTGGATCATCCCGGCTGGTACTTAAGTACCGGCCGGGTGATCTTTCCGTCCGCGGAGCTCTGATGCGGCCCGCATCAGAGCTTCCCATAGCACAGAGTGAAGCAAGCGGCAGGAGCCACAGAATTCCGGCAGCAGAAAATTGACCTGTCAGTTTTTTCCGGCGCCGCACAGATCCCGGCCAGAGCGTATACGATGTGTGTACGCTCCCGCCGGGATCCCATTGAAGATAGGCTATGTTTCCACCCTGCAAAACTACGGCCGTAGTTCTGCAGCGGGAACTACGGACGTAGTTTTATGTAGTGTGAACATAGCCTAATACACAGTCAGGGGTTACAAAGAGTGTCTCTCACTCAGGAGGACCAGGCAGGTTGTTGTATTACACTGATTGAAATAAGAATTATGTAATGCTGCCCTTCACCTTTGGGGCCACTGCAGGGACTTTGAACACTTGCTGATTGGCTCCAAAATGTTTTACAGTTACAGTCATCATGGAATGGCAATCTATGGTTTTACTCCATGACATACCAAGGGTTGTCAGAAGCAAACACCAGGAGTAGTACAATAACTGACCCGTATATAACTATTAGGCTATGTTCACATTACGTAAGAGACTGGCCGGGTCACGGAACAACTGGTCTCAGAAAAGATCGTTCCGGCCAGTACTGCAGTACCGGCCGGATGATCTTTAAGGCCGCAGAGTTCATTGACAGGTGAACTGAAAGGTCTTTCTGTGGCCACAATTCACTGAATTGCGGTCGCAGCAAACTTACAATTTTGTGTAGAAAAAAATTATCTATCTATCTATCTATTGATAGGGGAAATTAGCTGTTAGCAAATTGTACTGGGATGTAACAATATTTTCAGAATTATCAGCAAAATGCATATGTTCAAGAACTTTTAAAATGAAATTCAAATTGTTTCCTAAAATTACATAGTCAAAGATTTACATAAATATTTGTTCTTCCTGCCTGACAGGCAGATATATAAAACCATGATGTCCAGCCATGGGTAATTTACATAACCATTCTACTTTTGAAAATGGGCTTTTGGCTTTAAAAATAAAGTCAAGTCACACTAGGATTCTATGAATATAAAAGTATTATTGCAAAAGCTATTTGCCTTATTGGCAGTAAATGGGCATTTCATGTGCAGCTCTTTAGGCAGCAGAAAATAAAACAATTTGTAAATGACGGAATCTAAGTGCCTTTTGCAGTGGGGTATGTGATTGCCATCTAGAAAAAAAAAAAAAAAAGAAGAAGAAGAAAAAGAAGAAGGAAAAAGTTGTCATTCTCTTTCTGTGGCGCAAAGAAGTAAAACAATGTGTTTCTCAAGCAAACTTAACTGCAAATCTATGAATCTGTTAATGGTGTGGTGTGAAAAGGTTGTGCCATATGGGGAAACGCAGAGACCTTTATACAGGCATTACATTAAAAATAGTTATGTACATACCAGTTATTACTATTGCATGCGCAGTATGATTTGTACTTGTATATAGGAACTGTGTTTGGCTTTATTATAGAGCCCTAGACACTATTAACCCCTTCAACACAGAGCCCTTTGATGCACAAAAGTCCGGGTCAAATTAATACAATGTTCCTCCCCGCCTTCTGAGAGCCATAGCGTTTTTATTTTTCCACCTACAGGGCTGGTTGGAGTTTGATTTTTTGTGCCATGATCTCTAGTTTTTATTAATATCATATTGGTGTAACAGAAAAATTTTGATTGCTTTTTATAATTTTTTTTTTGTGATATATAATTAAATAAAATCAGCAATCCTGGGTCGTTTTTTTTTTCCGTTTACACCATTCACCGTGCGGGAACAATAATGTTATATTTTAATAGATCGGACAATTCTGCACGCTGTGATATCTAATATGTTTATTTATTTATCTATATTTATATTTTTATAATGGGCAAGGGAGTCTTTTAAACTTTAATTAGGAGGGGGTTTATAAGGGTTTTTTTAATACTTGTATAAAAAAATTTTATTACACTTTTTTTTCCTTCACTTTTATCACTGTAAAATATGCAATCATTGGATTACATATAATGGTCTATGCTATGCCATAGCATAGCATAGATCAGTGTTATCGGCGATCCATGTATAGAGCCTGTCTGAGAGCAGACTCTATACATGGATTTCCCTTTTGACAGCCTATGGCTATGGCTGTATCCGAGTTTTCCAGGAGGTACTCCCGCTGGACTAGCTCCCTCCACGGAGCGGGCAGACAGCGGGAATCATTACCGAGGGTTTGGGTTCGTACGAACCCGAACCGAGCTCGGTTCGGACCATCCCTAGTCCCGATCACTCAATGACAGATGCTTAATCTGTCACTGAGCACCTTAAATACCGTGATCGCTGTAGATCACAGCGTTTAAGGGGTTAATGAGAGTCGGCTGTGGGATCGCAGCTTACTCACATTACCTCTGGCCCCAGACTTTGATGTGAGCAGGATTGCTATGCTCCCACTCACATCATTAACCTTATCACAGCAGGAACGTATATATTCATTCCTACTGCACGGGGTATGTGCAGTAGGAATGTATATACTGTATACGGATTGCTGACGTGAAGGGGTTAAAGGTGCATCATACATAGTTTAGATTTTTAAAGAGTACATTGATTAGTATGGTGTCACTAAATATCCAAAAAGCAACTTTTACTGTCTATAGGGTTTGGGATTTTTCAGCTGGGATTTCTTTCCGGACTCCTATTTCAATAGAGTAAAATGTATCATATTGTCACACGATGCATGGTGATTCTTTTGTTGTGTGGTTAATACACCACTCTATTCAATAGAGTGAAGTTGCGGAACAGTATTGTGGAATTTTTTAAAAGTCACATATAGGCTATGTTTACACAACGTTTTTTCAACTCGGACGTCGGTCATTTTGAGTCTAAAATAATGGACGTCATTTAGCTGTCTGGCCTCCCCTTAGTGTAATGACTGCTGCTGGTACATTATTCTAGTTTGGGTTACTAATTGGACTTTGGTTGGGTCTTAATTGAAAAGTCCATTGAATTTAATAGTAAAATGGAGAAAGAACGGTGACAAAAGAAAAACTGTGTGTGAACTACTATTGCAAAAAATGTCCGAAAATAATGAACATGAACATTATTTTGACGTCCGCGGCAATAATGTCCGTTATTCAATACATTGTGTGCATTGGATTTCCATCTTTCCATTGACTTCAATGAATTGTTACTGCAGTTAATTTAATTGCGGCAAAAACGGACGTTATTTTAGCTTGCAAAAGCGGCCACCTTTTCTTTATTTTTGACGTTGTGTGAACATAGCCATACAATGGGGAAATTTACCCAGTGAATCACATTGCAGTCTTGAGTAAAGTCCCACTGCCATTTGTTTCAGGAGATTTATTAACAGGCTCTACACCCTTAATAAATCTGCCAACTTACAGCGGCTGGTCATGTCATGCACAATGAAGTCTATGCCTTCTCTGGTGTAGATTTCAGCTATAATTTACACAGATTTACTGGAGAAATTTGTGTTAAATGTGTCTGGCTGTTATGGCCACACACTGTTCAGGCCACCTTTTCTACTACAGAAACATACACAAAATAAAGAGGACATTTTATTAAGGGCTTTTCACCTATTTTTAGGTAAATAATTTTTTGCCCTTTTCTAAGTTCTTTTTGTGAACCAGTATTCGACAGGCTTATATTTTTAGGTTCAACTTTTTTATATGCCTTTTTTTGAGTATTCAACCAAAAAATTTGCATAATCTGGCATTTGCGCCCAGTAAAAAGTCACAAAAACTGCTGCAGGCCTACGTGTGGTCAGTAAGGGTACTGTATATGCACACAGGAAAATTTTTGCGGAAAACCGACACTCGTCCCCATGCGCTCCCACTTCCCTTTCTGCCGCCTCCGTAGACTCCATTTTATGGTCGGGCGGATTCCGCCCTTCGTTCAAAGAATTGATATATCATTTCTTTGGGCGGACGACGGAATCCGCCCGAGCATATAATGGAGCCTATGTGACGGGCGGAACTTCAAGTGGGAGCGCAGGGGATCGAACAGCGGATTCTACACTGAGTTTTCCACAAGAGTTACTCCGTGAGCATATACCCTACCAGGTGAATTTGTTTGCAGCTTTTTCTTTTGCAACCTTTCTACTTAGACACATTTACTATGGAGTGACTTTTTCATAAATCACACACAATATATTGGAACAAAATGAAAACCAACCCACATTAATATAGTCTCACACATTAGACTCCTTAGTAAATGTTCCCCCAAAGTATGTTGAAAAAGCCGGGACACTTAAACCATGCTCCCTTTTTAGGCTGAATGCGACCAAATGTAACCAGCATTGCAGAAAGTCATAAAAAGGGGTGTAAATGCCTGATAAATGTTGCTAAAAAAGTCAACGATAGAAAAAATAGGACAAAATGCACCACAATACATGTAAAAAAAACCCTTGTAAATTATCTTCATTTACTGCATTGCAATATATAGCAAATAAGATAAAGTAATCCTTTAATAGTCTCACCATGGGATATTTCAGTGCGTTAAAGCAGCATAGATAATACAAATACAAAAAGCTCCAAGGTATAAGCATTACAGTGACAATAGGTACAGTACAGAGAAAAAAAAAGGTAAATCAGCTTGTTGAGTCTGTAACTATCCCTGGTTGATATGCTACTCCCCCGGCAGGCCACTCTGAAGAAAATGGCTGATGCCACAACAGAATTATAAAAGGCCCTAAGTGCCCCCTGGACTCCCAAGGCTCTCAACCTCCTAAGGCAGTTAGAGCCTGCTGTGGCCCTTTCTGTACAGTACATCTTTGTAATCAGCCCAGTTCGGCTAATTATTGAGGAGCATACCTAGATACTTATAGACTAAATGGGGGAGATTTATCAGACATGGAGAACTGGCTCAGTTGCCCCTAGCAACCAATCAGATTCCACCTTTCATTTTCCAAAGAGTCTGTGAGGAATGAAAGGTGGAATCTGATTGGTTGCTAGGGGCAACGGAGCCAGTTTCACTTTACACCATGTTTGATAAATCTCCCCCATTGTCTGTCGCATGGATATCCACTGGTTTTGGAGGAAATTTACACTTATGAAAATCTACTACTATCTCATTGGTTTTTCCCGCATTGATCCTAAGGTGGTTCCACTGGCATCAATCCACAAAATCCCTGTTCACTTCTCTGTATTCCCTGTCATCTTCAAATGTTAGGGACATCCCCTTAAATAGGACTTTGGAATCTTCTTTCACACTGATTCATCAGTTGCAATTAGTCCTATTTCCCCGTTTAGAAATTATTAAAATAATAATAAATAATAATAATAACAACAACAACAGAAAATACTTAAGTACCAGCTTCAAATGGATGACAAAAGCTGAATATTTTGGTCCACAGGTGCTGCTATACAAAGTCAGGAATACTGGTCTGATGTGTGCCTGAACTTTTAGAAAACTCATTAATGTCACATAGGGGCATGGCTTGACAGACACCTGCTAAAATCATGTAGGAAGACCTGTTATGTTAGTAAGCTAATAACCAGTAAAATAAAATATGTTACACTACTGTATAGACAATTCAGCTTTCTTTTATGTAAATTTTTTGAAGGAAAAAAAAAGAAGAAATTGAAAATATTAATAATTTCACATCTTTTTTCTAGAACAGCTTATGCAGATAACAATGAATATATATCTGCATGCATTGTTGGTCTTGCATATTAAAGTCTGTCCTGGCAAACTGTTAACAGACACCATTTGAGATTTTGGTTGTTAGCCACCCGCTGTTCCCAATAAATCAGGCAGCGAAGCACTGATCCATGTCACAACATGTTTTAACCTCTCTCTCCTACTGAATGGAGTGGCAACAAACCAATATTTGCAATTCAGTTTAGCTAATGGAAGGTATCCTGCATCCTGTTAGCTGAATCAATGTTAAAGATTTAAGGCTTTAAGGCAACCAAGGTAACCTGCATAAAAATGGGAAACAAAAATGAAAAGAAGAAAAGAGGAAAAACAAAAAATTAAAACAAAAAAAAAAAAACCCTAATGCCGCTCCCTGTAGGAGTTGTGGATTTCATTATCAAGCGTGATAATTACTATAGCCAGCAGGGAGAACTCTCACAATTTGTGACTTGCTTAGTGATTAAAAAGATTAGTTCTGCATGTACCACAGTTCTTATTATTATTTCCTTTACAGGTAAGACAAATGATAATTTATCAAAGAAGCCAAAATTAAATACATAAGTATAGCACCAGGAAATAAAACAGAACCGACCTCATGCACAGATAAAGGAGTATTTCAGTGTAAGTAATATGCTGCTGTTAGGAGGAGAAAATATAAAAAAATGTATGATTTACATTCCCTTGTTTCCCTCTGGTCCCTGCACCTCTTCATTCTTCTCCTTATGGTCCTTGATCTCCTCTCTTTTTCCTGCTTCTAAGATAAGTACTTAGGGTGCGTGCACACTACGGAATTCCCGCGTATTACCCGCGGCGGATTCCAACGCTCGTACCCGAACTCAGTGGCACGCATCTCCGCCCGTGCCATAGACACTATACTATGCACGGGCAGATTCCGCATTCTGACGAAAGAATTGACATGTCACTTCTTTCGGCGAACTGCGGAATCCTCCCGTGCAGAGAATAGTGTCTATGGCATGGGCAGAGATGCACGCCGCCACGTGCGGGTACGAATCCACTGAGGGTCATACACGGGAATTCCTTAGTGTGCATGCACCCTTAGTGTAGGTACTGCTAGCTCAGCCAATCACCTGCTATAGCAGTGTCCTATCCAATGATTGCTTAGAGGAGCAGATCCTGCACTAAGTGCTTGTCTTGGAAGTAAAAGGTGGAGGAAGCATAATGCATAATGCATTTCCACAGCCTTAAAGGGATTATCTAGCTAGGTAAAATATATGTTAAATTATCCCTCCTCCTTGAGACTAACAAATCGTTCCATACATATCTTTACCTTTTCTGTTGCCTTCCCTCAGTTTTAAACCTGCTGCTTTCTGCCAAAGACAAAAAAAAACTGCGTCTAAACTTTTAGTCCTGTCTCTGCTCTCAACTCCCTCCTCCCCCTCCCTTCTGAGATGGATGATGTACACAAGTGCAACATTGTAGCTTCTTTGTAATGCTTAATATGTGAGTTACAGGTAGGTACTTGTTTACATTAGATGACTTAGAAGGGGGGGGGGGGGTTGAGAGCAGAGACAGGGTGAACAGCTCAGATACAGTTTTTTTTTCATCTTTAGTAAATAGCAGCAGGCTCAAAACTAAGGAAAGGTGATAGAAAAGGTAAAAACAAAGGAAGGGGGGTGTTAAATTTTATACTTACCACTATGGTCTTCTTATCGTTACACAATATCGCTGCAGCCGATGATTGGCAGTGATTAAAATTGCTCCACTTAGGTAATGAGCATGTAAACATTTTAGTTCTTGCTCAACTTTAAGAGGGACCATTAAGAAAAAAATAGAAATTACAGCACCACTTAAAAGAGTAGACGCATGCTCTGCTTTCATTCAGATTTTTATAATTTTATCTTGGGTTTAGAATTTTGAATTTTATTCTTAGCCTAATTTAGCCAAAAGCACTAGAGAAAACTCACATACCCCAATGGAATCTGTCAGGAGTTGTTGGGGTCTTATCTGAAAACAAAAATGTCATACCAATCATGGTTTTATTAAACATGGAAGCCATGCAGGCCTATTCAGTAGAAAGGTACAACTGGTAAAACTACTGTGTTGTTGGAGCTATAAAATATGTACAGACGTTCAAAATAATGGTTCGATTTTTAAATCAAATAGGGGAACAAAGAAACAATTACATCATTTTTTTTAAAACTGATTGGTACAAGTATCCACAACCATCTCCTGTCATAGTCCTTTGACCTGGTTGATAGCCCTAATTAGCACATATTTGGAGAGCATGGGGGATGTCAATCAAGTCTCAATCACCCCGTCTAATGCGGTCTTGCACCCCATTAGCATGTTAGAAAAACATAAATCAGAGAGATGAGTGTAACCAGACCATGTTTGAGTCTGATCGTTCGGCATTTGGATACCAGTGGCTGAAGAAGTTGGATGCAGTCCTAGAGAGTCCAGGATAAAGGATAAAGCCTATTGCTGTATCCATGGTTTTCCTGACTCTCTAAAGCTGCCTTTAACTTCTTCAGCCTCTGGTATTTAAATATCGAACGATTGGACTCTTTTAAGGGGACTTGTCACTCCGGCTGCCGGGGTGAAGCCCGCTCGACCCCCCAGTGGAGCCCCTTATACTTATCCCCCTCTCAAAGTCCCGGTCCTGGACCCCGTCCTGCCACCGAGAAATCCCCCTTGGAAGCCGTGCGTGCGCTCACTAGTGATGAGTCCGATGCCATAGAGAATTACTGGAGCAGTCATTCTCTATGGAGTTTGGACTCTTCTCTGGTGAGCGCATGCATGGCTTCCAACAGGGATTTCTCAGTTGCAGGATGGGGTCCGGGACCGGGTACTTCGAGGAAGGGGTATGTATAAATGGCTCCACAGGGGGGGTTGGACGGGCTTCACACCCATTCCAAATACTGTAACAAAATAAAAAAAAAAATAAATAAAAAAAAACAACCATAGACAGCAAAAACAACAAAAGCTATGGCTCTTGAAATGTGACGATGGAAAAACTACAAATTTACTTGATCCAAAAGCGGCCTGGCAGTTAAGGGGTTAATCAGCAGAATTTCCATCTCAGGAATGAAATTATTAACGTGCCAATTTATTATATGCAGAATTTTCCCCAGTTCCCGAAAAGTAGGACAAACCATGTCTCCCAGGTTAAAGAGATTTTTCTCCCATCCCTACAGCCAAACTCTTGTGAAGAATGTTATCCGGAAAAGTAAAAAGACGAAATGAATAGTATTTACCACTGTACATTATACTTGAGATCCCTCATGTTACGAAAAGGGCAAATATAACTTCAAAGCTATTCTCTCAAACAGACTGACATTGGGCTTTGAAATATAAACCAACTCCCGAGCACTGAAACAAAATAGAGTTGAAAAGATCAGGAAAGTTTCGAAGAGAATAGAAAATATATTAATCCATGTAAAAGTAAAACATTGGAGAAAACGTGCGGTTTTCAACTGATTTCTGATGCCATCTGTTCCATATGATATAACATGTATAGAATCCATCTTTCTTATCCATCTTGGTAAGTAAACATCTTGTAGGAAATAGAAAACAAATATCCTATAAAAGTTGTTTGCAAAGTTTCAAACTTCTAGACACATTTAGTGCATACAGATCATATACGTATTCATGTATGTGTCTCCAGGGTAACAGAATTTCAATGCCATCTGTTCCTTAGTACTCTGTATATACTTTATCTTTGTGCTGGTAAATAAACATCAAAAATTTTATGCACACCTGCAAAACACCTGCTTTATGTGTATACAGCTTTTATAGAGATCAACAGGCACCAGAAAGTTATTAAGATTTGTAAATTATTTTTATTTAAACAGTTAAAAATTGAGGTGCTATATGTCCTGCAGGAAATGGTGTTCTCTTTATAGTCTGACACAGTGCTCTCTGCTGCCCCTTCTGTCTATTTAAGGAAATGTCCAGAGCAGTAGCAAATAGGCATAGAATACCTCTCCTGCTCTGGACTGTTCCTGACATGGACAGAGGTGGCAGCAAAGAGCACCAAGTAAAACTGAAAAGAGAGTATACAGCAGCCAATTAGTAACAGCTTGAGTTTTTTTTTATTTTTTTTAAAATCTAAGTAATTTACAAATCTGTATCACTTTCAGGCTCCAGAATTTTTATTTATTTATTTATTTATTTAAAATTTAGCTGTTTATGTTAAATGCAAAAAAAAAATAAAAAATAATGCAATAGTCGCCTCTCCTGAGCAGAGTTCTTTTAGTTCTTGTTCAAGATCAGCAAAGAGAATCTGGTGAATCAAAATTTGTTGCGAACTAGGCTGTCAATTTGCTTTGTTCTGTCAAGCGAATTCCCACCTATTCATTAAGGAAATTCTAAAAAAAAAAGACATATTTTTTGGAGCATCACTGGGCGGGAAAAAAGGATTAACGATAATCCCTAGCACCCATCCAATCAGCTGCAGGCTCCTCTGTGATGTCAGCACCTCCCCCAGTCCGCTGTGTGTGGCGGAGAGAGCAGGATGGGAGCAGGCAGTTGAGGCAGAGCAGGGAGAGACTAACAGAGTGATATAGGGACAGAGAGGAGGATAGGAGGGCTGATTTTGGGGTCCCAGTACTGTAGCTACTATGGTTTGGCAGTTTTATTGAAATTCGTTAAGATATGCAAACATTAAAGAATTTCTCCCAAAATTTGGGAAGCTCACAAAACAAATTTCCGCCTGCTTTGCTCATCTCTACTTAACACTAATACCTATGTGTGGACACCCAGTGGTTATGATGTGAACTGCAGTCTGTTAAGGGTTTTGTTAATGCATCACATTTTTTTTTTTTGAACGGTGTACAGATTATAGAATTGAAATTAAGATGATAAAGCTTTATTTTTCATTTTTAGAATTATTAAATCAATTGAATTTAAAGGGGTTCTTCCATATTCCATAACTCCAGACACAAATAATAGTCCTGACTCTTCTCTATAGGAAATCTCTCCAAAAGTTGATATCTCTGCCAAAGTATTTGCATTTCTATTTGTACTGTTTTTGTAGATCTAAGGGGTTTTTCATGTAAACTTAAAGGTGTCTTTATAATCACCACTGCTGTCAAATTCCTGTACAGCAAAGAAAACACATTCCCTCTTCTATTAAAAGTTCAAAACACCGCAGTTAGTAATGAGCCGGCTGCTTCATGGAGTGAAATGCTGGAGGATTTATGCTTACGGCTGAAAATTCATGGTTAACAAGCTCATTTACCTACAACCACAGACAACCAGCAACCTTTGATGTTAAGTCCTCCTGAAACTTTTCTCCATTTTGCTACTAAATAACTTATGGGGGGGGGCTTTATCACTGTAATAGTCACATTTCTGGAAGAGTAATGATAGGTTGGGTGGTTGTTTGGAATTATTTATAAAAATGTTGCTTACATAGTGCAATAAAAATAGTAATATATGCAACGCAATGGAATCCAATTGCTCCTATTTTGGGCTTAGTCCAAATGGATAAAAAGATAAGGGGTTGCAATGGGAATTACAGTCTATCATGAATATAATGAATTTGTTTCATAATATATCGGAAGCCCAGACACAGTTTTCAACAATTTTCTTCAACTTTTTTCTTGCTTATCAAAAGGGCATAAAACCCATCAATGGCAAATAGATATGAGAGATTCTCTGGAGATAAATTTCCGATCTAATTAAGCAAATCTTTTCGATTTGTTTCAGATTAAGATCCGGATTTGGATTTAAAGGTGCTTTAACCCTTTAACGGCCATAGGACATTGATGCATTAATGCCCAGGTCGTTTTTGGATTTCAGCTTATGGGATCATAATGATGTCCGTAGCTCAGCCCCCTCTCCTCTGTCTCCTGCCACTGTTAGAAGCCTGTAACAGCAGCAGGGGAGAGAGGGGAGGGGGCAAAGCTCGTGGCCGTGCGTTGGCCTTCCCTCCCTTCCCAGCTGGCTTTGATAGCCAGGACACTGGAAGCATGAGGCTTCAAGTGTCCATGGCTACCATCAGGGATCTGTGATCACATTGCAGAACCCTGATGGTTGCTAGACAGAATTCTCCCTTTGGAGAGGGAGAATTCTCTCTGTGAAACCCTATAATGTCTATAGGGTCAACTGTTAGCACCGGAGCACGGCTCCAATGCTCAAAGTTGCGGCAGGTCCACGGCTATCACTGATAGCCGGGACCCACCGCGGATGATAAAGACACAGCTTCTTTGCCTTTGTAATCCAGGGATCATAAATCAACATAGCTACAGTACCGTTAACGAGTGGGTTAATTACCCTGTGATTGCCATAGTATGTATGTACAGAAACAGGGACTCCTGCTTGAGTACACTACACTGGGTGCAGTTTGCCAGAATTAGAGAATGTATTGAGTGAAAGCTGTGTTGCAGGATGAAATAAATCAATAAATCCAGGACTCTAGAATTTTTTTATTTTTTTTTTAAATTTGGGCCAAATCCTAATTATAATGTCACACTTTGAACACATTGATGGTCCATTGTAATAAATCTGGACATCACTGTCCCATTTTTGGCTGACCATTACTGTGAACACATTACCCATCATTCTCTGTTGTATTAGGCTTGACTAGTGTAGTTTATTTTTGTTCATTTCCTTTAAACTTCAATATCCTCCCCCACACACCCCGCTCTCACTCGTACACTGATCTTATTGAAGTTATACAATTCATAACCTATTAAACAACTCTGCCACATTGGAAGGTTCTTATAACCATTTACAGTAGCTTATTACCTATAGAAAAAAACACAGAGCTTAAAACAACTAGTAACCTACAAAATTAAGTATCTCCTGGTTTTAACTGGAAATATAGATTTTTTTTTTTTAAAGCACAAATTGAAAATTGGATTTTTTCATGGACGGATGAAAAAGTTGGAAGGATTTCAGTGCTGTAGAATTTAACTTCATCTGCAAATTTGACTATTGTGAGTCAGACAATGGGGAAGAGGCTAAATAAATCATACTTACGAGTTTCAGTAATTGAGTGCACAGAGGAGTCATATAGCAACAATGAACTTGCAAGGATGATAAATGAACAATGCAAAATAATAGACAGCTGATGAGTGCATAACTATACATCCAAAATATCTCCTGTTAATATGTAGTATAAGAAGAGCTTGGGATTTTAACCTGTTCCATATGGAAATCGTAACTTTCGAGGCAGTACGGAATGCTGTGAGCATACTGTAATTACATGGAGTATTATACAAAGCAATGAAGCGCTAAGGAAATAGCGAGACATTAATATTTCAATGTGTTGTTACCATGAAAAAAGTGATATTATGCTGTTAACTCTTTCCTCTACTGGTATCTGGGCTGTGGAGCCATGAGCAAAACTGTTTCCACCATGGTCATAAGCTATATGCTACAATAATCTGTCCACATCATTTTATTCCCTAATTGCAGCCTTTCCTCTGTCCTCAATTGCCAAGGCTTTTGGTCAATGGAAACCCTGGTGGGAAATACCATTACAAATTATTAACATTTGATACATGCGTTTGGTATGGATAGGTTGGTGATCATAGAGATGATCAAAATGAGCTGATTAAGATTAGAGATGAGGGAAGTGAATCTGACAAATTCCGATTCGCAGTGAATCAGGCATTTAATTTGGTTCATAGCTATTCAAGAATTCACAGGATTCGTTTTGCAAATTCACTGTTAGCTTACAGAACTGTCTTTTGGCGGGAACAAGGGATTGTCCACAATCCCTTGCACCTGTCCAAACAGGTGAAAAGCCCACAGTGATGTCAGCAAACCCCCCTTCCCTCTATATAAGGTGATTGGCTTCCTGGAGGTGGCCAGTCGGCTGTGTATAATGGAGAGTGGGTTGGAGCAGGCAGTTAGAGAAGGGAGAGAAATACAGAGAGGTGAGAAGGGCAGGGCGGATTGTGGGTAGTTTTCTGTGGGAGCTGTGAAGCCATTGTCCAGTATACCAAGTAACTGGGTGACTGTTGTTCATTATACCAAGTCACTGGGTGCTGGGTGTGCATTATAAGAAGTCACAGTGTCCATCTTAATAACCCACTGGGTGCTCATTTACCAATGTCCACTGCTGTTCGGGGAGAAAATTGATATTACGCCGCAGATCCACCAACGTCGACTACTGTCCACGGCGGAAATTGAATGAGGGACAGGCATATTGACATTTTAAAAAATTGACATTTTCCAATTTTGAAAAAATTGCTACTCTGCAATAGTCTTACAAGTGTAGATTTGCGAATATTAGTGAACTTTGCCAAATAAATTCTGATTGATTCGCTTATCTCTAATCAAGATGATAAAAAAAATACTTAGAATTTGCGAATATTGGTGAACTTTGCGAAACAATGCTTACTGATTCGTTCACCTCTAATCAAGATGATTGAAAAAAAATAATTAAAATTAGCCAACCTCCAGTCACATGAGCGTTCCGAAACCTGGAAAGTCCCAGCATCAAGTTTAATGCCTCCCTAGGGAGTCCTTAAAAACACGGATACAGCCAAAGGCGATAGTCTGTTTCTATGTTTTTCCTGATAGCCCTGGGGCAGAATACAACTTCTCCAGCCCCTGGGAGTCAAATGCAAGGGTTTGGGTTCGGACATAAGTGTCGACTCAGGATGTGTAATCTAATTTGCAGAGCCGTCCGGAGTTTCATCCATTTTGATGAAGATTTTCCAATCCAATTAGCAAGAGGTCTTCTATATTTATCTCTGTTTTGCTTATATGTATGTTTTCTAATGTTCTCTTTCTTCTTTAGTGTAGCTTTCTACTCTTGAATATAAAGGGCCACATGTATCATCCGGCGGACGGATGATTTTTGGCAGAAAGTGCCGATTTGCGTATTATTTTATACGCAAATGGCCGATTTGCGAATAAAATAATCGCAAATCGGCACTTTCCGCCGAGTACGCCAGGGGACGGAAAGGGGGCGGAAAGTAGGCGGAAAGTGGGCGGAACGGAGGGCGCGGACTCAGAGTCCGCGCGATTTATCATCCGTTCCGCCCAAATGTACGCCGAAAACCTACTCCAGTCCTCAGCTGGCGTAGGTTTTCGGCGGTGCGCACCGGCGCGCACAGGATTTATGTACAGGCAGTCCGCCTCTACATAAATCCCCGTACCGCCGGAGCTGCGGGGGCATTTTTAAGTCCGGCGTAAAAAACGCCGGACTTAATAAATGCCTCCCAAAGTCTTTAAATTTATTACGTTTGTCCTTTGTCCGCTGAATGCTTGTGGGTGCCAGCGAGTATTTGTGTATTACCCCTTTAAAGTCGCATTCCAGGGTCAAATGTACAAGACAAACCCAGGATTTTTAAAATAGGGATTGACGCCAAGCATTGTATGGAGACTTGCTAATGACAATAAGAATTATCCCATATTTATATATTTATATTTGTAGTTTAGTACAAAGTAATCCCTTACACAATTATCTCAGAATTTTGTTCTCCATTGCCCTGTAAACTGTGTTCAATTAAAAAAAAAAAAGGAAATTCCTAAATTTCATTTTTTTGGGGGGAATGGGGTGCGGAGAGCTGAGTATAAAAAAAAAAAAAAAAAAGTTTCTAAGGTTACAAAATAATATTTTTTAAAAAGCCTGATGTTTTTTATACTGACCACCGGCTCTCCTTTATAGGTTGTACTCCAGTTCAGGATCCTCAGTTATTGGTCAGAGTGGGAAGAACATCTACATGCATCTACTGTATAGGGCCATGTTTACACAACGTATCTTATGTATTAATCACGGTCATTGTTGCAATTTGCAAGAACGACCTTGATTAATACAGAAGATATGTTGCATAGAAATCAAAGAGGATCCCTGCCAGAGTGTATACATATAGTATACACTCTGGCCGGGATTCCAACCGGCCACACGGAAAACTGTCATGTCAGTTTTGTGAAGCCGCTATTCATTGAATAGCGGCTACACAGACCTGTGAGTTCACACAATGGAGAGTGCGGCTCTGGCTGCACTCTCCATTGTGTGCTATGGTGAATTAGGATGAAGGCTCAATTCAACTGCAGTACCGGCCGGGATGAACTTCACTGACACCGACCGTTCTGTCACATACCGGCCGGTGTAATACACAATGTGAACCCGTCCTAATGGTTTATTACCTGTACACTGGAAGTGCAAGAAGCTGGAACAATGTTGGTGCAGGATCTACCTTAAAGTACAGCTGATTGTTATTGGAGCACTTTAAGAAGGACATCCTGAAATCAACTAATCATTGGAAGCCCCTCATAACGAGAAGGGATTGCACGATGCAGACAACTTCCAGCCTTCTATTCCTTGTCACATTCTCAAGATGCTGCCAGTAAATGCATACACACTATTTTCCATATGAAAAAATAAATAAATAAAAAAAAAATCTTGTCATATCAAACTGACAGAGCAGCATGGTCAGGCTAGGTTCACGTCACAACTTGACAGTACGTTGCACCTATGGGATGTGGCGTATATGTGCATTTACTGGCCCCATTGACTTTAAAGGCATGAATGCAGTCAACTAGAGTATTTACTCAAAGTGCAGAAGCACATCAACATTTGGGAAATGAACCAAAAGTTAGACACTAGATGACTACATTCAGGCCATTAACGATATTGAGGTATATATATATATTGAGAGGTTGCCATTGTACAGTATATGTGCCTTGTAGTGTAAAATTGTGATGTAAACCGAGCTTTACTTACAAGAAAGAGTTCTGATAAAGTGATAGATAGATCGATCGATCGATTGATAGATAGATAGATAGATAGATAGATAGATAGATAGATAGATAGATAATAGATTACAGATAGATAGATAGATAGACAGGAGATAGATAGATAGATAGATAGATAGATAGATAGATAGATAGATAGATAGATAGATAGGAGATAGATAGATAGATTTAATTTCTGGTATAATTTCCGAGTATTTTCACATTAACATGCAGCTAGAATTCACCTTATAAAGTACTTTAACAATAGAAAATAAACTTCCCCAGCCACCAATACAAGGAACCTCTCCAGGATTTCATTTTATGTATGAAGAACTCTTATTTGTTGAAACCTTAAATTGAATCACAGTCTACAATAAACCTACATGTGCCCTGAAACAATTTAAAGCTACGAGGTCTACAAGCTTTGAAGAGCCATATATCAAAAACCATTTTGTATTATTATTATTTTTATTGATTTGTATTTTCCAGCAAACAGCAGCAAGAGGAGCAGCGGACGTGTATAGACGTTGGATTGTGTGCAGCGGTGGCCTCACATCTGCCGGTACCATGGATTTGGCTGGGATCTGTTACTATATTATTATAGATATATATTCTAAACATTGTGATTTTAAAACTGAAAATTAATTTGGATATTTTGAAATAAATTACAAAGTATGACTGGTATATGACTACAATAATAGAACATATTATCCTGTATATATAAACTAATATATGTAACCTAGGAGATATGGTATCACCATAGAGGTGCAACTATTATGTTATGTAAGTTAATTCACATGAGCCACTCCCACATTTCTGTGTCATGCACCACCCCCTCATTCCTGTGTCAGACTCCCATCCCTCATCCTTGCAGCAAACACCACCCCTCATCCTTGTGTCAGACACCCTCCCTTATCATTGTGTCAGGCACCCCCTCATCCTTGTGTAATACCCCCCCCCAAATCCTTATGTCAGACACTACTTCTTTATCCTTGCATCATTCTTTTACTCAAGTGTCAGGCACCACCTCCTCAAGATATGAAAAATTGTATAGAGCCCAGTATACTTTAAAGACCTAAAGATGTGTCCACCCTTACTTTTTCTTCAATTTAGTTAATAATTTCAAATATTCATGATTAGCGATAGCACAACTCAATATTTGAATAGCAGTGGCTGAAGAAGTTGGATACAGCCATGGGCTGTATCCATGTTTCCCCAGACTCCGCACACTCCCTAGGGCCGAATCCAACTTCTTCAGCCACTACTATTTAAATACAGTACGATTTTACTCATATCACAGCCACTGGGTGGCCATATATATACTCGATTAATAGAGTATTGCATGTATTGGCATGTATTTATCATGTTTCCAATGCTGGTTATCTTAGGACACAAATATATGGATGAGCCAAGAAGAAGGGTAAGGATGGACACATCCGTATGCAACTGTATAGTAATACAGTTCCATCCATCTGGAGCATTGTTAGATGGAGTGCTGAATATAATACCAGAATGTTATGTGAACCTAGGCTAAGTGTTGCTCTCTGCAGTATGCCAGTATCAATAATACCTTTATCCTTTGATTTTTAACATCTCCCCCCTTTTATTATTTTATCTAATTCATAGACCGCTGTGACGAATTATCTGGTCAGATTTTTGTTCCAAAGGGAAACCTCAAAAGCACCTGCAATAATCTGAACGTGTCGCACTAGAAAGACCAAAGATTACTTCTTAAATGGGGTCAAGAAAGACTTTTCAAATAGCACCTATACGGCTGTCACCAGAGCTATACTTCAGTATATGGGATGTGTATTTGTTTGCTTTTATGAATTAAATTACCTTGACATATGATGTATACGGTTTATTCCCGATTTCTTCTGGGGTTTCCAGCGTTAAGCTAAACAGTAATAGAGGTTAAAGAGGCAATTAAGCTATGGCACGGAGAACAACTTCTCAATTCAGCTGATTTGATTGAGGTCAGGTCTTGTGCATTACAAATACATTTGTAGCTTTGGTTAATATTTCATTCTGGTAACATTGAATGTTAACTGGATGCTTTGAAAAAAATCCCTCTGATGTTCCAAAATAAAACCTTAGATCTCCTAGAAACTGTACAGAAGCTTATTGTGCTCTAAAGAAGGCTTCTAGTATGTGTGATAATTAGAGATAAGCGGGAAGCGAACATGCACTAAGTGCGATTGCTTGGCATTTTAATACTGATGCAACTTATGGCCAGGTTCACACAAGGTAAGACCGTGGCTATTCTGTGACACCGCTATTGTCAGTGAAGTTCACTCCAGCTGGATGTACTTAATTTCTTTTTATCTGAAATGCGGGTGCATTCGGGTGTGTCTGCATTCCAATCACCTGTAGCCGACAATGTAAAGTGCGGCCGGAGCCGCAGTTTACATTGTCTACACTGTCATTTTTATGCAGCTTGAATTCCACAGTAAGTAAATTGATCGGCCTCAGTGATTAAATAATGTTGCAAACCGTTTGTTTAAACAAATTATACATTGTGTGAAAATAGCCTATGGTTGTATTCATGTTTTCCTCGACTCTCTAGGGCTGCATCAAACTTTGTCTCAAGCATGCTTGAGTCGCACTCATCTCTTGTGATAATCTTTACTACATGTTTACAAGGGGGGGGGGTGCAAGGGGAAACCTCACCTACATTCAATGTCTAGTAGCTGCTTAATACCACAGCTATAACAAGTCAGAGGGAAGGAGTGGAATGCCAGACAGCAGAACAGGTAGGACCTTTTCTGCTTTCCAGAGAACACTTTAAAGGGTCATATGGACATCAGAAAGATAAGACCCTATTCCTAAACTCCATCTACAAGCTGGGGCTTAAAATCTGGACCAAGCTATCCATCAATTTATTACATGATAGCTATTGGCTCAGATGTCATGTATGGTGGGTTAAAGCTTACCTGGTTATTGAAGTTAGTCCTACAGATCATGGACATATTTATAGCCATACCAACCGTACTGGATGCTCACAATGGGGCCAAAAGGGGAAGGGGGCAAGCTCAGGTGCAGTACAAATGACCTCTTTATATAGAAAAGCAGGTCAGTAGTTTTTTTGCTATCTGGTACTAGATAAGGGAGACAATGGCAGCCTTAATTAAACTAAGGGAAAGGTAAGGATGGACACAATGGCTGGAGTATAAAAAGTTAGTGTAATATTAGCATTGTTCTATCTTGATGTTCCTATGACACAAAATAAAACCTTCTATAGGACCACATATATTCATGACATTGTTTATATTACTGGTTTTAGAGGGTTCCACCTGCCCTAGGTTCCAGAGCCTGGGTTTTACTACAACCCAGTTGCCAAACTAGACCCCATAGGATACAGCCAATGACTATATCCATGTTTTCCACATAGCCTTAGGGCTTTATCCAACTTCAGCAGCCACCGCTAATCAAATGCCGAAAGCTCGGGTTCGGATGGACTCGAGCATGCTCAAGGTTCGCTTATCTCTATTTTTAATGCATTATCTTTTTTTTTTCTTTTTTAACAAACAGCAGAAGAATATCCTACAAGGTATAATTGAAAGCTTTAAACATCTCGTCTTCTTGGATTCATTCTCAGTTTTGACTGTTTTAAACTGCAAAGTGCTCGGAGCCTTAGGCCGGTTTCACATTAGAGTGTTTTGCCTCCATGTGTCATCTGTACTTATGTGAATCGTACTGCAGAGCAATGATAAAAGAGAGAGTTCATATTTCGTCGACTCCTGTCATGTCTTTGAGACGTATCAGAAGATGTCAGTGGTTGGGATCTGTACCCTGTAACCTTCATGGATGGCTGACTCACAGGGCCACCAAACTCCTTTGACCACTGTGCACCTTTGTCTTCTTATATCTATAGCCAGACTCTCACACTACTGCATGCTCCAGTAGTGATTATACAGGGGTCTTGCTGCAACCCACCCTGCCAGCCACACATGGATATAAACAATTTATATAATATATATGGATGCACTTGGACATGTAAAAGGCTATAAACAACAAAAATCAGCAGGATTTTTTCAGTGTCTCCCGTCACAGTAACTAAATGCTAGATACGCTTTAAAGAGAACCAGTCAACGGAATTTTACATAACAGCTCGTAACACATTATGAACTACAGTAATACAAACCCTACCTTGTATTTTTTTAAGGTGGCCATACTCCTTTAATACCTGTCGGCTGGGCGATTGTTATCTTTTCTGGTCTCCCCAAATAGATACATTTTTGGCAAGACCTTAAAGGGTACCTGTCACAAAGCTGATGTCTCCGGAGTGGCATGCAGACTCGGCTGGGAGATTAGGTTGCCATGTTTTTATTGAATTTAACTGGTGTGTGAAGAATTTAAGTGGTGTGGGAAGTATCCTAAGCAACCTGATCCTCCAGAGGCATCTGTGTCTGCACGCCGCACCAGTCATCAGTCAAAGATACGTCACAGATTAATGGGGGCCTAGACACCGGCTGTATGGAACCCCAAAATTTCTTATGGCTGCCCTGTGTCTGTATGTATGTAGCAGAGCTGCTAATGTATGGTGATGTAGCAAAGGTTTCTGTATCTGTATATTGATGTAGCACTGTGTGTGTGTGTTTTGATGTAGCAGAGCTATATGTGTATGTATGTGTATGAGTTTTGTACGTATGGGTATGATGTACTGTTATGGAGAGTGTTAAAGTGGCCCTGTCATTTCAATGAACTTTGACCCCTTCACTACTTTTACCTCTTCACTGCCTTAGATTACCAGGGAACTTTAATTAGCATACATTTTTCAGAATTTTTGTTTTTTATGTTTTCAGTTGTCTAAACCTGGGGGTATCTTTGGAAGCAAAAAACAAAAATATGATATGTATATATGTGTGAGTGAGAGTATTTTTTTCTACTAATGTCATTCAAATGTGCCTAAAGAATTCTAGAGAGATTATCTCAATCACAGATGTTTCCAATTGTCACCCACACTACATCTGGGTAAGTTAAAAAGAATAGATTCCTGTAGGTGTACAGTGGGGAATCACAGCCCAAGACTGCATGTACACCTCCTGGGGTTTTGTGTGTTAACTATAATAAAAATATAATAATAATAACAATAATAATAATAATAATAATAATATTCTACACAGTGTTATCTACACATGTAGTTGCTTCCCCTTGATTGGCCGTATACTACTTTGCTGTCTATTTGGAGTAACCTACTGTGAAAAGTACAGGAGCTGCATTGCTCTTCTATAGTGAGCAGTGAAGCACAGTATTGAGTGATGCTGAATGTGTTCATTGCTACTCCTCCGTGCCACCAAACCCATTTAATAGGGCAGGTGTAGGGGAGCTGGTCCATTGAATGTAATGAGTGAGCAAAGATGTATACAGCTTCAGACTATGTTCACACAACATATGTTTTCGTAAAGGTACGGCTGTTGTTGCAATCGGCAACAACGGCCGTACTTTTCACGAAAACATACGTTGCCTATTCCTCTATGGTATCCCGGCCCGAGCGTATACACATAGTATGCACTCCGGACGGGATCTCTCGCTGCGCCGCAAACAACAGACATGTCAGTTTTCTGTGGCCACTATTCAGTGAATAGCGGCCGCAGAAAACCATGTCAGTGCACACCATGAAGCGAGCAGATCCGGCCGTTCGCTCCATAGTGTGCAGTGGAGTGTTCTGATGCGGTCGCACATAGATGCTCCCGCATCAGAACCCCGTGGTCCGAAAGATCATCCGTACCAGCCGGGGTGATCTTTTCAGAGACCGGCCGTTCCGTGACCCAGCCAGGTCACAGAATGGCTGGTCTCTTATGCTGTGGGAAAACTCTGTTGATGTATTCAACTTAACAAGTCATTCTAGTCGCCAAGGGACCACCATAAAGCATACACCAAGACACACCAAGACCAAGACACAAGGTAAGACCTGGTCTACACTGACAACTTCTATATACAGCTACAACATACCTTTACCTGTAACCCTTTAGACTGTAAAAAATCTCTCTCTCTTTCTCTCTCTCTCTCTCTCTCTCTCTCTCTCTCTCTATATATATATATATATATATATATATATATATACACAATCATCTTGATTCCTTCTATAAAAATGTATGAGAAATATAATTAACATCATACACATGGCAGAGCCATATGCACAGAGTATGTCCTCTAGCATGTGGAGTCTCTATGGTTCCATGGAACTTTGTATGCCGCCATATGGTATCACCATCCAGCATTGTTTTAGGAAAGTATTCTTGCCAAGAAGCAAAACTTTCATCCTAGTATAGTTTTTCTACTCTTAAATAAAAGACTGTATTGTTCTGTATAAAATTGGAGACATATAGAGCGTGCCATAATACAACATCATACAACTGTGTCCATTTAAATGAGATCTTCTGAGTCATTTGTATGCATATGGGGTCTCTGTGGCTCCATAATAGGAAAATCTGTGTGTCGCCATATGGTGCCTTTGTACAGCATTGACTTATGGAGGCTTTCCCAACAAGAAACCATGCTTCTAGGAACGGCATCAATCGTGATATAATTTTTCTGCTCTCATATTCTCTATAGAACTAAGAACTAATAAATTGATATTATGAAATAAGAGGAAGGGAGCAGGTCGACTGAACCTCTATAGGTGCCATATAATATCTCTGGGCTTGTACGGTACTGTAATGTGACCAAGTAAATTATGTCAAAGGGAAAAATTATCTTAAGGAGTTTATGCTAATTTTCTCATTTGCAAAATGTGCAAATCAGGAAAAACTTAAAGGGAATCTGTCACTGGGTTTATGCTGCCTTAAATGACAGCATGAACTAGTGACAGAAATGATGAACAGATCCTTGTATTACGTTCGTTGTATCATTGTATAATTCTGTTTAGCCGTCCTCCTAATATGCAGGAGAATAGGATTCTTGCCACACACTCCCTCCCCTCAAGCTGCTGATTGACAGCTAACTGCCTATACAGAGCATGGATAGATAACTGCCAATCAGCAGCTGGTGGGTGGAGTTTTCTGTTTCTCATGAATACCCAGTACTACTGGGCTCATGTGCATAATGGAGAGGACTACTTATTGTCCATGTTATTCAGGAGGATATCTCCTTATCAGCTGCACAGAATAATGTAAGTGATACATCATTCTGTTCAGCTTCTCTGTCACTAGTTTTTGCTACCTTTAGTTAAGACAGCATAAACCTTATAGTCTCTTATAGTTTGGAGGAAAAAAAAGAAAGGGGGACATGAATAAATCTTTAAATTTATTGAAAGCCTAACTGAGGTTACAATTAAGACTTAGGCTATGTTCACACTACGTAAAACTACGGTCGTAGTTCTCACCGCAGAACTACGACCGTAGTTTTGCGGTGTGTAACAAAGCCTTATGTGCAATGGGATCCCGGCCGGAGCGTACACACATCGTATGCGCTCCGGCCGGGATCCCATGCCGCGCCGGAAAAAACTGACAGGTCAGTTTTCTGCGGCCGGAATTCAGTTCACACTGTCAGTTCACACAGTGAAGCGAGCGTCTCCGGCCGCCTGCTTTACTGTGTACTATGCTACTCTGCGGCCGGAAAGATTACCCGGCCGGTACTTACCTTGATCCGGCCAGAGACCGACCGTTGCGTGGAACGGCCGGTCTCATATGTAGTGTGAACATAGCCTTAAAGGGGTTATCCAGGATTAAAAAAAGCACAACTTTCTTTTTTTTTTTTTTTTTTTTAAACAAAAACTGTGCCACCCCTGTCCTTAGGTTGTGTATAGTTTTACTATTTAGCTCCATTAACTTAAATGGAACTGAGCTGCAAACCAACACTCAAACTGAGGACAATAGTGGTGCTGTTTTTGGATAAAAGCAGCCATGTTTTTGTCAGCCTGGATAACCTCTTTCAGAACTAGACATGGTGGAATATATTAAACAGGTTTCAGATCTGCTAGAAGTTTCAACAATTTTATTTCTTTAAGAATCAATTTTGTACTGAAAAAAAAAAAAAATCCTAATGACAATGACTACCTACTGCTCCGTTCCCAGGTAGTCTACCATCATATTACAGCACAGTATTATAGAACGGCACAACTGGTATATTTCATTTAAAAAGATTAAATAGTGTCCCCTAATGACCTTCCACAGAGATCTATCTCCCACCCAATACTCTAATTCACCCTGGGTGTCCATGTACTCTGACCTTACCAAGAGCATGCATTTATCCTTGTCTGATCAATACTTTAGCATATGAATCAGTCCTGCAATCCCTAAAGTAAGGCTAATTAACCTCATTCTTGTCTGTGACAGACGTGGATTGAAAAGATTAACCTTTAAACCTGACACATAACATCCCTCTACTACACCAATTTGTCATATAAAGAGTTCCAAAAAAGAGCAAACTCTTAGTATACCAACCGAAATGGGATAGAAATACTTTATATACTGTGTGGAATAAAGATTCATTGAGGAAAGGTGTAACTGGACCAATCCTTGCCCAAAAATACAAAATGCAATCAAACTCTCTAAATGTAGGACATAAGTCAGATAGTCAGATACATATCAGGGGAGAAGATTAGATCTATTCTAAGGAGAAGTCTGGCGAAAATTTTTATTAAAGTATTGTATTCACAAAACACAACTCCCAGAGCTGTGCGGGCTGTGGCTGCTGGAGAGGATGATGGCAGGGGGACACTGAGGGACACAGGGCACTGGGGGGACACTGAGCATCCCTCTGCCATCATCCTCTCCAGCAGCCAAAGCCCGCACAGCTCTGGTAGTTGGGATTTGACATCACCATGTTATCCAGGAAGTGACATCCCCATGTTATCCAGGAAGTGACATCACCATGTTATCCAGGAAGCCTTGATGCATGTATTCACAGAGCACGCAGCACCGTGAATATAAAGTGCAAGCCTATTGGAATGTGTCCTAACTAGGGATGGTCCGAACCTGCCGAGGTTCGGGTTCGTATGAACCCGAACGCTCGGCATCTGATTCCCGCTGTCTGCCTGCTCCGTGCAGCGGGTGGATACAGTGGGAAGACCGCCTGGAAAACTGGGATACCGCCTATGGTTATGGCTGTATCCCAGTTTTCCAGGCGGTCCTCCCACTGTATCCACCCTCTCAACGGAGCGGGCAGGCAGCAGGAATCATTTCCAAGAGTTCAGGTTCGTACGAACCCGAACCGAAGCAGGTTCGGACCATCCCTAGTCCTAACCAATAAATTTGAACCCAGCAGCAAGTCATAAAGTGTATGCTTTGTTGCTCAGTAAGTGCAGGGAAAAAAAACACTTTATAAGCATTTCCCGTAATAAGTGTATACTAGGGATTTGTATAACTTTTGGGGGGCAATACAATACTTTAATAAAGCTTTTCACTGGACTTCTCCTTTAATTTCTTAAACAAGTCCAGCTGTGGTGGACATTGAGCAAAGATACAACTTTGCCTTATTAGATACTGCTTGACAGCACCACAATGCTGATTACTCGTGATAATAGAACCCCCGTGCAAAATGTATTGCTTGTGATGAGCAAATGAATTTGGAACCAATCAAGCTGCTTCCAAGTTTTACAAAATAAAAACAAATAATCAGACCATCCTACTTTCTTTAGGTCAGTCAGGGACTCCTTGCTCCTGCACTTACTGAGCAACAAAGCATACACTTTATGACTTGCCTCTGGGTTCATTTTTACTAGGTAGGACACATTCCAGTAGGCTTACACTTTACACTTTAGGCTTATGCTTTACATTCACGGTGCTGCGTGCTCTGTGAATATATGGCTTGCTATCCAGTACATAGTTTCCAAGGAGCTCTAGTGTAGAGTGCCCTGAAAACTATGTAGAGAAGCAGACTGGAGTGCCAGATCTTCTACAGTAAGGCCTGATTCTTTACACGGCCTGATGTTCCAGATAAGGGGGCGCCGATCTGCTAGATTGGCACTCTCTTACTGAGCCTTTTACACCTCTCAACAATTGTGCAGCAAGGGCCCCTAATGTGACGTTCTGCCCTTCCCTCTGTGATGCAGGCCTGGTCTGGTGACTGGGAATACACCAGCGCCATGTGCGGAAATCGGGCCGCGGGTCAAAAAAAATCTCTGGGCCGATGCCAGTCTATTATTATAAAAATTGTAAAGCATTACACCTGATGGTACATTTGCTTAAAATTTGCAGAGTCTCTGCATCTAACACAGCAAGCTTAGAGCCAGGGCTTTTTAACTCTGATCGAATCACTAATCAATTCCTCCGGAAAAAATTTTGGGAGGTTTATTCATCAATACTCACCACTACACATTTATATAAGAACAAGAAAATCCTAAAAAGATCCTTTTCTCTTCAGGGGTCTTATATTCTTCAATAGACCCCTGATGAAGTCAGCATTTTGCTGACAGAACGCGTGGGGAAGGGTATATACCAGGGTCACTCTGATTCCTCTCTTAGCCTTTCATCCTGGTTTGTATATTATTCTGTGCATTAACCCATAGACGCACTAGGACGTTATAGTACGTCCTGGCAGGAGGTTACTTTCCACACCAGGACGTACTATAACTTCCCGGCTCCCGGTGCTCACTGTTTACACAAACAGTGACCGGAAGCCGAAACTAAACTGTCAGCTGATAGCTGACAGTTTAGTGTAGCTGCCCCTGGACCCTTTGAAGGTGTCCAGCACAGCCAATCACCGGCATCAGTGGATCGGTAACGATCCACTGATACCGGTAAAGCGAGCAGTAAACCCCCGGGTCCCGGTCTCTGCCGAGTTCCGGGATCCGGGGGAAGCTGCTGCCGATCCATTACACCCCCCCTGCCGTGTCTGAAGATGTCCGCCGATGTCCCGCCCCCCCCCCCCCGCCCCTCCCGCCGTGTCTGCCGCCCGGGCCATCCCGCCGCCGCCGATGTGCTGGAGGGTCACAGCAGATGCGATCTCTGCTATGACCCCCTCCTGCTGCAGCATGATCCCCCCCGGATCGCTGCTACAGCCGCCGTCGCTGCCGCCGCCACCGGAGGGGGTCACAGGAGATGTCTCCTTCCCCCTCCTCCTGGCAGCACTGGCTCCCCGGATCCCGGAGCTTAGAGTGAGTTCCGGGAACGGGGAGCCAGTGCTGCAGCAGCATGTACCAGCGTCTGTGTGATGACGCTGGTACATGCTGCTATATACTGTGATTGGCAGGTCTGTGATCAGAGCTGCCAATCACAGTATTTGATCGTGGCAGAGCATGGATGCAGGCTTTGATCACTCACTTTGTGAGAAGATCAGAGCCTGCATCCATATACTGTAAAAAAAAACACACACACACACATACATATAATAAAAAGTACCCCCTCCCCTGTGATCTCCCAGTAATAAGGGAGATCTTAGTTAGCGTCCATCAGTCAGTGTCCATTAGTAAGCGTCAGTCAGCGTCCGTTAGTAAGCGTCAGTCAGCATCCGTTAGTAAGCGTCAGTCAGCGTCCGTTAGTAAGCGTCAGTCAGCGTCCGTTAGTAAGCGTCAGTCAGCGTCCGTTAGTAAGAGTCAGTCAGCGTCCGTTAGTAAGTGTCAGTCAGCGTCCGTTAGTAAGCGTCCGTCAGCGTCTGTTAGTAAGCGTCAGTCAGTGTCCGTTAGTAAGCGTCAGTCAGCGTCCGTTAGTAAGAGTCAGTCAGCGTCCGTTAGTAAGTGTCAGTCAGCGTCCGTTAGTAAGCGTCCGTCAGCGTCTGTTAGTAAGCGTCAGTCAGTGTCCGTTAGTAAGCGTCAGTGTCAGTCTATATCCGTTAGTAATCGTCAGCGTCAGTCAGTGCCCATTAGTAAGCGTCAGTGTCAGTCAGTGTCCGTTAGTAAGCGTCAGTGTCAGTCAGCGTCCATTAGTAAGCGTCAGTGTCAGTCAGTGTCCGTTAGTAAACATCAGTGTCAGTCAGCGTCCGTTAGTAAGTATCAGTAACCGTCAGTCAGTGTCAGTAACCATCAGTCAGTGTCCATTAGTAAATGTCAGTAACCGTCAGTCAGTCAGTGTCAGTAACCGTCAGTCAGTGTCCATTAGTAAGTGTCAGTAACCGTAACTCAGTGTCCATTAGTAAGTGTCAGTAACCGTAATTCAGTGTCCATTAGTAAGTGTCAGTAACCGTCAGTCAGTGTCAGTAACCGTCAGTCAGTGTCCATTAGTAAGTGTCAGTAAACGTCTGTGCACACACAGACATAGGTGCTCCTTCTCTTCTGAGCCCTGTTGTACGCCCACACAATACTCTATGTTCACAAATGGGGTATTTCTGTGCTCAGTAGAGATTGCTTTACAAATATCGGGGGGCTTTTTCTCCTCCAAGCTTTTTGAAATTTGAAAAATTTGAGGTTTCATCAATGTATAAGTGTGAAAAATGTCATTTTTCATTTTCACTGCCCGCTTTTGCAAAAAACTGTGAAAAACCTGTAGGGTCCACATGCCCACTGTACCCCTTGTTACATTCTTTAAGGGGTGTAGTTTTCAAAATGGGGTCACTTATGGAGGGTTCCCACTGTCTCGGCACTAGGGGGGCTCTGTAACTGTAACATGGTCTCCTATATTTATTCCAGCCAAATCCCCACTCCAAAATTTAAAGGGTGCTCCTTCTCTTCTGAGCCGTGTTGTGCGCCTGCACAACAGTTTACACCCACAAATGGGGTATTTGTAAAAACTGCAGATTCAGAGGAATAAATGTTTTATTGTATTTTACTTTTTATAGCTGTGCGGTATGAAAGAAATAGGATTGAATTGGAATGTCTGCCAAGAAAATGGAAATTTTTACTTTTCACACTTACTTTGCAGTTATTCCTCTGAAATGCCTAAAGGGTTAAAAACTGTTTTAAATGTCAATTTGAATACTTCAAAGGGTGAAGAGTTCAAAATGGGGTGAATTATGGGGGTTTGTAGTATACAGGCCTCTAGAATATGCTTCAAAACTAAACTGGTCCCTAAAGAAATCCCAGTTTAAATTTTCACAAAAATTTAGAAAATTGCTACTAAACAATCACGGCCTCTAAAATCCTAAAAAAGTTAAAGCATGCTCACCAAATGCTGCCAACATAAAGTAGACATGTTATAGATATGAATTAATCAATAATTTATATGGTATAACTATCTTTCTTATTAGCAGAGACTTTCAAATTTAGAGAAATGCAATTTTTTTCAATTTTTCACAACATTTTGGAGTTTTTCACAAAAAAACTTAAAGGTAGTGGCCCAAATATACCACTAACATAAAGTGGAACATTTCACAAAAAAAAACAATCTTGGAACCACAAGGATCGGTAAAAGCATTCCAGAGTTATCAATATATAAAGTGACACATGTCATATTTGAAAAATTTGGTCGTGTCATAAACACCAAATGTAGCTGTGTCCCCTAAGGGTTAAGCATTCTGTATGTTTTATTTTTGTGTTGTGTTTATTTTGCATATGCATACATGTATCACACACCTGTATTTGGGTATCAATGAGGGATGCTAGATTTTCAAGCATGCTTAGCATGTTTAGTCATGTGGAGGATCCCGTTTGGAGGGTTGATCTATTTTGTTCTACCTCCTTGTAGTAAGTTTTATTGCTGTATACGAACTTTCGGCATTTGATTAGCGGTGGCTGCTGAACTTGGATAAAGCCCTAAGGCTATGTGGAAATCATGGATATAGTCATTGGCTGTATCCATGTTTTCCAGGCAACCTTATCCAAGCTTTATCCAAGTTCAGCTGCCCCAGCTAATCAAATACCGAACGTTCGGGTTTGGATCGACTCGAACCCGAACCCGGTTTGCTCATCTCTAGTTTTAACTTGTAATACTATAATTATTTTTTTTTTGTATAATCATTGGATGTGCTGAGCATTTTCTCCTCAGGCTTGCCCCCTTTTTTGTTCTTAGTTATTTTGCTGAAGTAGCCTGCACTCCGCTTTATTGTTATTTATTATTAGGCTGGGTTCACACTCAGTATATTTCAGGCAGTATTTGGTCCTCATGTCAGGTCCTCATAGCAATCAAAACCAGGAGTGGATTGAAAACACAGAAAGGCTCTGTTCACATAATGTTGTAATTGAGTGGATGGCCGCCATATGATGGTAAATAACTGCCATTATTTCAATACAACAGACGCTGTTTTAAGATAATAGCAAATATTTGCCATTAAATGACGGCCATCCACTCAATTACAACATTATGTGAACAGAGCCTTCCTGTGCTTTCAATCCACTCCTGGATTTGGTTCCTATGAGGACCTGACATGAGGACCAAATACTGCCTGAAATATACTGTGTGTAAACCCAGCCTAATTAGTGTGCGCTCACGCTTTGTGTATTTTGGATATTCTTCAATAGTACATATTCAAATCAAGAGTAAATGTTACTAAAATTGCACAGGGCTCATCCAGGAGATTGAATAAAGGTTAGCTACAGAAGTGGCATCCCTTAGAAAAACAGAACGGACAAAAATTTGACCTTTTGGTACATATATTGGACTAAAGTAGAATAACCAAGTGGTCACCCAAAAGAAAGAAAAGTGTTTACATATCAAGCAGGATGTGCCAAATTTATTAGATGGTAAGAGACACATTGGCCAATCTTTTTCCCTTCTCAACTAGTTTTACATTGTGCCAATTGAAGAAAATATTATTAAGACATAATTAAGACTCCCTGTTGTACTGGTACATATATAACCAGTGTAAAATGTAGAATGAGAAATATTTTTTTTTAATCCTTTTTAACCCTTATTTTTTTTATGTAGCTGCTGCCCAGAAACCCTCATTAAGCTTTCTTTGTTGTTATCAAATATCTGTATTTAGTTCACAGTAGTTTACCGTCCTAAATTGGCCGATGGCGTACCTGGCTCATTAACACCCCAACGCAAAATGCTAGTGGAAACAAGAAAATATTAAAACCTAAATCAAACAGGCACAATTCTCTCCATGCCATGTCAGATGACATTAACATTTACATTACATATATTTCACACTGTGCTCTGTCTATGTCACATTTGAACAAAATTGTAATTATTTTTTTTTCCTAGAACACACATCAAATAGTCATGTATTTAAGTGTTCTCTAGGATATAAAAAAATCTGGATCTGCACAACTGGTAAAGATAACTGCTTAACCATTTATAGTCTGGAAAAGTCAGATGTATTAAAGGGGATTTCCGGGCAAAAAAGAGTGATGAACTATCCACAGGATATCTCATCAGTAGTTTTGAGTGACTAAAATGCTTAAATGTTCATTACTCGAGTCAAGCCTTTTTCAGTTCTTGAGTGCTTGACTCGGGATAGGGTATGTGCACACTATGGTACATGCGCTGAAATTTCAACCAGAGGTCATGCGGTGGACTCCCCTTGAAGTGTTGCCTGTCCTATAGACTCAATGATATTCTCTAGCTCAATCCGTCATCTGCCCAAAGAGTTGACATGTCAATTCGTTGGTTAGAAAGCAGATTGAGCTTCAAAATATCATTAAGTCTATGGGACAGCCAGAACTTCAGAAATTTCCACTTGAAATTTTGGTGCGTGTTCTGAAGTGTGCACATACCCTAAAAAATCCCATAGAAATCAGGCATTTAACCAGGTCACCACCTACTCGCAGAGGGCGCCTGGTTTACCTATTGCCTTTATTCTGTTTTACCCCCCCGAAGGGACATGTAAACAAATTACAAAAAATTAGAATGAAAAAATGTAATAGGTTTCTGCAAAACACATTGCACTCCCCCCCCCCCCTAATTTTTGTATATTTCATTTACACATCAAAGGATGAAATATACAAGAATTAGAACAAAAAATGCAATAGGTTACTGGGGTGGTCGGCAGACATAACTGACATCTGTCAATTTTTTAGGGCAAATGGCCACCTTTACCTGAGCACCATGACCGAGCATGCTTGCTGAACACTACTCATCAGTAACTTATTGGTGGGGTACCAACACCCCACACATGCACTGATCAGCTGTTTGGCATCCATGCTACACCGTAAACACCGAGTTTGTCTTTTTTTCACTGTGTAGTCGTGGTGATCTGTAAGTGAGCAGCTTCTGTTCAATTGAATAAGAGCTGAGCTGCAGTTACACATCACCACCACTACACAGTCACTGGAGACAAAGGGGGAGATTTATCAAAGGGTGTAAAATTTAGACTGGTGCAAACTGCCCACAGCAACCAATCACAGCTCCACTTTCCTTTCAGCACTGCCTAAAGCTGAGCTGTGATTGGTTGCTGTGGGTAGTTTGCACCAGTCTAAATTTTACACCTTTTGATAAATCTCCCCCAAACTGTTCACTATGCAGTGCGGGTGCCAAACAGGTGATCGGTGCTGTGCGGGTGCTGAAACCCTGTCAATCAGTAACTGATTAGCTGTCCTGGCGGTAGCTCATCAATCTTTTTTTTTCCTAGATAACTCTCTTAAGCACATTATACTTTTGTTCAGTCACAATTCGAAATGGTATAGACACATAAAGGAAGATTTATTATTCCTGTATATCATTTAAAAAGGGTAGACTTAGACTTGGCAGTCTATAGATACTCCACATTTTACACCATGGTTCATGCTGTAGGAAACATTTAGTGCATTTAAGACGTCTCAAACAAAAAGTAATCGGAACTGAAAGAAAATGATTTAGGGGTAAACAAAAATTGGCACTAAAAAAAATTAAACTAAAAGTATTATAAGTTTTTGACAATGTAGAGAGAACATGTTTTGTTGCACATTTTGGAGAAGTTACAATTTCGGAAATGTTCGGCAGGATAATATTCCTTTGTAGCTTATGGTGCAATTTTTGATACACATTTCTTTTTTGGCTACAAAAACAGCAAGTGTGAATCCAACCTAAGCAAGTTGTGATGGCAACGGCGGAGAAAAATGGAAGAAAGAAATGGTTAAACAGAATGTTCTAACAACTTGATATAAAGGCTGTCTTCACACATGCAGGTTTTTATGTGGTTTATGATGTATTATTTAAGCCAAAGCCAGGAATGGTTCCAAAAGTAAGGGAAAGAAAAGGGACACTTATATAGTACATTTCTTCTCTATTATTTTCACTATTGTGTTTGGAGGAAAAAGAAAACAAAAAAAAACTAAAAAAAAATGTTTAAAGACAGTGGTTTTTAAAACTGGAAATAATACTTTGTGATTGTTGTGCGAAAATTTCACAATGTGAAGACTTTTCTTACATTACATTACTTACATCTACAAAACTTAGTTTAAGAACTTTCTTCTGAAAATGTCAGAATGTTTAAATGTTGTCAAATATTTAAAAGTGTAATAAAGGAGAAGTCTGGCATTTTTCTAAATCGGCAGTCGACATGGGCAGGAGGGAAATGGATTACAAGTAGGAACTTACTTCTCTCCGTGTCCGGTGGAACCGGCCTCCGGACCCCTGCTGCGCTACTTTACCTTCGGCACTGATACATCAGGTCCTGGCTGATGGACTGGCCCCTCAGCCAGTCCGTTACTAGGGCAGAACGCCACACCAGTCACTTATTGGCTGAGCGGCCAGTCCATCACCTGGGACGTCATGACAACTTCCTTCTGGCAGGGGTCCCATGGGTGGTCCTGCCGCTCACCAGGGGCATGGGGAGAGGTGCCTATTTGTAATCAGTTTCCCCCCTGCAGGCTGCCGAATTTAAAGAAAAAAAAAAACAGCAGACTGCTCCTTTAAGGCCCTTTTCACTACATTGGAACTGTGCTGCAAAAGCCACACTCAAACTGAGGACAGGAGAGGTGCTGTTTCTGGAAGAAAGTAGCCATGTTTTTCTAAGCCTGGAGGTTCAGAGTAACTTTTTATACCTTTTTATTTTATTATGCACACATTGGTGTAGTTAAATTACAGTACATATTGGGTGTTCGAAATAACCTAGATAAACATACAGGGCAGACACTTCTTGATATACTGTAACTTTGAAAGTAAGAAGATGATTATATGTTTCTAGGACAACACAGTTATACTTGACCTCAATATGTTCCAGAAATTGTAAATAAGGCCACATTCTGGTGTTCACAATGTTTTGCTTTTATTTAATTTTTGGCTATTTTCTAAATTCCCTTTCAAAAGATGGATTTGTTGTGTTTTTCTAAATTACACTGTATAACGGATAGAGCTGAAAAGAACAGAATGTATGAAAAATATTAAATAGTTTGATAAAGTTCAAGAATTCTTTTTTTCTTCCTTTTTAATGCATTGTGTATAAAGACAATAGTTGGTTTACAATACATGGTAGCCAGGGACATAGGAACAATGGGTTTTGGTACTTCAAGAGTAGCTAGCTTCCATTCAAGAGGAAAAAAAAGCACCTCTAAAACTATCACTAGTTATAACTACAATATTGCATCTATATTGGTAAGTTCTGGAGATGATCGAACAGGGCCAATATTCAGGTTCGTACGAACCCGAACCATCGACATTTGACTCCCACTGCCTTCCCGTTCCGCAAGGAAGGTGGAGACAACCAGAGTACCGTCTGGAAAACAGGTGGTACTCGGGCTGTCTCCACCTTCTCCGCAGAATGGGAAGGAAGCGGGAGTCAAATGCCGATGGTTTGGGTTCGTACGAACCTGAATATTGGCCCTGCTCGATCATCTCTAGTAACTTCCTCTTCAACTTCAGGCCACATCTAGGACTGTAACCATAACAAGGGGGCATACTTTACATGTAAAAAGAAGATCCCACTATCATTAGAAACTGGCACTTTTTACTGTAAGAGCCTAAAGATTATAGAACTCCTCTGGTGATGGTTAATTCCTCGAACTTGGATGCCCCATTGGATTTTCAAAAAATGTATTGCTATAATGGTTATATACTAGACCTCTGTAGACAGGATATGGTCTTATTGCTGTTTATGGTGTCAGGAATAATTTGTTCTCCTAGTATGGATCCATATATAACCCATAGTATAGGTGGTAGCCCAGTGTTTCATTAAGTGGTCCAATGTTCAGTAGTTCTCCATCTTGTTTAAATGAAGTTATATAGTCTATCAGGTATTTTCTTTTTTTTTTTTGTAGAAAAAATATTTCTTATTATTTGGGGGAAGAGGGGAGTTATAGAGACAGATAGATTTCACTGGTAAATGCCCAATAATAGTATTATAACATTAACTATAACTATGAAAGGGATTTCAATGGATAAACCATCAAGGATGTTTTAGAGATATCTTTCATTATGGTATTCTTGCTATGGCATTCAACATCCATGCAGAGTAATCGGCATAATATTATTGACATATGTTCATGTTATGACTTTGAGGAATGTATCATCATTTCTTATTCCTTCTCGAAAAATACGCCCAATATCAACCCTCAGTTGGCTGTTACAGAATGTTCCCACATGACACAGCTGTGTGTGAGATGACAGCTTCCCTTCTTCTCATTAAAAGAATAAAAGCAAAAAATGAAAGAAGAAAAAAAAAGTTAAGTATAAACTATCAAAACAAATTCTTAAAAAGTGTAATTCTGGCCATCAAACCTTCCATTGGTGGGGCTTATGCATATAACAATGTACAACCTTCAGATTGCACAGATGTTATTGTGCAATCTGAATATACTTTCCTATGCCTGTGATTTAACTCTCAAAACGGCATAAAGCCCTTTACAGATGGGAATTGAGACATACCTGTGTTTTTTGCCATGCAAGCTTCAAAAACATTGTGGAAGCTACTGGCCACCACAATCAGTTTCCAATGGACAGGATCTATTCAGGATACTCAGAGTCCCTCCCCTAAGCAATACCTGATTGGATGCTAGGGCTATTTGTCCTTGCTGAGAGGAGGGTCAGGGCACACTACTTCCTTGAGCTGAACTTCATAGGCCTTAGGCCTAACCTAAGACTTAACTTTAACTTCTATAGTTTTATGTTCTAAAAAATACAAAATTTCATGAGGGACCTTACAAAGAACAACTGATATATAGCAATATATCACAATTAAGATCCTTACTAGAACAATAATTCATCCCAGATAATAACAAAAGTATATACCAAAACAACTAACTCCTCAAAAAAAAAAAAAAAAGAATTCAAGTAATGTTAAATATTCCAACTTATTTCCCCACACTTTCTAAAGGTTCATCGGGGGGGGGGGGGGGGGGGGGGGGGGGGGAAGGATACAGCAGATACAAAAAACACAAATGATCATAACGCGTAAACCAACATGAATGAATATAAATAACGTAGTTTAGACCCCTCATTTATATTCCTGCATTTAAAGATCCATGGGGAAGAGTGACAAGTCAGTTCAAACCTTGTAGATATACTGTTTGTTGTGTCTAGAACCCTATGATGATCCAACCCTGGCTTGGGCCAAAGTATTGCAAAAGTAAGATTGACTCTAAAAAGAGTCTAAAAGCCACCTGAAATGGGTATTAGTCACATGGCCAGTCAAAAATAAATGTCAAAAACACAAGCATCTTACCGTAACTTTGGTGGCTCAGAACCTTCAACTTCTAAGTAATCATATTTTTCCTCCATCTGAAAATCCGTAAAAACGAGTGATATTGTGTCTCCCGGTTCTGTGACCACCGTCCATGTGCAGTCTGCATTATTGTGATATTCGTTTGGAAATCCAGGGCTTGAAATAATTCCATTTGTTCCTCGGACTGTTCCACCGCACGCATCTTCAGCTATGAAATCAAACATAGGCTACGTTTACTATCACATTTCAAATAGAAGGGTCCACATACCCAAACTGTCTACGTTCAGTCTCCTCCATGTATATGGTAAATATTTCTTAAAAAATGTCAATGGAGGTGTAAAAAGTGTCGAAAACTTTGGTGCATGTAAAAAAAAACATTATTTCTCCAAGAAAATTTTACCCTTTTGCATGCTATAGTTTGATTTTTTTTTTAATTCGGTATGTTTTACCCCAGTAAAATCAACACTTCAACGGCAAAACCACACCTATCCTCATTATATATATATATATATATATATATATATATATATATATAATTTGTATACTGATTGTTTTGATAGCCCATAGCAACTGTTATAATTAATAATGATAAGTAATAAAAAAAACTATCTACAGATTTAACGGAGAAGAAAACAAAAACAGTTCATACCAAATGGCAATATTCCACCTTCTAATCTATATGAGAAAAATACAAGGTGTATGGTTTTTTTTTTCCTAGTAGACTTGTTTCGTGTCGTGTATACTGCTAGATAAAGAAGTAATAGCGTTCTCAGTATTACTCCCCTCAGCTAAAATAAAGCGACTTGATTATTAGATATTAGAGTAGAGTAAATCTGAGCTGCAGGGGGATGAGTAACGTGATTTACATGATTCCTGTTCTGCGAAACCCGTATACTTGTAATTTTCATACCTACAGGCGTAACACTTACAAAAAACAGTATATTCTCTCTAGTCATCAGATCGGGGGATTCTTTACAGATGGTACGTTGCAAATCTAGGCTGAGCTGCGTTATTACCAGTTATTACCAGAGGATAATTCAGAAGTGACAATTATAGTCATTGACTGTTTGGCACATTGTGACGGCTACAAAGGGGAATAAATTAAATCTATTCTCCAGAAATGTCATCATGTATGTTGTGTAAAGATGGATTACAATGTAAACATCTATTAAAAATTACAAAAAAAATTTTTTTACATCTTTCACGACATGATACATGTATTGTTTGTCAAGAAAGATCAGCATGAGAATGGAAGAACAGTCATTGAACTTACTAGGGTTTTTAAATGATTTTTTTAAAATATACAAATGTAAAATCACATGTAGGGATGTAGCAGAGTTAACCGTCTGGGTCATACCATGGTAGTTAGATGAGCCCAACTCAAAAAATCTTATTGTTAACTCTGCTACTGTAAGGTCATGAATAGAGATGAGTGCACCGGGTTCGGGTTCGAGTCGTTCCGAACCCGAAAGTTCGGTATTTGATTAGCGGTGGCTGCTGAACTTGGATAAAGCTCTAAGGTTGTCCGGAAAACATGGATACAGCCAATGACTATATCCATGTTTTCCACATAGCCTTTGGGCTTTATTCAAGTTCAGCAGCCACCGCTAATCAAATGCCAAAAGTTCGGGTTCGGATGGACTCAAACATGCTCGAGGTTCGCTCATCTCTAGTCATGAACAATTTGAGGAGATTTATTATGAGGTTGTTTCTGTAGCATTTCAGCAAATTCTGTAGGATTTCAGCAAAACTCGATAGATAGATAAATAGGAAGCAAGAGGTTCTACAAAAATTTTGATTACAATTTTCCAAAATTTGGTTTTGTCGGAATCCAAACTTTTTGTGATGTTTTCAATTTGTTTTGTCTCTGTTCTTATATGCTGAGCTGCTTGACACTAAGAGATCATGCTGTATTCACTACAACTTAAACTCACTATATTTCCTGGATCGTGCACTGTTCACCTTGCCGAGCTGCTTACTTTGACAGTGAGCATCTTACAAGCTTCTTACTGTAACTTTGGTGGCTCAGAACCTTCAAGTAATTATATTTTTTCTCGATCCGAAAATCCATAAAAACAAGTAATAGTGTCTTCGGGTTCTATGACCACCGTCCATGAGCAGTCTGCACTATTGTGGTATTCATTGCTGAGCTGCATTCTATACCGTACAGAAACATAAACTTTGACCTCAGACACACTTAGCAGTGTAAGGACCATTGCCCAGTTGAGGTCTGTCATTTAGGGCAGAACATCAAGTAGGCAGGGACAGAGGACTATGCTTATATAGGGCATGAATTTTGCTACAGGGTTGACCCCTTGATGATGTCTATACAAAATCTTCTGTAGTTAGTTGCCTCTCTTGTAATCCAGCCTATTGACGATACATCTGAGCTTACTGCTATGACCATTATAAACACATTAATATGCTGCTCCCCACAACCTTGGGCTGAACCTGAGTAACATTTGCCTGATTCCTTGCACCCGTGTCTCCTGGTCAACTGGGCCAGCTCCCACCCACACCAGGATGTAGCAACATGGTACTCTTAAGATGCAAATTCCCAGTTAGAGGGTGAAAGCCTATGGGCTTTTTAGATGCCCAAAGCCAAACCACTTGGGTAAACACAGCTCCTCCATATCCACTGTTTATTACCTTTATAGTCAATTTTTTTTTCTAGAGGATGCAAAATTTTAATCGGTTAATGTGATTTGTTCAAAAGAACGTAAGTAGAACTTCCCTGTTTATGTCAAAACTTTTTACAACAAAATTTTCTGATAAAAAAAAACAACAACTTTTTGAAATCTAATTTGAGAAATATCAGCTTTTAGTTTTTAAACATCATTATTAGACTGGGTAAAGGATTATTTCATATTATTTAAATGGTGTACAAACATGAAGGCATTGGTAAATCCATCTAAAGAAATGGGTCTCGAGGTGGTGTGAGCTTGCAATCAATATTCACTTCCAAGTAAATGTTCATTCGAGTGACCTTGAGTGTCTCAGATTATTTTTTAATATTAAATGTGAAATAATTAAAGTGGAGGCTGGCTCTGTCTATGCCTCATATGACACCGTTATAAATTGTTATTACTTTGAGATTGGTGGCATTTATCAGTATTACTCAGCTGGGAAACAAAACATCATCTATTTTATCGAGAACGCCTAATTGAAATTCAATTGGATTTTGTCTTTCGATACGTTTGGAACAAGTTTTAGCCGCAGATTCACCACCAGGAGACTTTGATAAACAGATCCCTTGATGTCGACGGGAGAAATGTCTTCATTTTGGCGCAATTGCTTCTTATTATATTGATTCAGACAGGTCACTTGCTAAAGAACCAGGGCAACAATTTAGCCCAAACGTGGTATTTATTCTATGAAGAATATTATGAGGTCTTACTTTATGACTCTAAAGCAATTCTAAGGAGATGAGGTTTCAGTTTGTCAGTAAAGCGTGTAGTTGGGAACATTTGTCTGAGATGAAAATACTGAATCACTAGAAGCGAGATTAGAATTTATAGGACCCAATATGTCAGGGATAGGACATCTAGTTAACAGTAAATTGAACTGCAGTCAGGGTCAACATAGACAGTTCAGACTGGTGGCTTCTGCTGCCATTGTCCCAATGTAGTGTACATACAGCTGTCCAAATAACAGATTTATAGTGTGCTGCTACTAGCACACTGGAAAAAAATTGTGTGGCCACCCTCTTCTTCAAGGGGTATTTGATAGAATTATACATGTTTTAAAATCAACTGAAGCTATCAAAAAATCAAAAAAGCTATGCAGGTTTCTAAATTATGTATTTATAAATAAGTCTTCCAGTGCTTATCAGCTGCTGTATGTCTTACAGGAAGTGGTATATTCTTTCCAGTCTGACACAGTGCTCTCTGCTGGCACCTCTGTCCATGTCAGGAACTGTGCAGAGCAGCAGCAAATTCCTACAGAAAACTGCTCCTGCACTAGTCAGTTAATGACATGGACAGAAGTGGCAGCAGAGAGCACTGTGTCAGACTGGAAGGAATACATCACTTTTAATATATTGTAGGTGCCTAATTTTTGTTTGTATCTCACATATCTAATTACATTAGTATGTAGCTCTTATTTAGTTGGTAAATATGTCATATGAAACGTGACACTACCAGGAAGCAAGTGACAAACTAATTACATAGATTGGTTTGTGATGACTTGATGTATGTGTATTATGTAAGACAGTAGGGGGCATTAGGTAAAACATATGAATAATTCTAGCTATATAATTAGTAGAGGTGAAAAACAAAAGTCAGTCATATTTTTTGGTAATTTAATGTAGTGTTTATCCAGAAAAACACCCATGCAACACATATTCCAATCTGCCATCATAAAAAGAATGAAGAGAAATGAATTTATCTTGTATTTTTATCGTAATACAGATCTGAAATTTTCCTCTAAAGATTTAAAGATAAAGGGTAGAGATGAGCGAAGCGAATCTGGCAAATCAAAATTTGCAAATCGCGGTGTCAATTTTTTTGGTTCTGGCATTCGGTAAGAAAATACGCAAAAAAAAAGTCCCCAAATGGTGTCCACACATGCTTTCTGGAGTGTCACTGGGAGGGAGCGCCCGTCCAATCAGCTGCAGGTCGCTCTGTGATGGCAGAACCTCCCCCTCTATATAAGGCGGTTCGGTAATGGAGGTGGCCAGTCGGCTGTGTGTGGAGGAGAGAGCAGGATGGCAGCAGGCAGTTAGAGCAGAGCAGGGAGAGACTAGCAGAGCAATATAGGGACAGAGAGGAATCACGGAAATTGGCTGACAGACTTTTTTTTTTTAATTGTGATTTTCCAATTTTTTACACTTTTACTACATTCTTTAACAAATTTGCGCTTATGTAATGGTCCCAGTATTGTAGGTACTATAGTTTTTCCTTTTTTAATAAAATTTGTTAAGATTCGATTTGCGAATCTTAACGAGTTTGACAAAAAATTTGAAAAGGTCACTAAATTAATTTCTGGATGCTTCACTCATCTCTAGTAAAGGGATTTGCCTGATTTCATATGCCCAATTATAACGTATCAAGTCTATAAGTCTATAGTTGTGAGTCCCTCACATAGGGATTCCCAGCATGAGCCAGAACAGTAAGCAAATCTTTAAGAGAGAGACTTCTACTCCTACAGACTCAAGTCATCCATGTATAACATGCAACATATGAATGAATATGATCTAATAATACATTTCCCCAGCTTTGGAAGACAAGGCTTCCCTTGACAAATCAGCCATTTGCTACAGTTGCCTCAAGCCAATTGCAATATGAGATAACCTTTAACTTGCTTTAAATTGTGTCTTTGTATAAATGCAGTAAGTGGGGGGTGCTGCATGTTGCCAAAAAATTGAATATCATACCGGCACACAATGTTGGATCCAAAACAATGTAGTCTTAAAAATTTAACTTTTTTCATGAATAAATAATATCTTAGCCATTCAGATCACACAAATCGGAACAAGGTTTTAATTGTTGCTATGTTTTTGGATTCCCTTTTGAAAAGTCCACCACAAGTGTCCAATGCTGGTGGTCACAAATTCTCAGTAGGTCAAACCCATCATACTTACTATTATACAGATCAGCCAATCTGAATCCTGTTCTATATTTAAGTAAGCTAAAATCTTAAGCCCCTATTACACGGGATGATATTGAGGAGCAAACGAGCGCTTGTTTGCTCCTCGTTTCCCACTTGCTGCCGCCGCTATTACACGCGCTGGCAGAGAGCAGGTGAGAGCCGGGGGAGCCGCGGAGACATGCAGGGGGGGCCCAAGGGGAGCTGCGGGGAGGGGCTTCCCGGGTGATTGCTAGGTTATCAAATATGGCCGATAATCGTTTAGTGTAATAGGGCCTTTAGAGGATTGAAAGCAGAAACCAGGCCATAATAACTATATGGCCTAGTTTATGCCTTTAATCCTCTATGTTTTTAGCTTACTTAAACATAGTAAAGGATTTCGATTGACTGCTCTGTAAAATATAGTTATTATTATTATTTATTTTTTTTATCTTAGGATAGCTACTGTATATGCTTATCCCAGGCATGCTTAGTTTCCCTTACTGTTAAGGGGGTACTCCAGCAAATTAAAAACTTCTCGCAATCAAAAGGTTAACAAAGGTTATATAACCTTTCACTATACTTACATTACAGGTTCCTGCAGCTTTTTGGTGTATTTCTTGCCTGATGACCACACCGCAAAGTACAGTACTTGCTTTCTTCTGCTATCACTGTCGACCATGCTTTCCTTTGCTCCCAGCACAAACAATATGTCACATAATCAGGTCCTGCCCTGAGGGCTTGGCCTTCACCATCACTCTCTCTGTAACTGCCCCCTTCCTGACGCCACTCCCGGCTCTTCACTGATTGGTCTGTGGACACAGCCAATCAGTGCAGTCCCTGGGCACAAGTGCAGCTGATGATTCCTCCTCTTAGCTGAATCCCATGGTTCAGGACATGTGCACCAGAGATGACGATGCACTCAGGGGGTCACAGGGTGTCATCTCTTGACACTTGAGAAAGAAACCAGTTCGGTTTGGAAACGCGTTGTGTCGCCATGAATGTTTTTATACAATAAATGTATTTTAATTAACTTCATATGTCCATCTGGATCTGCGCCCGTACTTACCCTGGTTTGGAGAGGAGGTAGTTTATCTTGCTTTGAAATACCCATCTTGGATGGTTTACCTGGGAGTGGCAGCGGTCTAAGTCCATGCGTTTGTTGAGTGTTGTGCCTCTCCATTGCACAACTGCATCAGGTGAGAGTCTTATATACTATTCTCTCACCGCTCGTTATACCTCCTGATCTGTGCTATGGAGCGCTGTTCTATTTTCTCTTCTAATGAATAACAAAACCTGACCATTAGCGCCATCTTGCCCGGGTGCCACAAGCCAAGGAGACCGGCGCTGAAGCGAGGTGAGATAAGTTACTAACACACAATTTACAAAAACAATAAATGTTTTTTCTTTTTCTTTTTAATAATGGAAGGAGCATAGATTATTTGCAATGAAATAAATTGGATTCTCTCTGCTTCAGCAACCATCTGTATCAGGTCTCAATCTTCTACCTATTTATATCATAGACAACATTCACTCTGTGACCTCTTATATCAATGATCCCATGGTCTATAGTGCACATAACTACATACAGTCATTGATCTGGAATAATACACCCAGTGCACAGTGAAGTGAAAGACCAAAGGCAGCAATGCTCTAACCTTATTGTTTCTGGGCTGCTTAGATCTCTGGGACAGCCTAAGGATATTTGGTGCCAAAAGAAAAGACTACATCGTATTGATTTTTCCATCAAATTCACTAAACCTTTATCTAGCTATACGCTGTAGAATTGTATAAATATACTGTATAAAATAACCTTATAGTCTATTATTTAGGAGAAGAAAAAAGAAGTCTTTGAGCAGTAAAATTAAAAAAAAAAAAAGTTTGGACCTTGTTATCTGAAAGAATTTAATTGATGTGTTCACGGGAGAAAAAGCTGATCTCAACTTAAAAGAAGGTAAACACATAAAATGCTAGACATATGTTTGCCAAAAGGGTAAAAGATCAAGTGAAATTGATTCATTACATTGCCTAAACAGGAATAAATACTTCACTCAAACTTTCGCTTTTTCAACTATGAATCCGAGCGCCATCATCTCCCTGAATTATTAGTTGTTTTTATTTTTTTTATTTTTTTTATCTAACCTAATCAAAAGACATATCCTTGGGCATAATGATAGCCTTCTGTTCAATATTCACTCTGTAATAGCCTGCAGATTTTATGCTCTTATGGCCTTTTGTATCAGCCGCTTCCTGACTGCAAGCAAAACAACATATTTTTTTTTAGTACTTAGTACTTTAGGTATCAGAACAACATTTGCGATAGTTAAAACCCAGACTACAATAACTCCCTTAATGCCTCTGAAGTGAAGCCATGAAGCCCAGAAGCCGAAAGAGAGAAAATAGAGCTGCCATGGGATGCCATAGCTCTCTCAGTCTATTAACTGGTGATGTTAAAGTGATTTCCCCCTAAAATAAATATAATCGAAGAAAGAAGCTTCAGAAAATATTTTCGTTGGGTAACAGCTAATATGGTGGCCATTACAACTCCCATTGGGGTTGATAACCAGATATCTTAGACATGGAAACTGCAAGAATGCCTATACATACAGTAATATAGAAAAAATAGTATATTCGTTTCTAAACGAAAATGTGTATTACAAGATGGCTGACTTTTAGAGATGAACAAACTTTCCAAAAGTTCAGTTTGTTAGGTTTGTCGAACATTAACGTAACTTAAAACAGCTAAACAATTCCAATGTTTAGCGGTTTTAGTGCAGTTCAAAAGCTTTGGTCATCTATACTTACCTGTCCACGGTCCATCATTGGCCTTCTTCTCTAGTGCCTAGTCCAGTGTCCCTTCCAGCCGCAAAAATCCTGTTCAGCCAATCATAGTTCAAGAGTGACAGCCCAATCAGCCAATCACTGACTGCGGCACTGTTCTATTTTAGTTAGTCAGGGATTTGCTGAGTGGGAGATTGAGAGCCCACTTAGCCAATCATTTAAAGTCAGAACCAATAAGTAAACTGAATTTCCCTAAACAAGATTAATTCTGAAATTTACAAAAAGTCCAGTTAGGTATCAGAACAAATTTTTTGCAAAGTTCTGATTCATTTCGGAAAGATGTCAGCCACATATCTAAAAAACACTCACTGAGTCAGGACAACGCTATGGCCAATGATTAGCTTTATGGGCTGTCACTCTCGAGACATGAATGAAAACCCGCTCAGTCAATCACTATCCGCATCTCTGTCCTGTCCCATCCAGCTAGTGTTTCCTACATGTGAGGCCACCATGTTGTTCAGAACGTTGCAAAAAGTTTGGTTCGGTACCAAACTGGACTTTTTGCAAAGAAGAATCTTTGTTGGGGACGTTCTGTTCACTAATCCCTACTAACACATACATATGTGTGTCTAATAATGTATACATTAAAGGGGTACTCTGAAGAAAAAAAAATGCCCAGTTTGAGGTGATGTCCTCTTTCCCATCTGACACAGTGTTCTCTGTCGCCATGATTGTCCATGATGGGAACTGTCCAGAGCAGGAGAGGTTTTCTATGAGAATTTGCTACTGCTCTGGACAGTTCCTGAAACAGACAGCAAGCAGTAGAGAGCACTGTGTCAGACAGGAAAGAAAATTCAACTTCCTGGAGGGCATACAGCAGCTGAAAAGTACTATTAGTTGACCAAAGCAGGCCATACCCCTTAGTAAACAACAACTACAAGAGAGAACTATATGGATCAAGGGTGTTAAAAAACTACAACTCCTTATGGTAAAGCTTTAGCTTTCCATAAATGATGGGAAGTGTAATTTCGCAACAGCTAGAAGGTCTTAGTACACCCTTAATATTTGTTTTTACATACAGATCTTTTAAGAATTTAACGATAGAGGATAAATCAAATTAAACATGTATTCATTTATTGGAAATAACCGTACAACATACAGTTAAGTGCTTTAAAGGGTTGAATAAGGACTTGAAAAATTCAGCTGTCAGCATCCATGTCTATCTGCTGCTACACTGATTCATCGACTTCTTTTCTCCTTTTATCCTCCCTCATTCCCAAGCTATCAGTGCTATTAGCAAATTATCGACTAGACTGTCAATTGGATTGTCACCACCTTTCATTTCTTAAAAGATAAAACTCTTAGGTTTATTCTTGTAAGCAACAGACAGTACTTAGTAATACTTTGCATATACAGTGCATTGGGAGTTCATGCAGTCCTAGACAATTGAGGTGTGCTAACACCCTAAACTGATTCCACCAGTAGTGATGAGCGAACATCCCAATGTTTGGTTCGGATGCCGAACACGAACATCATTTTTTTTAAAATGATTGTGATTGGTTCGTGTTTGCTGAATATTTACGAACAAATCCGAACGTACAGTAGAAGTGTACATTTTGGTCTACCCAGTTGCGTACACATTCATTAAAGTACAGATTGCAACCGTTTCAGTCTAAAGTTGCACAGATTATCAAGCGCAAATCTTAAATTACACAGTGGCGTACGTTCGCAAGTTCGAACATGTTCGGAAATTATCGTTATAACCATTCCCAACATTGAATAAATTGTTTGTAATCGACGAACACGAACAATTAGCATCATGTTCTTACAACCATACAAACATTTACGAGCATGTTAGCTCATCACTAGCCACCAGCAGAGGAGAGGGGTAATTATTTCCACATTAAGTGTTAAAACAATGTGGGAATGTTCAGTACAGAAGCCAAAAACAAATGTGATTAGTGTTAGCAGTTTCGGTGTTTGGCGTCCTTTTCTGCTGCAGAAGTACTTGATAGATGCTGGTCAATTGAAGTGGTGAGTGCCCTCTCTTAAGTTCTTATTTGCTGGATGTGTACCATGCACTTGATTATCTGAGAGTGAGAACTAAAGATTAGCATTAGATTAGTATTAACAAAGCAAAGCGCTTTGTCGGCTCGACAGTCGGCTGCTTTTTAACTCTGTGCCGGTCCTTGCCTGGAAAAGCTGGATCCAATCCTGGGAAACTGGGAGAAGCTTCCCAGGAGCAGCACAGAGTGGCACAGTTCAAAGGCAGCCAGTTGCTAAGCTAACAAAGCTCTTTGCTTCCTTAAGGCCATGTTCACACAACGTAAGAGATCTGCCGTTCCATGAAACGGCCGGGTCATGGAACGGACGATCTCAGAAAAGATCATCCTGACCGGTAATGCATTACCAGCCGGATGATTTTTAGGGCCGCAGAGTTCTGATGCGGGAGCATCCTTACGCGCCCGCATCAGAACTCCCGACTGCACACTATGGAGCGTGTGGCTGTAGCTGCTTGCTCCATAGTGAGCACTGACATGGTCTTCTGCGGCCGCTATTCAGTGAACAGCAACTGCAAAAAACTGACATGTCAGTTTTCTATTGTGTTGCGAGAGATCCTGGACGGAGTGTATACTATGTGTATATGCTCCGGCCGGGATTACATAGAAGGCAAAGCAACATATACAGTATTTTTGTAAAAAGTATGGCCATTGTTGCTGATTGCAGCAACCGCTGTATTTTTACGAAAATATACATTGTGTGAATATAGCCTAATGCTGTAAATGTACTCATCTCTAGTGAGAACCTTCACAGTATCATAAATAGAAGCTCTCAATTTCAGGTTGACCACCAGCACCAAGTAGAGGAATGCTGCCGATCACGTTGTCTCCTGAAACACAAGGAAAGAATTCTAAAACCTCCACCTGTGGGGTACGCCAATGAGAAGGCCCAGATATTTATTTTCTCCATGGCGTATACCTGCCATATCCACTGCTCCCTTAATGGGTGGGAAGAGGGGCATGGCACAGAGGCGTGGCCTCCTCCCGTGCCAGATTTACTATGACTTACAAATGTGAGCAGGCAGAAATCATGGCAGAAATCTACACCTGCTCGGGAGCAGGGATAGATCCTTGCACCCACCATACGGCAGGCGCAGATCAGGCCGATTTCAAAACTGTCTCCCACAGTGTTCCAGCACTTAGTGGGTGCTCCTCCCTGCAAGCCACCAGGGCTAGCGCATGCAAACCTGGACTTGCATTAGTATATATTGGTCACATGCCATGAAAATCCCACCAGAATTCTCCTTCATCTTTTTAGCATGTAGACATCAAGAAATATCTGTTTGCCCTCCTAAGATATATAGATGTAAAATAACAGTATCCACAAGCTTTATATTGTTCAGCCAAAGTGTGAGACTTGCTTTGTTCTTTATACTCTTCTCTACTGAGATGGAAAATTACAGGAGAATTTGACCAGAGGTCTGGATAAATTAATAATGAAGCCTAATGATTAAGCAGAATTCATTTATCAGTGCAAGCAGATACACAATGTTATCTACATTAACAAAGGTAAGGCTTGTCCAGGTAACGTTAGCGCTAAATGATCTGCAAATAATGAACACTTATGTCTTGCTTTGTGGGGTAGAGTGTTAATAACTCAATTTACCAACATGAAACCCTCCAGGTGCCTGATTACTAATGCAAAGATGGAATACATGCATGAGAAAAGTCTACGCTTAAGAAGGGATTATTGCTTTCAAATTGCATCATAGATATATAGACTCAATTATAAATTTGCTTTTGCATTTAAGCATTAACCGATTGTAACATTGGACGACAGGCAGGGACTATAAAACTTGCAGAGAATGAAAATTGTTATATAATAACCTAATTCTTCCCGTTTAGCACTTAAAAGGAAAAGATCAAACCTTCATTGTGGTGCTGACAACAGAAGGGAAGCTTAAAGCAATGGTGTCAAATAAATTTACTTTTCGCGTCTCTAATGTTAAAGTTAAAGATCGCTTTGACTTCTGAGACCCTCTACGATCAAGAGATAGAGTCATGTGAAACACATGGCAGCATGCTTCACTCTACAGTTGTCATTCACATTTGAAGAATCATAGCAGGTCTTAAGAGTGAGGCCATGTTCACACAACGTAGGTTTTGCATAAATCACGGCCGTTGTTGCAATTTGCAACAAAGGCCGTGATTTATACAAAACATACTTTGTATGTGAATGAATGGAATTCCGGCCAGAGCTTATACACATAGTATTCCATCTGTCCGCACGAAAAACTGACACATTGGTTTTCTGCGGCCGCTATTTATTGAATAGATATGTTTCTTCACACAATGGAGTGTGCGGCTCCGGCAATACGCTCCATTGTGTGCAGTGATGAATTGGGATGTGTGCACACACGGATTCACCAGAAATGGAGATCATGATCTTCAGTAACACCAACCGTTCTGTGACCCGGCCAGGTTCGTCCAGTGTTATATACGTAGTGTGAACCCAGCCTGAGACCTGATGCTATCTTTAATTTATGAAACGTCTGATTACATGCCCAAAGTTAATTTATCTGACTCTTAGGATCCTATTAGAAAAAAAAATGAACAATTGTACTGGACATGCACGACTGAATAATTGTAATGGGTGCTAAATGGTAAGCATATAAATCAGTACACAAATAACACCAAAAGAACTATGCTTAAAAAGCACCATAGCACACCAGAAGATATAGTAAATAAAAGTACTTTATTATAAGAGGTACAATATTAGGGTCAATGATCCCAAGAGGGTCTTAGGGTTCTATTAGACACCCTGATTTATAACAATTAACGATAAACGTTCATAAAACAGAACGGCCGGTGTTATATGTAGTGTGAACCCAGCCTGAGACTTGATGCTATCTTTAATTTTTGAAAAGTCTGATTACATGTCAAAAGTAAATTTGTCTGAATCTTATGGTGCATTTACACAGAGAGATTTATCTGACAGATTTTTAAAGCCAAAGCCAGGAACAGACTATGGTCAGAGAACAGGTTATAAAGGAAAGACTGAGATTTCTCCTCTTCTCAAATCCATTGCTGGCTTTGGCTTCCAAAATCTGACAGATAAATCTCCCTGTGTAAACGCACCATTAGGGGGCCTATTAGATGCACTGATTTTTAACAATTAACAATAAACGATCATAAACAAGATTGGTCCTGAAATCTGAACTTAACCTGAAATCACTCACCATATTACACAGAATGATAGTCGTTATTTATGGTCGTTACTACCACTGTTTACTCCATCTAATCCCAGCAAAGGCAAACAATGTGGAATTACACTGAAAGATTAGCGAACAAATTCGGAATTACAGAGAACGAATGTGGAATTACAGCGAATGATTAATAATGATTTTAGGATCAGATCAAAATCAACGATCAACACCACATGAACGCTTTTTTGATCGTTGCCTGTAATTACACAGGACAATTATTGTTTAAATTCAAATTATATAACATTTTTCTGCACGATAATCTCCCCTTGTAAAAGGGCACTAAGGCTTTTAAAGGGTTTCTGCCCTCTAATCCGGGAGGGCCTTTCTCAAGCTCTAAGGCTCTTGAAAAAGGCCCTCCCGGATTAGAGGGCAGAAACGCGTTGCCACAAATGAAACAATCTATTTTTGCACTAAATGGACTTTCAGGACGGCATTTCATTCATTAGCCTGCGTTCACATTATATGCGGTTTAGCTATGAATTGCCATTTCTGAACACCTGCGCCTATCCATGAGAGGACATCTCGTTTTTCTGCTGGGTCCTGACAGTGATTTACCTTTTGGTTATTTCTACTCAACACATGGTTGTTGTGGTCCCTCCAGTGTGCTGCGGTGGTATCCCTAACACGTTGACTAACGTTGTGCCTATCTTGCAGAACCCTAGTAGGTGAGTGTATAGTTAATCCTTCTTGGGTATCTCTACAGCTCATTCCAATTTATTTGGCTATATTGCATCAGGAAGCGCCCTTCTGTTTTTGTTTTGTTTTAAGGAAAAGGTTAAAAAATATATATATTTATAACTATTAAGGCTCAAGCTGGTGGAAAATAGAGAATGTATACTCACCTTCATTGGAACCTCACCCGGCTAAGCAGCCTTTCCCAGTGTTTGGTGTAAGCATTAGGGATTACCTGCTGAGGCGATCACCGGTCATAGTGACACCGGTCTTGTAACACCAACATCAGTAGGTAGGAAGGGAGGAAGGAAGGACGGAAGGACGGAAGGAAGGAAGGAAGGAAGGAAGGAAGGAAGGAAGGATTTTTTTTTTACTTTCTTGAGCCTCAATACTTATAGTATAAATATATACTTGGTGAGTAATAATTATACCACATTGAACCATGGTGAAAGAGAAAAAAAGAAAACCTTGAAGAATTATCCTTATTTTAATGTAGAAATGTCATGACAAGACAAACATTAAAAGACATGGCCAAACAATGATATAACCACGTTAGGAGACTGTCTTTGAGGATGTTAGAGTATCATTTCTTTGTACTTATCATAATTTCAATGGTTTGGGCTAATGTAAATAAAGCGCATAAATAGTGTATATGTTCTATATGTTCTATCCATCAGTAACAATATTCTACTGCCCCAGCCATCTTCATAAAAAGCTCGGCAGGAAACACATGAAATAAAAACTGTTGCCATGGTAGCTGTAAAGAAAAGATTTCTAGCAATGTCAGCCAATATTTTCCTTTAAGGCGTATTATTACAGCAAATAAATAATATAGCAAAATATTTATGGTAAACTGAACATATATATATATATATATATATATATATATATATATATATATATATTTAGCAATTTCAACTCTGCTCGTCTTTCTTCATAGAATAAAGATTTGTTCTGGCCATGTGATGTCACTCATGCAGTCAGTGACTGAGGCAGGACACCACCAGGTTGGGCATTTTCCCCCGAGTTGTGACATCATCACTCTTGTCTCAGGAGTGACAGCCTGCTTAGCCATTCACTGGTGCAGTGCATTCCTGTCCTAATTAGCCTGTGATTGGCTAAACAGCCCTTCACCTTAGAAGACGCCAAGACAAGAACGGAAAAGAAGGACCCTGAGGGAGCGTGGACATGTAAGCATAAGGAGCGGCCTTTAGGAGCCACGTTAAAACAGCAAAAAACCTTCAGTTGTTTAGCTGTTTTAATGCGGTTTGTTAAGGTTCAGTTCGGGAACCTGCTGAAAGTTCGCTCATCTCTAATGAAAACCCATCTTTTTAGACAGGCGACAAATTACAAGAACCTTGCTGTAATCTAACTGCACTGTGTATTTAAAGGGAATGTGCCATCAGAAAAATAACATAATTTAAATAATGTTTTTATGTTAAACATTTTTGTTAAATAATTTTTGGAGACTATTTTTCTAATTTTCCATTTTACTATCTATATTATAGAATAATCCTGATATTTTGCAGTTTTCATTCCCACCACTGGGGATAAAACTAAGCTGAGAGAAGCTGCTGTAAAGTGATCTGCATAGCATTGCAGCATCATATGACACCAGTAGATAGAGGAGTCAATAGCAGCTCCCTGTAGAATGACCTCTTCACCGGTCACAGAGTGCATTCAGTAATGTTTAACATTCATCTTAAGGGAACAGAGTCTGTTTATTGTCGTCTATTTCTGTGAGGCTTCCACTGTTAGAAACAGTTCAAGGAAGATGGCTGCGCCCATAACAATGCACAAAAAATACAGTCAGAAAATAGAAACAGATTAGTATAAAAGAACAAGTTTTAGGAATCATTAAAAGAAAATCTAGGTGATATATTCCCTTTAAGGCGCTAAATAAAGTTACATGTAAAAAAAAAAAAAGGATATTTCATCTGTGCATTTAGTTTACTGAATTAAAATATATATTTTTTATGAATTCTGCTCAATGCTGATAATAAAACATGCCTCATAGTCCTAAATGTGGTTCTGTAGTAATATTACTGAAAATAAGAGGTTTTTCTGTTTCAAAAATTTGCAAAGAAAAAAAAATGTGACTAGAAAGCTTTCAAAGTAATGAATATAATTGAACAACATAATTACAAATTGTACATTAATTAAAATTAGGAGTTTTGTTATCTCCGGCTCATTGTTCTAGCCCTTTACAGTAAAGCTACATTAAAAATGAAATGATAAGTGTTTCTACTGTTCAAGGTAGTGACAGCTCCAATTGTATTTTTTTACCTTTGACTATGATTAACTACTAGTATACCACCTAGTGACGTAAAAGTCCAACTCTTTCCTATGTGGCTCTTCAAGGTTGTTTCTTGGGGCCCATTCACACTACGGAATTGGCAAGGAGATACCACTCGGAACCCCGGCCCGCAGACTCTGTGCCGAATCCCGCCTGCTATCTCTTTCAGTAGGAGGCCTCACGCACTTCCGATTTTCTCGCCTTTCCATGTCAATTCTTTGAGCTGAGAGGCACAGAGAGCGGAGGCACACAGGCGGGGGAAGCGAGCAGAATCTCCACGCCGAATCCGTAACATGAATGGGCCTTTACTTTGTGTTCATATGTTCAGATTTTTAAGTGCAATCATTAGAAGCACATAAAATGGGGAGATTGAACCTTCTTCTCTTATCATATTCATACCTGGCTTTGTAGTCAATATTTGAATACCCATCTAAACGGCTGCAGTTGCATGGAAAGGAGCAAGCTATCGGAGACTCCCATATACCAACATAACAATGACCAAAATTAAAGCTCTGTGCATCACAGAAAACAGGAGCTATGTATAATGGTGCCCTGTGTTGGACAGTTATTGACTGAGGGGATAGGCTCTCATCTCAGAAGCAGACAAAGACAGGAGTAGTGGAGGACTGGAAGCAGACAAACCGTGATCTGTAGCGAACTCTTCGGGGGACAAGGAGTGGGTGAGTATAGCTTATTTTCCTATTCTTCATAGCCCCAGCAATATATGAATTATATAAATCTCAACAATACCCCTTTAGGCCATGTTCATACAACGTACATTTTGCAACAAACGCCATTGTTTAATGACAGCGGCCAATCGCATTGAACTCTATGGAATCCCAGTGTATACACACTGGGGGACATTTATTAAGTCTGACGTTTTTTACGCCGGACTTAAAAATGTCCCTGCATCTCCGCCGCTACGGGGATTTATGTAGAGGCGGACTGCCTCTACATAAATCCCGTGCGCTCCGGTGCGCACGGCCGAAAACCTACGCCAGCTGAGGACTGGAACAGGTTTTCGGCGTATCTTTTGGTGGAACGGATGGTGATTTGCGCAGACTCTGAGTCCGCGCCCTCCATTCCGCCCCCTTCACACACCCTCCCCGGCGTACCCGGCGGAAAGTGCCGATTTGCAAATATTTTATTCACAAATCGGCCATTTGTGAATAAAATAATGCTCAAATCGGCACTTTCGAAAAACCCCTCTATGCCCATTGATACATGTCCCCCACTGTGTACACTCTGGCCGGGATTCCATGCGGCTGCACAAAAAACAGATAAGTCAATTTTGTGCAGTCGCTATTCATTGAATAGCGGCCGCACAAAACTGACTGTGCAGATAATGTAAAGTGCAGCTCTAGCTAGACTTTACATTGTCTGCAATGGCTAATTGGAATGCGGGCACACCCGAATGTGCCCGCATTCCAATTCCAAAGAAGTGATGTTCAGTACCGCCTTGGTTGAACCTCACAGAAAGTGGCCTTTCTGTGAGAAGGCTTTGTCACAGGACGGCCGCTTACTTACATCATGTAAGCTTGGCTTTAAATGGGGTTTTTCCACCATAGACTTATTATCTATGTATGGGCTAAGGGATGTGTCTAATCACGGGTGTTTAATCCCTGGCACCTCCTGTGATTTAAAAAAAAAAATGGGACTTCCATAGCTCCTGTGCATTTTCAACTTTGATCCATTCTTTGTTTAAGGCAGTGCTAAAAACAGCTAAGGGCAAGGTTCACACAATGTACTATTTTTGAAAAAAACGGTCATTGTTTTCCATTAATTCAATGGCTGTTCTTTTCATACGGTCATTGTTTCCATTAAATCAATGGCTGTTCTTTTCATACTGCAATAAAATGCATTGAAGTCAATGGAAAAACGGGCGTTGTTTGGCACTGAAAACAACAACTGTTGTTCAATACATTGTGTAAAAACAATGGCCGCTGTTGCATTTTAATGCATTTCATTGTAGTAAGAAAAGAAGGACATTCTTTTCAAAAATAGTATGTTGTGTGAACATAGCCAAGCACAGTACTTAGCTATCTTTACTACTCCTATAGACAATGAATGAATCAATAGTCAAGTATGCTTACAACCTCTCAAGGTAGACAGGAGCTTGTTAAAGGGGAGGGGGATCAAGATCCGTTAAAGGGGAGGGGGATTTCCAGTGGTCATATCCGCCATGATTAGATACTCATCTCCTATACTGTTCATGGTGGCAAAAGAACCATTAGAAAAGACTTATAATACGCACTGTACCGGATTGGTTATTATACTAAGACATGAAAGCTTTTCTGTAAAGAAAGAACTAAGTAACAGGTAGTCATTTTTGTAGCAGAAGAAAAGTCTCCGAGCTAAATGAAGGTAATCGTCATATCTAAATTGGCAGCTATTGCAAAGTCTCCATTCAGTGATTTATTTGCTGTACAGCATGTTTAGCATTAATGGCCTTTAAATGCTTTAGAATTATTTTTCCCCATGGAAATGGAAAAAAGAAAAAAAAAAAGAAATCATGAAAGTGAACAATGTGCTCAAAAAACCCATAAAGACGCTTTTGTCCAACAGCACCTAGTAATTAATTTCAGTTTTAGAATGCTGCAAAGGTCAGCAAGGATCATTTTCTTTGTACAAATGTCTACATGTAATTCAAGTTCACAGTGTAGGTCTAAAATGTAATTATATGCTACGTGCCCGGAGTGATCAATTCTTAGGGTGCAAAAGTAAAACTATCACCTGCGGGATGGGACTTCTTTTTGCAAGTGAAATGTGTTCCTAAAGGGAATTATTAAAATGCTAAATTGCACATTATTCTTATCGGAAAAGTTGCAGGATGCCAATTCTGTGCATACAATATGAAATAGTGAAATGATGGAAAGTATTAGTAGTTAACAAGGCAGTTTTTAAGTGGGCAATAAAGAGTAGTATTGCTTAAAAAATTAATAAAATGTAACATATCTAAGGAATATGGCAATGGATCGGGACAGATTTCCTTTGCAGGGCCAAAGGAGGACTGGGTAACCTTCTTTCCCAGAAGATAGAGTCAGTCACCAGGTAACCAAAGAGTATTTTACTGTGTCCATGCTTGAACATTATAATAGGACCTAAAAATTGAGTGGAATGTACTGTACCCCATTAGCAGTTGACTTTGGGGCTAATCACCTACCATTAGCAAGAGTTAAGCAAGCATACGCAGGTGCTCAGAATACAAAAAGCTTGTTGAAAACTTTTAGACAAGCATTAAAGCTGTGGAAATGTAAAATGTTTTATCACAGCCTTAAGGAGCCGGAAGGAGGGCTGGGGGAGCTTGGGGGGGGGGGGGGGGGGGGGAAGGTGCGTGACAAGGCGGTTGCAGTTTGCAGTTTCATTGTGTTACTGAAATATTTGCAGTACTTTATCATTTCATTGTTGTCTTACCCACCCTCACAGCACGCTGTATTCTCTACCTGTGACAACACACAGCATGCTGCATTCTCTACCTGTAACACCACACAGCACACTGTATTCTCTCCTGTAACACCTCACAGCACGCTGTATTCTCTACCTGTGACAACACACAGCATGCTGCATTCTCTACCTGTAACACCACACAGCACACTGTATTCTCTCCTGTAACACCACACAGCACACTGTATTCTCTACCTGTAACACCACACAGAACGCTGTATTCTCTACCTGTAACACCACACAGCACACTGTATTCTCTACCTGTAACACCACACAGCACACTGTATTCTCTCCTGTAACACCACACAGCACACTGTATTCTCTACCTGTAACACCACACAGCACGCTGTATTCTCTACATGTAACACCATACAGCACGCAGTATTCTCTACCTGTAACACCACACATCACACTGTATTCTCTACCTGTAACACCATACAGCACACTGTATTCTCTACCTGTAACACCACACAGCACACAGTTACTACCTGTAACACCACACAGCACACTGTATTCTCTACCTGTAACACCACACAGCACGCTGTATTCTCTACCTGTAACACCACACAGCACGCTGTATTCTCTACCTGTAACACCACACAGCACACTGTATTCTCTACATGTAACACCACACAGCACGCTGTATTCTCTACCTGTAACACCACACAGCATGCTGTATTCTCTACCTGTAACACCACACAGCACTGTATTCTCTACCTGTAACACCACACAGCATGTTGTATTCTCTTCCTGTAACACCACACAGCACACTGTATTCTCTACCTGTAACGCCACACAGCACACCGTATTCTCTACTTTTAACACCACAAAGCACGTTATATTCTCTACCTGTAACACAACACAGCACGCTGCATTCTCTACCTGTAACACCACACAGCACACTGTATTCTCTACCTGTAACACCACACAGCATGCTGTATTCTCTACCTGTAACACCACACAGCACGCTGTATACTCTACCTGTAACACCACACAGCACACTGTATTCTCCACCTTTAACACCACACAGCACGCTGTATTCTCTACTAGTGATGAGCGAATACTGTTCGATCGAAGAGATATTCGATCGAATAGTGAGATATGCGAATATTCGATGTTCGTATGAATATCCCGCGCATATTCGATAAATATTCGATATGCGTTCAATTCCCCAGTTTCCGGTTTTACGCTCCAAATGGTCAAATAGATGTTTTTCACTAATCGAATACTTTTTCCCATAGACTTTAAAGGGATCGAATATTCGATCGAATATTCGAATATTCGCGGGATATTCGTACGAATATCGAATATTCAAATATCTCACTATTTGCTCATCACTATTCTCTACCTGTAACACCACACAGCACGCTATATTCTCTGCCTGTAACACCACACAGCACACAGTATTCTCTACCTGTAACACCACACAGCACGCTGTATTCTCTACCTGTAACACCACTCAGCACGTTGTATTCTCTGCCTGTAACACCACACAGCACACTGTATTCTCTACCTGTAACACCACACAGCACCCTGTAATCTCTACCTGTAACACCACACAGCACGTTGTATTCTCTACCTGTAACACCACACAGCACACTGTATTCTCTACCTGTAACACCACACAGCACACTGTATTCTCTACCTGTAACACCACACAGCACACTGTATTCTCTACCTGTAACACCACACAGAACGCTATATTCTCTACCTGTACCACCACACAGCATGCTGTATTCTCTACCTGTAATACCACACAGCATGCTGCATTCTCTACCTGTAACACCACACAGCACGCTGCATTCTCTACCTGTAACACCACACAGCACACTGTATTCTCTACCTGTAACACCACACAGCACGCTGTATTCTCTACTTTTAACACCACAAAGCATGCTGTATTCTTTACCTGTAACACCACACAGCATGCTGCATTCTCTACCTGTAACACCACACACCACACTGTATTCTCTACCTGTAACACCACACACCACACTGTATTCTCTACCTGTAACACCACACACCACACTGTATTCTCTACCTATAACACCACACAGCACACTGTATTCTCTACCTGTAACACCACACAACATGCTGTATTCTCTACCTGTAACACCACACAGCACACTGTATTCTCTACCTGTAACACCACACAGCACGCTGTATTCTCTGCCTGTAACACCACACAGCACACTGTATTCTCTACCTGTAACACCACACAGCACACTGTATTCTCTACCTTTAACACCACACAGCACGCTGTATTTTCTACCTGTAACACCACACAGCACACTGTATTCTCTACCAGTAACACCACACAGCACACTGTATTCTCTAACTGTAACACCGCACAGCACTGTATTCTCTACCTGTAACACCACACAGCACACTCTTTTCTCTACCTGTAACACCACACAGCATGCTGTATTTTCTTCCTGTAATGCTGATATTGGAATAACGTAAAGAACTTTTCTGAATTTCCTTTTCTTTTCATTTCCACGCACATATTATGATCAAACATCTTTTATCTTTGAAGTTGAGCCCCACAATAAGGCTCTGATCCTCTCTGCCGTTTAGCATCATTTACTTGTGTTACTGCATTATTTTTGTAAACATGCTGCAGTACTGCAATGACACTCCAACATGTGTGAAGATAGCCCTAATTTCACTGCACTCTTCTGCAAAATCAGCTAAATCAGTGCAACACCTGCTTCTGGCCGGTCAGAGAGGGTAAATCATTCAGGGAATTGGGTTATCCAGCCAAGCCTCCTGGGACATCACGCCCTGCCCCCTGTCTGCATCATCAGCCTGATCTCAGTAAAAACACACAATGTGAGACAGAGGCATTGAAGATTTGTCTACTAATGGGGGATAGCAGAAGGAGCAGGAGACAATGTGGATTGGCACAGAGGCTATTTTTCTTCACTTCCTGGATTTCTATCAGCTACCAGTGTGACAGAACTGTACAGATACGGTAATACGTTGTATAGACACATATATTTTTTTAAATGTACTTTTAATAGAAAGCAAGCTTTCCTTATCCGAAGTTCCCCTTTAAAGTCTGTGGTCTGTACATGGAGAATATACAGTGACTCAAGATATTAAATTAAAACATATTTTTGTCTTATTTGTCACTTGAGTGTCTATAACTGCTAGTGACCAGTGATTATCACTATAGGAAGGCAAGTTATTTTTACTATGCTATACTTAGAACAGCTTATTAAATGTATGAAGCAGAAGGAAATGCAGAACCTGAAGGAAAAGTTCATGCTTCATAGGGAACAATAGAATAATTATGTATAAATATAACTTGTCTCCTAATGTCACCTCGTAACTGCACAAGAGCTGAAGAATGTGTGACATATCACACTATGCTTAATGTTTGCAATTAGTTAACCTCTAAAATATCTATCTATCTATCTATCTATCTATCTATCTATCTATCTCCTATCTATCTATCTCTTATCTATCTATCTATCTATCTATCTATCTATCTATCTAGTGTATCTCCTTTTTGAGATAAACGAGCAACACTTGATCGAGTAGCTATTTCCTTGAGTATTGCACTACTTGAAAGATTTGTTTTCGCTTGAGTATCCAATTAAAACTCCGAATCTAGACGAACTTTACTAAAACAGCTAAACAATTGTTTAGCTGTTTCAGTAAAGTTTACTGAAGATCACTTACCCATCCATGATACCCCGCCATTGTCCTCGGCCTTCTACGGCCTGCTGACAGCCCTGCAGCTTGGCTGTGGAGCTGTCCCGTCTTATTCAGTCACTGATTGGCTAAGTGGCTCTGCCAATCAGTGACTAACTATGACGGGACAGTACCACAGCCTATAATTGGCTGAGCAGGCTGTCACTCTTATTTGGAGAGTGACAGCCTGCTCGGCCAATCACTGGATGTAGTGCTGTAATGTCTCAGTCAGTCACCGATTGGCTAAGCGGCACAGAGACAGGTGCTGAAGATATCGAAGGTGAGTATTTAAGCTTTCTCTCCACCACTTGCATTGCACCCATCCCAGCAAGGAAGGGGGTCACTTAACAGTGCAGTGTAAAATCAGTTTGGCCCCCAAGAGTTAAAGTGTGTATGCAATGCATGCTCACCTAACCCCTTGGGTGTCAGATTGTTTACTATGGCCCCCAGGGGGTTAAGTGCAATGCATCCTCACTTAACCCACATTGTTCAGTATGGCACCAAAAGGGTTAAGGAGGATGTAATGCATACTTAACAACTTGGGTGCCACACTGTAAGCAGCAATCACTTAAGATGTTGCATACTGAAAGGTGCAGAACACTTGTCAAAATGATGGGTGTTCTGCTCCTGTTTGTTTGTTTTTTGTGTTTATCCCTTTTTATTTTTCAGATATAGGTATCCTGAGGATTGTGTCGGATTTAGTGCATTTAAAAAAAAAAAAAAAAAAAAGGTCAACGAGAGGTGTGGGGGGTGTTTTTATTTGAATTAAAAAAAAAAAAAAATTGTGTTGTGTTTATTTTTTTACCGGCTTAGTAGTGGAAGCAGTCTTATAGATGGAATCCAGTGTTAGCTAACATGGCTAACACTAAACCCCAATTATTTCCCCAGTACCGAATGCCACCAGGGGTACTGGGAAGAGCAGGGTGCTAGTAGTCCCAGAGCATCAAAACATGTGCTCCTGGACTGGGCGGCAGCAGCCTGGTATTATTAGGTTGGGAAAGGCCAAAATAAATGACACCTCCCAACCTGGTACTACTTGGCTGCTGCTTTTTAGTTTTTAAACCAGCTGGTTATAAAAATAGGGAGGATCCTTTGCAGTATTTTTTAAATAAATCATTTAAAAAAAAAAATGCATAAGATCCCCCCCTTTTCATAACCAACAAGGTTAAAAACCAAACACGTGTGGAGGAGAGAGCAGGATGGAAGCAGGCAGTTAGAGCAGAGCAGGGAGAGACTAACAGTGATATTAGGACAGAGAGGAGATGAATGTCAGAAATCGAACAATTAATTGATGTCTGATGTCTGACTGACATTTTGTTTTTAAATTGTGTTTAGATGTGCCCACATTACAATTAAAATGAAGTGATGCTCCCCTTGCCGATACTGCAGTATCAGCAGTTGAACATCTGAGACAACGGCTGTTTTTTTTAACATGACAAACAATGGCCGTGTCAAACAACAGCCGATGTTCATGCCATGTGTGAACATGGCCTAAGGGTTTCAATTTATCCCAAGACAAATTTGATACAAAATAGTGACACTCTAGCAAGCCCTTACAAGCCTGCAATCCATCCCCTACCACTTGTTGACTATTCATAGACACATATATTTATATTTTAGTGTTGAGCGAGTCTGCATCAGGGTGCTCGATTGAGCTTGAAACTTGACCGAGCACCTAGGGTGCTTTTTAAACATTTGTACTACAATGGGTCAATACAGTAGCGCAAATATCTAAACAGTTTCTGAGCTTCTGGCAAGCAGGTTGCACCTGGTTAAATACCCGAGTCTCCAATTAATTTCAATGGGGCTCGTTACTCAAGTCTTGTAAATTGATAAAATGACTTGATTCGAGTATGGAGGCCTCAAGCGTATATGCAGTTGCTTGACACTAACAGGTATCTTATGACCGAGTACCGTAAAATAATTTTTTTTGTCAATGCATATGAAAAGGTAAGGAAGAATACATCTACACTCCTGCTGCCCATCACGTAGGTATAAAAGACTATTAGGGGTTAAATTTCTCTTACACCTGGTTAGGATAACATGATAAATGCAGCAAGTACAAGAAAAGGAACATGAGTGACATGGTTCTGCACATTTATTATGCTCATGGTTCCATTAATCATAAATATTCACAGCCTTAGAACACCATCTACTAAGACTCTTTAGATGGGGCAAAAATAGTCTAACAGGGGTAATTTAGCTACAGAACAGAGAAATCGTGACTTTCAGCCACCGGTACAATGCTAATTCCGCCCACTTAGTGAGTCAGGGACAGCAGGCAGCGCGCTTCAAGACAGCGAAACAGCAATTAGCTGCGGTCTACAGCTGACTGCCGCTTCATGTCATCACACACATACATCCATGACAAAAGATCTAAGCCGTAATATGAGCAGCTGTCAGTAGGAGCCCCCCACTAATGGCGAGCTCAGCGTGCTGCTAGAAGCCGCCTGCTGTCCCCTAGCAGAGAATGATTGGATAATATGCCGCTAGTTAAGGATTTTCTTCGAAAATTTATAACTCTGATTACCTCATGGACAAAGCTATCAAGTCATGAAGTATATCCTCACATCCCATCGTTCCGTTCAATGTGCTTTATGCTGTAATCATTCATATGGTATGAGCCATCTAAATAAATCATTTCATATACTTAGTTATTAAAAAAAAAACCTGCCCATATAGGCTAGATTAATGTCAGGGAATCCTACTTAAATTGATCTAAGTCCTGTTCACATCAGGTTTTGCTTATACTTATCATATAAATCGTAAAAGCTCCTGATCTGAAAACTAAATGCGCCCGTAGTGGTAGATTGGCAGATTTAGGCCAAATACGTCTGTTTCCATATTGTTTCGGTAATCTACAAGATCAAGAAAGGATATCTAATTTAAATTTGATATATATATATATATATATATATATATATATATATATATAGCTTTTTTTTACATTTCTTTAATAAAGATATATTACTAACTTGGTGATATAGCTTTATTTCAATGGCACTGTTGGCAACTGCAGGGCTGCACAAGCCACATGTCACTAGTGTTGCTGCATGCAGGGCTAATGATAGTAAGCCTTTCTTATATACTAGAAATAGAATACACACAACATTTGGAGAGGAACCATGTAGCAGAGTGTTCAGAGATAACTGTCAATCCCTATCGCAGCTACAATTTAAGTCATATGTCAAGAGTTCTCGCGACATCTTCTTAATGGAAAGCCTAAAGAAGGTATAAGCTAGGCTTAAAGGAAACCTTTCACCTCAGCACCTGGGGCACAGCCCGCCTTACCTCCCAGTAGAGCCCCGGATACTTAGCCGCCCTACAAGTCCCACTCCAGAAGCCGGTCCCAGCGTGGAGAAATCGCCGCCGTGCTGTTCGCGAGGACAATACAGTATGTACATGACAAGAGATGAGTCAGACATCCATAAGAAGTCACTGCATTGGCTTCTGAAGCGAGACTTGCAGGAGGGGGTAAGTATCCAGGGCTTCACCCGGGGGTCAGGCGGGCTCTGCCCCATGGCCCGGGGGGAATGGTTTACTTTAATAAGTATGGATCCCTAATGTCTTGTCCTTTGGTGGCAGACCAGTATTAAATGAAGAAGCATTTATCTCCAAAAATTTGCTCTGGTTCCTTTATATTTCTTCTTTTGCTAAAACAGCCATAATCCTGCTTGCTGTTAGCTCTTCACTCTTCCTATTCTGTGTATATAATTCCCCCCCCGCAATCTGACATGGCGCTTCCACCTGGAAAGTTGATATATATATATATATATATATATATATATATATATATATACATTGTCATGGCCAAAAGTTTTGAGAATGATACAAATATTAATTTTTACAAAGTCTACGGCTTCAGTTTTTAAAATGGCAATTTGCATATACTGCAGAATGTTATAAAGAGTGATTAGCTTAACAGCAATTACTTGCAAAGTCAATATTTGCCTAGAAAATGAACTTTATCCCCCAAAACACATTTCAACATCATTGCAGCCCTGCCTTAAAAGGACCAGCTAACATTGTTTCATTGATTGCTCCATTAACACAGGTGTGGGTGTTGATAAGGACAGGGCTGGAGATCAATCTGTCATGATTAAGTAAGAATGACACCACTGGACTCTTTAAAAGGAGGCTGGTGCTTGGCATTATTGTTTCTCTTCTGTTAACCATAGTTATCTCTAAAGAAACATGTGCAGTCATCATTGCACTGCACAAAAATGGCCTAACAGGGAAGAGTATCGCAGCTAGAAAGATTGGAGGTGCAGTCACCAATGTATGGCATCATCAAGAACTTCAAGAAGAGAGGTTACATTGTTGCCAAAAAGGCTCCAGGGCGCCCAAGAAAGACCAGCAAGCGCCAGGACCGTGTTTCAGCTGCAGGATCGGGCTACCAGCAGTGCAGAGCTTGCTCAGGAATGGCAGCAGGCAGGTGTGAGTGCATCTGCACGCACTGTGAGGCGGAGACTCTTGGAGCAAGGCCTGGTCTCAAGGAGGGCAGCAAAGAAGCCCCTTCTCTCCAGAAAAAACATCAGGGACAGACTGATATTCTGCAAAAGGTACAGGGAGTGGACTGCTGAGGGCTGGGGTAAAGTCATTTTCTCTGATGAATCCCCTTTCCGATTGTTTGGGACATCTGGAAAACAGCTTATTCAGAGAAGACGAGGTGAGCGCTCTAAAGCATCCTGAAACCATTTATGTGTGGGGTTGCTTCTCAGCCAAGGGAATCTGCTCTCTCACAGACTTGCCTAAAAACACAGCCATGAATAAAGAATGACACCAGAATGTCCTCCAAGAGCAATTTCTCCCAACCATCCAAGAGCAGTTTGGCCATCAACAATGCCTTTTCCAGCATGATGGAGCACCTTGCCATAAAGCAAAGGTGATAACTAAATGGCTCAAGGAACAAAACATACAGATTTTGGGTCCATGGCCTGGAAACTCCCCAGATCTTAATCCCATTAAGAACTTGTGATCAATCATCAAGAGACGGGTGGACAAACAAAAACCAACAAATTCTAACAAAATGCAAGCATTGATTGTGCAAGAATGGACTGCTATCAGTCAGGATTTGGTCCAGAAGTGGATTGAGAGCATGCCAGGAAGAATTGCAGAGGTCCTGAAGAAGAAGGGTCAACACTGCAAATATTGACTTGCTGCATTAACTCATTCTAACTGTCAATATAATCTTTTGTTACTCATAATATGATTGCAATTATATTTCTGTATGTGATAAAAACATATGACAAAAACCAGAGGGCAGCAGATCATGTGAAAATATAATATTTGTGTCATTCTCAAAACCTTTGGCCATGACTATATATGTATATATATATATATATATATATATATATATATATATATATATATTTATTTATTATTTTCCGAGCCTTTCTAATGATCGATTGGAAGGTCATCTAGGGTCACGTGGTAACAAGAGGTACAACCAAGAGAAATTCTTTTGAAACTTAACCAAATACATAAATATTCCCTATACTTGTGTATTATAATATCCACTACCTTAAGCCATTGAAATAATGAAATATATTGCCCTTCACCTTAGTAAATTCCATTCGCCAGCAGTTTTCATCATCCTCTCACTACAGATTAGCCCTATTTATGTGTAGTACTGTATATGGGATTTAAACTGAATACTTATAGCTCTTTCCGCCAGCTAAAGGGATACTTCACAGTAATGACATTATATTGGTGATTTGTAGTCAGAATAGAAGCTTTCCTCAATAGCTGTGAATGTACGGCTTCCATTGCCTGTTTATCCTCCCCACGTGGGTATACTACTAAACAGGACACTATTATGACACTTATAGAAGAAAACATGTCAACTACAAACAGCACAACTAAATATATTCAAATTGCCATCATTTTTTTGTTTTTATTTTTGCATTTTTCTTGAATACAGTTCAAGTGATTTATACCAAATGTGTTCAAAGTGCCTGTCACTTCATAAATTTAGTAGGTTTAGGATTGTCTAAAAGTAACAAACTCCATGACTCATAGCCACAAAATTAAAGTTTTCTGTTCTTCTTAATAAACTTTTCTCAGGGTTTTCAAAGTTATTTAAAAAATTTGGCCACTGCTCCATACATTGTGTAGTGGCTGTACTGGGTTACTGCAGCTCAGCTTCTATAAGGGTGGATGGTCAGGGAAATCAGGGAACAATTGATGCAGAAATGGAGATTTCTTTTTTTTATTATTATTATTATTATTATCGATGGTCTAGTCTTATGGTGTGTTTACACAGGCAGATTTATCTGACAGATCTTTGAAGCCAAAGCCAGGAATAAATTTGAGAAGAGGAGAAATCTCAGTCTTTCCTGTATGATCTGTTCCCTGTTTATAGTCTGTTTCTGGCTTTGGCTTCAAAGATCTGCCAGATAAATCTGTCTGTGTAAACGCACCATTGGCATAATTACTTAAAATCTAATTGGTGGGAAACCAACACCTGTCGATCTCCCCCAATCAGCCAGAGCTGCAACGCCCACTTACACAGCATGGATATATTTCCACAACATCTTTTTAGGTGAAACAATGTATGTTGTTATTAAATAGCGGCCGTTATTTTATAACGGCTACAAAAAATAAAGATCATGATCATTATTAATGGCCGCCGTTATCATATTAATGGCCGCCATATAAAAAAAACTGCCTTTTTTTGTCTAAAAAAAGACATACATTGTGTAGTGGCCATAATGATTTACTACAATTCTACTGTTATTCAGGCTATTTAGACCATCAGTAAAAGAAAAAAAAAAGTCCCAGAAAATTGGCATTTATTTTTAACAGTATATTTTACATTTACGTCCTTCTAGAAAAGGCTGTCAGTTGTTATATTTTAATTATGAGTTTAAAATGCACAAGATTTAAAACTATTTATATAGAACAGTATATATTTATAGATAAACTATGTATACAGTATACAACACTATATATATATATATATATATATATATATATATATATATATATTTGCATTACTTATGTAAATGACCAGCACTCTACATTGGCATTTTCTTTCCTGTCATATAGAGAAGGTAAACAGGATTTGACACCACAGGAATCCATCATTGAAAGAATTTTCTATAGAAGTTGACCAGCACCTATTGTTGTGTCAGTCATAAAAGAATGTGAAAACCGACAATGAAATGAGACCCCTCAGTAAATTTTCAGGATGAGACAGCAAAATTACACCATGGCTCGCTGCAATTAATAAAAAAAGATAATGTGCATGATGTCAGGATACAGTAGGCTCTAGTGTCAATGTTATTACAGCATTTGTATTATATAATGATTCCTTTCCCAATAGACAACTCAGATAGTCTGCATAATGAGCCTCACTGTATTTTTTTCCTTTTTTTTTTTTTTTTTTTGCATTACATATGTTCATTTGCATGTCATTACTTCCTCAGAAGCAGAAGCCTGAATAATTTAATTCATTATTAGGAGCCATCCTTAAAATACAAACCACAATGTTTTAATTTTCATTTCTGTAAAATCTAGAAGAAATTGTTTTTATTTTATTTATTAAATTTTTAAGCTAATGTACCACTTACAGTGTACCACTTACACTTACCAGGTACATCACTTTGTGTTTTTTACATTAACAGACCGTCCGGTTCCAGCACACTGCACCAGTCTGTCCCTTGGATCACTGGGGACAGACCCACTGGCCCCCGGTGCGACAATCTCCCTTCCTCTCTGTGAAGCAGCTCCATTGATTCTAAAGAAGCCACATCACAGAGGGGAGGGGGTGTTGTCACACTGGGGGCTGGTAGGACTGTGCTCTGGGGTGGACCGGTGCTTAGAAACAGACTGGCGTCATGTGCGGGAATCAGACAGCGGTTAAAAAAAAGGACCGGGCTACCGGCATCCCTGCGCCAATGCCGGTCTGTTAATGTAAAAACCCAAAAGAAATGTTTAGCGTTTTTGTTTTTTCCCCTCCCTTCTAAGAGCGCCAGCACTTTCAATTTTCTATCTACAGGGCCATGTAAGTGCTTGTTTTTTTTCAGGAATAGGTGTACTTTGTAATGGCGTGTTTCATTCAACCATAACATGTATGATGGAACCCCAAAATTATTATTTATGAAAATATAAATTGGTGAAATCGTAAAAAAGAATGCAACATGGTAACGTTTGGGGGGTTCCTGTGTCTATGTAATGCAATATACGGTAAAAGTGACATGATACCATTATTCTATACGTCAGTCTGAACACAACCATATGAAGGTTTAGACAGATTCTCTAATGTTATATATATATTTTTAATGAAATCCTTCCCCCCCCCCAATTAATTATCAATAAAAGGGGCCTATTGTGACGCTTATAACGGTTTTAGTTTTTCACCTACGGGGCTGTATGGGGTGTCATTTTTTACACCATAATCTCTAATTTTTATTAATACCATGTTTGTGTAGATGTAATACCACATGTTTGTGGTCCCTTTTTATTATTTTTTTATATATAACATAACAAAAAATCCACAATCCTGGCACTTTTTTCTCTCTTTTCATTTATGCCATTCTCCGTTCGCAGTGACGATTGTTATAGATCGGACAATTACGCATGCCACTGTATATAATATGTTCATTTATTTATTTATTTTATATGTTTTATTTATTAAATGTGATGGGGTGATTTTAATTTTTATTGGGGGAACCCAACGTTCGGCATTGGGGGAACCCAAACATTCGGCATTTATTTAGCGGGGGCTGCTGAACTGCTCTAGGGTTGTCTGGAAAACATGGATACAGCTAATGACTATATCCATGTTTTCCACATAGCCTTAGGGCTTTATCCAACTTCAGCAGCCACCGCTAATCAAATGCCTAACGTTCGGGTTTGGATGGACTCGAGCATGCTCGAGGTTCGCTCATCTCTAGCTTTGGGGTATTTAAAAAAAAAAAAAAAATTTAACTTCCCTTGGGGGATCTTTACAAGCAGTCATTAGATTATACACACTGATCACTGGTATGCCATAGGCATAGCATTGATCAGTGTTATAGGTGCTCTGCTGTTTGAGCCTGCCCGTGGCAGACTCAATCAGCAGAGCGCCGATTGGACTGCATGGAGGAAGGTAAGAAACCTCAGGCGATCCGTGAAAGCGGTCGGGACCCCCACAGTCACATTGCAGGGGTCCCGATTGGTGACAGGAGCTGCTCCTGTCTCTTACACTTAAACGTTGCGGCCTGTCATTAATGGTGAGCGCTTTTCATAGCTTCTTAGAGACCCAGGACGTAACAGACACCCATGACGTAACTGTACGTCCAGGGTCGTCTAGGAGTTAAGGGGGATTCTAGCCTTGCCAGTGAGTCAATCAAAATATGCTCCTCTGCTGGGACTGCCCAGGAATCAGCAGTAATATGTGGGGAAACTTGACAGTAATTGTTTATTTCCCAGCAGCAGGAGAAACTAAGCATTATACAATGTCCATTTATATCAATGCCATGACTATGTAATGCAGGACAGAACGTGTCCTCCAGAGCAGGACGTTCTTTTGTTACTTCTTTCCACCGAGGATTCTAAAGAGATAATCCCTTTCTATTAATCCATAGTGCACTAATAGTGTTGAGGGAATTCGCTGAACTGTTTGATTTTGGAAAAGGTCTCTGAACCTGAATGCTTAGCATTTGACTCCTGAGGTCTGGAGAACTTAGATACCACTCAAGGGTTGGGAGGAAAACATAAATACTGTCTATGGATGTATCCATGCTTTCCAGGACTCCCTAGGGCGGGATCCAAGTTCTCCAGATTGCAGGAGTTAAATGCTTTTACATTTCAGCGTTCAGGTTCAGAGAACTTTGCCGAACGTGAACAGTTCGACAAATTCGCTCAACACTAATTACTAATAGAGAATATGTCAATATGTTTTATTAACAAGACAACCACTTTAAACTATCTGTCTCAAGGGACATAAGGATGTGTCCTACAGACTTCCTAGTTGAACTAAGTACCTTCACCACCCACCCTAAAGTCCATATACTGGTGATATCCCATGGACAAAAGTTATTCCTGGTTTTGGTTGAAAAATACTGACCAAAATACTGACCAAAAATACTGCAGTACCAGATGGATGATCTTCATTTGTGCTGAAGTGGGATGTGGGTGCATCCGTGTGCGCCTGCATCCCAATTCAACAAAGCCGACAATGTACAGTACGGCCAGAGCTGAACTTTCCATTGTGGGACCTGTCAGGCTTGTGCGGCGACTATTCAATGAATAGCGGCCGCACAATACTGACATGTCAGTTTTTTATGCGGCCGCTAGGGATCCCAGGCGAAGCGTATACTATGTGTATACACTCCAGCCGGGATTCCCTTCAGACTGCAGTGCATGTAAGTTTTGTATTAATCTCAGCCGTTTTTGCAAATCGGCAACCATGGTCGCGATTGATACAAAACTTATTTTATGTGATCATGGCCTTATAAAGTATGTATCTTTGTGTAGGAAAGTGTCTGGGACTGCAGTAAATCTGAGCTTGCTTCTTCCATAGGAATAAATGGGGGTTACAGTAGCAGCATCACCTTATGACCTTTCTGTTTGGTTTCTGTCTAGATTCCTCACCTCGCATCCACCAGAATAGGGATGTCAGACACCCTCTAGAACATGGGTTCCGACACAATCAGGGCAGCACCTTACAGGGGTGAAGAACCAGGGAGCAACTTTTTTTGTTTGTTTTAGTCTCCCACCTCCCATTCAGACCTGCCAGTAAATCTGGTGTCTTTTCGAGGGGGTGCTAATGTGGTGGAATTGTTCAGGTGTGGTATGGCAGTGTTATCCAGTCACAGCATGGCAATGTTGTTCAGGTCTGGTGTGGCGGTGTTATCCAGTCACAGTTTGGCGGTATTGGTCAGGTCTGGTATGGCGGTGTTATACAGTCACAGTATGGCGCTGTTTTTCAGGTCTGGTGTAGCAGTAGTAAATGTGTGGCCTGGAGCTATTACCTACTAATCTATCAATCCTTTGGTGAGAATTCCTTCAGACAATATGCAGACGGCTCTAATCATTGATTCAATGTGGAAATTTGTTTAGGTTTTAAGCAGTTGCAGACCATGAAAAACGCAATTCAGACAATGTTTCTACAATTAGAGAAATGCATGTGGCCGAAACCACGGTCCCCCATGCTCCCCAAGATGGGGTGACTTGAGGTTTGGTGCCTAGGGCATCAGCAGCTGTTAATACGGCCCTGTGTACAATAAGTGGGACCTGCCTCTATCAAACATTTATAGCATATCCAGTGGATATACAGTATTAAACTGTTTCAGATAGTAATAAGACTTTAAGTAAACATTTTTGTCATGAATGGAACTTTGGCGCAGTCCTCAGTGCGTAAGGTACGACCGAGACTGCGATTTTGGCCATAATATTCCATTTATTCTGTGTTTTGTTTGCCTTTGTTTTTGCCCTGTCTGAACTGTGTCTTATTCCTTCTGGTCTGCTAATTGTTATCCCTGCCCCACCCGTGTCTGTGCTTCTAAGTTTGCTCTGGTCATGTAACAGTTAACCTGCCTTTGCCTCAGTGATTGACAGCTGGTCCCTCCTATCATCTTCTGGACTTGTTTCCTGGTCTCCTATTTAAGATTTCAGCTTCTGCCTGTGCCTTGCCGGTTATTGACTTAGTCTCTGCCTGCTTGTGGTTCTGTTTCTGTGCTTCTCCTGAATTCTGCTTTGTATCTTTTGACCTCGCTTGCTTGCCGCCTGCCCCCGACCATATTGCCTGTTATTTGACTACTCTTTTGGATCCTGATTTTGTACCTTTGCTGCCAGACTGTTGTGACCCGGATTGCTGACCATTCTTTATTGTGTTTTGTCTGTCTGTCTTGTCTTTTTGTCCCACCAAGCCAGTGCAGGGACCGCCGCCAAGTTGCTGCCCTAGGGTTTAGCCTAGGGGGGCAAGTAGGTAGAGTCAGTGGGCGGGGCTGAGCTCAGGGCTCACTGTCTTTGTGTGTTTGGTGTGACTGGTCCTGACATAATAACCGGCCCAAAAAATCTGCTGCCCCCTCTGGTGCCATGACTACAGTAGAGGATCTTGCTATGCAGGTGGAGGGGGTGTCAGGCCTGGTAGTCAAGCTGGCTAACCAGGTCAATATGCTTATAGACATGGACCTAGTCACCCAAGTGAAGGGTTTGGCAGTACTGGTAGCTGAGCTGGCTGATAAGGTTCGTGTCCTTACAGCTAACCAGGCTGGGGCTGTGGCGCCCCCAGTGGTAGAGCAATCTGCTAAGGCCACAATGTTGCTTCCAGACCGGTTTTTGGGGAATAGAGACAAGTTTGAGACCTTTAAGAATTCTTGTTTGCTGTATTTCCGTGTCAATCACTTCCCTACAGAGCAGGAAAAAGTGGCTATTGTTGTCTCATTGTTGCAGGGAGATCCCCAGGCCTGGGCTCTTAAACTCCCTCCTGAGGCTGAGGAGTGGAGCGATTTAGAGCACTTTTTTCTTTCTCTGGGAGCCATCTATGCTCAGCCAGATCATGTGGGTCTAGCTGAGACACAGTTATTGACTATTCGCCAGGGCAAGAGACCAGTCGAGGATTACTGTGCCGAATTCAGACGTCATAGTGTGACCACCGGGTGGTGTGAGGCTGCGCTTAAAGCATTGTTTAAGCAGGGATTGTCGGATGGCATTAAAGATGCCTGGACAGGTCATCCAGATCCCCTTACCCTGAAGCAGGCCATGGTTTTGGCGGTACGCATAGACCGCAGGCTCAGGGATAGGCAAAAGGAGAAAGCAGGTCCTGACGTTTCTAAACCTTCTGTCTCTCCATCTCTGTCTTTGAAAAGACCTGTCCTTCCCTCTGATTACATCGAGGATGAACCCATACAGTTGGGAGTTATAGGCATCAGGACCAGACGTGAACACCGGAGATTATATGGACTCTGTTTCTACTGCGGTGATGACGGACACTTCATTTGCCACTGTCCCAAGCGTCCCCTGCGGCCAGAACATCAGCGTCCAGGTGACAACCAGAAGAGTCACCTGGGCGCACAGGTACCTCAAAGTGGTGTGGGTATACATTGTTGCTCTGCTAAACCTAGTGTGAAATCTATGTGTCCAGCCAAAAATGACACACTAATTTTGAATAGTTGCAACATAGAAGCTGAGTCTGTGTCTGATGCCAGTAGCATAATTGGTGATATCGAGCCTGTCAGTGAACCTTTAGTCAGTCACCTGGATGCCTCCGCTGATGAGTGGGAGACGGACAGCGACATCTCCAGTGACAATCAAACATGTGTTGTAAGAGGTAATTTTCCACCCACTCCTGGTACGTCTAATGAGGGTCCGGTGGCCCCTCATAAAAGGGGGGGTACTGTCATGAATGGAACTTTGGCGCAGTCCTCAGTGCGTAAGGTACGACCGAGACTGCGATTTTGGCCATAATATTCCATTTATTCTGTGTTTTGTTTGCCTTTGTTTTTGCCCTGTCTGAACTGTGTCTTATTCCTTCTGGTCTGCTAATTGTTATCCCTGCCCCACCCGTGTCTGTGCTTCTAAGTTTGCTCTGGTCATGTAACAGTTAACCTGCCTTTGCCTCAGTGATTGACAGCTGGTCCCTCCTATCATCTTCTGGACTTGTTTCCTGGTCTCCTATTTAAGATTTCAGCTTCTGCCTGTGCCTTGCCGGTTATTGACTTAGTCTCTGCCTGCTTGTGGTTCTGTTTCTGTGCTTCTCCTGAATTCTGCTTTGTATCTTTTGACCTCGCTTGCTTGCCGCCTGCCCCCGACCATATTGCCTGTTATTTGACTACTCTTTTGGATCCTGATTTTGTACCTTTGCTGCCAGACTGTTGTGACCCGGATTGCTGACCATTCTTTATTGTGTTTTGTCTGTCTGTCTTGTCTTTTTGTCCCACCAAGCCAGTGCAGGGACCGCCGCCAAGTTGCTGCCCTAGGGTTTAGCCTAGGGGGGCAAGTAGGTAGAGTCAGTGGGCGGGGCTGAGCTCAGGGCTCACTGTCTTTGTGTGTTTGGTGTGACTGGTCCTGACAATTTTACTAAATAACCTAATGTAGTAAAAAAAATAAACCTATAATTGTATTTATTCTCAGATTATCCAAGTGATACATCCATTATAATAAATTTTCCTCCACTGAACTTTTTAAAGTATTATAAAGAAAAATGACTTGTTGATTTTCAAGTTCCAGGGAGGAAAGCAATCAATCATTATATTGTTCTGGGTGATTCATCTTGTGATGCAATGACTCACTGTGTCCTCGCTGACATTAAAGCCATTGACCCAATAACGTGACAGATTTATGCAACCAACAAGATCCTACATTTTATGTAACATATTAAAATAATCTATGCAGAGTGCAATAATACCTGCCACAATAAAGTAAATTGATTTTCTAATTTAAAGGGGTTGGCCACTTTATAGTAAAATTGTTTAATATTTGTAAGTAGAATTACTGCACTTATTGACAGCAGCTCCCTGTGTGCTTCATAGAGATAAAATCAGAATCCTCTCCTCCAGGCTGTGCTGTTCTGCCCTGTGGTTTTTCTGTCCATAATATGGCCGACATGGAGAAGCATGTGACCATGCCCTGCCCCCTATGCCTATCACTTAGCCTGGAGGAGACAGAGGGCGGGACATGGTCACATGCTCCTCCATGCTCGACCATCTTATGGACAGAATCACTACAGTGCAGGACAGCAAAGTCTGGAGGAGGGGAGTCTGATTGTATCTTTATGGTGTACACAGGGAGATGCTGTAAGGGTTTGAGCACACTAAGGAATTCTCACGGACAACTTGCCACAGACTCTGCCGTTCATCCTTGCGCTCCTGCTTCACTCTCTGCCCGTACCATAGTCTCCATTATATGGTCAGGGAGATTCCGCTGTCTGCACAAAGAATGAACATGTCTGTTGACTCATCAATATTACTATAAAGTGGAATGGGCTGTACTATATGCAAAAGTATTCATACACATAGTAATACATTTTACCAGTCTTAGGCTATGTTCACACAACGTATGTGTTGTATAAATCACGACCGTTGTTGCAATTAGCAACAATGGCCATGATTTATACAACACATACGTTGTATGTAAATGAATGGAATCCCGGCTGGAGTGCATAGAATACACATAGAATACACTCTGGCCGGGATTTCCTGACTGGCCGCGTAAAAAAAATGACATGTCAGTTTTTTCCAGCTGCTATTCATTGATTAGTGGTCGCAGAGAACCTGTCAGTTCACACAATGGAGCGTGCAGACAGCGGTAAATTTGGTGCGCCCGCATCCAAATTAAGCAGAAGTGAAGATCATTTCAGGTTAACCAGGTACCCTCCACTCTGACAGTGCCCCACCTGCTCGTGTCTCTTGAGAGCCCAAGCATTTTATTGCTCAATCAACACCAGTTATAAACTGTAAGCAAGTCATAGGTGTAAATACTCGATGTGTTCCATCAAACCCTTCTGCAATTGTCTATAGATAAATGAAAAGAAGGGATTAAGTAACCCACTCTGTAAAATCAGACTACACAGGCTTTGTTTGTAGTCTGTCACCATGGAAACACACAGGACTGCTATTGTATATACAGAACAGTAGAGTATTCTAAATGAAAATTATCTGCAGTAGTGTAGATTCATTTTATGTTTTAATGCATTGGAACAATAAAATTATTGACATGGTCGAGGCATCCTGTTAAGGTATATCTTTTAGGATTACTGTTTTTTTTATTTATACCTGCATTATATTTTTATATGTACCTAGGATTACCAAGGAATTCCAATTTTCTTGGAAATCCAGAGCAAATCCGATTAGCTCATCTCTATTAATAACATTTAAATGAAATATTGGACATAGTTATTTGTTTCCCCTGCATGGTCTTACTTCACCGCCCTAAGCCATGTTGAATAAAATGCCTGCAAATGGTGCATGGAAATTCTATTTAATGGAATTTACCAAAAACTTTTTTTTCTATAAACAGTACTACTCTCATCCATTGGCTACGACTAAATTTTTTTTTTTTTGCAACATAGCTTCATTCACCTTCATTCAATGGTGCTGAGCTACAATAGTAAACACAGTTAGGATGGTGGAGCTGCAATACAAGACACAGCCAGAATGGTGCTGTTGTCCCTTAAAAAAAAAAAAGTAAAAATTGAGAATTACAATGAAGTTATCAAAACTGAATTCTGTCAGGGAGTGTCATGGACCTGTAAGAAAATTCCACTAAGTCAGCTACTCTGTTGTAATAATACAAAATGATAAAAAAAAAAAAAAACACACAATATCCTGGGCAATATTTCATATGATTACTATTCAAAGCTTATAGTGATAGAAAGATAATATTAGTCTGGGAGAAGAAAGAATACATGCTAAAGTTTAACTTTCAACGGGTGAAAACATGAAGATTGAATTTAATATCTTACCTTGTCTTCTCGGAACTATATCAAATATTGTGGCCTGAGCATATTCTTGGATACACAGAAGTATAAATCAGCTTAGGAATGTTATTACTTTTGCAATGGAATAATATACAATAATATGATGAGAAGTATTCAAGGGCAAGTGCATTACAAATAAAAGAGAGAGGATAGAAAAAAAATAAACATTCTGAATTAATCAGGTCTTTGAAGAACTCGAGCGGAAGACGGAACGCGAGCAAAGCTGTCAAGGTTTTCATTATATTTATGGAAACTTTGCTACAAATTGTACGGCTTAAAATGATTGTCAGGAGCTGAACGGTACAAGATGAACAAAAATCGAGAAAATCCAAATACATATTCATTGTAAGAAGACGTTCCGAGTCTCTTATTTGGTGGTTACATCTTTTTGGGCGACTGTTTCTCAAAATCGGCATGTATGTTATGCCAGATTAACAAGAACAACAAAGAACAAAAAACCTTTAACAAGGGTGGTTCTATTCACCACCCATCTCCTATGTAAGTAATTGTCTGTAACCACAGTAATAAGATCTGTTTGGAAATTAAAGGAGAAGTCTGGGTAGACCTCTTTTTATCAAAAGTTTCAAGGAAGAAGAAGATAAAAGAAATAATATGCTATCACCTCCCCGGCTCTAGGACTGGTGGTAACATACCACAGATTCGGTCCCTGGGTCCCCAGACGCTTCCTGGTCTAAGTGGGTATCTGGGACCTGACGTATTAGGTCCACTCAGCCAGTCCTTTAAACTCCATGGTCTCCACGACTAGATGTGATCTCATTTGATTGACATAGTGTATGCAGACAGGAAGACCTCATTAGGCATTAGGGGTGTAGGGCATTTTTTTTATCTGTTACATATAAAGAAAAATCACCAATGCTGTACAGGTACTATAGCAAACTGGTTTTCTCTAAACTTCTGTAGGTTGGCATGAAATTAAACCTTGGGCAATTTGTTTTGGCCCTTACTGCTAAAATAGTATCCGGCACATGGCAGAAAAGATAAGGCATAAGTATCACATGACCTCTGGGTAGCCTATAATGCCTAGCTTCCAGCCATTCTGGAGACAGTATAGGGTTGATGTCAGAGCCACTATAAAAGCCTACGCACACAGTAACATAATTAATAAAAAATGTTGAAAAAAAGACAAGAGTCCATCAAGTTCATGATACAGAAACCTTACTGTGTTGATTAGGAGGAAAAAAACAAACTGTTGCTTCCTTTGGATACCTCTGTGTGTACAAACAATGGCAGAAATCTGTCCAACATTTTTATTTTATTTTAAAATCTTAAATAATCTACTTTTCAGATAATCACAGTGTGTTTTAAACAAGCTGTTAGTAACCACCAGGTACAATCCGATCACATATAGTCATACATGTTACTGTAACTTTGACTTTAACAAAAATACATGACATATCAAAAGTATTTAGATAAAATCCTAGATCACCTAACAGTGTTATTTAGGGAAATTAGGGCTTTTAGAGCTTGTCATACACGATTGTTAGGGCTATTGGTTCAGGTTTGGACCAAACCAAATGTTTTGCCAAAGTTTTTAAACTTTCAAAAAGTACATCTAGAATAGTAGAATTGCAACAGCAACAGCACTCACCCAGGTCATCAAATTCACTACAGACACAAATAAACAAACAGGCAGACTTAAAGGGGTTGTCCAGTGAAAATATTTTTCTTTTTAAATCAACTGATATCAGAAAGTTATATAGATTTGTAATTCACTTCTTTTAAAATATCTTAAGTCTTCACATACTTATTAGGTGCTGTATGTCCTGCAGGAAATGTTGTTTTATTTTCAGTCTGACACAGTGCTCTCTGCTGACATCTCTGGCCGAGACAGGAACTCTGTCTCGGTTTTATATAAATCCCCATAGAAAATCTCTCCTGCTCTGGACAGTTCCTGTCTCTGCCAGAGATGTCAGCAGAGAGCCACCTTGTCAGACTGAAAATAAAACAACACTCCCTGCAGGACATTTAGTCGCTAATAAGTATGGGAAGACTGGAGATTTTTTAATAATAATTTGTTAAAGTAAATTACAAATTTATATAACTTTCTGACACCAGTTGATTTGAAAAAAAAAAAAAGATTTTCGCTGGACAACCCCCTTAAATAGCCACTATGGACAGTAGAGAAAAGGCATCAGCTGAGCTTCTTCAGGCTTCGATCATGTCATACTCTTTTTCATGCAAGCATAAAAATAAACTAACAAATAAATAAGAAGGCACTTAGATCCATCAATGAGTTTTAAATAGCACCTTTCATTCAAAATAATTCTTCACATGTCATCAGACAAGAAATATAGCTGGGGCCATGAGGCCCACCCCCGGTTGCTCGCTAATTCCAACAATCCAGCCTCATAGACTTACATTGTCAAAATAAGATGATCAGGAGATACAGCCGGGGTGTGGATCGAACTGCTGCCACGCTCTCGATCTCCTGATCACAGCAATCAATAACTTTAAGGCTGGGTTCACACTACGTATATTTCAGTCAGTATTGTGGTCCTCATATTGCAACCAAAACCAGGAGTGGATTGAATACACAGAAAGGCTCTGTTCACATAATGTTGTAATTGAGTGGATGGCCGTCATTTAATGGCAAATATTTGCTGGAATCTTAAAACAACGGCTGTTGTATTGAAATAATGACCGTTATTTACTGTTATATGGCGGCCATCCACTCAATTTCAACATTGTGTGGACAGAGCCTTTCTGTGTTTTCAATCCACTCCTGGTTTTGGTTGCAATATGAGGACCACAATACTGACTGAAATATACGTAGTGTGAACACAGCCTTAACATGCCTGATGACAACAAAAGTTATTTTTAATGATAGTAACTCTTTAAGGTACAAAAGTCATTCATCTTCATTAACCACCTTGTTACTTTCTTTAGAAGGAACTTACAGTATGATAGTCTCAGCAGCTTGTGGCACTATGACTAAGAGGGCTGTGTGAGCACTCTCACAAGACTTATTAGTTGTAGTAATCTTACACCTATAAAATTAGGTTTAGAATGATCGCTTAATCTTTAAAGGGATATTGTAACCCCCTTTACTCTCACTTCACTTCATTGGGTAACAGTGTCAACTGGGAGGGGCTTTGCAGCAGTTTTGCCTCATCTCCTGGCTGGGAGAGAGCCCAACTATCATGAAGCCCCGCCTAGTTGACACTGTCCACTGATAAAATAAATTATTTTAGAGCAACAAAAAGATTCAGACAAGTTTTATAGAAGTATATATAGAATATGCAGCATCTAAGCTTTTGGATGGTGCGAGAACGGCACATAGAGTAAGGGGGGGGGTAGTATTACTGTAATACAGGCAAAGTATTGTTTTTCTAATGTAAAAGTGGTCACAAAAGATGATATAATCTACTAAATCCTTTTTCCGGCTTAGAAATTGCTAGACTTTATGCATTACACCTCCTGTCACCGCAAGCATTGATCTAAATAGATATTTACAGTATGACCACATTTATAATCTCCTCTTGGGACCATTCTTCCCAGCCACATATCGGGATTACTAGAAAAAAACTGCTCCTTACAAGCACATCTTTAAGATTTCTACTGCATCTAAAGGAAATGAGTAGTTTACAGGTGGCAACCTCCTTTAAATCAGGGTCGCTCTCTATTATGTGCCAATTCTTATTGATGGTAGATCCTATAATAGATGCCAAAGGCTGAATTGAAAAGAAAAAGCAAAGCTCCTCAACCTATTTCGTTCATTCTCGGTACTTGTGCTTACGATATAAAAGATCTGCACAGTTAAGATTCAGATCTTTGTCTATTGAATTATCTAACATTTCCTGGTGTAGCCTCTTTGCATTAGATGCTCTTTCAATTCAGTAGCTTGCTAAAGACAATTATGCTCATTGTTATCTATAGCCTTAGCCAAACTAACTGCCCATGAGGTAAAGCTTTCTCTGCACGCTATGCGTGGAATCTCTGATAGTGTACAAGTGCAATGTTGGCCAAAAATATTAATTGTACCATTTTCTACCTAAACCAAGATACAAAAAATGCCATATGTTTAATATTAAGGCTGAAACGGAGCAAATAAAGAAACGTCGTCAATGTACCTCCAAAAAAACAAGTATGTACTGCACAAATCGATTATCTACATCTTTTTACATATGGCTAAAAAAAGGGATGCATGCCCATTGCGGTACCTGTATTTTTACAATGCCAAATTTGAAGGGACCGTATGTCAGTATGAACAAAGAAAACACTATTATTGGCATTAAACTGCAACACAATATAGCAATGCCCATCTCATGGAAAGTTGGGATGTAAACTCTTCAAACATCTAGACCAGTTTTTAATACTATCAACAGGCCACATCTGCCGAAAGACACAACATCTTTTTTGGAATTGTTCAAATAAGAATGTGTATTTGACATAATGAACACTCTGTATACTATGGAGTTCAGCAATAGGCTATGTTTCCTCAAAAACATTTCTTGTCCGTTTTCCTTTTTTTTTTAAATGACATCCAACATTTTGAGGCCAAAATAACATTCATTATTTTGTAGTTTGACCGCCCGTCAGTGCAAAAGGGCTGTTGGTACATTATTCCAGTTTAGTTGGACTGATTGCCCTTTGGGTGTGTCGTTAATTAAAAAGTCCATTGAATTTAATAGTAAAGACAATGAAAGGACGGTGAAAACAGAAAACCTGTGTGTTAACATCTAAAAAATAAAGTCTGTTTTTTGCAAAAGACATCAGAAAATAATTGTCATGAACATTATTTGACGTCCGCCTCAAAAGACATCTGTCATTTACTACACTGTGTGCAAATGACGTCTGTTATTCTATAGACTTCAATGCAATGCATTAATGCAATTAACTGTAAATAACTGTACGTGGTTTTTATGCGGTGGGTTCCCGCTCAAGATGTACAGTTACTTTCTGGGATGAAACAAGTGTAGGGGCTGTGCCTGTGCCATCCCGCCGCGGGTTCGGGCTGTCAGTGATAGTCAGCCGAGCGCAGCGGTTTACACTATAGTGTTGAATAAAGGGAGAATCTTCCCTCTATTCCCAGAAGCAATCGCACAGCCCGGATTGTTGCCATGTGTCATAACTTCGGTGGCTGACCAGGCTCAGCCTATTCAGCTTTGCTTGTTTTACAGGCACATTACAAGGCAATGCAGATCTGCATTACAATGTACAGTAATGGGTCTGTAATCCGGTAATAAAAAAGTGAAGTCCCCATGGTGGGACAGCAAAATAAAGTAAAACAGTAAATAAAACACACACAGACATAAAGTACAAAACACATAAAATCCCCATAGCCTCCAATGCAATAATAAATGTATAATAAATAAATAAATAAATAAATAAAGTACACATATTCAGCATTGCTGGGTGCGTAATGATGCTGGCAATAAAATTATCACATAACTAAACCCATACGATGACCGCAAGGGGGGGGGGGAACAAAACAGAAAACCACTAATATTTTAACTTTTTTTCATGAAATGTGGGCATTTTCCCCACCCAAATTGTATGGATATCGGCCAACTTTTACCACTAACTTAAAGCACAATAATATCACAGAGGTATAAACACATAAAGTAAGACTGGTCAGATTTCAAAAATGGGCTCTGGTCCTCAAGGCACTATCTGGACCGGTCATGAAAGGGTTAAAATGATGCAATAACGGACATTTTTTTTTTAATAGTTAGTAAGGATATAGCCATAGAATGTATATTAGCAACTATAAGGTGACCTAGTAAATAGGTATCCAAATCATGATGCACCATTTATAATTCTGCTTTTATCTTACAGTATGTGGAGCTTTTGAGACCTCTAAGGTTTCATGACCAAGTTGTAACTGTAACTTTTATGCACTGGATTCCTTGATGTGTAAATTTTACTTTTACATACATTTATCAATAAATTTTCTTTACTATCTGAAAGGGATATTTAAAGATATAAGTTTTATTTCAAAATGTGGAAAACACATATTTATGTTCCTTTTTCCCCCACCATTCTCCCAGAGCTGGTCCCAATACACAACACTTCTTGTGTTTGGGTCAACACAAGGTATTGTCTGCTCAGCCAATCTGCGACCCAGGTGGGAAACTACGCTATGGTCACTGGTTGGTTAAGTGGGCAAAACCACATGTCTACCCCAAACACAAGAAGTGCTATGCAATGGGACTGGCTCTGGGAGAACAATGCTAGCAGGAGGCAAGGAAGGCTGAGTACAGCCTTTCTGCCAGGCTGAGAACATTTTAAGATCAAACTTAAAATACAGAACAACCTTTAATCTAAAGAGTTTAAACCAGAAAGGCACCAAAATAGTTACATGACAAGTTCAGCAACTTTCCATTGATGTGGATACCTAATTTATATAATAACCAACATGGTAAAATCTAACATACCAAAAGAAGATAATAAAAAGCTGTATGTGTTGGTAATTTTTCCTCATTTCCTCATCACTACTGTACTTTTTGAGCATTCCCTCTATTTCAGAGCTTTTTTAAGAATTTATTTTCGGACACTTTCAAAGGTTGTTAGAGCCACTTGGTGTGTTTTTAGGTCCTTATTTTTTTTACCTTTGAGAAAGAACTTTAAAATCACCTGTGGCTTTATCTGGAGCCACCTGACATTTCTCACCCTCAATCCTCAAACCTCACATCTCAATTTAATACTGAAGCCATTTTAAAAACCTTCTGAAACTTTGAAATAAGGCTTCAAAGGGAACAAGGTCTATGGAGTCAGTTGAGGGAAAAGGAAGGAAAAAAATAATGTGATGTGTTCAACCATGATGTGGTCCATAAGGCCATTAAAAGTATTTATCCTATTGACAAAAAATAACAAAAGGTGTAATAAAAGGCTAAAATAAGAAGTACACAAAATAATATGGAAACTGAAAAAGACCAGATATTCATGAACCATTTACTGGCCAGGAGTAAAGTACATACAGCATTGCCACTTATCATTGGGTGGTCTGTTGCTGGGCATTTTGCGCCTGGCCAAACAATTTCTTTCTGAGTTTGTATGCCCAGCTGCTCAGTAGAGGAACACAGACTCATGTCATTGAAAAGTATCCCTGCACCTGTCCCAATTTTACCAAGTGAAAATTGTGTTTATTAAGTTCAGAAAATTTTGCTCCTCTACACTTAAAATTATTCAAAATAATAATAGTTATTATTATCTATTATTGTTGTTTTTTCATTACAGTCAAGTGCTAGAATACAGAGAAGAAACTACATAAAAGGACAAAAACTAAAACACAAAACCGAAGCAACTGATGGGCGGACATCACTTTGTTGATTTCTATCCAGATTTCATCTGAAGACACTTTATTAAATATGCCTAGAACAATCTGTCCGACAGGAACAGAGGCTACACAGCTACAAATGTTTAGCTGAAACAACAGAAGTTGTTGTCTACACTTGACTTTAGCCTGACAGCAGCAACAGCAGAAAAAAAAGTAAAAAATAAAAGGAACTGGATGTATAATAGCCTTGAAATGTCAATCTGTCAAAATCGCTCTACTTATATTCTTCTTCTACTGGCAGTGCCATTTAAAGACAAGAAGATTTTTCAGAATGACTTTTATACATTTATACAGTATATCACAAATCTGGATGTGTGATAGGGTGAATGTAGCCGGTGCACCTATAGGCAGATGCTGCTCTATGTATCCTGCTATAAAAGGCTCTTTCTTTTTTTAATAATATAAAGGACAAAGTAACATCATGATGAAAAAGCTTCCCTAAAGCTGATACATAGAACAAAATCTATTAATCACCACAGATATTCGCCATGTACAAAAAAAAAAAAAATCCCCAAAAAAAGACTTTTTTTTAAACCAAATCATATAATGCTCTTAAAGGGGCTATCCAGGACTAGGGAAAAAAACAAACAAAAAAAACAGTACCACCCCTGTTGTGTGTATTGCAATTAAAGCGACTCTGTACCCACAATCTGACCCCCCCAAACCACTTGTACCTTTAGATAGCTGCTTTTAATCCAAGATCTGTCCTGCAGTCCATTTGGCAGGTGATGCAGTTATTGTCCTAAAAATGTACTTTTAAACTGGCAGCCCATGCCCTATGGGAGTGGCCTGGATTGTGTATGCATTAGGCTGGCATACCCTCTATGTCCCTCCTCCCCGCCCTCCTCATCATTAGGAAAGCTCCAGGCAGATTGCCTACTATTCCCCACCTGTTTAGCCAGGCACATGGGCTGGATCATTAAGCACCTGTGCAATGTTCAGCATGGAGAGAATGTTCCACTGGCATTCCTAATGGTGAAGAGGGTGGGGAGGAGGGACGGAGGGGTGGTGCAAATTTAGGGCACAGATACTCCCGTAGGGCACAGGGTTTTAAGTTTTAAAGTTGTTTTTTGGACAATAACTGCATCATCTGCCAAACGGACCGCAGGACAGATCTTGGATTAAAAGCAGCTATCCAAAGGTATAAGTGGTTTGGGGAGGTCAGATTGTGGGCACAGAGTCGCTTTAAAGGGAACCATTCACCCCGTGGCCCCCGGCAGAAACTGACATACAGTGACATAAAGGTCAATATACTTACCACATCGCTCCCGGTCCCGTCCCGGATCCCGTTGTTGACACGGAGAAATCGCCGATTCTTCTTCTCCCGCCCATTATGGTAATGAGCTGAGATGAGTCCAACGTCCATAGGAAACGACGGACGAGTCCAACTTATTCATGAGGTCCTCTTCTCGTCGCCGCCCATCCACGCCTCCTGGAACTTGATTGACGTCTTCAGTCTTCAGTCTTCTGACGAATTCCCGCGCAGGCGCCGTTGCGATGGTCTCATCACCTCTCTGCGCCTGCGCGGTAAACAGGATACGTATTCGAGGCATTCGGCGCACGCGCAGTAAACAGTGAAGCTGCGGAGCGGCTTCAATTGTGAACTGCGCATGCGCCGAAAACGACTGTCACGGCGCCTGCGCGGGATCCGGCGAGAAGAAAGAAGACGAGGAGGAAGAGGACCCGGCGTCAATCAAGTGTCGGAGGCGGGGAGAAGGCTGGACTTCGGACCCGGCGGCGCTCATTACCATAATGGGCGCGAGAAGAAGAATCGCCAATTTCTCTGTGTCAACAACGGGATTCGGGACGGGACCGGGAGCGATGTGGTAAGTATATTGACCTTTATGTCACTGTATGTCAGTTTCTGCCTGGGGCCAGGGGGTGAATGGTTCCCTTTAAGCTCCTTTAACTTCAATGGAGTTGAGCTGCAACCATACCAAAACTTAAGACAGGAGAAATGCTGTTTTTTTTAAGCCTGGATAACCTATTTTAATAAATCACTGGGGTCCTGGGTTCAAGTCCCACCAAATATGTTTGCCCTACATAAATGAAGGTATACTGGGCAAGATAAGGTTACAAGCAGAGGCTCTAACACTAGAGGGCTACCTACTACATAGGTAGCCCATTAAAATAGTGGTTGTCCTAAGAATATATATATTTTTTTAATTGCTTTCCCGAAAATTAAAAGCCCTTTTTAGGTGGGCCGAAATATTGGCAAGGACTGTTGCCAGAAATGTTCCTTTGGCTAATAATTGTCCTTTGTAAAGGTGCCAGTAATGAGGTAAGGAGCAAGAAAACACCAGCTCAGCGGCTGATCACATCTTTTGTGTGGTCGGTAAAATCTTTTGCTATCAGCCGCACATCTTTTTGTACATGTGGGGATGATTATAACACATTTAAATTGAAGCACAAACAATGTAGTTATCATTCATGCGTACCAGATGCTCAGTTAATTCTGCCTTCACTGATTGGCTCTCCAACGCAACTTCTCACTGCCATATATTGGGCCCCATAAGGGACCTTAAGGTGATATGTGTCTTATGTGTATCTTCAATGCAAATAATAGTAAAAACATCCATCATTTCACAGCTAAGAGTTCACCGAAATAAGAACTGAAAACATCATTAGCCTGAAAAAATCCAGTAAACACAACAGCAAACTAGAAACTAGGAACCCACACATCAACATACCTCTACATATAGGGACTGGAAAATCCCATGAAGCTGTGTTAGCTGAGTTTGCTATGCATGTAAGCTGAGGGTGACCATCCAGGATGTATCCTGTTACACAGCTGTACCGGATTTTGTCTCCAACATCAAACTTTGCACCAGACAGAACACCTTTAGGTGGGACTCCGGGGTTTCCGCAAGAGCTGCTCCGTAATTCTGTAAAAAAAAAATTATGAGATTTAGAAACAGGTATAGCATCCTACAAAATGCAGTTTCTAATTTTTTTTATTACTTCCCTTAGGACCATTTGTTTCCTTTAATGGCATATAAAATGTTTAGGTGGCCATACTGGAACATTTTTATTATTCTTCCATGAACCCAGCAACTTACCATACATACACTTTTATGTTTAATCTTAGATATAGAATAACAGTTGATTCTGCATCTGGAAAAACCAACCCAAACCAGCACTACCAGGAAGTAATGAAGAGAACATTCAGATCTGGAAATACATTTCTTATGCATTTAAGATGTACACACCAAAAAGCATCAGCAGCATAGAGGACAGTATAGAGCATTACTGAACCATATTAGCTGTAAAAACATCAATGTTGTTTAATGCTTCACCTATTACAAGTTTAGGCTGCGTTCACACTACATATATTTCAGCCAGTATATTTCAGCCAGTATTGCAACCAAAACCAGGAGTGGATTAAAAACACAGAAAGGATCTGTTCACACAATGTTGAAATTGAGTGGATGGCCGCCATATAACAGTAAATAAGGGCCATTATTTCAATATAACAGCCGTTGTTCTAAAATAACAGCAAATATTTGCCATTAAATGGCGGCCATCCACTCAATTTCAACATTGTGTGAACAGAGCCTTTCTGTGTTTTTAATCCACTCCTGGTTTTGGTTGCAATACTGACTGAAATATACTGACTGAAATATACATATACTGACTGAAATATACTGACTGAAATATATGTAGTGTGAACGCAGCCTAAGGCTGCGTTCACACTACGTATATTTCAGTCAGTATATGTATATTTCAGTCAGTATATTTCAGTCAGTATTGCAACCAAAACCAGGAGTGGATTAAAAACACAGAAAGGATCTGTTCACATAATATTGAAATTGAGTGGATGGCCGCCATATAATGGCAAATATTTGCTGTTATTTTAGAACAACGGCTGTTGTATTGAAATAATGGCCGTTATTTACTTTTATATGGTGGCCATCCACTCAATTTCAACATTGTGTGAACAGATCTTTTCTGTGTTTTTAATCCACTCCTGGTTTTGGTTGCAATACTGACTGAAATATACTGACTGGAATTTTTTATTGGAATGTTTTATTGGAATTTACAGTACTGGGACTGTCACTTATTATTGTTCCATACTAGTGTACTGTCGTCCAGTATATTGTGCCCATGTATAGACGTAGAGGGAGCTATGGGAATATTTTTTCCGCTCTCCTGATTATTTGTATGACCATCTTCACACTCCCGAGGAAGCTTTGATGACATAGGTATACGTGGGGCGCCTTCCCACCTGACCCCGTACTCCCATTCCACACATGGTGAATGATGTCCTGGTGATTTTTATTGTGCACACCGCATTATTCATGATCTCTTCGACTAATTGCTGATACTAGTTGAGTGGTCCATGTTGTGTGACTAATAGGGTCACTTTTTTGTGGGATATTCTGACTTGCAGGATATAGGGTCTCATGTTTGAAATAATTTTATTGTTACTGGTGGTCTTTTGAGGAGGCTTGTCTCTTATAATCTGCTCCTTTTTAGCAATTTTTGTACAGGTGGTTCTTTAATGAAGTTTATTTTTGATGTGTGCATATGCTGTTTTACTATGCTAATTTTATTAGTGTTGTGACCATCTGTTTCTGTATTACAGTTATCTTCCCACAATTTTTTAACATAGGCCCAGTAACAGTGTCCCCCCAATCACCTTGGCCATTAGTACATTAAAAGAGAAGTCCCATGAGATAAAAAGGCAGGCAGGTGGGTGCGGGAAAATTAATAAATAATGTAAACTCTCCTTACCCCATACCTCTGCTGCGCTGCCCATGGGTCCCGCTTACGGACCCCAGCTGAAATCCGGGTACATCAAGTATTGGCCTCCACCAGCTGCAAAGTCAAGGCCCATCTGAGCGATTGCTGTCTTGGCCAGTCACTGATTGACTGAGCAAGCAATTGATCACTGGAAGAGTGACGTTGCAGATGGAAGAGCTGTAAGTGGATGGTGGATATCAAGAGGACTCGGGAGCTGTCCTTCAGGGACAGATAAGACAATTTGGTTTATTATGTTCCACCTTTTACCTTCCTGAATTTTTTCTGTTTAATTGCACTTCTCCTTTAATATATTAATACTGCTAATGTCAGTGTAAAGGAAAGGGTTAAAGGAACACTAAAAAAAAACCCCTCATAGTCAGCAATATACCTTGCATAGGGCCTGTGGCATTGGTGCCTGACTCAAGATTTAAAGAACATTAATAATAGACGTCATACGCTACCCACTCATGTTCTGCACTGGGTATAACACAACGTATCAGTTTTGCCTGGGGTGCTCCTTTAAGCGTTTTAATATGTGACAATTCTGTTGAGATACTGAACATTGAGGAATCTGAAATTTACAATATCAAAAAAACGATATAAATTTCCATAGTAACACACTGGAAACCCGATACCTATATAGGTTGTGCTGGTGGATGGGATAATTTGTAACAATTTGGATGTCTAAATGTCACATTAAATAGATGTGGAATTCAAAGTACAATCTGCATGCATTAGGAAGACAGCAATGAAAGCCCATTTGATGATTTTAGGGAGCCCACTCCTTCTATGATTTGTCACTGTGGGTGTTTTACCTTCTGCTTTCCTTGGATAACCTCACTATATTATGCTATCACACACAGTAAATGGTAATATTTTTGGAGGTGTTTATAGGCCAGTGGGACCCTCACACTACCTTCTGGTGAACTGTTTATATTGCATGCAGATATCTTGCATATATCAATAGATCTCAGTCTCTTTTATCCTCACAGAATTCAAAAACTCATCCAAATAAGGCTATGTTCACACTACGTAGGTTTTGTATTAATCACAGCCGTTGTTGCCGTTTTGCAACAACGGCTGCAAATAATGTGAAACTTATGTAGTGCTGCCATCTATGGTATCTCGGATGGAGTGTATGCACACAGTATACGCTCCGGCCGGGATGTCTAGTGGCGCCGCAAAAAAACGAACATGTCAGTTTTCTGCGGCCGCTACTCATTGAATAGCGGCCGCAGAGAACCTGTCAGTTCACACAATGGAGCGTGCGGCTCCACTGTGTGGAGCGGCGAATTGGGATGCGGGCACGCACGGATGCGCCCACATCCCAATTCAGAAGTTAAGATCATCCTGCCGATGCTAAAGTATCGGCCAGGGTGATCTTCTCCAACACCGGCTGTTCTGTGACCCGGCCAGGTCACAGAACGGCTGGAGTCTTACGCAATGTGAACATGGCCTAATTGTGAAGAATTACAGTGATCTAATGTTTAGGTTGGGGTCTTCTGATACATATGTGAAACTGGCTTCCACGAAACAAGCCCACAAAGATAACTAGGTCTAAACTAGGAAACGAGAAAGAGACTGGATCCATGGGGGAGGAAAAAAGTACAGCAAGGTAAGTTATTTCACTTAAAAACACAGCACATTTGTGTTCCTGTATAGGTATGGGTTATACATCTCATTTTACCAACTTTCCTTCATGGGACAAACTCATATAAGGAGAATGGAATCAAGAGTGGGCTCCACATCTAGGACACTAACCTATCAAGAGGATATGGGAACGTTCTAGTAACCCCTGTTCCCCAATTTGTATCTACTGCAGTCCCAATAGTTCAAATACTATTCATGTGCGAAATACTTGTTTGGAACTTTATGTAACTCTAAAAGTTTAGGTTACTAGTTTTAGAACCTATAGCATATGACATATATATGCCATAACTGCATAAAGGGATATTCCCAATTCAAAATGTATGACATATCCATAGGTCATGCCATAATCCTTTGTTAACTGCAGGGCCCAACTCTGAGACCCATGGCTTTTATGGACAATTCCGTGTGAAAATTCCGTGTGCATTACACCCTAAAAAAAACTAAAGTCCCATTGATTTCTATAGGATTCCGCCAGCGGAAAAATGAACATGTCAATTCTTCGGGCAGAGTGTTCCGTGCGGAAATTCGCCATGTGAACTACAGAGCAGAATTTCCATTGAGCATAATGGAAAATGGCTCTGCAGCAATTTTACAGGCGGAATTTTCAGCGCACAATCAGTACTGATATTCAACCGCTTTTGCTCTATGTGAACTGGCCCTTAGAACATTGAACTCGGCACTTGTCTAATATTTCCCATTGATAATATTACAGTTTTTTTTCCCCCTGCATTGTTGTTTGTAAATCCGTTCTTAATGTTTTCCAATGATATCTAGTAACACATAACTCTCTGAAAAAAACCCTACCTAGGCTAGGCTTTCATATCTGTATCAAATGATGCTTGGTGTATACAATAAAAACTCGGTGGGTGTAATTGCTTTTCAAGGTACATTAAGTTATTCATCTTTTATACAAAGTTACATTATTATCGCTACAATATGGTCATTTTTATTCTTCCACTTACCAACAGAATTGAAGGGAAATGTAAAATGATTCACTTGTTGATTGAAAAATATTTCCAAAGTCATTTCCCTCAATTCCGTTGACTTACTGTATTTTACACCAGACGTTCGCTTTCGGATTTCCTGCAGACAATGATCTGACTCCGTTTATATAAATAAGAGCAAACATTTAGGAATTCATTCGTATTTATATTGTGTAAGCCGAACGGGAGCAAATTGTCTCCGCTCCGAGGAGGTGGTTCTGATGAATGGTTCTCGTCTTGTAATTCTAATGTCGCTATTTAAAAGACAAATCAAGTGGATTAAATGGCAATTGTCTGCGCTTCTGACCTCCGAATGCGACTGGAAAGTCTGATGGTGAAATGGAGTAGAAATTAGTGGCATTTTTTGGTAATTTTTTTTATAGAAAGTAGACACTTACACCATGTCACAGCCCACAGCATGCTGCTATCCGTATCCTAGCGGTATGTTCTGAAGCATAAAGAGCTGAGCAAAGTTATATTATTAAATATATGGCAGTGTAATCTAACTACAGCTCGGCATAAGCCGAAATGAGGGGTGCCGTGAAAAGAAAAATACTTTATGCTATACGTATATATTAGCATTAGCAAATCTTCCATTACTTATTAGCTGCTGTATGTCCTGCAGAAAGAAGAGTTTTTTTTTTTTTTTTTTTTATGGTGCTCTTTGCTGCCACCTTTGTCTGTGTCAGGAACTTCCCCCAAAGTTCCTGCTCTGAACAGTTTCTCGAATAGACAGAGGTGTCATCAGAAAGCACTTTGTCAGACTGGAAAGAATACACCACTTCCTGCATGACATTCAGCAGCTGATAAGTACTGGAAGACTTGAGCTTTTTAGGCAAAAGTAATTTACAAATCTAACACCTGTTGATTTAAAAAAACGATTCCCCCCCCCCTATAGTACCCCTTTAAATATGTTTTTTTTTTAAGAAAATGGAGTACATAAAGGAGAAATTTTCCAGGCTTCCAAACATGGTCAAGTATGGTGTGGTTCACTTATTTGGGATCAGTAAAGCCCCTATTACATGAGGCAATTCATAGGAGCCATTGAGCACTGACCTGTCAGTCAAAAAACATGGATATAGTCATTGGCTGTATCCATGTTTTCCAGACAACCTTGGAGCTTTATCCAACTTCAGCAGCCACCGCTAATCAAATGCCGAACGATCGGGTTCGGATGGACTCGAGCATGCTCGAGGTTCGCTCATCTCTAGCCATAATGGCCGATATCAGCTGAATATGGCAGTGAATCTCTTTTTGAAAAAACAACCTGAGTTTTATTCACTTTAAAGAGATATAAACTTAAGGCCAAACTCCTATTTCTTCTGTAATGGGGGGGGGGGGGGGGGTCTTATTTCCCATTCTCCATTACTGGGCCTTAGACTCTGTAATACTATACATCACTTTATAGCAGTAGCGGATTATAAAAGGCCCGTTTTGGGCAGTAGCCCGGGGCCCTCAGCTCCAGGGGGGCCCATGGCCACCCAAAAAGACTTATACTTTCATTGGTGTATTGTCTACTGGCTACATTTCTGCCATGATTAGCTTTTTTACTGCAATTTTGCACAGATCAGGGCATCATGACATTATCTATCCTGTACTATGAACACCACACTAGTGCTGCCATAGTTACAGTGGGGGGCCCGAACTTGGTCAACAGCCCGGGGCCTATGGTAAAGTTAATCTGCCCCTGCTCTATAGTATTTCACATTGTTAAGGGTAATTGCCTGTACGTCACATAATCTACATTACCTACAGTCAGTGAGTTATTAAAATGCTTCAGCCCCTAAAGAGTTAAATTACAAACGTATCTCTGCCGTGTCGGCATATCATCCAGCCACCATGGGTCATCTCATAAATGAACTCGCCGCTGCGTTAACATCCATTCCCTTTTTAGGAAGATTCTGTTATAGAGGTGGCCACATTCATGTCATTTGCCTTGCAAATATAATCAGCTTTCTTGATGTCTTGTAATTGAAACATTGAATTCCTCATTAATCTTGGTAACACTCCAGCATCAGGCCGGAGGAATCGTAGAGCTGGGGCTCTCTGCTGTTCACTATTAATATTGCAGCTTCCCTGTGTTCTTTTGTCATGAGACGTCTCAATGTCCCTAAAGGCAGAATAAACAACATAATGCGTAGTGTCATTTTTCTATTGAACACAAGGTGTATGTGCCAGGCGAAGCCAAATGTGAGGGAAAGCAGCTAGAAAAGGCGAACTGTGGACAGAAGGCTTAGAGTAGAACAGGAGGGAAAAGGATTATATCCATATCGGAAGAATATGATGATATTTTCTCATCACTAGATTCAATATAATGTCATAATAAAAGCTGACTTTTTTTTAGTTATTTTTTTATTTTTATTTTTTACCATAACTAGAGAGTTTCAGACTGCACCGTTCACATAGAAAACTTTTAGGCAATTTCCATTTACCTAATGCTATGTAAATGATTACGGCAATGTGCCAAAAACACTTGCTAAGCATGGTGGCATGCCTCATATATTTTTCCAACTAATGGTTCTCAGGGGTAGAGATTCTCCTTGTGGAGACTGCCAGCTGGTGCAGAGAGTCTTAAATGCCAGGCGATGCTTTTTGGGAAAGTATTCACATTAAATTTCCTCCAGATTGAAGAAAGCATCTCTATACAGCCACCTTTTGGAGGTAGCTAGCCACGAAATTGGTGTCTAATCTTTTAAAACGTCTTAAAACATTCCAAAGGATATTAACTAGTGTTGAGCTAGCATGCTCAGTCAAGCATGGTGCTCGATCAAGTATTGAGCACCCCCTGGGGGCTAGACTGTCACTTTGTAAGACTCCAGGTTAACCAGGTACCCTTTGCTCTGCTGAGTAGGGGGGTACCTGGTTGAATGCTCGAGTCTCCAATTGTTTTCAATGGGGTTTGTTAACAAGCACTTGAGCATTCTAGTGCTTGCTCAACACTAATAGTAAATAAAGCAGGGTCTTCTCAAAGGATTTTTGGGGGATTCTTTCCTCTATGCAAAACAGAGCAGGGTAACAATTGGCCGGGTAAGAGGTCTCCAAATTCACGTTTAACCCCCTGCTGCACTGTAAATTAACGTTTGCTGAACCTATGCCTGATGCTGCAGGGACGTTAATTTACGATGTAAGATGACCCAGGAGCTGCGCCTGTGTCATTTGCAGTGGGTCCCAGCTGTCAGTGATAGTTGGGGACCCACCGTAACTGTGGGTTACAGTTAACCCTATAGATACTGTGGTTGGCACGACCGCAGTATCTATAGGGCTTCAGACAGAGAATTCTCCCTCTACAGAGGGAGAATTCTCTGTCTGATAACCATCGGTCTAAATGGTAGCCGTGGACACCGAAAGCCTCAGGCTTCTGGCATCCTGGCTACGGAGGCCGGAGGGATTGAGGGAAGGCCGGTGCACAGCCAGAAGCTCTGCCCCCCCTTTCTCCCCTGCTCTGTTAGAAGCTTCTAACAGCGGCAGGGGAAAGAAGAGAGGGGGCAGACCTAGGGACTTCAGCCTATGGGATCATTATGATCCCATAATCTGAAGTCCAAAAACGACCTGGGCATTGAGGTATCAATGACCCATGCCTGTGAAAGGGTTAAGCTTTGTTCACACTTTGTAAAAAAAAAAAAAAAAGACGGCTTTAAAATAACGTTTACTATTACCAAATTATAATTGAAGTCAAAGGAATGACAGACACCCAATGCACACAGTGTATTAAATAATGGACATTGTTTGAACGGATGGCAAATTAATCTTCATGACAATTCTTTGGGCAGTGTTTTTCCTTACTGAAAGTATCTGCTATCATAAAAACTTTTCTAGCTAGGGAATCTTTGCTGAATCAACTAATATCCTAGGTCATGTTGCAAGACTTGTACATGCGACACAGTTTCACACATACGGTAATTCAACTTGGCTACATTCATGCAAATAATTAATTGGTGATTTAGGTTGATTGGCTACCGCTTATATAGAATGCATTTGACTTAAAAAGCATTCATTTCTTCAATTTTGTCTGCTTATCTCAAAAACCATGATTTGCTTATAGCTGTATGTATCATGCATTTCATAGGCTAACAACATTATATTGGTTCCAGTTTAGTAACATCTGCTCATTAAAAATGCTTCTGTAATAAACTATGAATTTGATTACATGTTTGCATGCCTGGCCTCTATATCAAGTGGAAATCACTGAAATAAGCCAAACCTTTATTTACCTAAGACCAGCATCTGCTGATCATCCATTACACACTAGGGAGAGATTTATCAAACATGGTGTAAAGTGAAACTGGCCCAGTTGCCTCTAGCAACCAATCAGATTCCACCTTTGTCTATGAGGAATAAAAAGTGGAATCTGATAAGTTGCTAGGGGCAACTGGGCCAGTTTCACTTTACACCACGTTTGATAAATCTACCCCTGTATTGCGAGACACATTCCTGAACTGTTGTACTGGTTGAAAAGATCACTTATCATGCGTTGTAATTGTAGTCTACATCTCTACCAGGGGAAGCTCTGCTGTCCTAGCACCAATGTGTCTTCTTTCATCATAACTGGGGAACTGAGGTTGTCACTCTCATTCCTGAATTGCAGTTGTCATTACAGTTGGGAGAGAGCAGGATGGCAGCAGACAGTTACAGCAGAGCAGGGAGAGACTAACAGAGCTATATAGGAACAAAGAGGAGAGGAATGGCAGAAATTGGCTGATTGACATTTTTTTAAATTGTGATTTTGCATTTTTTTTTTTGACACCTTTACAACATGCTTTAACAAATTCGCCCTTCTGTAATAGTCCCAGTATTGTAGCTACTTTAATTTTGGCTGTATTAATGAAATTCCCAAATCAAATCTTCAAAAATGTTATCGAAAATTTGTAAAGCTTGCGAAATGAATTTCCAGCTGCCTTGCTCATCTCTAGTTGTCACTGTTGTGAATCCCCTGTGTCATGTGTAGCTGTATGTAGTGTAGATGTAGAAGTAGCAGTAGCACCTAGGCACTGGTGCCTTAGACGGTCCAAAGGTCCTACTGATGTACAAGCGTTATGGTAGGTGGTAGGACCTGTTACAGATTTTGTTCTGGGGCCCATAATCCTCTTGGTTACTTTTTCTGTCATTGTTAGAGGGTCATATGGATGTTTTGAAGGACTTGGCCAGGCCTGTTAGGGGTATACCATTAAAATATACATGTGTGCTCTTGTATGCAGTCTTATGTGTGTCACTGTTATTAAAGGGGTTATCCAGAGCTACAAAAACATGGCCACTTTCTTTAAAAAAAAACACAACTCTTGTCTCCAGTTCAGGTGCGGTATGCAATTAAGCTCCATTCACTTCAATTAAACTAAGCAGCAAAACCCCGCCCAAGCTGGAGGCAAGAGTGGGGTTGTCTCTGTAAGAAAGTGACCATGTTTTTGTAGCGCTGGATAACCCCTCTAAAAGCTCTATGGCTGCTACTAGAGATGAGTGAATTTACAGTAATAACAAAGTGAATCCGCTCATCAGCCGGCTGCCTTTTTGCTCAGTGCCGCTCCGTTCTGCTTCTCTTTGGGTGCTGAGATAAGCTTGATCCAGTCCTTGGAAACTGGGAGAAGTTTCCAAGGACTGGATACATCTTTTCCAGCACCCGAAGCAGCACAGAGCGGCACTGGTTAAAAGGCAGCTGGCTGATGAGCGGATTTCCGAGATAACGAATCGATTCACTTAGTTAGTACTGTAAATTTACTAATTTCTAGGTGTTACTATTGGAGACGCGCTTCATGGTAATCACTGTTGTGGGGCATCTGTGTAATGTGAAGCTATCGGGGTTCAGATGAGGAAGTAGCACCTGGCACTGGTGCTTGAGTATAACATTGTATAATACATTAGTTTAGAGTTATGTACAGTATACCACAGTCCTTTCCACGAGCTTACATGTAAGTAAATTCATGTAAGTAAATTCTAATGCAGAGCTGTATCACGTTGCACAATAGCACCAGCACCTGTAGAGTTAAATGACCCCTACAGCTCTAAAACATCTGTGCTTGTAGATATGAATTCTAATACCAATCCAAAAATTTGAAACCACAAAATAACACAATATAATCTGTAGCTAAACTTTGAATAAAGTTCTATAAAACACAGAGGGATCTGGCTGGACATGGCTGCACGCTGCATCCCATAGGAAACATGTATCCCTTTCATAGCTAAGGCCCGGCAAACAAGAAACGCATGAAAGTTAGTCATCGAATGAGCACAGCAGGAGAGCGAAACATAACACTTTCTTGTGGAAAGCGGCATCTCCAGGGATCAACAGGCTTTTCATGATCTCTTATAAAAACATTGACTTAAATTTGAGCTTTTTATTTGCTTTTTTTGGTAAGTCTATCTGTAGTTTGCAGTTTTATCCAGCATCTTAGTTTCTCTGATGAAACAGCAAAATTGTAAGACTTTTATGAAGTCCTTACTGTTTATATGTTGTTTATACATTCTATACAACATGTCAGCTTTTATTCTGCCTGAAACTGTAATTAACTTTGGTTTTGCCCATAACAACTGATCGCAGGTCATCTCCCATGCTACTAGATCTGATTACGATATAAAAGCTCAGATGAGATTGGTTGCTTTGGGCAAAAAATTTGGGTTGCTTGGCTGGAAATCTTGGAATGGACCTCTACTCTCATATCATACCTCATACTCTCATTTTCCTACATCTTATGCTTTCAACAATTAACATGTCATAGCTCTAGGGATGGTCCGAACCCGACGAGGTTCGGGTTCAGCTGAACCCGAACGTTAAGCATTGGATTCCCGCTGTCTGCCCGCTCCGTGCAGCGGGCGGATACAGTGGGAGGACCGCCTGGAAAACTGGGATACAGCCTATGGCTGCACGGAGCGGGCAGACAGCGGTAATCATTGCGGAGGGTTCGGGTTCATACGAACCCCGTCCGAACCAGGTTCGGACCATCCCTAGTTAGCTCCTTTATCTAGTTAAATTTCACGTTCCACTCTTCCAAAACTTCCGTCCCTCCATCTTCACCTCCTACCTCCGCTCCCTCTTCTCCAATTTCTATTATACACTGGACCCATACATATATTGTCACTTGCTCCTTTGTTTTATCATATTGCACTCTTCACAGTGATGCCACCTGAATGAATGAATGAATGAAGACATATTAATAGACAATTAGAATCTTTCTCTGTATAGATGAAGTGTATTGCACAAATTATGGGATGATATCGGCCATTACGGCCGTTAATTGCTTTGTCTTATAGAAGACAATGATCAGCCGACATGCACGATGTTTCATGAAATGCCAATGTTCAGCCTGGCAACGATCTGCTGCCATCGCTCCGCATAATAGGAGCTGCGTCAGCAGACTGCTGCTGTCTAGCATGGGCTGCCAGATAATCTGATAATCACCCAGGAAGCCCCCCACCCCCTGTCTTACCTGCTTCTCATTGCTCATTGTCGGCACATGTAATAGTGCCAGCAGCAGACAGGAGAACAAGAAGCAAGCGAGCCCTAACCTGACTTTGCACATCACCCCGTGTAATAGGGGCTTAAGAGTCTGTTTGGTGAGTATGAGATGCTTTTATTCCAACCATATAGGCTGGAAGTTTGTGCCACATGTCTACTATTCTTTCAATAAAATTATACTTTCTTATTTTGCTTCTGATCTCTTCCAACTAGCCTAAGATTGTGTTCCCTTGTTCTTATGTTTAATGCCTTAGGGGAAAAAAAGACTTTCTTCCTGAACCTTATTCACCCCTTTAACTAACTAAAGGGTTTCAGTCATGAGTCCCCCTTTCCAATTAGTTTTTTGGGTCTTTGTTGACAAGGTTTATGGGACACCACTGCAGTCAGTGATTGGCTGATGGGGAAATTCATCAGTCGGGTCGGGCATTTCCCCCTTGAGTTGTGACAACATCAGAAAATGAGTCACTTGTCTACTCCTTTTGTTCGGACTCGGGCCGGGCATTTGGCTCGGCGTCCATAGCAGCCATATGTTTTTACTCACTCTGCTCTGCTGTTCTGTGTTGTAGCAGAGGCCAGGGCTTCACTCCCCTGGCTGATCAGCTTAGGTGTTGTGTGTGTTCACTAATTATTGACTGACAGCTGAGTCACCAGTTAGCTGTCTGTATCTGGGCAGGACCTGGAGCCTCAGCCCCAATCAAGTCTGGGGCTGGGACTCCAAGCTCCATAAGTATCAGCCCTGAGCTCTCATTCCTCGCCTGCGATAGTACCTGGTTCACCCTAGAGTTACTTGACCTAGCCTTTTGTCTGTATTTGATTCCTGGTTACCTGACTTCTGCTATTAACCCTTTGACTACCCCTTTGGACACGATTTTGTACTGTGCTGCCCGTTTGGAATTTGACTTGGACTTCTGACTTCTCGTTATTGTGTTTTGTCTGTCTTGTATTGTTCTGTGTTTCACTCAGCCAGCCTAGGAACTGCCGTCCAGTTGTCTGTTTGCTATTTTAGAGCAATTGAGGCAAGTAGGTAGGGACAGCGGGGTGGGTGACAGCTTCAGGGCTCACCTGTCCTTGTGTCTCCCTGTCCTAATCCTAACACCTTTAAATGTCACCATATCCTTGTTAGATGACAAGTAGTAGATAGGATATCTTCAGTATGGCAGGTTTACTTCAAAATTTTTGAGCAGAATTAGAAAAATGGTTGCCATGTACACTGTAAGTTGTGTATGGTTTCACATAAATTTTTATAGAGTGGAATTGCAAAACCACATAATAGGGCTGTGTTGGGATGGAAAAAGCGATGGTTTTCTTTCGCCTCCAAACTTTTTAAGTCTTACCAATTATAAACAATACAGAACTTCTGTAAGGCAGACTCAGAGCCAAACTGCTCATTTAAAGCAATTTCAGTCGAATTTCTGATAGCTGGCCTTGAGTACTCACTGCCGCAGCACTATAGATGATAAGTTGCAAGCTATGCACTAGAACTTTTTTGTTTGCAAATAAATTGCTTTTTGAGTAGTTTCCCTTGTGCCAAATATGATTGCTTTTCCAATTTTCTGCCCTAAATAAGCACTTTAACTCCACTAACAAATCCTTCTCCTGGTTGGAAGCTGATGGCTATTACTAAATGTTTAAAATTAATGAAATAGGTAAAGGAGCGAAGAGCACATAGTATTTGACATGTATTAAAAATTATTTTAAAAATAAATTAAAAAAATTACACTTGATAACTTAAAACTTGATAATTAAAAATGTTAATATGGTACTAAAATAATAATAGAAATTATTTCAGACTAGACTAGACGTTATGTCTGTGATCCCTTTTTTGTTGTTGTTGAAGAAGGAATTTAACCTACTTACAGTATGTGTTCCTGTAGCAAACAGGGTGTTGAGGATGAAGGTAAGTTTCTAGCATTCATCTTCAGTGTCATTTGCATGTACCGTAATTTGTTATTTAATGCATATGCTAATAAAGAGTTTTGGTGCACTGTGGTGGAACTACTACCTTCAGAGCACTGATGCACATCGGCCGGCCTGTCCCTTCCAAAGAATGCTGGGATGGCACTCTGCAGTGACATCACTCTGGCACTCCTTACTGCAGAGTGCCCGATGAATATTCACTAGAAGAAGCGGGCCAGCTGAGCTGCCAGCCTCTCCAGTGCACCAAACTGCCTCATTAGCATATGAATTAAACTACAAAGTAAACAAAAATGGTGCTGAGGATGAAGGTAAGAGATTTTCGTTTCACTTTAAAAAAAAAAAAAAATCTGGCTTTGAATAATTTATTAACAATTTGCACTTGCACTTGACTTGTGCAGCATTATTGCTATAAAAAGGTTATGTCATTATATTTATCCGCACCAATGTAAATTGCAAAAATTAGAGTAATTTTTCCGAGCACTAGGGACAGGGAGCTGTCGAAATGGCAGTGGAGTGGATGATCATGCAAAGTGAGTGTATGGATAATCACTGTAAAACTCCTTCAAGCTGGCCATAGACTTTTCATATGGTACAATGGGTTTCTTCTAACATGGAGCACTTGAGCATGTATTTTGAATAGACAGTAGAGAGTAAATTGACAGACAGCTCAGCAATGGCTAATTTCTCCAGAGCAAAAAAGAGGGGATATTCTGAGACCTGAATGCCTGATCCTGCTCTCCTCTATCATCTGGGAGTAGGTAGACCTCCTTACATTTGCAGGAGGCAGGCTTGGCTGACATGGCCAGCTTTACTATCATAGGGGAAACATATAGAAATTAGAATGGTACATGTTGACCCTGACAGAAAGAGTTTTAGTAAAAATTGTAATAATAAAAAAAAAAATACATTGCTTTATCACATTGTTTGATTTGGTGGAGAAATTCTATTATTTTACCACATTTATGTCCATTCTTTTAAGTCACTTTTTTATCCTTCGATTTTTTTTATCATTTTTTTTTTACCACACCTTTAAGTACAGCACATCGCTAATATTTCTGAAATTCTTAGAAACTAGACATAAACTTTATGTATTTCTGACTAGAACACTAAACTACTGAGGACCCTGCTGGGGCATGGCCTGCCCTGCCTACTGACACAGTTCGGCACAAGAGAGAACAATGTACAGCCTTATCAATCTCTCTGCTTTAATCAGAGGACATTGCTTTATCTTCTATGATGCTCAAGATCTTTCTTTATGTGCTCTGTTCTACCACTGGCTAAACTGAGCAGACTACACAGATTTTTTATGACTCAAGGTTAGTGGATTTAAAGGAGAAGACCAGCAAAAATGTTTATTGAAGTATTGTATTGCCCCCCAAAAGTTATACAGATCACCAATATACACTTATTATGGGAAATGCACATAAAGTGCTTTTTTTCCTGTACTTACTACTACATCAAGGCTTCACTTCCTGGATAACATGGTGATGTCACGACCCGACTCCAGAGCTGTGTGGGCTGTGGCTGCTGGAGAGGATGATGGCAGGGGGACACTGAGGGACACAGGGCATTGGAGGGACACTGAGCATCCCTCTGCCATCATCCTCTCCAGCAGCCACAGCCCCCACAGCTCTGGGAGTCGGGTCGTGACATCACCATGTTATCCAGGAAGTGAAGCCTTGATGTAGTAGTAAGTGCAGGGAAAAAAATACTTATACGCATTTCCCGTAATAAGTTCATATTGGTGATTTGTATAACTTTTGTCGGACTTCTCCTTTAAATTGCCTATTTATTGTATTGTCTGTATGGTTTTTTTGTTTGTTTGTTAATGTAATTTTATGTGTAAAGGTATTTTTGCACAGGAAGATTCTTGTTCATTGGCTTGTGTTAAATGGAAATTATTTTGTTGCGATAGACGATAAATGCAAAACTGTGCAAGATAACCATTAACAGGCCAATTGCCATGAGTGATTGGCTACACAATTACTTGATTCTGTGCGTGTACTTCCACTTCTTTTATTGTCAGCAGTCTCCTTTTACATAGGGAGATGTGCTGCCAACCAAAGTGATGGGTGGATGTGCCACATGAAAGATGCAATCAGCCAAGAGCCAATATAAGCTAAGCAACTGTTTGCTCATATGTCAGCCCTTTGACATTTTTAATACAACAATTAACCCTAGCAAAACAACAACAACAAAAAAATACTTTAAATTAGATGAATGAACAGGTTTTCGTATCACATACAAAACTACACAAAAAAAGTTTAACCCATTAAACCAAATTGTGCTGAAAATTTAAAGCCATTCCATTACTTTATTACTGACTTTGCTTTGCATTTGTAGAGAATGTTTGTGGATTTTTCTCTGCAATGGGTAGATCACAAACAAGTTCTACTACTCTAACCACCAGAGATGGACTCAGACAATAGAGTCACAATGGGGCCCCTATGGGACCAAACCATCCAGTTGTTAATAGTGTCACTGTCATTTCGCAAAATGTCAAAGGGACATGCCAAAAGTTTTAATCGGAGGAACGAGCGGGGAGAGGACTCTTCCCACTTTGTGTTAGCATAATCAGTGGGGCTCCAAAGAGCTGCATTATAAGCCCGATTAATTACGTGACACAGAGCCGGGAGAGGATAATACTTAGCAAGGTCTTCTCCCGGCTTTATCTCCTGATCAGTACAGGTCTGAACACTTGGAACTGGACCGATCAAAACTTTTGACATGTCTCTAGGACGTCAAGAGTTTTGCGGAATGACAGTGAGACTTTAAGTATTTACACAAACTGCCCTGTCCCTCGTAAACTCCATCAACCTTGACATCTATCCAGCAGTCTTGCTCATATTTTGTTGCCATAGGTTGACTATGGTGCAAATTGCATATGCTCATTCTATTTATAAACAGTAGATCGTTCAGATTTTGCCCTTGATGCAGTTGAATAAGGGACCCCTGATCCATATTTCCATTTTTTTTCAGCTGATGTTGGTATACAAGTAGCATTGTGTACAGAAAAAGAAAGAATATTAACTCAAATAAAAAGACCTGTATGTTTTTATTCATAGATGAGCTGTGTTTTCACCAAATTCCCCTCTTACAATTGAAATTTGTAAAATCAGTAAAACAAATGAGTAAAACCAAATAAAATGCTGGATCTTCGTTGTAAATTCCTTATGACTGATACATGAGCAGAGGCAGAAAAGCAAACCTTGATTACAAGAAGGCAAACAAAAATGTCTGCATACTTTTAAATATATATGTGAAATGAACTCGGTAAAAATAGACTTTTTGACAGTTACGAGCAAGGATAATTTCAGACAATGTTTTTCATCAAAATTTGTGAATAGATGAATGAATAGATGAATATGCAATCTTGTGGATCAAGTATAATTGTTCAGTGCAATGACTGTTTGAGCATAATCACTCAACGCAACAGCTACAGTAGATTTCAATTACATTCCTTTTAATTGCAAGCAATGTGTGTTTCTCCCTTGATAAAACTGTCTGAACTTTCTAAGCTTTGAAAAAGTAGAGTTTAGTTTTAGGGGGAAAAAAAAGTTTTCGTTGGGTTCAACAGTGTGGAATGTTTTGGCCACTGGGAGGGAAACCAAGCAAGACCGGATCATCCAACACCGAAATGTGTAGTCCACCAAAAAATTATGATTAGAGATAAGCAAAGCTGCCGGAAATTTGTTTTGCAAACTTTGCAAATTGTTGGTTAAACTAGTGGAGAATAAAGCGGTTCTAGGTCCTCTAGACAAGTCTAAATGAAGTGAATGACGAGATGAAAGGATAATATATAAGATAATTTTACTGGTAGATGATAAAAAATGAAATATATAGTTTATGTTGTGTAACCAAAAGCATGATAAAAACATGTATTAAATCGCAAGTGACATGATAAAACACCAATATTTACAGATATATAGAGTATATGATTTGTACCAGAAAATAGCAATAAGAAATGAGAAAAATATGGATGAAAAAAATATGAATGAAAAAATATGAATAAAAAATAAAAATAAAGATAAAAATAAAAATGGGAAATAAAAATGACAAAATGGAGGGATGATAATATAAGTAAAAAGGGTGAAAAAATGATGGTAAAAAGATTAAAAAGTTGTGCACATGATTAGTATACCATATAGGCTCGATGCTAAAATTTATAATGATAGATCATAATTAGAGCCGAGTTCATAGTATGATGGCGCTTTGGTACCACTTTGTTATGCCACACGTACGTGAATGTGAGCTGTACAAAACTAGTTAAAAAGTCTTAAGAGGTAGCGCTTATGTGGCGAATTGTTCATATGCCAAATGCGCCTGATATACAGTCAGCAGAAACAGGTTGAGTGATGATTATCGCATAAATATAGCGATGAGTATGCGATTGCAAATATAATAATGTGGTGTATATTACACCTCTCACCGTTCCTGCGAGATGGAGGGTCCCCGGAGCGGCTAGCTTGTACGCTCAAATTTACCGGTCTTAATTGAGCTGTTCCAATACTGGAAGCGAGTGCTGTCTTCAGATGCTGGGAGCGAGTGTCATGTTCAGATGCTGGGAGCAAATGCCGTGCTCTGATGCTGGAAGCGAGTGCCGTGCTCAGCCCGGATATTTATGCAGATTGGAGCTCCGTGCATGCGTAGTGAGTAGTGTTGCCCGCGGGACCTCGTGGTGGTGTTGGCGCCAAATGGATATTTGAAAAGAGCTGTAAGTTTTTAGGTAATGGTACTTGGGTAAGATTCTGTTAGTAGCTGGACGCGTTTCGATACTTTCTTAGTATCTTTTTCAACAGCAAAAAGGAATAATGATTATTTCCTTTTTGCTGTTGAAAAAGATACTAAGAAAGTATCGAAACGCGTCCAGCTACTAACAGAATCTTACCCAAGTACCATTACCTAAAAACTTACAGCTCTTTTCAAATATCCATTTGGCGCCAACACCACCACGAGGTCCCGCGGGCAACACTACTCACTACGCATGCACGGAGCTCCGATCTGCATAAATATCCGGGCTGAGCACGGCACTCGCTTCCAGCATCAGAGCACGGCATTTGCTCCCAGCATCTGAACATGACACTCGCTCCCAGCATCTGAAGACAGCACTCGCTTCCAGTATTGGAACAGCTCAATTAAGACCGGTAAATTTGAGCGTACAAGCTAGCCGCTCCGGGGACCCTCCATCTCGCAGGAACGGTGAGAGGTGTAATATACACCACATTATTATATTTGCAATCGCATACTCATCGCTATATTTATGCGATAATCATCACTCAACCTGTTTCTGCTGACTGTATATCAGGCGCATTTGGCATATGAACAATTCGCCACATAAGCGCTACCTCTTAAGACTTTTTAACTAGTTTTGTACAGCTCACATTCACGTACGTGTGGCATAACAAAGTGGTACCAAAGCGCCATCATACTATGAACTCGGCTCTAATTATGATCTATCATTATAAATTTTAGCATCGAGCCTATATGGTATACTAATCATGTGCACAACTTTTTAATCTTTTTACCATCATTTTTTCACCCTTTTTACTTATATTATCATCCCTCCATTTTGTCATTTTTATTTCCCATTTTTATTTTTATCTTTATTTTTATTTTTTATTCATATTTTTTCATTCATATTTTTTTCATCCATATTTTTCTCATTTCTTATTGCTATTTTCTGGTACAAATCATATACTCTATATATCTGTAAATATTGGTGTTTTATCATGTCACTTGCGATTTAATACATGTTTTTATCATGCTTTTGGTTACACAACATAAACTATATATTTCATTTTTTATCATCTACCAGTAAAATTATCTTATATATTATCCTTTCATCTCGTCATTCACTTCATTTAGACTTGTCTAGAGGACCTAGAACCGCTTTATTCTCCACTATATTCACCATTGTCTTTAGGGTATAGACAACATATAGGTTAACCTCGCCAAGTCATTAGCAGTTGAACTCACACTACCACTATCTGTTGGTTAAACTAGTTGAATTCACTAATCAAATCTCAACGAATTTCATTAAAACAGCCAAAACTGTAGTTTCTACAATACTGGGACTATTACAGAAGGGCAAATTTGTTAAAGAATGTTGTTGTAAAACTGTGAAAAATTTGAAAATCACAATTTAAAAAAAAATCAATCAGCCAGCCAATCTAATTTCCACCATTCCGTTCCTCTCTGTCCCTAAATCACTCTTTTAGTCTTTCCCTGCTCTGCTGTAACTGCCTGCTGCCATCCAGCTCTCTTCTCCATACACAGCCAACCGGCCACCTCTGTTTCCGAACCGCCTTATATAGAGGGTAAGGTGATGACATCACAAGGGGCCTGCAGCTGATTGGATGGGCGCTAAGGATTATGGTTATTCCCTTTCTCCCGCCCAGTGAAGTTCCATATGGCATTTTTGTCCGCTATTTTATTTATTATTATTTTTTTTGTGAATTTCCATGAATTAGCGGGAATTTGTTTCATTCTGCATCTAGACAGCAAGATTCACAGCAAATCTTGATTCACTAGATTCGCTTTACACATCCCTCTCTATTTATGATATATTCTATACTGGGGAATCTCATTCACTGATACCAGGACAGCACTTGCAACACTGTCCTTTTTTGGTTTCCAGAGTTGTATGATCATACCCCAACGCTCAGTGTGCACTGTACCATTTATACTACTTAAGGCTATGCTCACACTGCGTAAAACTATGGCCGTAGTTCTCGCCGCAGAACTATGGCCGTAGTTTTGCGGTGTGTAACATAGCCTTATTTTCAATGGCATCCCGGCCGGAGCGTACACACATTGTATGCACTTCAGCAGGGATCCCATGCGGTGCTGGAAAAAACTGACATGTCAGTTTTTTGCGGGCGGAATTCAGTGAATTACGGCCGCAGAAAGACCTGTCAGTTCACACAGTGAAGCAAGCGACTCCAGCTCTGATGCGGGCGCGCGCTAATGCACCCGCATCAGAGCTCCGAGGCCGGAAAGATCATACTTAAGTACCGGCCGGGATGATCCGGGCTAAGACCAGACGTTCCGTGACCCGGCCAGGGTCACGGAATGGCCGGTCTGATATGCAGTGTGCACATAGCCTGATGGTGTACTCTGTGGTAAATATTATTTTATTTCAAGCATGGTTACAAAATTTACTTTGCAGTTCAAGAGCTTTGATTTTGGCCTGAGGATAAACCCCAAAATGATGCGGCTAACTTATAAGTTTTCTGGAAAAGTTCAGAAAAGTTGTAGTTGTTGTTTTGCCACTTGGATGGATTTTACTCTAGTATGATGGCTCATTCTTGATCACAATTCCATATACTATATCTAAATGTATAGACTAAAGAGGAGAAACTTGTTGACCGGCCCTTTAATTTTCTAATTTGTAATTTTTTAGGTTAATAAAAATAAAGATATTATTGGGAGAATCAATGAATTTCTTAAACCTACCAAAGTGACTCTAAAGTTTGGCAAATGGAATTATCCAATGTATCCCAAAAAATAGTGAATTATCAACTGAACACAAATCAGCAAAATTTACGCAAGACAATGCAATCTAAAACATTAATCCATTTTTAAACATTAGTGGGGGAAAAACAATTTCACTCATTGCCATTTTTCAGGGATCACTTCCCCACTGGTACCCACTGGCCATATTGTAAAAGGGTCCCATAGTAAAGATTGATATTTGGCCTCCATTTGGTGGTCAATTTCTGCTTATCAATAGTTATCTGTGAAAAACTATATACTCTATTGTATTTACAATAGAAGTCATGCAAATATATCTATTGTGTTTTAAGTTCCGTTACACCATGAGAGATCCAAAAGCCTTCATTAAAAAAAAACAACGTTTTGAATGCAAATTAAACTTATTTGTTTTAAAAGGGTATGCTATATGTAACAATTTATTTGACCTATGGGCCTTCATCAGTCCAGGAGTGACATTCTCTTTATGATTAGCCCAATAAAAGACCATCAAGACTTTTCCACCCTTATTACTAGATTTTCATGTTCTCCTTTTGAGATTACCGATAAGAAAGCACACATCTTATGGTGAGTGCCCTTTATGTTTTTCTATTTTTTTTACACACAAAGAGGTGTTACCACAGTTTAGTAGCAGTAGTGCTGGTCACTGTATCTTCGTAGAAATATCTATTGAACTTGTTACTACTGTAATGTGCTCTTTTGGTGCTCATAAATTTAATTCAGTTCTGATGTTCAATCAAAAATACTTGTGTACTGATATGAGAGTTACTCGAGCAACCCTGAGTCTGGCATTTTGGCATTTAAACACCTGTATTCAAATGCCAACAGATCGGACTTGAGCATGCTTGAGTTGCGTTCATCTGTACTCATGTATAAGCCAACTAGGGTCAATGGGGATAAAGATGGACTCATATTATTCTTTTATATTCTCATTCTCTTTGTTCTGCACAGTGAAAGATCCAGACATGTAAGTGTAGGTATATAGGTTTTATAAAATCAAGTACAATGGAGCATCACTGAGCATACAGTGATACCCATCGTATACAAATATTATACTAGAAATGTATAAAAATAAATATTATGCCTAAGGGCACACAAAAAAAAAATACAATGTACAGCGCAGCACGTACTGCTACCTCTTCTTCTGCTATGCATGAACATTGATCGAGGTTCGAGTCTCTTTCATAGTTACAATGAAAGGAAACCTCTGTGAGCAGACCAGTAATGTTTACAGATATTGTAAATGTTTGATCATCTTGAGTGTGATTTCCCAACGGGCCATCGTATATCAGATGAATTACTTTACAAAGAGGAGTACAACTGCATTTCTCACAATCAATGGAAGCAATTGTACTATCACCCAATGAGCAATCCATCAACGGAGAATTTCATAACCTAATATCGAGGTCTCATCTACCTAGGGAAACAAGATTTTGGGTAATAAACTATAGAAATCTGAGACATTCAAAGAAATTCTAAGGGCAGCATAATTGATCAGAGCAATACTGCAATGGCAATTTTTGCAAAATAAGGAAATCAATAGAAAAATAAATGTCCATAGAGCGAAACTGACCTAATATGAAATGGGACAGTTTATCTGCTTGGGGGATAATAGACAAAGAAACAGCTGGAAGTGAATAGATCAAAAGCAGGGGCAAAGGATGAACAGTTAAACACTGAAGTCAGTCTCCGATTCGACATATTGATTAGAACACCTGTGGAGGTGATGGCAAAAGCAATTCTACATGAAAATTATATGTGTGAGAGTTGCTGCATGGTTGAAGAAAAGATGAGGTAGGGGGCTTAGGCGAAAACCATTCGGTTATAGGAATCGATTTTGTAGCTGGTCACATGAATTTAAGAGTTAAAAATATAAATAAATGTCCAATTCTAAAAACATATTTAGAAATCTATGTCCTCATCTCTATGGACACACATAGTAAACCAAAGAGCTTAGGGGGATTTTCCTACTTTTCCTTTTTTGTGCAAAAATTTTGCTACTTTTGACAGTCCATGTTGTGGATGCCAAAGGGATGGGAAGCAGTAAATAGAGGAAAAAACATCCTTAACCCATGGTGCCGGACTCACTAAGGATTATGGATACACCAAATAAGCCTTACAGGTCTGTATTGGTAGCCATGAACAGAAAAAAAAACATTTTGGCTAACTAATCCCTTACTCAACTCTCTCTGCTCCATAAACAGGTGTTGTTTGTTCCTGCAGATCATTTGTCTCAAGCCATTGGCCCCATCAGGATATTAATCAGCAGCTCCCAATGGGCAAACATTGAGATACAAAGGCCTTGGGGGACATTTATAAAGGTCCCACCTGAGGTGTACACCAGGGAAAAGGTGCAGATGCACCCATTCTCCCATGTGTACATCTGCTCACCTCATGGGGGTGGGGGGCGTGGCAAGACGTGGCCTCCTCCCGCTACTGATTTATCATGATTTACGCCTGTCAGGTGGATTCATATGGTTGGGGGAAAGGGGCGGGGCCTAATCTAAGATTATCATAAATCCCCTCCCCTTGTGTCTATATAATAAAGAATCAGCCTTTCATTACTGGCCTGCAAATTAGAAGAGTTATCAAGAATTTATAAAAGCACAGCTACATTCTTAAAACTTTAATAGAACTGAGCTGCCAAACTCACACCCAAACTGAGGACAGGAGAGGTGCTGTTTCTGGAAAAAAAAAAAGTTGCCATTTATCATGGCAAAAAAATCGTGTTTTTTGGCGGAAAGGGGCCAGATGTGAATACATTTTTTTTAAATATTCGCATCTGGCCACTTTCCGTCCGGTACAGGGGGGAAGGGAGGGGGTGTGGAGGGGGAGGAAAGGGGGGGGGGGCGCAGACTCAGAGTCCACTCTATTCATCATTTACACGGGATTTATGTAGAGGCAGTGCGCCTCTGCATAAATCTCCGTACTGTTGGAGCTGGAGGGACATTTCTTAATAAATGTCCCCTTATGTGTATACGCTCCGGCCGGGATCCCATAAACAGCAATGCAACGTATATTCTCATAATAATCACGGCCGTTGTACACGTTGTACACGTTGTACACGTTGTTCACGAAAATATACGTTGTGTGAACATAGCCTTGCAGTATATCGGTAAGACCCATTATTCCATGTAGGGGGATAAGCTCTGGGCGATATAGATTATTCAGCACCAGACTAACTATGTCTCTAAGGATATAGTTCTTTACATCTGTTGGGTAACGTCTTATGTTTTATGCCCTTATTGTACTCTTCGGTATAGGTAAACAGGACTCCTTTTTCTCAGTTTTTTCTGACCTTAGTAAACTCTTTTCCATGTCCTTCTTTTGTATTTATTTATTTTTTTGTTTTACTCCTTCACTTACCTATCCTATCCTATACCCTGCTAAACTTTGCTGCGTTAGTATTGTACCCTAAGGATTTTTTCTTATTTTTATTACTATACTCATAACTGAATAATTGTTCTTTATGATACAAAAGTAAAGAGTTAAAATGTAGTATAACATATAATTTTTATGTCTTCTTTATCTATGGTTTATGTCTGAATGGACCACACGCAGCCAAGTTGTAGATGTCCTTTGCTTGAATAACCATAGGTACATTACTGTAGCATGAGCCATAATCTAATACACAAGAGCACCATAGGGAATGACATGAAGCTCTTTAACCCGAGTGTAGAATCTGCCCCTTTCCTGCCATGAGCCATTAATAATAGTGGTGATCTGTCATGCAGCAGAAAGGCTTCCGGGTCCCCCCAGGCTTCAAGGGGCGACCACTTCTTCTGCACCCCCTATAGCTACACGTCTGGCTATATTCTATTCTATTAATGTAGTATGAGCCATCTTCTACTACAGAGCTGAAGCATCAGCCATATTTTACTACACTAGTGTACTATGAGCCATATTCATCACTGTACATCTCTGTGGAATATGTTGGCACTAATAGAAAATAATTGAATGCAAAACAAACTGTGAGCGGTCTATTACACTTGCCCCTGAACAAAACACTACCGTACCAGTTTATAAAAATTCTCTAAAAAGTCAAGTAAAAAAAAAAAAAAACAGCTTCAGAGCGACTGCTGCGATCTGCAATTACCGGAATAAATTAAAGATTGTGTGTTCTCACGGAAAGCAGAACATTTTTGTCAGTTAATAGTAAAATATTCGTCTTTTAGAAGACTGATTTTTTTTTGCTGAAAAAGCAAACGGAATTCATAAACTCTTCATAAAAGTTACATGAGCTTCTTTTTTTCTTCTCTTTCTTTTTTTCTGCTTTTTAACAGTCCCTTTTATTGGTAAACATCCATCTTTGCTCTCATTAATATTTACAGACCTAACACTCTTTTTTTTTTCTCTTTTGTTGGAACTCTCACCTCTGGGTTTCCCTATCACTGAACAATTCTGAGATTTTAACTCCAGACAGCCTTGTAAGGATTTGTGATGATGATGATAACAAAAAATAAAATAAAAAAATAATAAAACCACAACAACAACAACAACAACAACAATAATAATAATAATAATAAAGCAATACTACTATTACTACTACTATTACTACTACTGTTTCAAATAATGTAGCCTATTAAAAAAAAAAAAGTTGTCTCCATAATATTTTTTTAACCTGTATAAAGAGTTTTTCAAAAATGTTTCTTTTTTTTACCTGTCTTCTGGATTGTTAATGAGCAGAGTTGATCGAGCACTAAAAGACTCGAGTGCTTGTTACTCAAGTCGAACATTTTGCAATGCTCTAGTGCCCGAATCCAGTAACAAGCAGAACAGATGTTGCCTGGTTAAGCTGAAATCTTTCAAAGTTACAGTCTGGCCCCAATAGGTTTAAGTTAACTGTGCTCTGTTGGGGTGTGTGTGTGTGTGTGTGTGTGGGGGGGGGGTTATCCGATCTTCACTATTATTGGATGAGCTGCTGATTGGATGAGCACAGATTGGAATTGCCGATTGTGGCTGCTCATTGGCTGTGAAGCTAGCGGTATTTATAATGGCCCCTGTCCCTTCTAAAAGGTAACAAAAGAGAAAGACCTATGAGGCTTGTTTATATGTATAATAGGCTTTTCTATATTAAAGAGGGTGTCCAAACATAGTTTTAGAAACACTGCCACTCTCATCCATTGGCACATTACTTAAATTTGGAATATTTTTTTCTTCACCCACTCTTTCTATAAATAGAGAGATCTTGCAGAATCTTTTTGCCTTTTGCCTTTTTTTTTCAATCCCATTTTTACAATATTAATTCAAAGAACTGTTTCAGCCATATGATGATAGCAAAAATAACTACTTGAGTAGAACATGTAAATAAATTAAAATGACATATATTTATATTTCATTGGCAAGTATTCCAAAATATATTTGTGCATGCCATATGACTAGTGGTATGTTCCCTTTATAGGAATTTTTAAATATTTATTCGATATGGTTGTATATTAGTCTTTCATACTGTTTTAACGGTGTACAACGAGGTATTGGATCTATGTTGGTCTTTTAGTATAGTTTTTTTTTTTTTGTTGACTTTTAAAAGGATACTAAATATCTTTTTTGACATTTATTATTTATTTAGTTGTTTTTTTCTTAAAGAGAAAGGATTGGGTGAAAATATAATGAACAATTAAACTCACCCGTCCTCGTGCCTCAGTTGCGCCGTTCCTGGGTCCCTATCACCGCCACCGGCGGTATGTTACATACAAGCCTCTTCCAGATGCAACGTCACATCCAGGCTGAGACATTACCCTCTCATCCAGTCAGTGACTGTGGCAGTTTTCCGCCAGAGTCACTGATTGGCTGAGTAGGCAATCACTCAGCCGGGTACATAACGTTACAGCTAGGAGAGCTGAAGGCCACTGGCTGCTGCTACGGGACCCCAGAGTGGCACTGCGGGGCATCAGGATAGGTAAGTTAACATTGTTTATTATTTTCCCCCATTCCATGCCTGTCTGTATTTTTTCACTGCCATAGTTTTTTTTTTATGTGTTTACTTTTTCACTACAACCATCATCCATAATAGATAATAAGCAGTGTATCTCACTTTCTTTATATATGACTTTGCCATAAATTTTCATGTTTTTAATTCAGTATCTTATTTTAAATATTTATTATTCATTCATTATTCATTCATCTAATTTTCCATTTTTCTCTCTATATAGTAAGATAATCTTGCAGTTTTGATTCTCCCCACTGGGGTAAAATTAAGCTGAGACTCTCTGTTCTGCCTGAAGTGATAAGAGGAAGCTACTGTAAAGTGATCCATGCAGCATTAAAGCATCATGTGACACCAGTAAATAGATGGCATCAATATAAGACAATAGCAGCTCCCTGTGGAATGACCTCTTCAAAGGTCACAGAGCACGCTCAAGGATGTTTTACATTCAACACAAGGGGACAGACTCTGTCTATTGTTGTCTATGTCCATAAGTCTTGCTGGTAAAAAAAAAACAGCCCAGGCAATATGGCAGCTCCCATAGCAATGTACAAATAGTCAAATAAATAAAAATGAAAGTCAGAAAAATAAAAACAGATTAGAATAAAACAAGTTTTAGTATGTGATTCTAATCAATAAGAAAATTTCGGTGACATATTCCCTTTAAGCAATGGCATGCGGTGTAAAGTGCTGCAGAATACAGAATACTATTGGTGCTATATAAAAAAAGAATTATTATTGCAATATTATTGTTGTTAACAACACACGGAAATGAGCCCAAGCTAAAGTAATTAAAGGGTTTATCTTGTTGAAAAAAATAAAAATAAAAAAAATAATGCTTAATTGTCACATACATGAATAGTTCTACGGCTTTCTTTTCCCTTACCATCAATATATTTGTTTGCTGTCAGTAAAAGAGAAAACTCTTGTTTTCATTCCCCGGCTACTAATCTAGTGCTGCTCTCAGCTAAGTCAATGTAATTGTATCCAGTCTAGACAATGATATGTGACTCCAGACTGATAGATTACAGTAAACTAGCATAAGGATACATTGGCCTAGGTTTACTAAGGTGTATGTGGCAAAGTTTTGTCTACACATATGAGTTGTGGAACATAGCAATGGAAGGGAGCCTGTCAGCAGTTTTCAACTTTGAATTGTTGTCAACCCCATACCAATGACCTGACGTCCTCCCTTACATTATACCCTGTTATTAGTATTGGCTTAAAATAGATAATTGTTTATAACTATTTCAGTACATTCAACATGAGGGGCATCCACAACCTCTTTGCATTGACCCACACCCCCACATAGCTAAGCCAGGCCTACATGGTAATTGCAGAGCCACAAAAAGTTGCAAAATTATGTATAAACCAGGTGAATTGCACAAGATTTTGTGACTTTTTTTCTGTCTGAGCAGGCTAAGGGCCCTATTACACCAACAGATTATCGGTCAGATATGGATTTGAAAAGAGGAGAGATCTCAGTCTTTCCATCATAACCTTTTCATTGTTTATAGTTAGAGATGAGCGAGCCTCGAGCATGCTCGGGTCTATCCAAACCCGAGCATTCGGCATAGCGGGGGCTGCTGAAGTTGGATAAAGCTCTTAAGATGTCTGGAAAACATTATTACATGGATATGTTTTCCACATAGCCTTAGGGCTTTATCAAAGTTCAGCAGCCCCCGCTATGCCGAATGCTCGGGTTCGAATAGACCCGAGCATGCTCTAGGTTCACTCATCTCTATAGTCCATTCCTGGCTTTGGCTAAAAAAACAATCTGTTAGTGTAATAGGGCCCTTCCCCATGTTCATAGGGAAAAACTGTCCTGGCTTAATATCAAGTACTGTGCAAAACCCATGGGGGAGATTTAGCACACCTGATGAAAAGTGAAACTGGCTCAGTTGCCCCAACAACCAATCAAATTCCACCTTTCATTCCTCACAGACTCTTTGGAAAATGAAAGGTGGAATCTGATTGGTTGGTAGGGGCAACTGAGCCAGTTTCACTTTACACCAAGTTTGATAATCTTTCCCATACTGTTTTGGCCCAAAGTAAACCCCAGTTAATAATAGTATAAACTTAGATCAGATAGGCTAAGTCTTCCCATATTTCCCACATTTGTGTTTAAGAACTGACAAAATATGGGAAAATGCATGAAAAAAAACTCTCTGCAAAAAATATATGCTGTTTTTAGATTGTGGTCTATAAGCAACAGCTGTCAAAACATGATTTAAAGCGCTGCTGAATATGTTGGCTCTGTATAAAAAAATGTCTGTATTCACACATTGCAGTTTCATTGCAGAATTCCAGTACAGTCTAGTACAAGTTACAATGACTTGAAGTAGTGGATCCACAGAGCCAGCACATGTTATGATATAAGCAGCACAAGGGAGCTTATTCACTGCAGAAGGCGACCCCTGTGGTGACCGAGGTGACGCGTAGGACAGATGCCTACTGAGACTAGGATGCATAGTTGCCAACATTTGAAAATGCAAGGTGGAATCTGACATGGTTTTGCCAGGGCTGTCTCCTCAGAATCAGGACAGTCCCGGCAAACGGCGACTGTTGGCAACTATGAAGGATGTAGTCTGGGACAGGCAGGAAGGTCAGGCAATGCCGCAGGCAAAACATGATCACAAGGATCTGGTACATGGTATGTCAAGAAGCAGGCAAGGTATGCTTAGTCAATAGGCACTAAAGTTCCGGCAATGGGTTGCAGGAAGGGGCTGGTTTAAACAGGAAGACCAGAGGCCAGAACCCATTAATAGGGCACTAGCACTTCAATTTTAACAAAAATGCTGCTAGGGGGCAAAAGTGTGCACGCCAAAGAACTGGAAGCAAGCAGGGAACCCGGAGAGGTGAGAGAGGAGGCCAGGGACTAGGCTTGCAGATGTGACCATGTCACAACACCCGAGGCAACCTGTCAACAACAGAACAGGGGAGGGGGAAGGAACAGTGAGGTTGTGCTCCAAGGCACAGGTTGTGGCTGTGACAGCTGTACTGTACAATTTAGGTTCTAATTATGTAAACAAAGCAAAAAAGCAACAAAAACACAAATGTGGGCTAAAAATTCAAAAACTGGGAACCTAGCCTCAAGATGGGCCAAATTTATCGACAGCTTGAGCCACTGTGATAAATCTCATGCTTTAGTATAATGCCTTGCAGTATGCACAGTTGTTGACAAAGGTACTGTACAGTATTTACTGTAGCTATTAACTCTTCCTAATCTGGGTGCAATTGTATCTTTTTCCCAGCTAAGAACAAACTGAACTGAACAAACAAGAGTGTGTCCATTCACTGACCGCAAACAAATAGTTGGAAATTAGTTAATAAAGGCATTATCTAGGCTCTGAAAAACATTGGCACGTTATGGTCCCCAAACTTATCATCAGTGTGTCGAATATTTAAGGTTTAACATAATGTATTACAATAAATGCTACAAAAAATTCCTGTATAAAAAAAATACAAACAGAACCATCATTGTTTACCTTGGAAAATTTGCACCCAAACTAATTATAAATCAATATTTTGGATTTTAATGAATGGCGCGATTGGAACAGCTGGATGGGAAAGAAGAAATCGTGGGCAGCAGAGAAGCAAACAGCGTTATTTATATTTCCTGCCTTTAGAAGGAACGTGATTACTTTTTGGCATCGGTGACATTTGCAGCGTGTTTGTTGGCTTTGCTGGAAATTAGGATAGTAAATAGAGAATAGTTTTATTTTCCCTAAATCTGTTGATTTTTGGCCATGTGAGAAGCGCCTGGAGCAGTAGAAGACTAAACTTTGTCATTAACACATGCCAGCGAGGTCTAAAATCAGGGCAAATATGTGTCTTTCTAATTAGGAGAAGTCTCGGCAGAATGCTCCGTGTCACCGGCAGTGGCCGCAAAGACGCCTTTCTGCCAGTTTTGCAATAAGTGCGGTTTGATTAAATTCATTCATTTTAAGGATACAGAGGTGATTTGATTCAGGGAACTATGATCTGCTTTGAGTCTTCTATGTTCCAGTGCTAGTGTGTATTGTTTTTTTTTTTGCTATACTAGGCATTTTTCTTATTAACCCATATAATAATCAGAAGATCAGACACAGGTGCAATGCTCTTGGGTGTAGCTCCATGGGGTGCAGAGGTATCAGTCACATCTAGCAGATATGGTACACTAGTAATGTAATGATTGGGATAGCTTTTACATATTTTGACTTGGAGCTTCACAGAAATAGTAGAAAGAGAATGTACAACTAGAAGTACAGAAGAAAACTAAGAAATTTTAAATGAACCACAGCATCATTTGTTGGTGTTCGTTTAAAGGGGTTTTCCACGCTTTGAAAAAAAGATTGCCGCTTTCTTCCAGAAACAGCACCTCTCTCTCGTCTAAAGATGAGTGGGACTCGAGAATCCTTAAGTCCACTCTCTCGGTCAATCAATACTGATGGCTAAAAAAGTTGGATGCCGTTCTAAAGAGTCCCGGATAACATAGATAAAGCCTTTAGTTGCATCAATGTTCTTCGGGACAACCCAGGGCTTAATCCAACTTTGTCAACCACTGGTATCCAAAAGTCAAGCAAGCGGATTTAAGCATACTAAACCAAACTTTTTGATTGTTTCTGATTGATTGTTTATGCAGCCAGGCTGCTAGTTTTCTTGTGCCATGTAAAGGTACCGCAAAAGAGCGCTGTGTGTAAAAGGTCCCTTACTTCCTCCCATACTTCTGTAGCCAATCATAGCACAGCAAATCGCACACTCCTCTGGATTATGCCTTGTTATAGTGCACTTGATTGTCTGGTAGAGTGCTGGGCTACAATAATATAGATGGCAGAAGGGAGAAGGGGTTACTGATGCACTAGGGTTTCAAGGTGTGTGAGCAGAAATTGAAGAAACAGCAGAGCCACAGAAAAGAAAGAGTTAAGCTTAGCAAAGGTCTGCTGCTGATAATGTACACAAGCTAAATGGAGAGAAAAGTAGGAGACGCAGTAGCTACACTGCTGTAGGTAGAAGGGAAAGCTGGTTAAAACCACCCTCTGTAGTTACCAGTGACTTATTACTATGTTCCCAGTGACTTTTAAAACTATGATTTCTCTGAAATGCCCATGTATTTTAAAATACATTAGAATTTGCTGTGTTACAGAGCTTTATTTTATTTTATGCTGCCCGTGGTTTGGGGAGCATGAAAGAGCTGTCAGGTTTCGCCTATGGAATTAATCAGCACACTTTTTTTTTTTTGTATATCATTTGATTCTGGAAAAATAAACAAATATAAACAATAAACAAGTGTATTATTTTTTCCTTGAATACAAATTTAAAGTGGATTTCATGGACCAGTCCAATTAAAAATGTGTGATATTTGTAAATAATTGCAAAACAAAACTGAAATATGTAATGAGGAAAAAAAAAAAAAATATAATATATATATATATATATATATATATATATATATATATATAACTTTTAAGTGTCACACCACTATCTGCAGGGGGCAAATCTTTACACATCCTTTCCTCTACTACTTACTCACGGGTCTAGTAATGTGTCTGTTTACTATCTATTTTGAGCAAGCATCTATAATTTACATCATGTGATTTCTCTGGAAAAGCAGAGTGATAATGGATCTGCTGGAAATATGCTGTTTACTGTGAAATAAAAAGTGGGAAAACAGATGAACCAATTAGGAAAAGGTGGATTTACTTCATATTAATTGTATATGTATGGAAAATCTTACTACAGATGTTACATTGACATAATGACATTGATAACATTTAAATGTGATTTTATGAAAAGAGGGGGGGGGGGGTTCTAATCAACTGGTGCCTGGAAAGTTATATGGATTTGTAAATGCCTTTTTTTTTTTTTTTTTTTATTATGACGAAGCCCTCCAGCAATTCTTAGGTGTAGTAGGCTCTGCAGGAAATTGTGTAGTTCGGCAGGGGTGATCGTCCAGGCAGGGGTGGCACTTACTGATTTGAATGTGTGCTGAGTGCCCACTCCATTAAAAGTAAGTTTAGATGCACACAATGGTATCCCCAATTGTGGGATATACTGTCACCTGTTTAGGCACTTGTAAGACAAGGGTCAAGTTCATACTATATAGCCAGCCCATCATGCAATGAATGGGCAGGACTTCCTTGCTACAGTCCCATACAGTATGTAAGGGGCATGACCGCAGCTGTGAAAGCTTCTCTGTTACTGTAAAATAAGAGCTGCTATTTCCTGTTTATCACCACTAATTGGTTTATCTGTTTTCTCACTTTTTTTCCATCTTCACAATAAACATCTTATTTCCAACAGATCCATCTGTCCATTGTTACTAAATAACATTGCATGATGTAAATTGTAAGAGAAGGATCTCTTGTTACGGTAGTCACAAGCACCCAAGGCCATGCCTGCACGCAGTGGGCACGGTTTGGAAATAGGGAAACCTAATAGGGGTGAGGTATTCTTATTGCACTTCACAAACTACGCATGGGTATGATTTCTGGGTGCATTCAAAAATTATCTACATAAAGGGAAATTACAAAAATAAAAAGTAAGAAAGATTGAAAAGGTTGAGTGAAGGTACCCCTTAAAATCACACACTACTAAGGCTGTAACTTGATGCTTCTGGACCCCAACGCAAAATGTTAAAGGGGTTGGCCAATTTATAGTAAAATTGTTCAGTGTATAGTATTAGTAACTGTCCTCACTGTATGTACTGACAGCAGCTCCCTGTGTGCCTCATAGAGCTAAAATCACACTCTCCTCCTCCAGGCTGGGCTGCCCTGCTGTGTGGTGTGTCTGTCCATAAAATGGCCGACATGGAGGAGCATGTGACCATGCTCCGCCCCCTGTGTCCACCACTGAGCCTGTGTATGCCTATAAGGGACACAGGGGGGCGGGGAATGGTCACATGCTCCTCCATGTCAGCCATATTATGGACAGAAACACCACAGAGCAGGACAGCACAGCCGGGAGGAGAAGAGCCTGATTTTTAGCTCTATGAGATATACAGGGAGCTGCTGTCAGTATATACAGTGAGTACAGTTACGAATACTATACATTGAACTATTTTACTATAAAGTGGCCCACCCCACCTACCATGTGAAATTTATAATACTGGTGTTTCCTTATGTGGTGAAGAGGGACTGCTATCTTTACACCCCTTAATAAGCCATTGTCAGGGGATTTAAAGTGTTTGTTTTTCTTTAGACAAACTATGCCCTATCTACAGAATTCATGGCATGAGGGGGTATTTAAGAGATAATGGTGTGCCCTAGCGGGGACCTCGAAATCCCTGATAGATGGTGCTACAGTTGACAATGAATGGAGTGAGGAATACGTATATCATCCTTTAACATGGATGTTGGGGTCCCCATACATAAAATAGTGAAGGGGCCCACAGCACTTGGACTTCCTAAGGCTCTATTCTATGGGCCAATGGGGGCCAATTATAAGCACTAATTTAAAAACAAAAACAAACAGAAAAACTTTATATAGTGTCAATATTAAGTAAAAAGAAAAAAATAAATAAAATGGTATTATTACACAACACAAATGAACCACTCCACAAAAGAAGGAAATGTGTGCACTGAGCATAAGCATTCAGCTTTCCTTGTCAGTCATTTTCATACATTAGTTCACTAAACTGTACAATTTATGCAACAGCTGCCATTTAATCTGTTACCGTCGTGAAGTTGCCATCGCACCTATCCAAAATGTTTATATCAAGAAAATCAGCCGACACAAACCTCGCCTAATCTTATAGCTAAGGGAAAACGTTACGTTCATATTATGATCTATTCACTGGAGCAGAATATGACAGGGTCAGGCACCTAGTTTACCATTATAGGAACAATTATAAAGCCCATCTTGCACCAATAATAAGATCCTACAGCTGCGTTTCACGGGGCCATTGAGGAGGATGACCTACTTAAGTGTTGCAATAAAATAAAGATTTATTGAAAAAAAAATATTTAGTCTGTTGTGTTAACACCTTGGCTTATTTTATCAGGATTTAATCCACAAGGACATTCTAAGAAATGTTTTTTTTTTCTTGCTGAAAATGTGAACAAGGTACTTAAAGTGGATATTATGTTGAGACGTCAAAAGTTTAATTAGTCTGGGTCAAACCCCAACCTATCAGTGGAACAATCGGGGAGAGATACCTGCTGCCCGCTAACCAGTGCTGCTATGCTGCAATCTCCTTGCTCTGCGAAACAACCCCATCATAGACTTATATTACACAATTGCCCTGGTCACGTGACATGAAGCCTGATGAGAATGTGCTAAAACTTGATTTTCTGCTAGCTGCACCTTGCCTGCCTCCGCTAGCAAGCCAAGCCAGGGGTAGCAACCTGGGGGTCGCCTGCCGCAGTATGTCCAACTGACCTTGTGGTGGGCTCTGGTTAAAATTAGTGGCCCTTTAGACTGTGAGTTTTGGTGCAGCTTTCGGTAGCAGCAGTTCAGTGGATCCACAACTCATGCTGTTACAAATATCACGGGTGAGTGCCATCTCCTTCTCTATCTATCTCTATCTATCTCAGTGTTTGCAAGCTTTATTCATGGACTGTGCATCACCAGCACTAGCTGGCATAGACTGTATCACCCAGTAGTGTCATCCACATGACTTGGATAAAAAAATTCCACATGTTTCTGACATATAAAACTTTTTTTTAACAGTGCCCGTTTAAACAGATCTGCTCTTGTGCAATTTTTTGTGTAAGCAACGATAAAATACCATGTTAATAGCTGCATCATCTTATCCTGCTTGAACCTAGGACTTATAAAAGGCAGCTGAATCAAATGATTTTATGGAATTGTCCTAGTATCTGAGATACTATATATATATATATATATATATATATATATATATATATATATATATATATATATATATATATATATATAAATCTTTACTCTACTTTACTCTTTAAACTGACAGATACTGTGGTCGGTGTGATGGATTTTTGCACCCTGACCCTTTTGTTCTTGGAAAGTTAAGCCCTCACCAGGGCTGTCTGGCTGAGATTTATCCCCCCCCCCCCCATAGAAAACACATGAACTTGTGGCTAGGTGAAACATGCAGGTGCATGGGGAGGCTGAAAGAGACAACTATAGGACAAATGATCAAATAGTGATCCCAACCTCCCCAGTTACTGAAAATGTATGTCCATAAGCTAGCTGGCTGTCTCCACAAAACACTCTTTGTAAAGATAGATTTTCAAACCATTCAGAAAGTTTAGAATTCTAGAATTGAGGTAAATTTAAACAGGTTTTTTTTTTTTTTTTTATAAATTTCCTTATCCATCATCTAAATAAATATTTATACAATACCAACTAAAATTTATCCAGTTACACGGAACAAAAACAACACTGGTTATTTTATCCATTAACTATCTTCAATTTTCGAAATTCTTAATTTTACAAACCAAAATGGCGCCTCTGGTTCTTAAAGTGACTCTGTACCCAAAATCTGACCCCCCCCCCCCCCCAAACCGCTCGTACCTTCAGATAGCTGCTTTTAATCCAAGATCTGTCCTGGGGTCCGTTTGGCAGGTGGTGCACTTATTGTCCTGAAAAACAACTTTTAAACTTGCAGCCCTGTGTCAAACTGGCGTGGCATAGAGTGTCTGTACATTAGGCTGGCACACCCTCTCTGTCCCTCCTCCACTCCCTCCTCATCATTAGGAATGCTCCAGGCAGGTCTTCTCCTATTCATCATCTGTGTGAGCACAGCTGGATCATTAATGGACCTGTGCAGTGTTCAGATAAGTGAGGAATAGGAGAAATCCTGGCTGGAGCATTCCTAATGATGACCCCAGGACAGGTCATGGATTAAAATCCACGAAGGTAAAAGCGGTTGGGGGGGGGCAGATTGTGGGTACAGAGTAGCTTTAAACTTCTACTAGTGTTTAGTAGGGGAAATAAACTTTATTTACTTTAGTAGATGTAGCCAACAAACTTTGTATGAAAATCAATCACACAACGCAATTGACGATAGATCATAGCAGGCCGGCGGGGCTGTATTGACTGACTAAGCTTTCAAAGTAGCTAACATACTGTGGAGAAACATACTGTAAGTGCTGTGTGTATGTATTTACAGAACAAATACACTCGGCTTAAATTATATTTGTCGTAGCACACAGCTGCGAATAGATAATAAATGTGAAAACTTGGGAACAGTCTGACGTTTTCCACTTATTGCCATTCTCCATGCCAGTGCCATAGCGCTGATGTGACAGTGTAAGACATCTAATTACAATGCTTTAAGGGAAGCTTACGCTCCTGAGAAGATGGATGTCATTGTTCACCACTCTGTACATTTTTTAATGACCTCTAAGTTCAGACAAGTGATATAATCATCAATATCAACTGTCTTGTCATGGAAACCACCAGAGAATCGTGGTGCCGTGGTTGACAGGGCATACATATTCCACCACACCTAGGGATTTACAAGGGATAGGCATAGAGATCAATTAAGAATGTGATGCGACTTCTAAAATATTTTAGACATTTGCAGCCCATCTCAGGTACTCAGACTGGAAATATTACTGTGCTTTAAGAAATCTTAGCCATCTTCGGATGACAATTTCAGGGCATTAAAAAAAAAAAATAATAATATATACTTTCCATGAAAACTATTAAAACCAAGAGTGTTTAAAAAAGTTTCTCACCTAGAACTCTAAGACTGCTGACCAATAAATAGATCTCTTTAGCCCCTATCTGCCTCCAGCCAGGCATGTAACTATATGGGTGCAAAGCTAATACTATATTAGCCTGAAACTTGAGGGGGTGTGAAAGGTACAACTGCCTCACATGAGTAGACCAATACTATAAATCAACTGTTATGGTTAGGGAACCCTTACTTCAGGATACCGAGTCATGTAATAACTCCACAGGATATTGTCCCAGGTTTTCAAAAACTGTCCTCCGCTCTCCAACCCTCTCTCCTATGGGTGGTTACCACAGCTACTTGTAGTTGCTGTTGATTAGTTGGGAGCTGCAGCTAGGGCAGATGGTTCAGTGGGCAGTGGGACAGATGCAGTTCAGGGTTCACGAATACGAATGTGATTAGGATCTCCAAATTTTTCAATGTAGGCTTTAAAATATTTTAAAAGATTAAACAGGTATTCCCATCTCAGCGTGTTACCCTTTATCCCTAAGATGGGGTTAACAAGTTGTTCACCAGGGATATGAAAGCCAGGGGCCTCCACCGAATGGGGACGTAATCAAAATTCATTAGTAAGATAAAAAAAATTGTGAAAATTCTAGATCCTGCTATTGTTTTGCTACATGAAAATCTTTGTTATTCATATGGGCTAAAAAAAAAATTCTGTAATGGTCAAGTGAAGGCTTGTTGTAGTTATCCTACAGCAACAATAATTGGTAAATTACAGCTAGTAGACTAGCGCGAGGAACTGGTACACAAAGTATATTAGAAAGTCACTGCCCATGATTATGATTTAATAGCCGGAATTGTAAAACCCCCCTTAATCATAGAGGATACAATAAGTAACGTAAAGGTAAGATTTACAAGCAAAGGAGTTTGTATGACATGCTTAATTGCAGTCATAAAGAAACAATATTGTGCATCTGGATATAAAGCAACATGCAAAGTACATTACTTAAAAAGAAACTATGAGGCACAAACGGTAGCCAAAACCTTCATTAATCAATGACTTTGCATCTCTGTTAATTGAGCTCTGCCGATGAAAGTCATCTAACTGGTAAAAATATTAGTATGTATGCTTTATTGTGGAGAATACAGATGTGTCCATCCTTACCATTCCTTAAATTTAGTTAAGGATTCTAATTTTGCATGATACAAATTCAATACAATATTGCCAGATGCTAGATAAACCGCTTAATAGGCTTCAATCCCCATCACATTGCACTGGGCAGCCAAATACTATATTTTGCAGTTACATTTCCTGAAAGAGTGTTGTCATATCATGCTTTTTACAAGCTAGTTTACTTGTGACACAGAGTTCATATAATTTTGAGCCATAGGGCAGGCAAAAATAATAAATAAATAAAGCAGTCATAATTACCTGTGTCCTGTCCTCCTGATGCCCTCTGACACTCTCCTGCTCAGTGTCAGCCTGCTAAAATAATCACTGCACTGTCCAGTCATAGCCATTGGTTGGCTTAGCAGGCTGTCACAGAATGGGGTACTATGGCTGGTCCTAAAGGGAATCTGGAGGAGCACGGAATGGTAAGTATGGCTGTTTTATTTTTTTAAACTGGGAAAGTACCCTTAAAAAAATTCAGACCTTCCAGCATCATAATAAATGATGATGTTAGGAGCTCTAGAACTGTTTGAATATCCAAACTACTGCACTGACGTGCTCGGTTGAGCATTGAGCAAGCACACTCAACACTAAAGGATACATCTGTATATAGAATACACTATGTTATCCGTGTCTATATGACCTATTAGAGCATATGAACATCATAGAAATGTTGTTTTTTTTTGTCCAGACCTCCCTCTTTGAGCTACAACAAAATGCTGCTCTGTTTAAGAAGTTCCCATTTTGGAAAACTTAAGCCATACTTCTATTACAAATAGGCAATTTGATGTTACCAGTAAGGCTTATGCCCCTATTTTTTGCTTTATTTATAGATTACCAATTGCCCTATTTTTTTTTATACCAGAATAAAAAAATAAAACTTACTTATTTGTGTCATATGCCTATAAAACTAAAAAATAAGTAAAGGACCACTGCATTGTTTAATGGTAATAAATAGCTGTCAGTAGACCTGTCTAGTATAGGTATGCAACCACTTTGTTTACCACATACCGCAGTAATTATCAACTGAGAAAGTAACTATATATAGTAACTATAACAGATTCCCCTCTAAAACATTACATCATGTCAAAGTGAAGTTCTTAGATGCATCGAGGCAAATCTTTCTTGACTTTCCCCCTGAGGATGCCCCCTTGATGTGGTGAAACATATTGGGATCATTGTTTAATTTTGTTGTTTGAAAGTTGTTTGACACAATTGACTAACTGTGTACGCATGACTTTAAGTATCTATGAATATGTGTGGTAGGTTTAAACTATTGTCTTTTACTAAATTATTTAAGGATTGTCCAAATGTAGTCCAACACATCAAATAAGCCATAACTTAGCTCCTGGATCGACAAGTTTAAAGATGAGTAGTATGAATTGACAGGCTTAGAAAAAAAAACAAAACATAAGTTAGACTGAGGGCCCTAGAAATGTTCATTCGGGTAAAAATTGGCCCATGTAATAGTGTTGGCAATTAGCAACAAGCAGGAAAATGGATGCTCTTCGGATGATTACCTGTTTTGTGCGGTAGTAAAATCACCTGCGTAAACAGGAGAAATGCGGCCGATAACAATGAATGTTAATGGTCACACAAATGATACAGCGAACGTTTGTGAGGCCCAGCCACTTGATTGATTGTGCCATGTGAAGGCACTGCAAGCGATTGGCAATCTTGCAGATCAATGCTCATTTGTGGCCGCGAGACATCGAAAATCGTTTACAGTAAAAGCACCCTTATTCTGTCGGGAGTTGTTTATGCCGCAGATGAAGATCGTACACAACCCTTACACTTCAAACACGGACATAAACATTACATTAAGAGTATAATATGTAGAGAAAGAGAGAGAGAGTTAAAAAACATGTTGGAAAATTATACAAGATAAACATAATGATGGTATTATATAATCTCCAGAATAATCAAATAGATGGTTGAACAGATATTATCTATTTGCAACTTTATAGTCCTTCTTCTTGACTGTATACAATGAATTGCACTATTCACTTGAGTAATACATGTAATGTGTTATTTTTTTTTGTTATTGTTGACTTTTTATTTTCTCCAGTAATTTGTTGGTTCCTTCATAGTTTTATATATTTTATTGATGATGTTGACAATTATTATTTTATTTAATTTTAATTGTAAAATTGTAAAGTTACTGGGGCTGCGACTAACGCTAATCGAATCAATTTATTCTCTTTATGAGACTGTAATATCTTGGAGCTAGTAAAATAAAGAATAATAGTAATGATAATAGCTCCATGCTTAAGTAAAGACTAGAAATGGCTACACATTATCAACCACTGCAACCGACTCTTCTCCATCTGGAGGTCGGAGGCAAAACTCTCATAAAAGTTGCATCGAAGTTAAAAGAAAGAATAAAACCTGCAGTTCCACAGTATGAACTCATAGCTTATAACATTTTGCTAATGGAAGATTTGTATCTCGTGAAAGCCAAATGTGTAGGCGTAGAAATCGTAATTAGATAAAAGTGTATTCGCCAGAGGTTCCAATTACCAAGAAATAGTTTGACCTTTTCTGCAAAATGTATGGAAAATAAATTGTTCAGTAAAATAGCATAAAAGTAGCCAAAAGAGTCTAAACACTAAGGGGGGAATTTATTAGAATCGGTGTTGCACAAACCAGTCCTAATGGCAAGATGCACTGGAGTGGATGAGACAAATTTCCAAAAGCTGCACTCCCACGTTGAATGCCTGTAACGGACTTTCCCCCGCCCGGGCAGCATCTGTAATTAGAAGCTGAGAGAAGGGGGAACTGTACAGATATGCGCCGCGCTGTAATGAATCAGCCTTGCGGCACTGTCATTACAGCGCAGCGCATATCTTTACAGTTCCCTTGCTCCCAGCATCTAATTACAGATAGTTCAGATTTGTACAGAAGCAGGGACACCTGTTAAAAGAGAGGAGTCCCTACTCCTGTACATACAGTGTATACCTCACTACTCTCTATTAACATTTTTAGTGGTGGTAGTAGTAGTAGTAGTAGTGAGTAACCGAAGATGCATAGAGAATTCCTATTGGCCATCGGATGGCCACACACATTTTCTGGACCAGTGACTTAACCAAGTAGGAAAAGGCACAGGGGTGCTAGTGTAGTGTTGTAGCTGCAGCACAAATAATCATAAGAGCAGATATCGGTCAGACTAACTTGACTATGTTGTACAAAGAATAGGCACATCACTATTGATCCCATTGATCCGCTACCTGGCTTGTGGTCTTAGGCAGGTATCATCGGTCACAATGTATCTGCCAATAGTAGTAAATAGAGATGAGCGAACTGGGTTCGGGTTCGAGTCCATCCGTACCTGAACATTCGGCATTTGATTAGCGGTGGCTGCTGAACTTGGATAAAGCCCTAAGGCTATGTGGAAAACATGGATATAGTCATTGGCTTTATCCATGTTTTCCAGACAACCTTAGAGCAAGTTCAGCAGCCCCCGCTAATCAAATGCCGAACGATTGGGTTCGGATGGACTCGAACCCGAACCTGGTTCGCTCATCTCTAGTAGTAATCTCCAACCCAAGAATAAAACCACTCGCAAACAATCATCTGGATACTTAATCACTGGATACTGATACACTTCGGATACCTTCGTCAGAAACCTGAGGAAGCTCTGTGATGCTTTAACTTATCCTGCCTGGAGCATCTTTAGGGTTAACCAAAAGCTGTGACCTACCGTTGATGGCATGGGTGCAGCTTCTAAACGGAAACGCACATCAAAAACGGACATATAGTTAAGTCGACAGTCCTTAAGGGGTTGATAACAAGAGGAATATTTTTATGCATATTTTAAGACTTATACCTTATACAATCACTGAACCCCATATTCGTATTGTGTTGTTCATTTGTTAGGATCGGTTCCTTTGTATCCCATCCCATTATTAATTTGGGCCTCTGAGTATATTAATACATCCAATGCCCTGATGGTCTTAGTAGAGCTAGACAGAACCTCAGGCATATATAGCCCTATAGCCGCATCGTCTCTCTTCTATGGTAACCACTGAATGAGTTTTATTGAATTTGCTCATTTTCACTTGATTTACAAGGTCAGGCTTTCTGTAAGAAGTTCCCTACATGTCCTTAAACTTCAGATGAAATTGGATGCATCTTCCGGAGACCTCCTGTCTCTCCAGGCTACGGCTCTCTTCTACTATGCATCACATGCTGAATTTCTAAGTGCCCTTCAATCTAATTTGCTCCCCTGATCTCTAATATATGGTGAATTACTGTCTTTTTATATTATCACGTCTTAAGTTTCTTTAGGTGACAGATAGGAATTGGAAGCAGCTTGCTAAAATGTATAAATAGTTTCTGCGGCGTTAAAAGACATATGCTTTACATATGATGATGATGGCACATAGAGACACATAGAGATGAAGTTCTATCATTAGCATTGCATTTCCATACTGGAGGACAAATTATGAATCTCTTTCATTATGTTAGTTTAGAGACCATACAGTATTTCATCATTATTGGGTCTTTAAAGACTAAAAATAGCAACTATAGCAAGTTTATAAAGAGAGAAAATGTAAACTTTAATGCTAATAGATAACATTGGGCAATATATACATGTACATTAGAGATTAGTGACTTTTTCAAAATATCGGTTCAGTAGGCGTTTAGCTGTTTGCTCATTTATACTTACCTGTCCGCGTTCCCCAGGTGTCCTCATTCTCTGGTCTCTGGGGTCCCCCGCAGCCACAAAAAGTCTATTGAGCCTATCACTGACTGAGATGGGACAGTGCAGCAACTAGTGATTGGCTGAGTGAATTGTCTCTCTTGACACAAAAGTAACAGCCAGATTAGCCAATAAATGACTCACTGAGATGGGACAGTGCTCGGTCCAGTGATTGGCTGAATGGGCTTTTGCTCTTGAAAAAATATTGACAGCTCGTTCAGCTTGTCACTGACTGCAGTGCTGTCCCATCTCAGGCTATGTTCACACTGCGTATATGTCCGGCCGCATATTTTCGCGGCCGGACATATACGCGGTAAACTCCGGCCGGAGATTTATGCTACTTGCGGCCGGCTACATACGGACCGCAAACTTACGCCCCTAGTCTACTTACGCTTCCCGAGCGCCCTACGTAGCGATCTGACAGCGGTCTTTTACTTGGAAAGCTTCGCCTAGCCCCGGACACCCCACAGAACCTTTTGGATCGGCACAAAAAGCTGCAAAAATGAAGAAATCACCACTACGTACGGGACCGCATGTAACGCTACGGGCATAAGTTACAGCATTTTCGTCCTCAAACAATGGTCTGGTTCATTTTTTATGGCGCCGTGTACGATCCGGGCGTAAGTTCGTACGTAGTGTGAACTGTGCATCCGTACATCGTATACTTTCCATTGTACGCAAACTACGTAAGTCTCCAGCCGCTTATTCACGGAAGTTTGATTTCGTACATAATTTTAAATCCATTGGTGTTACTATGGAGTTGGTTTTCTCTCTCCAGTTATAAATTTTTTGCTTATCTGGGAAGACTTTCTGCAAGATTTGGAGCTGTCTTTGGGAAATTTTGCAAACTTTCCCAACTATGCCTTGCTATGGATCTTGGTTTGTGCACTAGGGCTCAGTCCTGCTAAAACAGAAAAGTGCCAAACTCAAACTATTCCCACAAATTTGGTAACATATAACTATCCAAAATACTTTTGTGTGAAGAAATGTTAAGATTTTCCTTCACCCATACCATTATCCCTCTTCTACCAAACATTACAGCTGGCCAAATGTAATTAGGCAAGCAACATCCTCCTGTCATTTGCGAGGCCCAGAATAGGGAATTGTGATTCGTTCCTCCACGGAACACATTTATACTGTTGCAGAAACCATTGGTGGTGTCTTTACACCACTCCATTTGATGCTTGTCACTGTACTTCGGGATGTAAAGCAATCATGCAGATACTCAGCCATGGAGACCTATGTCATGAAGTTTTTCGTAGGGCACAGTGCTTGTGATGTTAAAGGGGTTATCCAGCGCTACAAAAACATGGCCACTTTGGTCCAGAGACTCCAGGTCCACTCGTCCACTCTTGTCTCCAGGTCAGGTGTGGTTTGCTTTTGAGCTCCAGTCACTTCAATAGAATGGAGTTACAAAACCCACCCAAAATGAAGACAAGAGTGATGCTGTCTCTGGAAGAAAGTGGCCATGTTTTTGGAGCACTGGATAACCCTTTAATGCCGGATGAGGTTTGGTATCTACCGACTTTGAAACAGCAGAGCGTAAGTGACTTTAATGCACAATGCTCCTCAGCATTCAATAACCCCGCTCTGTAACTTTAGTGGTCTCCACTTTATGGATGAGTTTTATGTAATTCCTAAATGCTTTTACGTCTCAATAATATCACTCACAGCTGATCATGGAAGATCTAGGAAGGATGAAAGCTCTCAAACTGACTTACATCAGGGGCTCCTATTACAGTACACATTTATATCAGTAAGCTGTATAGAACAACCCATTCTTTTACAAGTGTTTGTAAAGTCAGACTGCTTTAGTAGAGGTTCAACTGTATACATCTGTAACAAAGGAACTGACACCTGGATACATTAATAAAGAGGTGAGGTACCATATAGTGTAGCTCCCATTGGGTCCATAGACCCTGGTCTACTTTTAAAAGAACTGTGAACCATACATAAAAAGTTTTCTCAACTTTAAGCCAATTATGTAGTACTTCCCCTTACCGCCTAAGGTAATTCTTCATTGGCATTTTAGATGAGATTCTTTTTTTTTTTTTTTCAAATAGATACCTTTATTTAGTATCTAGAATAACAATACCCAATGGACACTGTAAAAAAAAAACTGTAGCTAGCTAAAATATGGGGTAGGGACGTGTCAATGGCTCTGAGTACATTGACCGCACAGAAGTAGAAAATCTTTACCAACGCTAAGTACCGTAGTACTCCTATAATCTCTCCTTTCATTTCCATGCACACTTAGTTTCTCGCTATTTACAGTGGAGATGGTCTCTTCGGATTTTAGGGCCCATAGGAACTGCCATGCCTGCTACCCTATTAGTTATGCTCATTGATCTGAATGAGTAAGAGAATTTTATATCTATCTGTAGTTGCCCTTTAAACCCATAAGAAACTAGATTCTGTCTCAGGTGTTATCTGTAGTAGTCGCCAGGGCTGCACATTGGGAAACCAATCCATCTTATAGCTTTTTTGCTGTAAAATGAGCTCATTACTCATGAAGTATAGCCGTGTGAATTCATATATAATGTATCCTGCAGTTATTCCTATGAGTAGATAGTCAACGCACCAGGCATCAACTTGTGTGGAAAATTGTGCTCAGCAGTGTTCCGTAATGAAAATTACCCACTTCATGGATCTAAAAAACACATTTACCTTGATAGACACACAATCCTTATCAGCATTATGTCCAAGTGTTACAATGTAAGAACTGTAGGCTAACACAATAAAATACATCATCAATGTAGTTACCCATTTCCTGTTATTTATACAGCACCAACATGTGCCGCACACTAACTGTTCCTGTTCACAGTCAAAACAATTTTTATGGCCAGATTGAAATGAAATGAATCTCGGGAGGTTTTTTCAACTTTAGAAATGAGGTTGAACATACTGTATAGCACTGAGCAAAATATTTAGGCAGGTAAGAAACAAAAAACACTGCAAAGTAAAATGCTTCCCATCATGCATCTGTTTGGCTCCTAATATTTATTTTATAGCAGGATAATGATTTTACACATCCAGCCAAAGTCATTAAAGGGGTTGTCCAGGATTTTTCAATAAAGTAGCATTACATTGACATCTGTTGGTGTTTCATATTGTACATATACTTCTATTTTATATTTAGAACACTTATTGTGTTCTTAGGCTCAGTCACATGACCACTTCTATACTTCCTGTTATGCCGGTTATGCATCCACATTCATTTAGCCCCACCCCTGAACGGGGAGCTAACATATGAGCCCAGTGGAAACTCCAGCAGTAGATGAGACCAGAATCTGAGAGGTTACAGCCATGTTGCTTTGTTGGACAACCTCTTTAAGAACCATCTTCAGAGAAAAAAGAATTCCTGGAGTTTATATTATGGCCTCCAAAGAGACCTCAACTCAACATTATCAAGTCACTTTGGGATTACAGAAAGAGCTTCAAGCAACATCTACAAAAGATCTGGGCCTAGTTCTCTAATATGTTGAATACACTGTTTGCAAGTTACCTAGAAGAACTAATGCTAAAGGCAAAGGGCGGTCCTATAAAATATGGAAGAGATTTAGAGTTGTCTTCTGTTCATTCACATTTTTGTTAATTACTTCTAGCTTTTTAATGTTTTTTTTCTATACGTTTAAAAAAAAATCACAGCACTGATGCTGATCCACCAATAGGTGGGTCCCAAAAGTAATAATATCAGATATTTAAGCATATATTGTTGATGTGCCATAAATATCCTCTATGTTTTCTTGTGACCCTTGACAGCGATGTACACAGAGATGGGCAAATTATTGCTGAACCAGTCAAATTTCTCAAAATATTCCGACCTATTCAATCCAAACCTTCTGGGATTAATTTTGGGGTATGCTATTGGAATAGAAAACCACAAGTATGTCTAGGATCAGGGATGCCTGCCAATGTCAGAAGTCTCTGCTCCTGTTGGCTAAGTATCAATTATCATTGATTGAATGAATGTGTGTGGCCAGCCAGTAGGAAGAAAAGGTGGTTAAAAGCCAATGTTAACCAAGTGATTGGGTACCCATTACTCATATAGGACACCACAGAAAAAAATGTAAATGAGCAGGGACTCCTATCATATTCAGGTGTCCCTGACCCTGTACAGTGAGTGGCCTAGGGGTAACCAGAAATGATATATGCCAAATCACTTTCACTATGAACCAAGTCTATCAAATGTCCAAGGCTACTCAGTGTACTATGCAAAAGCAGGGACTCATGCCTTTTACAGGTGACCCTGTTTCTGTCAGGCACCATCATGCTAAATAGTTAAGTCTGGGTGCCAATACCCTAAACTAAGATATGCCAAAAGATTGTAGGTGAAGACACCAGTAACACTTGTGAAGGAAGGTAGGAATATCTGGCGCCAATGCTTCGTATTTTAGCTTGCTATACAAACATGGTGTAACCTTCAGCAAGCGTTCATTACTTGGTGTATGATGAACGTGCAGTGGCTGTTAATGGGGTTGTCATCTTTGTTTTTGTTTTTTTTATAAGCAGAGCCTTAGCAAGTCATTAACCTCCCTGCAGCACCACCACAAGGGAAATGAAGAATTACACCGTTCTCATTAAAATCAATGGGTTGTCTGTGGACATGCTGGGTCGTCCAGGGCAAGAAACTGTTCTTTGCATTTGAAGGAAACTAGAAAAGGAGGTCTATAGGGACTGGAAGTCTCCAGAAAGGTTAACAATGGTTGACGGCATTAAGTCCACTCAGAATGTTCAATTAAGGTATAAGAAAATGAATGCTGAACCCCTTTAAAAGTGAACCTCCCCTTTAAGAAAAAAAAAAAAAAAAAGAAGAAAGCTCAAACTTAAAAGGATTAGTTGCCTTTTAATTAAAGTTTTCTTAATGATATATCTACTACTTAATGCACTAGAGGAAAAATCAATTTTAGTTTGCTGGAGTCACTGGTGAGGCAAATGGCTTTTCTTAGAGATTTTGAAGAACTGAACATTAACTGTTTCAAAAAACAAATGTAACTCTATTTCTTAAAATGTGTGAAATGTCAATGAATCCTAAAAAACTGTTAAACCGTCGCTTGTATATTCTCCGTATCCAAGCGCAAACAACCGCCGAAGCAAAGGATTATTGATGATATGAAACAGAATAAAGACTCTGGAGGTTAAAGTGCATTGGGTTTACGGAACATGATGAAAAGATGACCCCCAAGCCTTGGTTGCCAGGTAACTAATACATATATTTAGAGGCCAGCTCTTGTTTTGTCCCTGGCCAATAGAATCTTGGTAATTGGGGTCCCAAGAACAATATTTTATTAATACTGTACAAGATTCTAGCTGAAGATTGTGGATACTGGAATAAAATGTTTTCTTATCAATTGTTTTGAACTATATATATAGTTTAATCCTATGTTGTTCTATATGCATTAAAAAAATGACTTAGCTTAGAAGTCCCTTATAAGAGATACTAGTACTAGTGATATTTTCCACTTCTTGGCTTTCGAGAAGAAACCATTGTGCATCTAGTCAAAATTTGTTCCTAACCCAGCAACGCTTACAGTGGTTTTCTTAGTCTGTCCAAGTCACATTGAAAAGATGTAAAAAAAAAAAAATCATTTGTACCACCGCCCTATAGATATCGATTATAGAAGAAAGTGGCTAAGAGCTTCTCTCTCTAGTTGTCTGCAATATCTGACTCGAAGACTTGCAATGGAACTTGTCCCATGCATAGAGAAAGCATTGAGTGATCTGACCACAACTGATCAAAACTAGAAATGAGCGAATAGTGAAATATTCGAAAATTCGATTAGAATAGCCCCCAATATTTGTGTATTCGAATGAATATCGAATCCCATTATAGTCTATGGAATAAAATTACTTGGGACCTGGAAATCAATATTTGACCTCTAGAACCTCAGGAAATGATGCCAACACCTCTGGAATGCATATAGGACAGCAATGGAAGCATGCCTGGCTGCATCTAACACTAGTGATGAGCGAACATCCCAATTTTCCCAATGTACATCGAAGATTCATGAACAAATTATGAACGTAAAGAAGAAGCGTACGTTTCAGTCTAGCAGTATGCACTTGCGTACGTATCAGGTCAGGTGCAGTGTAAAGTAAGTAATAACAAAAATGAATGATAACTGCAAATCAGTTTAAGCAAGATAACAGGTATTATCTTGCAACCACTGTATACAGCCATATACCGGATATTTAATTGTTGTTACAACAATAAAATTAAAGGGCTGGTCAACTCCGTTACAGAACGCAGACTGCACAAATCAGTAGTAGTAAGATAACAGGTTTTATCCCACACTTACAGTATACGGCTATGTTCACACTACGTAAAATAACGGCCGTTGTCCATGCCACAAAACTACGGCTGTTGTTTTGAGGTTCCCTATAATGACTGTAATGCAATGTAACTACGGCCGTTGAATTCACACTACGTATCAAATTACGGCCATTGTTTATACAGCCCAGTGAAAAATGAACATGTCAATTATTTCCGGCCGGTAATACTGCAACAACGGCCGTGGATTTCAATGTGGCCGCGAACGTAAAACTTGTATCTGCCCAATAAAACTTGATTTTGATGTAAAAAAATTCTGAGTGGTTTCTCCGGCTGGGCGCAGTATTTAAAGTAAATCCCGTTTATAAACATGCTAGGAATCAAAATTAAACAATGGCCGTAGTTTCACGACTAGCCCATTCGTTCGTAATTCTACGGCCAATGTTTTGCCTTCAAAATAACGGCCATTGAAAATAACGGCCGTTATTTTACGTAGTGTGAACATACCCTACCTATATCCCGGATTTATAATTGTTTTAACAACAATAAAATTAAAGGGCTGGTCAACTCCTTTACAGGACACAGACTGCGCAAATCAGTAGTAGCAAGATAACAGCTATTATCCCACACTCACAGTATACAGCCGCATACGCATCAGTAGATGTCTGAACACACAGCCTGCCTCACAACAGCTTCTAAATCTCTGGTTTTATACTTTTAGCCCTAACAAGGGCTTTTGGGGGTCCCTCCCTACCTAACTTCACCTAAAAGCTTTCTCTCCCTGATATACAGTCTGTCCCTCTCTAGCTCCAACTAGCAAGTGACACAAATCTGAAATCACTATTCTTATATTCAGGAGGTGCCGTAGTTTAGCCAGACAATCACAGTTAGAGTCCTGCCTATTCCTAGTGCCTGTCCCTCCCCCCTGCATGTTTATTGGCTGGAATAAAGTGCCAGCGGGGATGGGAGGGCGAATGAAATTTTTACTGCGCTTTTTTATATTTGAACGCAATCGAATAGCATACCATTTGATCGAATAGCTGTTCGATGGGATACTATTCGCTCATCACTAATCAAAACCTTTGACAGGCCTCTACAGCACAAGGAAAATTGTAACAACAAAAGCAACAGACCCTTTGCATACGCTCTACTAGTGCATATGGATGCCATACAAGTTATCCCACTCTTATTAGTAAGAGTAAAGAACTGTCACTCATCACGCCGATTATTAAATGGCAAGCCATTAGCTTAAATGGCCAACATGTAACAGCATGGCCAACAATACAGAATGGCCAGTAATAGAATTCTGTTGCCAGCCTTAACCTTCTGAGTGAGTATCAATTTATTTTCTATCAGTTTCTCTACCATTTCTACAAAACTGTGACTGGTCAATGATAGAGGTCCCATGATGCTCCCTTTAGTCAATGAATAGTGGGTGTTACCGAATCTGCACCCCCGCTGATTTCAAGTTGACGGTCAATCTTTACATCAGTATTGAAGTTCTGGAAAATGAGCAAAGTTTAAGGCAACACAGAGGCTGACATCTTTAGTTGGAACAATCATTACTCTTAATGATTTCCTGTGATCATCCATGGTCACTCGATAATTAAAATTGACGTTCTGATGCTACAAAACTCCATTCTTTACTTAACCCATGACATAGTCCACATGCACAGAGCCATATGCATACAGCTCGCTTGCTAAGAAGCGTATAGCTTTTGTTGCCTTGCTGTATAGGCTTCATTGGATATTGTATGTATAGAGCTGTCATTACTTAGAAGCAATGCTGTTGGAGGAATAGGCTCCATATAAACAGCACCTGATGGAGCATGCCGAATTACATCGAATATGTGTGACATTTGCCAGAAAAGCCTTCTACAACATACAAAGTATATGCAGGAACAATAAAGGATGAATGCATTTGAATAGGAGCCTTGTTGTGTCTCTGTACGAAACATCACCATATACATGGAGTATAAGAGAAATTCATCTAGCCTACCAGATCCCTGCTTTTTGTTGATGTGGTCTAACAGACTTAAAGGGAAGGTCTCTTACAGGATTACAACAACAAAGAGCACAAGAATAGAGCCAAGATTAAAAGAGACATACATTCATCTTCAGCGCAATAGAGAGCTATCAGCAGGTTAGTTCACCTTTAAAGACATTTGGTAGATGCCAAAGCTCATGGGCTGTGATGCTAAATCTGTACAGAACACTGAATATACCATGTATCATCTATAGTTCTGGTATCTGGTGGCAGAACAGCCTTCACACCTTGTCAGCAATCGGGGCTTGAAGTGACTACTACTAACTCCTTATAGATATGTCCCTGGACTGGTATTTTGGCTTGGCCAGTATCCAAGATGTTTTCTGCCTGTACCACTTCAGACCAAAGCTGTTGAAAGTGGATGATTTTAACTATAAATGCTTGGTTTATTCCAACTAATGGCAGATATCCATCCTTTAAAAATATATTTCTGTCCGATTATTGTAAGTGTATATGACAAAGCCAAAGAGCGAAGAGTAAAATAACACTGTCCATCGATGGTTGGTACAGCCTGCACATGCAAATACTGTAAAAATCCTTGTAATTCCTATCCATGTCCCTTTTATGATATCACCACTGGTAATATAATAGCTGTATAACGTCTCATATCATTTAAAATGTATTGGTCCTGTTCATTGGACAATCTTTTATCTGAATATTGCCCTACTTCTAACTTTCATTGCACTTTAACCTATTCAGATCTATCAATTAAATTGGCTAAAACCCAAATCCTACAAAATATATCACCAACCCCCCCTAAACCACACTTACCTGAAAAAGCTCTATATGATTTTACATCTGCATATTTGATGTAGAAGACTATGTTTACCATGGGTTGACCAATATTCTCTAGCCACACCCTTTGCGACCCCTGCCATCCCAACCACCTTCTCTCAATAAACACACGTTTCAACCCCTAAATTCTAGTACCCACAAAGATGTAAAATGTTCAAATATATTCCAAATATTTCTGTAGCCACAATACATTGTCTTAAAATAAAAGCAATATACAATCTTTATTCTGTCTTTACATACCACAAAGAAAAAAAAATCAATTCCTATACCCAATAGATGAAGTCACCGGTTTTATAAAGGTCAGCAAATGCTGTCAGCTTCTTGAAGTTCTGGCCAAAATAAACATGTTGTTTCAGGGAAACATTATTAGAACAAGACAACATGCATGTCTAATGCTTCGGGGAAGAAAGTGTGCGTGTCATACAATCCAGCTGGGAATGTCTGAGTTATAAAGCAGGTTATAAGTCATTCAGGATTTATGTTTTCAAGGTTTCTCTGCCAGGAGAACTTTCAATAGATACTATGGATTGGTTTACAATGTACCAATCTACCATGTCCCTGAAATTAATTTTAAAAATTATTAAAGGAATTGTTCAAGTTTTAGTAAAAATGGAGCAGTAAAAAATTTACTAAATTCAATTTCTAAAAATCCTGCACGACTTCAATGATGAAATCTTACAAGATTCCATGTGTCCCCTCACCATGTACCCAATGCTCAGTTGCCTGCTTAAACTAAGGGCCCCAACTTGACCCCATAACCACAATTTGTATCCCGAGTAGTGATGTACCGTATTAACCTACATTTGAAGTGAAGGTCAGGTTTGTTCAACCAGAATCTTAAATTAACTGCACTAAAACAGATAAACAATCGCAGGTATTTAGCTGTTTTAGTGAAGTTCACAAGTTCAATCATCAATACTTACCTGTCCATGCACCACCAGTGGCCTCTTTCTCTGATTTCCTATTTCCTCAGCAGTTGCCAAAAACCTGGTTAGCTAATCACCAACTGAGACGGGACCGCCCGTTAAGCCAATCACTGGCCGTGGTACTGTCCCATCTTAGTCACTGAGTGATTGGCTAAGCGTGCTGTCACTCTCATCTCGTTCTTTTTTTTTAATGTGTATTACTTTGTGTGGGCACTATCTTTACAAACTCGTAACAAACTTTGCAAGTTTGGTTTGATACTAAAACAAATTTTTTGCAAATTTCAGAACAAATTCAATTTGCTCACCTCTAACTACATCACTTCTACATCCATACGTTGTCCATGGGGTCAAGTGACCAAGAACTTTAGAACTGAAGTAAACAAGATCTATGAGGGGATCGAAGACATAGTGAAGGGGCAGGTGAAGTGGCCTAAGTGTGTCATATCTTCAGGACTATAAACTATGAGTTAGTGTTATGTGTCTAAAAAAAACAGCAATCACTGTAAAAACCTCTCCCATCAGACGCTCATCAATTATGAGCGTCTGATTGTTGTCCCAAAGGATCTTTTAATTCTTTCTAACCTTTCTCTTCATTTACACAAAACACATAGGGGGAAATTTATTGTTGAGCTGCGATTTTTTTTTAATCTAGTTTTTAGTCATTTGTATTTCTCCTTGTGCTTGTTGAGTTTATCAAACATTGTGCACATCCTAAAAAAAAATGTGCACGGCTTAAAAATTGCGCTCAGCATTGCGTTTTGTCTACGAAACAAGTAAAATGTATTTCCCTGTTCCGGACTAGACATAGACCTACACCAGTAGGGGCAGTTTTAAATTTTTGGGCACATGTTTAATAAGGCGCAAATCCCAGATTATGCAAATATTTACATAAATACACAAAACAGATTATATAAAAAAAATTTGCATCTAAGAATTATTTTCACATTGAATTCTGGTTTATAAATACCACTGCAACCCAAATATGGGTGCTAAGAAGCCTGAAACTAATATAACAAGCAATAGGTGGACACGCATAGCATGTCATAGAGTATAATGTTATTATAGCTAGTTATCATGTGATAAACATATTGGGACATATTGTCAATGAGGAAGAATAAGGAAGGACACAGCTTTATAAGTGTGGATGTGCCTTGTACTGCAGCTGAAGCCTATTCAAATTATCTTCAGCCAACACCCCCGCTGCACCCCCCCACCTTCATTCCCCAGAGATCTTAGGGGTTGAAACCCCACCAATCCAACACTAATGTCCTATCCCAAGGACAGCAAGGAATATGTCTGATAAATGTATAATCTCAATAAAATATATCATATAACACTGTCAGAAATATGGAACAAGGGTTAAGCAAAAGCCCTGCAGCTTTTCCATGGCAGAACAGAAATCAGAAGAATTCTTGTCACTTTTAACTGACTCTGTTAAACTGGTAACTTTCAGATGTCATGGTGACAGCTGTGTTGTACTGATAGTATATCTTAGTTTCTTAAGATGTAGTTAGCAGTGAGAGCCCAATTTTTTTTCATTCTGATACTCCAGCTTTTTTCCTTAATGACATAAACTACGACACCAGCTGAGATTTCTGAAACCTTTTAACGGAGATATAGAGCAACTTTACAAAGGAAATCCAGAAGAAAGATGATAAATATCTAACCACTATTCGGACCCCTACCAATTCCAGGGTTTAAGTGGAGATATAGTCAATTATGTTCCTCTAACCCCCAGTTGGGCATATGATCCCACATTTCTAGAAATAGGCTAGAGCTATAGCATGATAAGGGTCCATTTTTTAAAGGGGTTGTTCAGAAAAAAAAAAAAAAACTTTTGATAACCTACTGTACCTACAAAATAGGCTATAGATAGTTAATTGGCATGGTGAAGACCCCCAGTTTCTCTGTTTGGTGTCTGAACTACAGTGAGAACAGAGCTGGAAATAGTTGTCTCTGTTCCCTATCTAGCAGCGCACCAGTATACTGTAGTCTTAGCCTCTAATGGTTTCAATAGGAGCTGAAGCTGCAATACCTTGGTGCCAAAGATACACAGGGTACAGAGCCAACTGTTTATGGCTCCATTCGTAATGTAGTGTGGGCACCCAACAGCTGATCGACAGGGGAGCAGGGTGTCGGCACTTCCCCAATGAACTTTTGATCTTGATTCTTTGTGAACAATTATTTTCTCCTTTTTTTAAGCTCTATAATATGATATAAGTCCATTATCTAAATTTTATATCATCATTGGAGTCTATTATGCATGTTTTGATAGTATTATTAGGGCTCTTATCTAGACCCTATGGCATCATATGGGTTTGAAATCCAAGTTCTTTAAAGGGTTTATCCAGTGCTACAAAAACATGGCCACTTTCTTCCAGAGACAACACCACTCTTGTCTCCAGTTTGGGTGCAGGTTTTGCTATTCAGTTCCATCGAATTGAATGAAGCTTAATTGCAAACCACACCTGAACTGGAGACAAGACTGGGGCTGTCTCTGTAAGAAAGTGGTCATGTTTTTGTAGCGCTGGATAAGCCCTTTAACAAATAGATCTGGCTCTCATGGTATGCAGGTAAAAGTCTGCAAACATCGAAGAACCACATGTTAAAGACCACTGCAATATTGCACGCTCTACTGTAGGTCTGTTTTCCAAGGTTCAATAGCATGATATAGGTCTATTATCCAAATTCTAGAACATCATATGGCTTTGCTATCAAGGTTCTATAGCATTTTATGGGTCCATGAGTAAATAAAATATAAATGAGCCCATTTGTCCATAATAATGTAAGATGCAATGTGTCATGCGGTTCATTTTTCTTACAGCTAAAAATAATTCCATAGACGGCTGTATTAATATTCATGTAACAAAGCATCATATAGAACTTGCATTTTAGGCAAAGCAAAATTTCATTTCATTCATTTCATTCACAACCTTAAAATAAAGTGAAAAAAGTAATTGTTCATTTTATTTAAGAATAAAATATTGTAAAATATTATAATAAATAAATGTCTTACCTTCATAATATATTTTGAAGCCGTGTGCACTAACTGCAAAGTCACTGGTCAAGCGTAATGAAAATACAGATCCCGTACTTGTTACAGGGGAAGGCAGGTGAAATCCTGTTAGCCTGAAATATAAAAAAAATAGCACACATGTAAAACCCCATTGTTATAAACAATTTCTATAGACATAATAGCACTAGATTAGGCAAATATAAATCTAAATTTCTCTTAAAGGGGTCATTTAGGGGTCATTCCAACGAAACAATCGCTGAGCTCAGGGAGATCAGCAAAAAAATAATAAATAAAAAAAAATCCAATAGTGTTTTACCCCCCTATAAAATTGGAAAAATGCAAGAGAGGGCTCAGAGGAGCCTAGGTTGTAAGTCTCAAAACACGGAAATAGCCAGATATCCCTCCAGGGAAGGAAACCTGTTGCCAAGGGGTGCCTCCCATTTGGCTCCTCCCTCTCTTCAGTCCCAGGATGCATTGCTTTCTTTCAGTTGTTCATCACAGTCCTCCCACCCTGCCTACTCTCCTCCCCCAGGACTCATACCATTTCCCTGCCCAATGCTGAACATATTGTTTCACTGCAGACTTCAGTGATTTTGCAGCACTTGCTTCTCTGCTGCTTCTCTCAGTAAAATAAAGCAGCATGTTGTAATCACACCTCACTCTCCCTAGGGATGTACACAAGAAAGTTCAATAATGTAATACAGAACTAAGAGCCCCAAAACTAATGGATTTTGATACTTTCAAAACTGAGGCAAACAGTTAGCAATGCTATATGCTTCTGCAGCATGTCTATTTTTTACCTGATGTCTGAGTACCCCTTTAATATCTCCAAAATGAGGATAAAATAATTACCAAAAGTACTGTGAATTCTTCCTTGAGATAGATTTTTTTGATTAGATCTCTGTGTTATTTCGAGGTGATTAGATTTGTTTGTGAAGCTGCGTTAATGCAACCGAGATGCTATACCAAATACAGTCCATTGACATTAGTGGCGCTATTTTGGGAAGAAGGTGCAATTTTTTATTATCTTACACATACTTTAAAAACAAGGTTGTAAAAATAGATAACCAACATATGGCTATATACTATCCATAACCATGCCAATAACATAGGGTGCCACAGAAGCTATGTAGCAGGGAATCCTGTTAATTAGAAGAAGTCCCTGCTCATGCCCATTGACTGTACTGAATTAGCTGATGCAAATCTAAAGGTATACTGCGATATTGTGATTTATTTAAAGTTTCATACAACTAATATGGCAACACTTCTTGTTGTCTTTCCAAAAAGACTGGCTATCAATCCTTGATGGGAGCCGCTATCATGGAATATTCATTGTTATTTCCTATATCTGTCAGTGATGTTATGTCATGGGTAAGTGCTGTATTCTAAAGAAAAAAAAAGATCACCATAAGTTTTTATTATTATTATTATTATTATTAATATTATTATTATTAGTTAAAGGGGAACTTGGGATAAGAAAAACGTGTTTTCTATTGAAAGTGCATTAAAAGTTATATAGATGTGTCTATACAATGTATGGCTATGTTCACACTATGTATCTGAGCGGCTGTATTTTTTATGCGGCTGTAAATGTGCGGATGAAACTACGGCTGTGGGAAAAAATAGACATGCGGCTGAAAACATACTGTCATTTACTTGGAAATCTGGTTCAACTAAAAATTAACAAATAAAATCTTTAGAAAGTGATGCAAACACCTCTGGATGCATCTGGGAAAGCAGGGAAACAGTTTACATGAATCGCTATTACCGGGGTTTGCGATCCTCTGCAGTAATGCCGATGCCTCTCATGGTTATTATATTGAATTAATAAAACACATTTTCGTTGTAATAAAGTCCCTTTCGTTGTTCAATAATTAAATTTAAACGAATCCATCATTTTGCAATTAAATATACTGTTAAAATAAATATATATATAAATAAATGTATATTTATATATATATATTTATTTTTTGACAGTATATTTAATTGCACAATGATGTATTCGTTTAAATTAAATTATTGAACAACGAAACTGATTTTATTACAACAAAAATGTGTTTTATTAATTAAATATTAATTAGTACAGGAAGCTCCATTAAGCCGTTAATTCATATTCCCGGTAATAGAGCATTCTGTACTAATCAACACTTTACTTTAATTAAAATATCAAATGTTTCTTCTAATTATGTTATCACAATAGCATTATTAAAAGAAACATTTAGAATTATATGTGCGCTCAGCTGATTGGCTGATCGGCTGAACACACATATAAAGAGCCGGTCCGCAGTACAGTGACTTCATTGTGCTATGGACCAGCGAAGAGGACACATCGGGGTGAGTATACAGATCTCCCCACCCCCTCCCCAGCACTGCACCAATCCCAGTAAGGAAGGGGGGGTCACTTAACCCCTTCCTTGCTGGGATGGGTGCAGTCTGACATCAGTCTGGCCCCCAAGGGGTTAAGGGGGATGCAATACATCCTCCCTTAACCCCTTGGGGGCCAGACTGTAAGCAGTGATCTGTAAAGATGCTGCATACTGTAAGGAGCACAACACCGCTCACAATGATGGGTGTTGTGCTCCTGTTTGTGTGTTTTTTTTTGTGTTTCTCCCTTTTTGTTTTTCAGATATCGGCATCCTGTGGATAATGTCGGATTCGGTGGACTACGTCGATGACCAGCGGTTGTTTTTTTTTTTTTTTTTATAAAATGGTCAATGGGTGTGGGGGGTGTGGGGGTGTTTTTATTTGAATTTAAAAAAAATTTCACTAGTGTGTTGTCTTTATTTCTTTACTTTATAGACTTAGTAGTGGAAGCCGTCTAAAAGACGGAATCCATTACTAAGTCGGGCCTAGTGTTAGCCGGTATAAAATGGCTAACACTAACCCCCCATTATTACCCCAGTACCCAATGCCACCAGGGGTACTGGGAAGAGCTGGGTGCCAGTGGTCCCGGAGCGTCAAAATTGGCGCTCCTGGACTGGGCTGGCAGCAGGCTGGTAATATTTAGGCTGGGGAGGGCCTAAACCAATGGCTCTTCCCACCCTGGTGTTACCAGGCTGCTGTCGCTTGGTTTTTAACCCGGCTGGTTATAAAAATAGGGGGGAAACTATGCGGGTTTTTTTAAAAATAAATAAATCATTTAAAAAAATGCATAGGGTCCCCCCTATTTTTATAACCATAAAGTAAAGAAATAAAGACAACACACAAGTGAAAAAAATGTTTTTATTCAAATAAAAACACCCCCACACCCCTCATTGACCATTTTATTAAAAAAACACCAAACAACCGCTGGTCATCGACGTAGTCCACCGAATCCGACGTAATCCACAGGATACCGATATCTGAAAAACAAAAAGGGAGAAACACACAAAAAACACACAAACAGGAGCACAACACCCATCATTGTGAGCGGTGTTGTGCTCCTTACAGTATGCAGCATCTTTTCAGATTGCTGCTTACAGTCTGGCCCCCAAGGGGTTAAGGGAGGATGTATTGCATCCCCCTTAACCCCTTGGGGGCCAGACTGATGTCAGACTGCACCCATCCCAGTAAGGAAGGGGGGTCACTTAACCCCTTCCTTGCTGGGATGGGTGCAGTGCTGGGGAGGGGGTGGGGAGAGCTTTATACTCACCCCGATGTGTCCTCTTCGCTGGTCCGCAGCACAATGAAGTCGCTGTACTGCGGATCGGCTCTTTATATAATTCAAAATGTTTCTTCTAATAATGCTATTGTGATAACATAATTAGAAGAAACATTTGATGTTTTAATTAAAGTAAAGTGTTGATTAGTACAGTTTGCTCTATTACCGGGAATATGAATTAACGGCTTAATGGAGCTTCTTGTACTAATTAATATTTAATTAATAAAACACATTTTTGTTGTAATAAAATCAGTTTCGTTGTTCAATAATTTAATTCTAACGAATCCATCATTGTGCAATTAAATATACTGTCAAAAAATAAATATATATATAAATATACATTTATTTATATATATATATATTTATTTTAACAGTATATTTAATTGCACAATGATGGATTCGTTAGAATTAAATTATTGAACAACGAAAGGGATTTTATTACAAAGAAAATGTGTTTTATTAATTTAATATATTAACTATTAGAGGCATCGGCATTCGGCATTATTGCCGGCTATTTTTGAAGTACTCCGTACGGACCGCCTATCAATCCACGGCCGTGAATTTGCACAGTTCCAGCCGCAAACAATGGTCTTGTTCATTTTTTTTACGGGTCCATTTACGATCGGGCCGTAGGCTCATACATAGTGTGCACTGTGCAGCCGTATATCGTATACTTTCCAGCGTACGCATGAACCGGAAGAATAAGGCCGATGATTTACCGCCCGCAATACAGCCGCACAGATACATAGTGTGAGCCTAGCCTATTACTGTATCTGTACAGTTCTGCCACACTGGTAGCTGATTAAAATCCAGGAAGTAAAAAAAATAAAAAATGGACAATGTGCCAATTCACATTGTCTCCTGCTCCTGCTACTATCCCCCCAGGAGACAAATCTTCCATGCCTCTGTCTCACATTGTGTGTGTTTGCTGATGATGCAGACAGGTGGCAGGGCGTGATGTCACAGGTGGATTGGCTGGATAACCCAATTTCCTGACTGATTCACCATCTCTGATCGAACAGAAGCATCTGCTGCACTAATTTTACTGATTGTGATGGGTGGGGGCTGTGATAATCACATGAGGGAAAGCATTGCATTCTGGGAAATGCCAAACCAGGAAGAACAGAAACACAAAACAGAGCAAAAAAACCCCAAACAAATGGATTTTTGGTAGTTTCAAAACTGGGATAGACAGGTAAGTAGAGATGAGCGAACCTGGAGCATGCTCGAGTCCATCCAAACCCGAACTTTCGGCATTTGATTAGGGGTGGTTGCTGAACTTGGATAAAGCCCTAAGGCTATGTGGAAAACATGGATATAGTCATTGGCTGTATCCATGTTTTTCAGACAACCTTAGAGCTTTATCCAAGTTTAGCAGCCCCATCTAATTAAATGCCGAAAGTTTGGGTTCGGTTGGACTCGAGCCCGGTTCGCTCATCTCTACAGGTAAGTAATGCATTATGCTTCTGCAGAAATCTCATTTTTGTAACCTCTACCTGGAGTTCCCCTTTAAGTTCCATTCAGAGGAACCATAGGGAAGGTGTTCTGGGCCTTGCATCAACAATATAGATGCTACAATATCATATTTTAGTTCAGCCTGTAAGTCTGTGCCATTTATGTGGAAACAAAAAAACTTTAAAATATTTGATTTTATCGTAACCAATATATTTTTTCAAGTCACATTCACTACAAGGAATAACAATACAATAAAATGATTGATTTTCTTTTGGGGAAACCAGCCAAACAAGATTTTTTTTTTCTTCTAGATCTCTGCTGTTCTGGAAGACAAATTATTAATCATCCTAACAGTTGCATCAGACGTTTGCAGGTAGAATTCATCAAAATTTTGGGGTAATTCATCACCTTCTAATTAATTGCTCCCATTTGTTTTAGGCAGTTGATTTACTATTTACTGTATGTGGAGACAGGAAAGCAACAAGATGACTTTACTAGGGAATGAACACCGATTAAGGCAAAGTGCAATGAATTATGTATATGGGGGGATCTTATACAGGGATCACAAACTACAGACCATCTATTCATGGAGCCCTATTTATTGACTAATTTTAAAATCTACCTGCTAAACTGAGCTCCAGTTCGTTCTGCAGATTAGGTGTGAACAGAGGCAGGTCCATGCTAGGCAGTTCAGTTGCAAAGGCTAGTTGAGAAAGTGAGGACATTTCTAAAACTTCATCAGGCAAGAAAAGGGGAATTAAAGGCAATGGAAATATGATGTAGGTGACACTTTTACCTGATAAGATATATTAAAATTAGAAATAATTAAACTTCCTGACACTTTAAAGGATTTTCTGACCATCACCTCTTGATTTAGATTCAATCAATGATTTGGATTTGGCCATGCACTTAATAAGTCAAGTGGGGAAAAGAGCATTGCCACATTCATCAAGATCAGTGGTCCCTTTTCCTTTACGTATTGTACTGAGCAGAAAAGCTTATATCATATTCCCGACTGCTCAGTTAACCTTTGCTAAGCAGAGTGATCTGTATTTCGGCCTTGCATAGTACATACAGGAACAGGGAGTAATGCCATTTAACAGAAGTTCCTGATCCTCTATTTCTCATCTATAGTTACCCTTACCAATTGCATAGGATGCCATAGAATGTATGTAGCAGGGAATTCTGGGAAAAAGGAGTCCCTGCTCCTTTACACTGACCAAGCATCACAGCTCTTCTTGAGCAAGCAGAACACATTTTGTGTGCTGAATGCTCTTCGCTTCGCCCAGTGAATGTGAACTGAGCTGCGAGGCATGCAGTGTATGTGTTTCAACTTAGTGTATAGCAGCAAGGACTTCTGCTTTACACAGGAGTCCCTGCTCCTATACTAAATTCACCTGAAATTAACTTGTAAAGAAATGGATTTGGAGGACGATTATGATTGTTATATTTTTTTTTTCCAGAAAATTTTAAACAAATTTGTTTCATTCTTATTAGATCAATTCATCTTTGATTTAAAAAGTTTAAAGTATTCTCAAAAACTGCTGGTGATATAAGTGATTTAATAAAAATAGTCTACAAGGTTTACTTATCTCTGAACAGATCTATGGGGAGAAGCTTCTGGACTTGGTCACAGATGGCCAAGAGCAAACATGGTAGTAAATCTGACTGATCAATCAGCTCTCGTATAAGATGGGTGTCCATGGTAAGGCACAATCAACTGTTGATGAACCACAAAAAAAGAAGCAATTTTGCTCATAGTGGTCACATAATGCAGATCTTTTTCTATGGATGAACAAAATTATTCCTTTTTTTATGTTTATTCTAATGTTATGGTGCCCATACATGTTGCAGATGAGCCCCCATAACGTTTGAATCCTCAACAATAAGTAGATATTTAGTTTAACAATAAATTTTATCAGCTGTGATCCGCAGAAAGTACAAATTGGTAACCATAGCTCATGTGCAGTCTGGCTTGTTTCAGAAAATATAAATTGATAACAATTTGTAATTTTAGCATGACCTTCGATCACCTGTAAAACTCAACCATCATAAGTGTAACAAATATGCAGAAAAAAAAAAATATTAAGAAAGTCCTAATTCTACCATGACCACCATAAGGAGATTGTGCATAAAGGATAATGCACACAGTGATCTCACATGTGTGGGATATTGGGCACAGTGGTCAGAGTACAAGGATAACTACAAAGTCATGTAAGAACATGGGAACTATATTAACTTAATGTTATGGTACCAGAATAATGTACAAAATGATATCACAAGACCACAAACAGTATAATTTTATAATGCCACAGCACAAGAGTAATGCCACAGAGAAGGGATGATGCAGGACTAACCATAGGAAAATGTGGTAGACTTAAATATGGGGGTGCATTATGTTTCCCCTTCCAAAATAATCACTAACTCTTACCCTAGTAGCTATACCCATGCCAGTCATCGGTACAGTGTTGGTGAGGGATAAAGGGGTAGTGTGGCGCTAAACTTTAATTCACAAAATAACACACATTACAGCTGATGACGCGGCAGAGGGGGGCCGGCATGAGGGACGGCTGGAGTGGTCCGGCCGGCCTCCCAAAGATGACGTCATTGTCACAAGATTGCAGCCGGGGGTCGACACGAATGCGGTAAGTATAATGCACCACACTTCCAGGTCTAGCGTTGGTGGTGGGGGGACACGGGGAAGGGGGACATTCACATACATAACACACATTACAAAGTTGTATAACTTTGTAATGTGTGTTATTTTATGAATTAAAGTTTAGCGCCGCACTACCTCTTTAAGTAGGAAAAAGTTGACTGTTCCTGATTTTAAGGATTTATTCCAGGTGAGATGTATGTGAAGGAAAATTCATACTGCTCCATCTTTAGGTCTTTGAGAAATACTGGTGAAGGTAAATGTAGTAGGATCTATGCAGAAATGCAAAACACAAGGAAATACAATCCAGTAACCAATCCTTAAAGTTTTACTGTCATTATAAATAACTTTTGACGTGTCAGAGATGTGTCAGCAATGGTCGGCAGCACATCACTCTGTGTAGTAGGAGCTGCAGCAGCAAACGGCCGTTGACTTCAATGGGTTGCCTGAACAATCCTTAGATCATAAAGCACAGCGGGGTACAAGGGGGAGGCGAGCGCCAACCTCAGGGGTCAACGCTTGCTTCTGTAACATATCTATGGGTGTAACAGGGCCCTCACTCTATTTACCATTCTTGGCCCTATTCACAAGCCTAGATGCTGCACAATTCATATATATCTTTATAAAACTTGTGTTTGTCTTTTCTATGCTCTAAAATAACTTTAGTCCATCGATGGACAGTGTCATCTAGGTGGGGCTTAGCATCCATTGAGCCTCCTCTCCCTGCCTCGGTTCAGTGCTGTTAGCCATGTTCCCCCTGTGATGAGGCAGGGACTGACGGTTCAACGCATACTATTCAGCATCTTAGAGACACTGTCCCACAAAAGCACACAGGAGACTGGGATGACAGCATCACTTTAAGGACCTTCCGGAATGTACTGCTTATTCTTCTATAACTTCAGTTTGTATGGAGCCATCACATAAAATAAAGCTGAGGTGAATGGTCTTTAACATTATTGGACATAGTTAGCTAATTTCCACTTCCAGTGAAGCAAGTTTACCAGCTTTTCATCGCATGAGTTCACAACCTTTAGACCCCAAGTGTATACACTGTTGTATAATGTATGGACACCCAGTGATTGTTATGTCAATAAAGCATTAAGTGTTCTGTTTACATGTCCTGATATTGCTTTGAATTGGTTTCATGAGAATTTGCGATCTTTAGAGAGTCACTGCCATTAAAAATAACTTTTGATGTGTCATGTATAAAGTTATTGATTGTAATGAGTTTTAGTGCTGAGACCCAATGTGATCAGGGGATATAGCTGGGAAAAGTGCAAGGCAGCAGCTTGATCCACTCCCCAACTGCTTGCTACCTCTAACAATAAATCCTCATAGAGTGACATTGTTAGAATTAGCTGGAGATTTAGTTGGGTGTTGAACACAAGGTAGCCACATTTTCTCTTTTGCTATATCTCCTAATCACAGCAGGTTTGAGCAGTGAGACCTGCTACAAACAATAACTTTTGACATGCCTGAATACATGTCAAGTTTTTTTTACTGATCGGTACAATTTAACTAAAGGTAAAGGTAAGGGTGGACACGTGTGTGTGTTATACCTTTACAGGTAACACCAAAATGACCTTACATTTAACACTTCAAAAAAATTTTTACATTTTAACAGTGATGGTTCGTCATTAGAGATGAGCGCAACTTGAGCATGCTCCAGTCTAATTGTTCGGCATTCGATTACTGGTGGCTGAAGGAGTTGGATGCAACCCTAAGGCTACCTGGTAAATATGGATACAGCCCATGGCTGTATCCATGTACTCCCGGATTCCCTAGAGCTGTATCTAATTTCTTCAGCTACAGGTATTAAAATGTCGAATGCTCAGACTCTTGATCAGGAAACTCAGGTTATGAAGGTTACTTTTAACCTTGATGTACCGAAACTGTGCAAGTACATACCAAGCCTATTTCTGAAATCAGAGACAAGCTTGTATGACATAATTCCACATTACTGCAGAAAGGCAGCATACAACTGAACTTAGAAAATAAAAGGATCAAAGTCTGAAAAGAACCATAAAGAAGAAGACGTCTAACATCTCAAAAATTGCTGTTGGATTTGGATTCTATTGAGGTTTATCTTTGTCGAGTGAGCTGTAAGTCCAAGGGTTCTTGAATTCTAAGATGAAGAGTTGGGATGGGAATAAACGTGACACTGTAGATTTCTGACAACTTACAGATTATTTTTTTATTATTACTATTATTTTTTTAAGTATAATATTTAACTTGACAGTAGACAAGATTTTAATGTCCGGCTATGAGTGTTAGGAATTTTTAATTGTGTTATTCTCCAAATAGATAAATAATCAAGGATTTTATCTTTTTGAGTTTTATTAAAATATACTGTAACTTTACAGCGGAAGCAGAAGACATCCCCCTTGGTGATTTAATTACAATGCAAAAAAAAATGCTTTCAATGTTATCTTATCCTTGAAAATATTAACTGTCTTAACCAATTTTGTTCGGCTGTGATTACAAATGACTTTCAAATCTCTTTTTATCCCCATTTCTTTAGAAAAATGTAGTCAAGTCAATTCGTTTTTTGTTTTTTATAACAGAAAAAAAAATGAATATGACAGTCGGCAACTTACGAATGTCAAATATTTGTAATAATTCTAGGAAATCACTTTAAAAATCTATTTATATTCGATAGGCAGAGAATAATAAGTAAGACTTAAATTGATTTGGTGGACAAAAGCTAATAATCAAAGGGGTTTTCCAGCCTAAGCCCCACAGGATGAGACATCAAGAGCTGATCAGTATGGTTTTGACACCTATCACCCCAGCCGATCAGCTGATCAGCTTCACCACTGAACTGGGAATGAACAGTGTACGGGAGCTTCAGCTTTGTACACTCTATGGAGGTGGCGCTGTATAACTGCAGAGCAATGGAAGTTTTTACCAGCAGCAACACTACAAACAGTTAATGGAATGGTGAGTAACGCATGCACACCACCACTCCATTCATTGTCCATGGAGCTGCCAAAAATAGATACAACACTCAGCTAGCTTCAGCAACTCAGGGCCCTGTACTCAAGATCATGGGGGACCCAGCATGTAAGACCTCCACAATCTGACACTCATACCCTATTATGTGGATAAGGGAAAGGCTATCCTACAATATATATGAGGATTTTCTGCCAAAATTGTATGTTATAGTACTGTATCTCCAACAAACAATCTCTAGGAGTGGCTTTTCAGTTATGAAAATATCTTATTTTTAATTTTTTTAGTGCTACTAATATAAGACCCAGCCATTTTAAAGGAATTTTCCACTCTGTATACTAGTTTTACACATGGTGCGTAGGCAGGTGGGCTGCAGAAGCCATACTTAACATCTTTGGAGTACTTGCCTTGTGCCAGCTACTGACCAGGAAGTGTAGAACAGGGTTATGTTCCGCAGGTTTATCCAAGAGTGGGGCTTCACTCTGGTGGTGGTGGTGGTGGTGGGGTGGGGGAAAAAGGAAGGCAGTTATGGCTTCAGCACCCCTCTCTCTACCTGCTGGAGAACCATGAGTACATGGTACAGGATGGAAAACTCCTTTAAGTGGACTTTAGAAAGTTTAAGGGAAACCATCAGCAGGTTAGAAGCATCTAACCTGCTGATACGTCAATAAAGGGCATGGGGTGTTGAAGATGAAGATACATTTCTAACCTTCATCCTTTCATATACTTTGTAGTTTAATCCATATGCTAATGAAGTGGTTTGGTGTACTGGGGGTGGGATTACCTCCCTCAGTGCACCGACCTGCTCGGCTGGCCCCCTCTAATAAATATATTGAGGGCTACGTCCTGAAGTGATGTCACTTTGGCTCTAATCACTGCAGAGCGCTGGACAAATATTCAATTAGAAGATGCGGACCAGCCTGGGCAGATTGGTTCACTTAGGGTGGTAGCTTCCCCCCCCCGCCGAGCACCAAACCACCTCACTAGTATATGAAATACAAATATGAAATACACTTATAAATGACCATCAGTATTAGATTTTTGAAAGGTAAACTTTTAGTACTCAAACATTTGACCAAACATCTATTTAACGTGGCATGGCTGTCATGAAAGAATAACTGCCTCCCTAATGTTTACATTTGGTGAACCTTTCCAACCATCCATTTTATGCAGCAGTGATTAATGGTAATATAGTGTTCTCCTATTCAATTGAATTGGAAAATATTTTATACTATGCAGCAAAACTATTTTAAAAAAGGGCCTGTAAAGGATATTCATTGACTTCTATAGGAATGCTTTCCCACTCTGTGATGGTAAAGGAAAGACTGCCGAGAAGTTTTCTCTACAGAACAGTGAGTGTCAGCCTATTGTTAGGCTTAGTGTCCAAAGTAAGAACGACATTTCTGAATGTAGCAAACATTGACATCTATGGGTATGATTTCCCGATCTCTGGTAATAATGAGAAGATTGCTGAGAAGTTTTCTGTACAGAAAAGGGAGTGTTAGCCTATTGTTAGGCTTAGTGTCCAAAGTAAGAATTAAATTTCTGAATGTTGCAAACATAGTGATACGCAAAAAAATATATATATAATATGTAATTGACACATTGCTTTTAAGTGTTCTCTTCAGAGCAACACTAGCAGCAATGACTAGCACTGAATTGCAAATGGGACTAGAATTTGCCTTTTTAAAGGATTTATCAATTGTTTCCTACTACAGCCCACTTGTCCTCAGTTTGTGCATGAAATGCAGCTCAGATCCATTGACATGAAAGGAGAAGAACTGTAATACCACACACAACCTGAGGTCAAGTGTGGTGCTGTTCATGGAAGAAAGCAGCTAATTTTTTCTAATTCAGGATAATCCCTTTGAATAAGTTCACCTGCTCTGTGCAATGATCAGAGATCTGCAAGTGCTACTGGCCATGGCTGGTGCTGACAATCCACCAGTAATTGCGGGCTTCACTTACACTTGCCTAAGTCCAGCTTCTGCCTGCAATTTTTAATTGCAAGCTCTAGCGGTGAGTGTAAGAGTGTCCTCAGGCCAAAAGATCCCAGCCTGGTTAATTATGGAATAAATCCAGCTCCATATGCAGAACACTGGGAATGTGCACTTGTGTACACAGCACCCGTTACCCCAGACGTATACTCAATGTGAGAAAGCTACGGGACACAGTAGTGCTTGATGTAATTACTTGATTATTAGTAAACTAAAGTAGTGTCTATAATTATGTTATTTGATTTCTGTAATTTGCAGCATTTGACACAGACAGTTCACATTAGAGTTCAACAATGAACACAATATCTGTGCCGTTAAGTGCTGAGATGTCGACTTTAAACTGTGACTTCTGATTAGACTTAATTAAAAGTGCTCCAAAGGCAAAAATGTAAATGACATCATTGTTTTAGGAATCCATTAACACGTCTGTGAATAATTTACTGGCTTAATATTTAATGAATAATGTATTATTTTTTTTTTATCTGGGCTGAAAATAGCAAGGAACATAAAAATAAAGTTAAGGGGGGGGGGGGGGGAGTAGGATACTGTAAACTTTTTTTTTTAACCACCATTTGGAGCGATTGTTGCATAGGGTATGCTATACAGTGCACAAGCCTGGAGAGACAGAAATGGCTGCACATTGCACTCATGTTTTATATGAAAGCCTGTTCAGCTACATTAAAAACCAACATCAGAAGTTAGTATATAATTTCATCAAACCATATTGCCTCATGTACCACGTGCAGGTCCCCTGGATCACATGAGTCCCTACACTAACTCCACACTGTGCCGGTCAGCAACCCGCAAACCCCGCAAAGCGAGCGCAGGCAGGGAAGCCATAGCATGGCCCTGCAACACCACTGTCACAGGACCAAATCCCAAGGCCCCCCCAAAACCCACCAGCGCCGCCAGCAGAGAAGGCGGCCGCCAAGCAACACAAGTGTGAACAAGGTCATACTACTCACCATTGCACCAGCAGGTAGAATGGGAGAAAAAAGTAGGTACTTACCATGTGTACACAGGTGCTTCCTGCTAATTTGGATCACATGGGTCTTACAAGGGATTAGTGCTAGCTACAAAGAAAAAAGGGACAGAATACATAAATGCACAAGCCTGGAGAACAGAGATGGCTGCACATTGCACCCATGGTTGATACAAAAGCTTGTTCAACTACATTAAAAACCAACATCAGAAGTTAGTATACAATTTGATCAAACCATATTGCCTCATACACCACATGCAGGCCTTGGGGTTTGGTCCTGTGACAGTGGGGTTGCAGGGCCATTCTATCGCCTCCCTTCCCTGCTTGCACACGCTTTGCGGGGTTGGCGATCGCAGACCGGTACAGTTTCATTTAGCATAGGGACTCGTGTATGAGAGACCTGCACATGGTAAATGAGGCAATATGGTTTGATCAAACTATATACTTACTTCTGATGTTGGTTTGTAATGTAGCTGAACAAGCTTTCGTATCAACCATGGGTGCGATGTGCAGCCATCTCTGTTCTCCAGGCTTGTATTCTATACAGTATATCAGGTGGAGTACCTTACATACAGAAAATGTTAAATTGTTTCTAGTACTTTCTATAGCAGGAGAGTCAAACTCTTGGCCCTCCAGCTGTTGCAAAACTACAATTCTCATCATTCTTGGACAGCTAAAGCTTTAGCAAAAAAAATATCTGTAAATGATACCTCATATACAAAATCTTACAATAGATCATTTAGGTTAAACAGACAGAAAACTCTACTAGATTAGTCTCATCTTGTTGAACACTTGTCTAATAATTGTATACAGAATTGGATTTTCATCTATCTTCTACATATAATAGGAAAGTGGGAATTTAAAGTGTCCTTGCTATTTAAAAAAAAACTAAAAACTTTTAACATGTCAGAGACAGAGGTTGTTGTCTTGGAGTTTTACCTCCCTTAATAATAAGGAGAGAAGCACTCAGAGAATGGGCTCCATTGTAAGTCTAAGGAGCCAATTTCCTGTTGTGAGATGGAAATTTGTACAATATGAATGTTTATTATACTCAAATATGTAGTTTCCCAAGGATTCAATATAAGGTTATGGGGGTGCAACATCTGGGACCACACCAATCAGCTGACAATAGGGTCTGCAACTGCAATGAGTACAAGGATCCACTGGACTGGCGCCAGCGATGGCATAAGCCGCACCAAGGAGCGAAGTCTAAGGGGCCGCTGGTCTTTACTAGCACCCACCGCAAGCTGGATTGGACTTCCTGCAGCAGGTAACCAATAGGTTGCTATCTCTGGCTTAGCTTGCTAGCCGTGGCGGACAAGGTGCAGCTGGAGACATGTTGGTGGAACAGCAGACAGGAACTTAGCAAGAATCTCAGGCAGGGCTCACAGACAAAAAATAGAAACCATAGGCAGGAATCACAGGTAGGAATCACTCAGGAGAGCTGGGACAGCAATACTAAAGGTTAGCATGCAGAGGCTCCAACAGCAAGGTCAGGACAGGGGCAGGAATTTATAGGCAGGTGTAAGCCGTAACTAGCCAATTAAAGGCACTCTGCTCCTTTAAATCTCACTCATTGCATGTCCTAGGAGGTCGGGGCGGGCATGCCAGTAGCGAGGAGACCAAGTAGGAATGGAGATGGGTAAGTTGCCCTGCTGTGCTGAAGAGGAGGCCACACCAGGCTCTAGTGCATGGGCTCCGGCATTGGCCAACACCGGAGAGTGGGGGGGAGCGGATACAGCCACAGTCCAGGTCGATTCTACAGCTATAACAGCAACTCAACTCATCTTCAAAGTTTTCCAGGAACAGTGCCATATACTTGGTATTGGTCGTGCTTGGTATTGCAGTTTACTATACTGTAGCTCAGGTGAGTTGCAGTACCAAGTACAGCCACTATAAAGTTTATGGCGCTGTCCCAAGCAAACAGTACAGGGGATTAATCATAGGGTTCACGGGGATCACATAAAAGCCACTGGAAATAGTAAAACTTAGGAATTCAGTGATGAATGTGCAGGTGACATTAGAATTTTGTATAAATTCATCATGCAATTTCTTGGTGATAATTATAGTTCAATTTCCAAATGATATCATTCTATTCAGCTATAATACCAACCTTGTCAAGAAACTTTGATTCAATACTAAAAATATATGTTTCCTTTTATCTGTTCACAATGAAACAATTGCAACGACAGTACAGTAAACAATCTGTATCAACTCAGACTCGGAGATAAGTGACCTTTAGAGTGAATTTTCTTTTTGCGTGATGAGAAGACTGGATTAAGCCCATGAAGACGAATTGTGGCAGGAAGAACATTTGTTCAAGTTAATTAAGCCCAATTTATGATAATTGGCGCAGTTTCCGTTAATTGTACTGATGCAAATGTAGGTATCTGTACGGTTACGGAGCCTGCTCCAAGTTTTAATGAGAGTCTCAATGAAATTGTTAACAATGTAAACAAAGAAATATGATGTCATTTAGATACAGTAATTACTAGAAGGGTTGTGGGCTCTGGACCATCCCTTTTTGGGGAAAGGTCCATTTATAGATGTTGAGGTCCTAGCTTGTTTTGCCCCTAGTGATCAGTTGTAGTGATGAGCGAATAGTACTTGATCGAATAGCTATTCGATCGAATACTCGCTATTTGAGCTACTGTTTTCGGTTGATTGTTCGAACGAAAATGCAGTGAAAATTTGATTCGTGAAAATGTACCTTCATTCAAATGAACTGGTATCAGAAAGTTATATCGATTTGTAATTTACTTTTATCAAAAAATTTCAGTCTTCCAGTACTTTTAAGTTGCTATATGTCCTGCAAGCATTGGAGTATTCTTTCCAGTCTGGAGAGAAGGAGAGGTTTTCTGTGGGGATTTTCTACTGCTCTGGATAGTTCCTGACTCAGACAAAAGAGGTGGCAGCAGAGAGCACTGTGTCACACTTAAATGACTACACCACTTCCTGCAGGACATACAGCAGCTGATAAGTACTGGAAGACTGGATATTTTTTAATAAATGAAAATGACAAATCTCTGGCACTTGTTGACACCACATGATTTGAAAGAAAAATATTTTTGCTGGAGTACCCCTTTAATGAGTTGTACATGTTATGTATGGACATGCTGGTTTCTTCAGTTGCTATTTCTAGTTATACTTTGATAAACAGATTTTCCATTATTACTGAGAAATTACATCAGAAATGATACCACAAACCAATCAATGCCGGACTGTAAAAGGTTTTCTTAAGAGTCTCTCAACTCTTCTACCTCTTTGTAGATATTGCACAATGTTGCCATTTTCAGTGGTTGCCTCACAGTATCATATTATGCAAAAGTTGTTGTCAACTTCCAGCTCATTACATAAATATAATACAATATTTCCACGTACTAGCAAAACCCTCAGTGGGCTGCAATACACATCACAACCACTAGGTGGCCACAAATTGAAACACAGAGCTCATGCATCATATCTTTCTCAAAGCTAGTTACTCATGATACACATTTTGAGTAATGTTAACCCCCTCCTGCGCAGTAAATTGACATTGCTGCAACCTATACCTGAGGCTGCAGTGGCGTTAATTTATGTTCGAGGATAACACAGGCACAGAAGCAGCGGGTCCCGGCTATTAGTGATAGCCGGGGATGCACCTCAATTCTCAGCACCGGAGCCACGCTCCGGTGCTGAGAGTTAACCCTATAGATACTGCGGTCAGCACAACTGCAGCATCTATAGGGTTCCAAACTGAGAATTCTCCATCTACAGAGGGAGAATTCTCTGTCCGGTGTCCATCGGGGCTCTGCAAAGGGATCGCAAAGCTCCGATAAAAGCCATAAAAACCAGAAGCCTCAGGCTTCCGGTTTCCTGGTTATGGAGGCCGGCGGGGGGAGGGAGGGAAGGCAGGGCGTGCTCTGGGGGGAGGGAAGTTAGGGCACGCACTGGACGTGCAGCTGTGCACTCTGCCCCCTCCCCTCTCTCCCCTGCAACTGTCACAGGATTGTGAGAGCAGCAGGGAACAGAGGAGAGGGGGCAGACATAGGGACATGAGCTTATGGGATCATTATGATCCCATAAGCTGAAGTCCAAAAATGACCTGGGCATTGAGGAATCAATGACCCATGGTCATGAAAGGGTTAAAAGAGGTTTAAGATTAATAAACAGATGTGTTCTTCTTTAAAGAAAAACATTGCTGATTTCTTCCAAAAACAGCACCACACCTGTCATCAGGTTGTATGTGGTATTACAATTCAGCTCCATTCAAGGGTAACCTGCTGATATCCCCTACCTCATCTTTGTTGCAGAGCATCACAGAGCATTCCTTCGGCTCTCCTGTCACCTCCTTTGGTGACACCTTCTATACATATTCATATATGCCTGATCAGGCAGTCTTTGTAGCAGCCCATCTCCGTACAGGAGCTCTTCCTTCCACCCTGATTATGCCTACATAAATATGATATGCATAGTGGGTGTCACCAAAAGAGATAGTGGGAGAGCTGAAGGGATGCTCTGTGGGGCCCAGGAACACCCCCAGTGCTCCTAACGCGCTGATTTGCATATTTCCTCTGAATCAAACATGTACAAAATAGTAAAAAAAAGAAGACTGGAGACACAAAGATGAGGTATGCAGCACAAACCTGCTTATAGTTCCCCTTTCACTTCAATGGACCTGCAATACCATGCACAAACTGAAGACAAGATTGGCGCTGTTTCTTGAAAAAAGCACCTCTCCCCCCCCCCCCCAATCCTAATCCTGGACTGGATAACCCCTTTGTCTTTCATAAATCATTCAGTAATGTCCTTTTTTACTTATTTCTAAACTCAATATATTCTGAGCTGTATGGTGTTAGACTACCAGGCTTTCATAACAACATGATCTGATGTATATGCTGTATATGGGTCCTTTTACATGGGCCGATGGGCTCCCCATAATGATCGCCAGTGCCTGTAATCAGCACTCATTTACAAAGCCTTTAGATAGCCAATTGTAATTTACTTCTATTGAAAAATCTCAAGTCTTCCAGTACTTATCAGCTACTGTATGTCCTGCAGGAAGTGGTTTATTCTTCCCAGTCTGACACAGTGCTCTCTGCTACCACCTCTGTCCATGACAGGAACTGTCCAGAGTGGGAGAAGTTTTCTATGGGGATTTGCTACTGCTCTGCACAGTCCCTGACATGGGCAGAGGTGGCAGCAGAGAGCACTGTGTCATACTAGAAAGAATACACCACTTCCTGCAGTACATACAACAGCTGATAAGTATGCGAAGACATGAGATTTTTTGCAACATAAGTACATTACAAATATCTTACACTTTATGACATCAGTTGATTTGGAAATTTATGTGTTTCGCTGGAGTTTTCCTTTAAGGATCTGTGTGGACATCCATAGATTGTAAATGAATAGAGATGAGAAAACTTTCTGAAAGTTCGGACTCATATAAACTAAAAAAATCAGCATTTGGATCCTGCTGCCTAAAGAGGGAGGACTGCCTGGAAAACGCGCATACAAAGTATCATTTCTATTAATATAGCCTTCTAAATGTTCTAGAATGTTGTGATACTGTGTTGAACTAGTTGAATGAGAAATTCGGAATCATTAAACAGTGACCATCGCTCCTTGCCAGTGGCAGGATGCACTTTCACATTGACAGGATACAGACTTTTTGACAGTTTGAATGCATATCCTATCACTGGCATTGAGTGACAGTTACCCTATAAAATGTACCACTACTGTTACTTTTTTAAGAAAAAAGAATATTCTGCAGTACGGTGAATTGTGTCATTTTTCTTAATCACATGCATTATGAATTCAGTGCCCAAATAGCTTTTCAAGCACCTGCTTTACCTACTCCCCATTCTCCCCGGAGAAAGAAATTCCTGATCTCCCTGCTTAGCTACTGTCTCCAGCATGATATCCAGTGATGCAGAATTACATTACACTGGGCCTTACGCTCTGTCTCCTAATGTATCATTATATGCGCAGGGACCAGTTAAAATGGGTACATAGAAAGCCACATTCAGGTGATTTAGAGAAAATACTATCACACAGAATGCTCTTTCCAATAACCTTTAGAGGCACACTTTAACTAAAGAAAAGGTAAGGATGGATACATCTGTATAGCTGGGTCTCTATAAGCCATTCATATTTCCAAACTAACTAAATTGCACATGCCCTAACACAATCTGTAATTCTTCAGAAATATACAACATTTGAGGCACACTTTAACTAAAGGAAAGGTAAGGATGGACGCATCTGTATAGATGAGTGTCTATAAGCCATTCACATTTCCAAACTAACAAAACTGCACGTGCCCTAACACAATCTGAAATTATTCCTAAATATACAACGTTTGATAAATATAATAACCAGTCGGGATCCTGTTAATATAGCTCTCATTTTTTTTCATTGAACATATGTTAAGTTAACATTTAAAAAAATTAAGAATATGACTCCCTGTAACTGAACAGCTCTTCTCTCCCTTTAATTAACTGGAATAGCCGTACCGCTTTGGTTAAGGAACATTAAGCATTTGCTATTAATTACTAAAACTTAATAATTCAAAAGACACCACTTAATTACTATACGGTACTAAAAAAAGCAATGATCTTTTCCATGTGGTGAATTCAAATCAGAAAAGGTGATGAAGAAAATCACATATTTGCAAATGAAAAGGACTGTTAGAGTATTAATGGAGCAGTCATATGAAGCCTTGTAGATTCCTCATTAAGATAACGATATCGATGATACAACTTTAGAAAACACTTTTTCCCCATACATTTCTAGCTGAACTCTTTATAAAATATGTGGACTGTATAATTTATTTATATTTTTTGCCTAATCTGATCTACATATGTATCATATACTTCTAAACCTAATATATCCTGAGATGTATGGTGGGAGATTACCAGCTTTTCACAACAACAAGATCTAGTGACACTCTGTCGTGTTTGTCTATATTTATGTTGTTTGTTCTGTTTGGATAAAAGAGACAATTAAAGAATTTAGCAAACTGATACTTATTATTAACTGATAACTGATTATTATTATTTTTATTGTTATGATTATTATTATTAATATTATTATTATTATTATTATTATTATTATTTATCTATTGTTTTTTTTTTTTTGCTTTTTTTAACCCTATGCTACCACAGTCAGTTTGGGCAATTTAAGAACAATATTTTTTCCTATTTGTCTTTGTTGTGGGATAAATTAAATTCTTAACTGAACCAGTTTAGGACCAGAATAGATATATTAAAATTTGTTGAGCTTTGATTGAATTACAGAAATGGAAAGAAAAATGTACTAAGTTCAACCATTTTAAAAATTTGCACCCCTCACCACATAGGATAAATCGATAAATGCATAAATGCATGCCTGGAAAATTAAGAATTTTTTGTCGTGATGTTTCTGCAATTTTTTTTTTTAAATACTTTTCCACATTTTATAGAAATTTTATTGTTTTTGTATTAAATTTATAACCCCCTCAAGGAGACTTGAACTTGTCATCCATTGATTTCTGTATGCTACTGACAAGACCTCTATTACACCAGTGATGAACCTTTGAGTTCCCATCATACCTGGACAACCAAAGCTTTAGATGTCCAGGCATGATGGGAATTGTAGGGCCACAGTTTGACGCATTGTCCATTTTTTCCTCCAGTAACATAGGCTAGAGAAACAAAAAAGAGAAAACTACATGTTGGCAGCAGATCATTGGCACCTACTGTATGTAATCAAGGTATCGAGCTATATACTACGCCTCTGTTCTATTCAGCCATTGTTTCTTAAGCATACTCTCATGCATTCACAGGCTCTTGGCATTGTAAATATTTGCTTTAAACATTCTCTAAAATCAGATTAAATGCAAACACTGACATATCTAAAAGGAAAGAAAAATAGCAGTTGCTACGCTAGGCTTTACGCCAGTGTTATGTCCGACACACAGTCAAGACGTTACCGTCAAGGGCGTAAAAGCAATTATTGTCCAATGGTATTATGAATGCGCAGTATGGGAAAACTGGTAAAGGAGGCCCGGCATTGGCAAGGCATTTATTTTGGTATAGTGTTTCTATGAATGCAAAATTGATTCTGATATAAAATAAAATGATATGAAAGAATTCAATGGATGAAACGGAGTAAGAAACATAATTAGCACTTATCACTTTACTGCAGACTCTCGCCATTCAATGCTGCTGCAAAAACCATTTATTCAACTTTAATTATTAAAAAGCCACTATGATGGAAAAATAATTGTCTCGGCTTTGAAAATATATGGGTCGGCCTCGCAGTCAATTCTCCAAATGAAAACATCAAATTAATGTTTTTGTGTGTCTGATTTGTGTGAAATAGACGTGAATATAAATCCACTGGCCCATATTTATTAAGACTGGCATTTCAGACGCCAGCCTTTCAATGGAAGTTTGTTTGAGTAAATCGCACCAAATTTATTAAAAGATGAACACTAGAGACGAGCGCACATCCCGAACTTTGGTTTGTCAGATTTTTCTTTATTATTTTTGAAAAACAAAGTACTGTATATTATTATTATTATTATTATTAGCATGAAGATTTTTCTGGGATGGCTGATATACAAAGATGCCTGCTTCTGTGTTAGTCTGTAGATTCAGCATTTTCCACTAACACTGTATGTGTCATGCAGACAAATAAGCCTAACCTGGCAGTGAGTGATAACAGGAATAGCATAATACCAAATTATTATTTATTATTATTATTATTATTATTATTATTATTATTATTATTATTATTACTAGTATTCATCATTCAAATCTGAATAAGACTTTAAAGTTCTCTGCTCACCTGGCTTTAGGTGTCCCTAGAGCCATTTAAAAAAATTGTGTGTATATACATATATATATATATATATATATATATATATATATACACATATATATATATATATTATGTATATACACAGTGGTATGAGTAAGAGTAACTTGGGTAAGAGTAACTTGGATTAAGAGCATTTTGGTTTAAGAGCTTACAGTTTTTCAAAATTGTGACTTGGTTTAAGAGCATTGCTTTGGTGTAAGAGTTTCCTGAACTGGGTGGGAGGCGGAGCAGGGGAGGGGCATGGTCTGCACAGGGTGGTCTACAGCTTTGTACTCTGACCCAGGAAGTCTCCTTCGCCTTCCAAAGCCTAGCAGATCCACTTTAGGCTTGGGCTTGCATCAGGGGACAGGACTGTGAAGGTAATCTCTCCATATCTGTAACCCCTCTCTCCCTGGACAGAAAGCTCTGCTACACTGTACCCACATCTGCTCTGCTCATTCCTTCATGCTCCCTGCAGTCTCTGTCCGCCCTTGTGTTTCCCATCCTCGCCATTATGGGGGTCTGCAGCTCCATCCTGTATCTACAAACTGCTGCTGTGTTATCAGGATTATATAGTTACTATACATTAAACTCCACATGCTGATTGCTATACTGTACAGTAGCTTATAATATCACATATTCAGCTGTTTCTAAATCTTTCCTTCATTTGTTTTCCATGTTATTCAGAATTTAAAAAAAATATATATTTTTGGGGTGTGGAACCAATTGTCTGCATTTCAGAGATTTCTTGCTTGCTTTGCTTTGGTTTAAGAGTGGATTTGGATTACAAGTTTGGATTCCGAGTTTATGTGGTCATCCTCTATAACTGTATGGAGATTGCAGAATGTCAATCACCTAACTAAACAAAGGATAACTGTTAAATGCCCAGAGTAAACTCAGTAGGAAGGAGATGGGTGTGATAAAAAAATCAATTACCAGAGCAGAAGGAATTGAGGTCTGTTCAGACAGTGTTCAAACTGGTGCAAATAAAACATAGAATTCAAGAACTTAATCATGGCTAAGAGCATAATCTTGGCCATTTACCAGGAAGCAAGAACCGCGCCAAAGTCCAAACAGGCATGGACATGACATCATGTGATTTCTCACATCTTAGTGGCTAATGTGGCTTATATAAGTGCAGCTTAGTTCTTGAGCACCCGAACAGGGAGAAGGAGTACTAACTTGTAGTCAGTCCACTCCCATAACCTCCTTTGCATAAGAGGGACTCAAACACTCCCCATATGGACTACCCTTTAGTGTCTGCTTGTGTCCCCACTAACATCCCTTTAATAAGGCATCCTATAGATGCCCTGAAGAGAAGCTTTTTAAGTACTTGTCTCCAGTGAAGCTGACATGTACATCTGTATCTGACTATCACAGATGACATCTAATTAATGCAATCAAGTATAGAGTTTGTATATGTCGAGTACATAGGCGTATATTTTAATACCCACAAGACGAACATAAATTTATTCTTCCTGGTGTTATCATCTTTCCGAAGATTACAGATGGCTATCGGAAAACTTCCTGGAATTGCAACAAGCCATCTGTCGTAAGATGCCTCCTGTAGAAGCCTCCCTTCCCCAAAGTGGCATGCATTCTAATGTGTCTCCTGTGCTATTAAACATCATCCCGCCAACAACATTTATTAATTCTTTCTGACTGTTACTTAATCAGAATGATATGTCTGAACCGAGCCGACTTATCCGAAGAGGACAATAGCAGCCAAAGCCCAGTACTCAAGAAGAGAACTTCTGCTCCGTTCACTGCCAAAACCAAACCTGAAATGTTTATATAAAACCTAGCCATGCCGCCTTTGTCTTCTAAATGGATTCTTGATGAATAGACAATTTGTCAGATGGAAAGACCTTATAAGAATATGCAAAGATCTCATTTCCAGTCAGCTTTTTGGTATATCTAAGAACAATATGTCATTGATTTTTAAGATGAAAAACAAGCAATGTCATTTCAGCAGAGGCATTTTATCTTGTAAGCAGAACACGCCACTTAAGCCTGTCTTGCCTTGATAGTACAATTTGTTATATTGCCATTTGTTATATTACTTATTTGCAGATATTTTTTTTACTGTTGTCAGTGCCTATTCAGTACAATTCTTGCTTTGCTGATATCAGAGGAAAAAGCTGTAGGTGTCTATGCTGGTTAGATAAACGCTGGTCATATCACCTTATTTGGAGGGATTAGTCTACTGTCTATTGAGTATGGGGAAGTTATGACAACAGCATAGCTCTAGTGCTACAATAATTACACAACCCCCATTAATATCAATGGGATTCGGGCAAACTTTGTAAAACATGTGGCTCAGCAGTTTCAGGCTCTCAACTAGTGATGAGCGAACATGTTCATATGTTTGTACGAACATTACGCTAATCGTTTGTGTTCGCCAATCACGAAAAATTTAGTTTGAGGATCGGAATGGTTAGCAATCATTTTCGAACAAATTTTTCAAACAAATACTGACAGCTCACACAATGGAGAGTGCGGCTTCGGCTATGGTAAATTGGGATGTGGGCACACACGGATGCGCCCCCATCCCAATTCAGCACAAATGAAGTTCATCCAGTCGGTACTCAAGTACCGGCCTGGGATTAATTTCTCTGACATCGGCCGTTCTATGACACGGCCAGGTCTCAGAGCGGCCGGTGTTTCATGTAGTGTGAACCTGGCCTAGGATGTATTCCCTTTGCTACTCTATAGAAACCTCAAGCTGATAGCAGTTGGACTCAACATTGGATGTATGACATCATTTAAAGACATTAGCAGCTGTCGGAGATGATACAGCATCTAAACACATACTCTACCCCTCTCTGGACATTTTCCCAATAGGGCACATTTATTAGGCCGCATCGCTGTTAGATGTGCCAGATTTTTTGAGGTGTAAGCGCCACTCAACTGAAGGGCAGGCCGGGGCAGACAAGGAGGGAAGGAGGCATGGCCTCCAAGTAAGCAGGTGTAAATCATGGCACAAAATCTACACCTGGTCCAGAGCAAGTGAAGATTTGTGCGCCCGCCGTATGGCAGACACAAGTCCTGCTGAATTTACTAAGAGGCATTTGGGTGGGAAACTGTCCATATACAGTATCATTTCCAGATTAAATCCTATTATTCTCTTTAGCAAACCATGTATATTTTTACAGGACCTGGACTGACTATTAGTGATGAGCGAATACTGTTCGATTGAATAGATATTCGATCGAATAGTGAGATATTCGAATATTCGATAAATATTCGATAAGCGTTCAAATCCCCCACCTTACGGTTTTTACCTCCAAATGGTCAAATAGATGTTTTTCACTAATCGAATACTTGTTCCCATAGACTTTAATGGGATCGGGATATTCGTACGAATATCGAATATTCGAATATCTCACTATTCGCTCATCACTACTGACTATCACAGTCACAATGTTGCTTTAAACAGAAAATAAACAAATAACTTGACGTTGATGTTGGCCCATATGGGTCAATATCAGTGTTTCTCTTTGCTAGTGAGAGTTCCATCCTATTGCAGATGTCTATGAGTGTTGCTAGCAGACATGACAATAATAGCTCAGTCATAATTTCCTGGGGAAGCCATCCATCTGTTCATTATCCATTGCTTTACACAATATCGTATGATGACTTCTAGTACTGTATTGTATTTCCGGTTCTGTCGCTGGATATGAGTATGAATCACAAATGCAATGAATAAGAAGTGATATCATGTTGGGAGGCTCAAAGAGCAAATACAAGGAAAATTTCCTTTCTATAATGTAGGAAAACGTTACATTAAAGTGACACTGCCGTCAAACTGACAGGTTCCCTTCTTTATGCCATTTGTGACTATTATAATAAATAATCTGTGGCTTTTTAAAATTATATAATTTTTTAAGGTCACTTCTTCCTGTCTTTTGTTTTTAACTTCCTGTCTGTGTATACTGTTAGGGTGCATGCACACTACGGAATCCGCACGTATGACACGCGTCGGATTCTATCGCTAGTACCTGCATTCTATGCACAGGTGGATTCCGCCCAAAAATTTAACATGTTAATTGTTTGGGCGGAATGCGGAGCCTGTCAGTGCATAAAATAGTGTCTATGGCATGGACGGAAATGGGCACCACCGCGTGTGGGTATGAGCGACGGAATCCGCCGTGGGTCATAAGGAGTTGCTTGAAGTGTGTCTGTCCCATTTTTTACCCATATAAGATGGCTGGCAAGGATACATGTAGTGCGTTTACAAGCACTTTGTGTCCTTTTAAACTACTGAAAATACAATTTTTGTGTCTGCCCAAAGTGCCAAAAGGGCAGAACTGGGGACTGAAGTGCACCTAGACCCCCACCCTGTCTCGCCGGTACACCACCCCTCTCCCTCTTTAAATGATACTCTTCTTTTGGCTGTTAGGGTCATTCAGTGTGTATTTCCCACTCGGGTGGAGGCCTATGGGCCCTTTGGAACAATTGTTATGTGCCTATTTTTCTTCTATATATTCTACTGTACGTGAACACGTATACCTTGGCCCAATGTTTATTGAGTATCTGGATTGCATTAGGCAAGATATCAATATTTCTAACATAAAAGGATTTATAATCCCTTTAACAGTGTTTCATTTGAGGCAATTAAAAAAAAAGAAAAATTGTATATATTCAAGAAGGATAGCCCACAATTCCCATCTCCACTGTCTTCTGGTTCATTGTGCATACAGTACTACAGCACACTTGACATTTTGCCCTATGAAGCGCCATTTCTTTTCCCTCGCCATTAACAATTGTCTTCATAATATTTTGCCTGCGGAGTTGGAAATATTAGATTTTTCTGTTTTGCAAACAAGTCATGACTGCACAGGATCCTCGACTTTGATGGATGGCACTGTTAGAGTTTGACTAATGTTATATGAAAGAACATGCAGCCATTTACAGATACCTGAGACATTTCTTTGGGATTTAATGCGGTAATGGAGACTGACTAGGGCCAGATTTACCTTTAGGCATAGAAGACTTGTGTCTAGAGTTCTCCCAGGTGTAGGGGCATCTATTTCGAGAAAGAATTCTACCAGATTTAGGCTTCTTCCCGCAGTTACCACTAATCTTGTCAATGATGTTATATAGAATAAATATAGAAAGACCATTTTAATAGACTTTGGGCCGTGTATTTATTGATATCTATTTAATATAAGGTGAAAAATGACCAGAACCATCACAATCTCACATTAATACTTACTACCCTATAAACCAACTCATACACTCTAATAAGTCTTCACTGAGCAGAAGGCATAGAATGCCTCCTACTCAGTATGTAGTTTCTATGTCATCCCAGTGTAGGGTGCCACATAGTCTACACAGAGAGTATCCATTGCTGATCACTGTCTTGTCTTTGTATGTTGGCATTGATGCTATGAATCATCACATAACTTATTACAATCACGGGGTTGGGCATTCTACACCTGACCACCCAGTAGGTATACAGACAAAAGTATAGAATAAGATCCCCATACATGTTAAACTTTTGTTGCCTTTACATACCACTTGCAGAGGGTATGGTAGACATTAGGCAGTGTATAGGGCTTTACCGATGCTCCACTGAAAGATTATGTCAGTGGAGATATAGGTTGGGGATAAAGGAATATCACTGCCTGAACCCTTTGTTCTTAGATAAATAAGTTTGCCTCTCCCTATAAAGAATCCTGCTCCACATTGATGAGGGACACTACTCCGAAACAGCTGTGTAGATGGACACCTAGCCTTGTTTTTTTCCCTTGACATTACATTGACTTATAGGGCAACTTAATATGGTAGTTTTGGTGGTTTCCTTACAGGAGCCACCCCTTGACTCGGCCCTTCCCAGAGGGATATCTGGCTAGTTTTGTGTTTTGAGACTCTTAAATGAGGCTCCATGGGCTCTTTTTAAAATATTAGTATTTCCCACGGAAGCAAGTCACCTAGTATTTCACTGTATTAAGTGCTTTAACCGTTAGCCGACAGTGTTATCTTTGGCTGGTCTCCCTGAGATCAGTGATCTGTTTCCCATATGGCTTTAGTAGGCAATAATGCCACTTATCCATAATCCTACTCCACACTGATAAGGGGCAACACCTTAAAACAACTGTCTGTGGATACCTGGCCTTGGTTTTTCCTTTGTCATATCATTGACATATAGGGCAACTTAATATGGTGGTTTTTGTGGTTTCCCTACAGGAGCCACCCATTGGCTGGGCCCATTTTGGAGGGATATCTGGCTAGTCATGTGTTTCATAAATGAGGCTCCATGGGCTCTTTTTTGAATATTTTTATCTTCCTATAGAGAACACAGAAATAATCAGAAGTATGGAAAATAGCTGTCTATGGAAAGGACAGGAGAGTTAACTGTTGGCCGAACAATGGTTTCAGAACTTCATAATTAGCTCTGACTTAGATTTCTTATCACCAATTGCCCACTGTAAAGCAAACATCTGCAAATGCAACAATTTATACAAGCTTCTGCCATTATCATGTCTAAAAAATATACAATCAGAAAAATAAAAGCAAGTTCAATAAATACAGTCGTAGATTTCTACGAAATGAATTCAAGGCTTTTACCACCTAAATGAGTCATTGTACTTGAATCAACCAGAAGATAATTGCCATGCAACCTACTGAGAAGTGTCCAGAGTGTCATAACATACTCATCGGAGTGTTTGTGACCCTTCTACTTTAGATGATGTGAAAGTATTTTGTTAATGCGCCTACAACATGGCGATATGTCACTTATTTCCTTGCACAATGGAGCATGAAAACATTATGATCCGATTAAGATATTCAGCGAAATAAATTATACAAGAATTATTTCATAGAATCTGTAGCCAGAGAATGTCTGGAAGACGCATGCCAGCTGGTTCGGTGACAATGCTCGAAAAGAAAATATTCATGTGAAGACTAGATGTCTGGAAAGCTGCATACAGTTTTTCTTGTAGCTCATACATTTACATTCTGCTGCTACACCATCAAATGTATATTGCTTGGTGTACTGTAAAGTATACATACAAATAAGATATTTACATATAGAACAGACAATATATATTGCAACACACATACACATCATTATACATCAATGGGGGAAAAAAAAACACACCACAGAAGACCAGAGCGACTGACGTAATCTAGCTATTCGAGGCATAAGGAGAGGAAGGATTTAGGGAAGAAAGTAGAGATGTAATAGGGAAGGAAAAGTGGGGAAGGAGGCATGGGAGGAAGATTGGAGGAAGGGGGGGGGGAAGGAGGGAAGGGAGGAAGGTGGGAGGAAGGGAGGGAGAAAGAAAGGAGGGAAGGGAGGAAGGAAGGAAGGTGGAGGAAAGGAGGGAGAAAGAAAGGAGGGAAGGGAGGAAGGGGGAGGAAGGGAGGGAAAAAGAAAGGAGGGAAGGGAGGAAGGGGGAGGAAGGGAGGGAGAAAGAAAAGAGGGAAGAAGGAAATGAAGCCATGAAGCCATGGTTCCATAATGGGATGCCACTTTGGGGATTTTCTTGTAGCTCATACATTTATATTCTGCTGACACACTATAAAATGTATACTGCCTGTTATACTGCAAAGTATACATACAAATAAGACATTTACATATAGAACAGACTCTCTATATATATATATATATATATATATATATATATATATAAAAGCACACATACTGTACACATACACATTGTAAGGAGGGATAAAGGAAGAGAAGGATGGAAGAGAGGGAAAGGAGGAAGCAAGAAAGAAAAAAGACAAGGGAGAAATGAAAGAAAGGGATATATGGACAAGTGCAGGAGTGGGCAGGTAAATAGGAATATCATATAAATAAGAGAGAAAGTGTGGGTGGGGGAGTATGAAGGAATAAATAGGTATATAGAAATCATATTACCTTTATTTAGATGTAGGCTATGTTCACACAACATATCTGTTTGTAAAAGTACGGCCGATTTTGCATTCAGCAACAACGGCCGTACTTTATTCGAAAATATACGTTGCTTCGTCTTCTATGGAATCCCGGACAGAGCCTATACACATAGTATACGCTCCGGCCGGGATCTCTCATGGTGCCATAGAAATCGGACATACCAAACAAAAAAATATAAAAAATATAAAAAAAAATATAAAAAAATAGTAGGAGAGCGAACTTTACATCTGATAAAATCATAAATATGTATCGTTAAAAAGGGAGCACAGATGTTACTCACGCTGAGGAGGGGGGTTTTGGAACGCTCCCCTCCACCTCCAGGTTCTCCTTCAGAAAGATCTCAGCAGGCATCCAGATCAGTCTTTGTTTCTTGTAGCTACCTTTGAGCATCTGGAGAGAAACACTGTGATTCCTGTATCGATTTCTCAAGTAAATTAGGGTTCTGTATACACTTTACTAGGTTTTATTCATAGTCCAACGCGTATCGAGATATCAAATCTCTTTCTCAAGGACAATGTTCAACAAACACACATGCAAGCTTAAAAAGCCCTCCCTTTGCTCCTCCCTTTCATGACCTCATACTGGAACCATTTTACAAAAAAAAAAAACCACAATGTTAAAAAGGTATAAATACATAAAAACAATAAAAATCTCTATTCTTATCAATGTGGTTACACTCTTTCCAACATTTCATTTAGACCATTTGGTGTTAGTGTGTTTAGCCTAAAAATCCAATAACTCTCTCGTTTGCATAACTTCGCAGATCTATGTAACTGGCTTTCTATTCTTTCTACTGGATACTGGATCAGTTGTCCTAAAGTTTGAGATCTTCTAAAAATCATACGTGGGCCCTGGGTCACTGCTTCTGATAAAAATGGATCTCTAAGTAGAATTTTCCAGTTTTTTTTCAGAATTTTTTCAATACTTCTATGGTTACTTGTGAACTTAGTAATAAATGAGACTTCTTTTTTCTCTCTTTCACCTTCTTTTTCCTCCTTTTTCCTTCCTGTATTCACTACATAGAAATCGGACATGTCAGTTTTCTGCGGCCGCTGCTCAGTAGCGGCCACAGAAAACCCTGTCAGTGCCCACAATGGAGTGTGCGGCTCCGTATGGCCGTATGCTCAATAATGTGCAGTGGGGAGTTCTGATGCGGGCGCGCATGGATGTGCCTGCATCAGAACTCTGTGGCCCTAAAGATCTTGATCTTTTCAGAGACCGGCCGTTCCGTGACCCGACCGGGTCACAGAACAGCTGGTCTCTCACTGTGTGTGAACATAGCCATATACATTATAAGGCTATGTTCACACAACGTAAGAGACCGACTATTCCGTGACGATGATCTTTCAGGCCGCAGAGTACTGATGCGGACGCATCCGTGCGTTCCCGCATCAGAACTCCAGACAGCACACTCGCTCCACAGTGTGTACTGACAGGGGTTTCTGTTGACTGAACATGTGAGTTGTTTGCGGCACCGCTAGGGATCCCGGGCGGAGTATTTACTATGTGTATACGCTCCGGCCGGGATCCCATAGGTAGAAATGGCACATATATTTTTGTATTTTTACGAAAATATAAGTTGTGTGAACATAGCCTAAACCCTCATAGGACTAGAATCATATGCTGTGGCACATTCCCTCCTGTGTCATGTGACCTAGACAAACTCCAAATTCAAGGCTAGAGGGCCTTCTAGGTCATAGACACTGAGCTGTGGGAGAAGAATGCACGGCAGTGTGGTCGTCTCCCTGGTTGTTCATACCGTTTGATATGTTTCCTGAATATAACCACCGAAGAAGACAAGTCCTGAAAATATGTTTAGTAGGGAGCAGACTGGCCAATAGCAAAGCATCCCATATGAATGTTCTTGGTCTGGGTAAAGCCTGCTCTGTCACTATCCACAGAGATGAATGCAGTACTGTGCACAAGTATGGCGTTTTCATAGGACAACCGTAGGAACTTTCCACCCAAAACGGATAAAATGTGATATTATGTCCAGTACAAGGCACAAAGTGACAGTGCACGACAAATGCTTCCCTCTCGGCAGGTTTACACAGACCATACCCATAGGCCCTATACTAGGTCTGACACATTGTATCAGTTTTGCCTGCGGTCTTCCTTTTAAAGCCTTACAAGCAACCAAATTTATAGAAACTTCATAAAGCAATCAGGCAAAAGAAAATGGATGACATTGTTCCCTCCACTTTCTCATTAATAAAGTTGTTAAAAATGACATAAAAAACAATTTTCCCATTTTGATAAAGAAAACAAAGAGCGGAATGATTTATGGGGCTAATTATTTCTTTCTAAATGGCTTTATTTCCATCAAAACTGCCCAATTAATCCATTAGCTTTTAAATAATTATGATCTGAAGACGCAGCACATTCTTAATTAAACAACGGCATTTATCTCCCAATAAATTGGTTTGCCGTTTCGGGAGACGCTGGCGGTTTCCTTTAAGAGAGCCTAGAACATATATTTACAGATTTTGATTTATTACCTGGATAAAACTTTAATTAACAGCTGCTGCACTAAATAACAATGTACATAATTGATCAAATGGTTTCACTGTAGGACGCAATTATGCAAATCTCCAAATATATTTTGCTTAATATTTAATTTCTCTCTATTGTGCCTCACAATGTATGTGTTTAATTAGATCTGTGTTATCATCGGGAGATAAATTGGCTACATTTCGATAAGAGATTCCGTGAGGAGGACGTACAGCACGAGACCTGGTTTGGGAAACAAGGGCAACATAAGGTTCACATGTGCAGGACTGATCAAATAACAATACTAATAACCACACAACACTAAGGGAGGGATTTATCAAGACTGGCGTACGAGTATGCCTGTCTTAATTTAGGCCCGCCCCCTTTTTTCCGGCCGGCTGGGTGTTCGGTGCAACAAACCTTCACCTACTTCCGGCAGGTGTAGATTTTGATCATATAGTATACGCTTTGGACAGGATTCCATCTGGCCGCACGAAAAACTGACATGTCAGTTCACAGAGTGGAGCGTGCAGCTCCGGTCGCACTCTCCATTGTGTGCAGTGGGGAATTCGGATGAGGGCAACCACGGGTGCACCTGCATTCGAATTCTACAGAAATTAAGATCATCCGGGCGCTACTGCAGTACTGGCCGGGATGATCTTCATTTACAGTGGGTGTTTTGTGATTCGGCCGGGTCACAGAACGGCCGGTGTTATACATAGTGTACACATGGCCTAAAGGGGTACTCTAGAAATTTATTTTTTCTTTCAAATCAACTGATGTCAGAAAGTTATACAGATCTCAAGTCTTCCAGTACTTATCAGCTGCTTTATGTCCTACAGGAAGTAGCATATTCTTTCAAGTCTGACAGAGTGCTCTCTGCTGCCACCTTGTTTATTTTAGGAACTGTCCACAGAGGGTGATGTTTTCTATCAGGATTTGTTGCTACTTTGCACAGTTCCTGACATGGACAGAGGTGGCAGAAAAGAGAACTGCATCAGACTGGAAAGAAAACACCACCTGCAGAACATGCATCAGCTGATCAGTACTGGAAGACTTGAGATTTGTTAATAGAAGAAAATTGCAGTATGTCCTATCTAAGTATAGTTGTGTCCAGTGTTAGGCTTTGTTTACACACCGTCACAATGACGCCCATTTTTATTAAACGGCAGTCATTTAATGACATATAATATTCTTTTTTTTTTTTTTATAGCAACAGCCTTTATTCGTATAAATACGACTGTTGTTGTAAAATAATTGCTGTTATTCATCGTTTAATGACATACTGTATGATGTAACACTGTATTGTGTTATTACCTTGGTTATTTTAGCACTATTTGCTTAGCGTCCATTAAAAGTGTTTATCATTTTGACGACGTGTGAGCGCATCCTTACCTTTCCTTTAGTTAAAGATTCCAATTTATCAGGAAACCCATTTAACACAATATTCTAACGTGCCTGTGAAGCAGCACAAATGACTTCATTTACATAACAATTAGGCTATGTTCACACACAGTATCATTTTCAATACAATAATGAGCTCCATTCAATTTAAAGAGAAATTGGTCAGCAGTGCATGCACCATATCAAATAACAACCACCATTGATTACGACCGTCCAAACAATGAACATGCTCATTATTTACCACCTGCTTTTGCAAAATACGGACGTTTATTCGTACGTGTTTCAACATTGTTTTATTTTCACTCAAAATGCTGACATATTTAGATAATTTTTAAATACAAGAATGACGAGTATTGGTGCAACCTAAAATGATTTGCGAAAATCTTTCCTTGTGTATATGGCGATCAAATTCTGTGCCGGAAAATTCTCTCATACCGCCCCCCATCCCCCAGACAAAACAAATCTCTTTCATTCTCTGGTTAATAAGCACACATTGTATCCTATTGACTTGACCATCAGGTCATGTCAATATTGTAGATCCCTTTTACACAATCTTTTTCCTATTTACGATATCAATGAGTCAATAATACGGGCGTCTGTGCAAATTATTGCTGGAAATGTTTTCACCCCCCCTTCTTTCAATGGGAAAGAGCTTTCATTTAGCTTAATAGATCGTTTCTAATGAATTGGCAAAGTACCAGCATTGACCTTACAGTGGGAATAACCGTCCCTGATGTCAAAGACTGTTAAAACTAAAGAGGTTAGGAGGTTGTAAATTCTATTTGAAGGAATAAAAGTGGAGGCTTATGGAGGTAAAAGGAAACCCAAGTCAAGGACTCCAATTACTCTTGAAACCAATCTAATGCAAAATTATTATTATTATTATTATTATTATTATTATTATTATTATTATTATTATTATTAGTAGTAGTAGTAGTAGTAGTAGTATTATAGTATATTATTTATAGGTATCATCACTATCTCTGGCTAAGTTTACACTATAGATTTTTTTTTGCCTTCATTGCTGATGGCCATCAAAAAGACGTTTGGTGTTTGCAGATGATGGCCGTCTATATTGATCATTATCTTCATAGATGTCATCTGCAAATATTGGATGTCTTTTGACGGGTGTCTGCAATGACAGCCGGAAAATCTGGTAGCGTGGACTTATCTTATTACCTATTACTGTTTTATTTAGTAAATGGGCTAATTTATTTAGTAAATAGTTTTAAAAAATCCTGAATCTGCTCTTTTGTGGGTTTTCTTCAGGCAATTCCAGTACAGCAGGGACTACTGTTAAAGACAGGTGTTCTTGCTCATGTACACTGAGAGATACAACGTATACTTTATGCCATGCTTCTTGTTCACTAGACTAGGTACATAGTGCCGGTCTCAGCAAATGTGTCAGGCTGGAGGTAAGTGGAGATCTGGTATGTATCACAATGTATTTACATGTTAATTGAGCAGTGAAGTGCACAGTGTATTCATTGCCTCTCATTGAATGTACAGGAGAAGGAACACCTGCAATTTAAAAGGAGTCCCTGTTCCTGTACATACATTTCAAAGTGTCCTGTGCTGATTGGTATGGTCATGTGATTGCCACCGGTCTTATAGAAATGCATATTGGGTGAATCCACTGTATGCTTCACAACTCACAAGTATGTACTTGTGCAGGGACTCTCTTTTTTTAAAAGGTGTCCTTGCTCCTGTAAATTGGCCCAGAAGTAAGATGGTGCCCTATTCATTGTCGCTTAAACACACTAGTCCAGTTGTTGGGCTGAGCCCAAGAAGGGCAAATCTGGGTCTCTACTAATAATTATTACAAATAGATTTATTCTAGACAGCTATAGAGCATATGAAAAGCGGCAGACTGCGCCACATTCAGCAGCCTGCATCTCATGGGCAATGTTTAAATTTCAGTCTATTGCTATAAGCAACAGAGATTATAGGATCTAAATTTTCTTGCATCATTGCCAAAAAACAGGTTGGTGGCAAGTGCAAAATAAAATGGGCAAACAGGGCAAAAAACATGTCCAGTTGCCATCCAGTACTCTCCCGGCTTGTGACTTCTCAACAGCCCAGGCATATCCTGCCCAATGTTTCACCATTCAGGAAAGTACACATGACAGCACTGACATCAGACACCATAATTATGTAAAAATTCCCATGAGCTTTTAATTTCCTTTAAATGACAGCTCTGCTATACCAACTGACTTAACACTTCTAGGTCTATAAAGGATATAAAAAAACCTGACATGGAAATATATTTATATCTCTGCACCAAATGAAGCAGCAACAATTTTCATGCATATATAATGAAGCAAACCTTGTCATCATGATTTTCCCCGACGCATGGATAAATACGACTTTATCATCAGTGCAATCCTTGCTGGCGCTCTGATGGTGTGGGGATTTATGATGAATTTCCCCAGCTCCCATTGACTGTCTATGTTCAGTAATATGGTTTAATCCGACCCCTGTGATTTCTTGTCAGACAACAAATAATCTATAATTTGATATGTTGGATAGTGATGACCTTTGTGTGATTAATGTCTGACGGGCCCCAACTGACCTACAATTAATCTACATTACTCCTGCACTTTAAATATTTTTATGGTTTATGGTTAGTCTGTGTGTTGAGCCTTATGTGATAATTATATATATATATATATATATATATATATATATATATATATATATATATATATATATTATTTTTCATTGGGTATATTTTTTTAAAAGGGTCAACCAGGATTAGAAAAACAGCACCAAACCTACAGGTTGTCTGTGGTACTACATCTTGATTCCATTCACTTTAGTGAAACTAAGCTGTAATACAACTTACAAACTGAGAACAAGAGCATTGCTGTTTCTGGAAGAAAGGAGCTGTGTTTTCAATCAAAGATAATCCCTTTCATGTATAAGCTACTTAAGGTTCATTGACTTCATAGTGCACGCTTCATAGTTAAAGGGGTACTCCAACAGAAAAAAAAAATACTAATCAACTGGTGTCAGAAAGGTTTACAGATTTGTAAATGACTTCTATTTAAAAACTTTAAGTCTTCCAGTACTTATCAGCTGCTGTATGTCCTAAAGGAAGTGGTGTCCAGATTGACACAGTGCTCTTTGCTGCCACCTCTGTCCGTGTCAGGAACTGTCCAGAGCAGGAGAGGTTTTCTATGGGGAATTGCTACTATTCGGGGCAGTTCCTGACAGAGGTGGCAACAGAAAGCACTGTGTCCAGTCTGGAAAAAATACATCATACAGCAGCTGATTACTACTAAAAGACTTGAAGTTTTTAAATGGAAGTTATAAGGTTAAAATAAATGCACTGCATTGAACTCTATGGGAAACAACGGCCATTGTTCACACACTGTATCAAACAACACCTGTTGTTCCCCTATGGTTGAACAAATAATTGACATGTCATTTATTGCCGGCCACTAATGCAGGAACAACGACCATTGTTCCCGCTCTGCCCACACACGTATTGGCCGTTCTTATGATTGATTGGCCGTTCTTATGATTGTACATTGCATGGACTTCAACTGTTAATTGGATTGCAGGCACACCCAAACATGCCTGCATTCCAATTAAAATAAAACGGTGTTATGCTGCGTTTACACGAAGCGATAATTCGCCCAATCGATTGTTTAACGATTTTGAAGCAACGATTTGATTTTTATAACGATCAGTATTTAGACGAATAAATTGTTGGAAAAATCGTTAGAAAATTCATTAAAAAAAATCGTTATTGCGATCGTTTTTAAGGTCGCTTAAGCCCATCTTTTACATAGGGTGAATCTTTGAATCTTTGAAAGACTGATTACACGAAGCGATCTGCGAATTTTTAGCGAACAATGAATGATGATTTGTGAACCCGTTGAAAGATCAAAATGAACAATTTTTCGCTCGTCACTTGATCGTTTGCTGTGTTTACACGGAACGATTATCGCTCAAATGTGATCGTTATAGCGAAAATTCGAACGATAATCGTTCTGTGTAAACGCAGCATTACTGTGGCCAATATGGTAATATCGGCTGCAGGAATATGTAAAACAGCGGCCCTTGTTTATACATAGTGTGAACATAACCTTAAGGCTATGTTCACACTGCGTATGAATCCGTCTGTAGTGCGTACCGCAAATATACGCACGTAGTTTTGAGGTTGATGCGTTCGCTTGAAAGTATACGATATACGCCCGCACATTGCACACTACGTATTAACTTACGGCCGGATCGTATACGGCGCCGTGAAAAATTAACAAGAACATTGTTTGAGGATGGAAATGTTAAAACTCACGGCCGTGGATTTCCATGCGGTCCCGTACGGAGTACTTATTTCAGCCAAATTGAACTTGATTTTTCGTTTCAAAAGGTTCTGTGTGGGTTACGGGGCTGGGCGAAGATTTCCAAGTAAATGACCTGCCTCAGATCGCTTCGAAACAAGCTAGGAAGCATAACTGTACTACGGGCGTATGTTCGCGGTTCGTACGCATCCGGCCGTATGACGATTTTTCCCACGCCCTTAGTTTGAGCCGCACATGTACGGCGGCATACGATCTACGGACGGATTCATACGCAGTGTGAACATACCCTTAAGCAGGGATGTCAAACTCAGGCCCTCCAGCTGTTTTAAAACTACAAATCCCATCATGCCTGGACAGCCAAAGCTTTAGCTGTGGCTGTCCAGGCATGATGGGATTTGTAGTTTTAAAACAGCTGGAGGGCCTGAGTTTGACACGTATGCCTTAAAGGGACTGTCTGCTTTGAAAAGTGAAAAATTGTTGGAAGAGTCCAGTGATTGATTAATAAGTTGATGACAAAGTATCTCCTTGATCTTTCCCCTGCAACCAGGGATCTTCTGTGCAGAAACCTGGCAGTAAATGTCCATCTTCTCTATAGCACCACCACAGGAGAACCGAAGTTTTACACACTGCCTATTCAAATGAATAGGTTAGGACAGGTCAGGCCAAGACAAAAGTAGACTATGTTTGATCAGCTTTGGATGTGATTAGAGTAGAAGACATCATATAGGTAAATATCAGTAGCAAATACAACCGTGCTCAGCTTTACGCTCTTCATGAATCTGTAATGTTCACAATAAATGTATGTTTATAAGCAGAGATAAAATTTGTCTATGAAACTATGTTTTATGCTACAAAAGGTTCAATTAAAAATGATAGCATTTATTAAAATTTCAGATGGTCCAGGTTGGTAGTAGTCTTTGGCGTTCACCGGGTGGGATTGCTGTAATAACACATCCGCTCCACAGGTTAATGGAGTTTATGTCGCTGTTATTCGCTTATGTCGCTTCTATTAATACCATAAGTCTTCACGAGAACTTTGTAGTTACTGAAGCTCACCGGTAATGGGCTGCAATATAAAAACTGACAGATATGTGACTGGTTCCTTTGGCTTTCCTTTAAGGCCTCTTTCACACATTCTTTTTTGTCGATATTATATATAAAAAAAAAGCCTCATGTGAATTGCAGCTGACAGATTCCCTTTACCATCCATTATCCCCAGACCTGGAAACCTTAATTAAACTTAAAGGAGAAGTCCGGGCAAAGCTATTTTTTTAAGAAGTGCTGGGGAGGATAAAAGAAATAAAATGCTCTAACCTCCCCCGGTCCAGCGCTGGTGGCTGCATAACACCGCTGCGGTCCCTAGCCACGGTGGTACGTGGCCAGGAGGGCTGGAGCTAGGGAAGTATGAGCATGTTATGTTATTGAGTGGCCACTGAAGCCTATGGTTTAAAGCAACACTCTAACCACAATCTGCCCCCCCAACCCAAACCACTTCTACCGTCAGATAGCAGGTGATGCAGTTATTGTCCTAAAAAACAACTTTTAAACTTACAGCCCTGTGTCAAATTGGCGTGGCCTAGAGTGTATGTGTCCTAGGCCTGCAACGCCTCTCCGTCCCTCCTCCCTGCCCTCTTCATCATTAGGAATGCCCCAGGCAGGATTTCTCCTAATCCTCACTTGTCTGAAAAGTGCACATTGTGCTGGATTGTTAAAGCGACTCTGCACCCACAATCTGATCCCCCAAACAGCTTGTACCTTTGGATATCTGCTTTTAATCCAAGATCTGTCCTGGGGTCCATTCGGCAAGTGATGTCCTAGTATTGTCCTAAAAAACAACTTTTAAACCTGCAGCCCTGTGTCAAATTTACGTGGCCTAGAGTGTGTGTGCACAAGTTTTGCACCACTTCTCCGTCTATCCTCCCCACCCTCCTCATCATAAGGAATGCCCTGAGCAGGATTTTTCCTATACACCACCTGTCTGAACACTATACTGTACATGTGCTGAATCGTTAAGGCACCTGTGCAGTGTTCAGACAGGTAATGTATAGGAAATATCCTGTTCAGGGCACTCCTAATGATGAGGAGGGTAGGGAGGAGGGATGGAATGGCGGTGCAAGGCTTGGACACACACAATCTAGGCCACGACAATTTGACACAGGGCTGCAAGTTTAAAAGTTGTTTATTAGGAAAATAACTGCATTCCCTGCCGAACGGACAGATCTTGGATTAAAAGCAGCTAAACGAAGGTTCAAGCGGTTTTGGGGTGTCAGATTGTGGGTACAGAGTCGCTTTAAGGCACATGTGCAGTGTTCAGACAAATGATGATTTGGAGAAATCCTGCCTGGGGCATTCCTAATGGTGAAGAAGGCAACATACTCTCTAGGCAACACCAATTTGACACTGGGCTGCAAGTTTAAAAGTTGTTTTTTAGTACAATAACTGTATCATTTCTCGAACAGAGGCCAGGACAGATCTTGGATTAAAAGCAGCTATCCAAAGGTACAAGCATTTTTTTTTTTTTTTTTGGGGGGGGGAGACAGATTGTGAGTACACTTTAAGTACAGTGCAAGGGTCCAGCTGCTAAGTGTAGCTAATATATATATATATATATATATATATACACACACACACACACACACCGGTACTGCACACTGGTAATTTCTGATGAGTCATATTTTGCATCATTGATAATTTATTACTGCATATACTGATGTCTCAGGAGCCAATGTTCTCAGTTCCCCGTATCGTCCCATCAGAGATACTTAAAGCTTGGCTCCTGATCTGTGGTCAATTTTCTTAAGAGAAGGTAGTTTGAAAGGCAGAAGCCCAGAGACATCAGCATTTTTTATCTATTAAAAGTTCTGAGTGGCGGCCTGGCAGTAATTTCATCAGCTCGATAGACATAGGGCATCACTTTGCATGAGTTCTAATCACTGTAGGTATCACGATAGGTGATAAGAGTCAGATCAGCCCTACTCAGACACTAATAGACTGTTGAAGATAACTGAGTGCTGTACTCGGCTATCATTGGCTGTCATAGAGTTTAAATAGAATAGCGTTACTACTATCGTTTGCTCCACCTGATTCCAGCAAAAGAATGAACGTTGTGAAATTCCACTGACCAACGAGTGAATGAATGCGGAACCACAGCAATCGAATGTGGATTTACAGCGAACGATTAACAATTGTTTTAGGGACAGATCTAAATCAACGGTCAACGACACACAAACAATTTTTAAGATTGTTGCCTGCAACTGCACAGGACGATTGTCGTTTAAATTCAAACAAAATAAAAATTTTCCGCACGATAATCATCATGTGCAATAGGGCCCTAAGATAGTAGTTTAATTATTTATTCTAACCATTTTGTTGACATTATTATTGTAGGTTTTTTTTTATTTTTTTTTCTAACTGCTAATAAATATGCATAGACATGAAACTGTGGCAGAACCGTATCGCTCGTGGTGAGGTTTTACAATTCACTGTTATACACAGGCATGTGCTGTATATTATACTTTCTGATTAGACCAAGCAGAGTTAATTTCATCGGGTATCAGGATCCTATATTCCCACCGGGAAAGAACAAGGGTCGTATAATGAGAGCAATTAAATGCAATGAGTGATTTACACTCCTGGTAATTGGAGTTTGAAGAGTAAGGAAAATTAGTTTTGTGTACATATTATTGGACTTGACAATTGTCGCTGAATTTCTCATTTGATTTTTTTGAACGTCCCAAGGAACCTGTCATAAAAACTTCTAAGGATTTATTTTTATAAATGACTAAATAAGTAAGAATTAAAGAGTAAAAAATTTTCATGTTGGAGATGTTTAAGAGTAATTGACTTTAACAAGATTACAAATTATAAATTTGTCATACATGAAATATTGCAAATTACTAATTTCCTATTCTGTGATTATTTAATGCATGTTTTAGTAGACATATTCAGAGAGGATATTACAACTGTTATATGCTTTTATTTTATATACCAATAAGAGTTGGATGCTCAGACGGTACAATGGGAAGGCTGTAGAGGATACTGGGTGTAAAGCCCCTATTACACCAAGCGATTGTCGTTTAACCATTCGCTTTAACGATCGATCGCTAGCGATATGTAGCAATTTTATAGCAAACGATTTACATGTTATTACACAAAACGATTGCTGTACTGAAAGATCATTGGTGCAAGAGAAAAATGGTTGATCATGTACAGTAGTTTTTTTTTCATGAATGACCAAAAGATTTCTTATTACACTAGCAAATTATTGTTGAACGACCAATGATTTTTTTCGACGCGCTGAAATATCACGATGAAAGAGAATACTATACAACGATTTTGTGTTCGTCGTTGGCTCGTTTACACCTATTTTACCTAACGATGATCACTAACGATCATCGTTTTAGCGGGTGTTTAAATTATAATTGCTCCGTATAAAGGGCCTTTATGTGGAGCTTATGGCAATCTTTGCTTTATTGTATGGGTGGACAAACACTTTAAGGTGCTAACTTAATTTATGGAAAGATTGGATATGCAAAGTATCTTTACAGTGCGTTCTTCAAAGAGAATCAGTATTCTTTTGGTATCCATGTCATTTTCAGTAGATTTTTTTAATTTTTGTACATATGTCAAAAGTTATTGATCATACCAATTTAAATACTGAGATATAGAAGAGGGAAGCATGTGGCAGTGTGTTCCACTCCCTAGACATCTGACTTGTTTGCTCCCTAGACTGTAGTGTAGCAAATTAATTTGATTTGATTGACAGGTGGGAAAAGATGCTCGCTGCCACACACTCACCCCCCACTGTCTCTTATAATCACAATTGGTCCCAGGAGTGAGACCTGGTGCAATCAGTAATCAGATATGTCAAACGTTCCTGGAAAAGACAGTAACACTTTAAAGTAGGGAAAGGAACCTGCGGCCCTTGAGCTGCAAAATTACAATTTCCATTATGCCTGGATAGTAGAGTAGAGATGCCGCTAGCCTCCCTGTCATAACAACGCCCCCACGCTAAAGAATGAACATATTTTTGCTAAGCACTTTTGCCCAGTGTGCACTTACACCCCATCAGGGAAAGATTTTGTTATTTTTATCTTTTACACACTAGCTATTCTTTAAGGTGTGGTCTACTTTACAGTGGGACTATATGGCGCATAAGGAAGGAGCTGTGTCCTCTGAAATGTTGGCTGGGTGCCATGAAGGTTATACATGATCCTGTGTTGTACGCTGGACTATTGATAAACCATAAAAGTGACTGCCGCTTTTTTTATTTGGAAGGCTCATAAGCAAAAAAGTGGAATCAGTGAAGTCTAAATCACGGCACAACACCATTGCCCACACTATATGTGTCTGAAGGAAGTATAAGGTACCAGCTTTCTACCACATTCTGAGATGTAGATCTGTTTCTGAGCTTAACGTATACAGTATGTACAGTATTTTTCTAGATTTCTTTCATATGCATTTTGTCAGCTTTATATCCAAATATGATTTAAGCTTTGACTTGCTTGTCAAGTGCAATCTTCATCTTCTGCTTAGTCATCGACTATTGACTACTTCACTGAAACGGGCTGCAGTGGCGAGGTGCATTACGGTATATCATGGATAAACATATAATTGCATGTCAAAAGCAAAGTGAGCAATTTTTATTTACTCGACAATGAAAAGGAGCAGTATATTTCCTTCCCTAGAGGAAGATCCACTCTAGATCAGAGGCATAAATCCAAAGCGGATGTACATTCAACTAACCAATCGTACTAATCCTTGTCTGCGCTATCTATACACTATAAATTATATCTTGGACTGGTTTTATGTAGGTTTAACCCGCTGCATTTAGAGTCTATAGTAGAGTGGTAACTCCTGGAACCTGCCATGTTATGTAATTGGCTTAAAGGGGAAATCCCTTTTCTGTTCTCTGGAGATCCACTTCCTCTGTCTGCCCCTCTGTACTGATACTTCCGCAGACGAGAGACGGATAGGAGCATGTTGCGAGCGTAATGGCCAATATCTGCCCACAACTTATTCACAAACTCCTCTTGTCTGCAGAAGCTTCAGCATGGATGGGCAGGTGTAGGAAGTGGAATGACGGAGATCAGAAAAGCTAGGACTTTTCTTGCTCTCTGGATATCAAATTTAAACAATATTAGGATTAAGCAGCAGAGGTTTAAAAAGAAAAAAAATACAATTTTTTTTTACTCAAATTGGCTGTCTATTTTCTTTAGAATTTGATGGCTGATTTAGTCCTACACCTACTGGGCCAGGGGTAGAATGCCCAGCCCGATGGCCAGACTGTAAGCAATGATGCAGTGATGTTCAATAAACAGAAGTAAGGACTTCTTTAAAAATGATGTGCAGTTTCTGTGGACCCCCTAAAAGTATCCATGGAAACTACTTAAACTACTGAAGTACAGACTTAGAACTCTTTTCCAAGCCCAGTGAATGTAAACTAGGCATCAGGCATACAATATATGACTAACTGCTCAGCAACAACAGGAGCAGGGAACCTGGTCTCTGACAGGAGTCCCTGCTCTTGTACTTATTTTACCCAAAACAATTCTCAAAATTTTGAAGTGAAATTAATTCAAAAGGAACCAATCCTTAGTTGTGGCCATATTACAGTCCCTAGTGATTCTGTGTCTTCTTAGTGTGAAGTGCAAGACACATTCCTAAAATAATTAAAGGGTAGCCATCAGATGAACAAGTATTTCATCACTCTACACAGAAATAAGAAAGCTCGTTTTAGCTAAGGACACAGTTGTAGTAGTAGTGACAAACCACTGCAAGAAACGGCTGCCAGAAGAACAAAAGGATTCGATATGTTAAAATCTAATGTGCCTAATCCTTATTTTCCCTAAATATCTGTTGTCCAGGGACAGTGTGCAGGCAGGGGCAGAGGGGAACATAATAAAGAAGGTCTACTTACCTGTCCCCATGCCCCCACATCCCTTCCTTACCGCTCCTGGACTCCCACCGGCCTTCTGGATCTCCAGCGACATCACAACTCTGCTAATGTATTGTCTACTTAGCCAGTCAGGAACTGGAGTGGGACAATCCAACAGCCAGGTCAGGTATTTTCTCACAATTTGTGCCATGGTGCTGTGGGATGGGTAAGTATAGATTCTTTATTATGTTCCCCCTTGCCCCTGCCTGCAGCCAATTTTTCCCCTTTAAACTTTCCTTGATAACATGCCCCATCCCCCCACAAACACACAGAGCACTGATATCCACAGAAAATCTGGGCTTACTTTTTCAAAATGTCTGCAACTACCTCACACACCTGTCTGAAACTTTTGCTTTGTACATTCTGTACAGAAATATACTGTAAGACAGACAAAGGTCTTTGATATAAATGATGAAATAGAACCATATATAAATTACAAACAATATTACTTTTCCTAAGAGAAGAAAGCATTACATTTTGAGAACTATTTTTAATATTTAAAGTTTCTATATTCTGCACTGCTTTAAGGAGGAAAAGGAAATCAATGAAATTCTGTGATATGAAACATCCTCCGGGTATGTATCTAATTTTCTGACGAACATTACTTCCTTCCAAAATCAATTGTTGGCCTTGATTCTAATACTAAAGGTATAGAATTATCTAAGCCTAAAATAGTCACTCGCATAGCGAGATACTTGGATATTTTAATCAAATGCTGCATTGTTATACTGTACTCAGGCAAAGTGAAATATTGTAACGCCTGGAGTAGTGGATCCACTCAGCCGACACTAGCGATGGCACTAAACCGCACCAGGGAGCGGAGTCTAAGGGGCCGCTGGTTTTCACCAGAGCCCGCCCGCGGGATGGGCTTGCTGCGGCAGGCGGCCCCCAGGTCGCTACCCCTGGTTTGGTTGCTAGTGACAGCAGGTGAGGCGAGGCAGGAGCAGTAGGCAGGAGATGGTGCTGGCAGAGGTCTGTAGGTGTAACTGCAGGTGACAGGCTGAACACAGGAGCAATAGTGTGACAGAGGAGCAGGAACCAGGAACAAGGACTAGGGACCAGGTAGCGGACAGGAATCAGGAACAACAGGGAGCTGGGCCAAACGCTATGGGAAGCATGTAGAGGCTCCAACACCTGGAAGGGGGCAGGGCTGGAATTTATAGGAAGTGATTAGTGCACCTTCCAATTAGGGGCGGACTGGCCCTTTAAATCTGAAACAGCCGGCGCGCGCCCTAGGAGGCGGGGACGCGCGCGCCGGCCGGCACAGCGGGTGACAGGAGCGGGGCGAGGTAAGGCACCCCCCGGGGCCGAACTAGTAGCAGCGCCGGGTCCCTGCACATGGACCCCGGCAGCTGCATGGAGAGGTCGCGGCGGCGGCCCGGAGCACGGGACGCCGCCGCGGCCGTGACAGTACCCCCCCCCTTTGGCCTCCCCCTCTTTCTTGCCTGCAGATGGAGGCAAATCAGTGATGAAGTCCATCCCTATGTGGCGAGGGGATGTGGATTTGCGGATGAAACCCTTCTGTAAGTTCTCCCGGATGTAAGAGGACATGGCCTCAGTCTCAGGTACAGAGAGAGGGTACACTCGACCTTGTGGAGGAGAATTTCCAGGAAGGAGGTCTATGGGACAATCGTACACCCGATGAGGTGGTAGAGAGTCCGCCTCCGTGGCAGAGAAGGCATCAGGCAAGTCTTGGTATTCCGGCGGTAGGCCGGATAGAGGCTTGGCGGGGTCGGGTGACAACATAGAGTACTTGGGCTTAGGTGACCTCAGACACTGGTTGGAACAGTCCTGACCCCAACTAAGAATCTTCCCGGTTATCCAGTCCAGCTTGGGGGCATGTAATCGCAGCCAAGGGAGTCCCAGGAGGATGGTGGAAGAAGAATGGGGCAGGACGTAGAAGGAGATCTTTTCCTGATGTGAAGTGCCCACCTGGAGGACTAGAGGTGCGGTCTGGTAGTGCACATGGTCGGTAAGAATCTCGCCCGTGACCGAGGAGATAGTCAGGGGTCTGGCTAGTTGGGTCACGGGTAGCCGCCATCTTTGGACCAATGTAGCTGCAATAAAACTGCCTGCTGACCCAGAATCGAGAAAGGCAGTAGTCTGGTGAGTTTGTCCTGAGGGCGTCTGGATGGAGACTGGCACAGACAACCTTAGAGAGGTGGCATTCACACTTAGGGAGACCTCTCCCACCGGACCTAGGTGCTGGCGTTTCCCGGACGCTTGAGGACGTTGGGGACATCTCAGCCGAAAGTGATCTGAACCACCGCAGTAGAGGCATAGATTCAGCTCCAAACGACAAATTCTTTCATCAGGTGTCAGGTGAGCCCGTTCCACCTGCATAGGAATCTCAGGAGTCGACTGGGACACCGGAACATCAGGATTCTGGAAGAGCGGCGCCAGCTGGTGATGGCGACGGGACAGGTTTTGTCGCCGTTCATGCCAGACCTCCTCCTCTCTCTCAGAAAAACAAGTATCGAACCTGGTGGCCAGTAGGATGAGTTCGTTCAGGGAGGTAGGTAGGTCTCGGGCGGAAAGCACGTCTCTCACCCGACTGTACAGGCCCTTCTTGAAGGTGGCTATTAGAGCGGCCTCATTCCAGTCTAATTCTGCCGCCAGGGTGCGGAACTGGATGGCGTAGTCACCAACAGATGAGCTCCCTTGAGAGAGGTTGAGGAGAGCAGTCTCAGCTGAAGAGGCACGGGCAGGTTCCTCAAAGACAGAGCGAAACTCGGCCAGGAAGGTTCGGAGATTGGCAGCAGCAGGGTCATCTCGGTCCCACAGCGGCGTGGCCCAAGCCAGAGCTCTACCCTCCAATAGGCTGATGATGAAAGCCACTTTAGAGCGCTCGGTGGAAAACTGACTACTTAAGAGTTTAATATGCATGGTGCATTGAGTCAGGAATCCTCTGCACAACTTGGAGTCACCAGCGTATTTGCTTGTGAGAGCCAGTCGAAGTGTTGAAAAAGCAGCAGGAGGTGGTGTGCGCTGGGCTGTAGTATGCTGCTGTAAGGCGGCAGTGAGTTGCTGGATCTGCTGCGACTGTTGCTGGATTTGTAGAGCCTGTTGGGCGACCACTCAGGCTATGTGGCGGATATCAGGCACCTCGCCGGGATCCATGGTTGGAGCCTACTGTAACGCCTGGAGTAGTGGATCCACTGAGCCGACACTAGCGATGGCACTAAACCGCTCCAGGGAGAGGAGTCTAAGGGGCCGCTGGTTTTCACCAGAGCCCGCCGCAAGGCGGGATGGGCTTGCTGCGGCAGGCGACCCCCAGGTCGCTACCCCTGGTTTGGTTACTAGTGACAGCAGGTGAGGCGAGGCAGGAGCAGTAGGCAGGAGATGGTGCTGGCAGAGGTCTGTAGGCGTAACCGCAGGTGACAGGCTGAACACAGGAGCAATAGTGTGACAGAGGAGCAGGAACCAGGAACAAGGACTAGGGACCAGGTAGCGGACAGAAATCAGGAACAAGGACTAGGGACCAGGTAGCGGACAGAATTCAGGAACAACAGGGAGCTGGGCCAAACGCTATGGGAAGCATGTAGAGGCTCCAACACCTGGAAGGGGGCAGGGCTGGAATTTATAGGAAGTGATTAGTGCACCTTCCAATTAGGGGCGGACTGGCCCTTTAAATCTGAGACAGCCGACGCGCCCCATAGGAGGCGGGGACGTGCGCGCCGGCCGGCACAGAGGGTGACAGGAGCGGGGCGAGGTAAGGCGCCCCCCGGGGCCGAACTAGTAGCAGCATCGGGTCCCTGCACATGGACCCCGGCAGCTGCATGGAGAGGTTGCGGCGGCGGCCCGGAGCACGGGACGCAGCCGCGGCCGTGACAAATATATACACTAATATTGGAAGACCATCAGGGAGTGAACAGCTGTGTTCAGGAAGGGAAGACATGTGGTCAAGGCTTTTTTTTTTAGGGCAGTTTTTGATAAATGAAGTGATTATCAGATATGTTACACTTCGCTTAAGCTATCAAATGGAGGGGAGCTGATCGTCCAAGAAAGCCATTAAATGACAATGCATATACGGAAAATGTAATTTCCATCCTGCTTTCTGGTGGATTTTCATAGTTTGCTCGTTAAATGGGGTTCAATGTGAAGACTACAACATCAAAATAATTGAGAAAACCTTTAGAAAAGATTATTTCTAGTGTAAGTTCCAGAATGGGGTCAAAAGGATGTTGTACCACTTGGTGAGACCAGTTGCGGATCATAATGGGGGCAGTTTGGGCAGCCACCTCCTTCCCAAAGCTTCTGTGGGTCTCATGGCCATCCAAAAAACCCACACTTGATCATAAACTGCTGGATAGAAAGTGTCACTGGCCCACTGGAGGATTATCGGATCCTGCGAGGGCCCAGGCTTATGTGAAGTTCTGAAAGACCATGTAGTGAGCACATGTTATGATACACATGCAATTGATGGAGTGCTGACAGGTGGTCAGGACTTCTGTCACAGACAGCTTTTCTAACACTGTGGGGCCATTAAGCTATCTCCCATATGGGAACTTTACAGAATTGGCCATTTCTTTTCTCTAGTCTTCTTCTTTTCCTTCTCCATCACATACCTTTGGTCATGCACATTGGTGGTGGTGGTGGGAGGGGGGGGGGGGGAGTGGGTACAAGGGATTAAAATCTGAAACTGGATGAAACAGACAAAAAAGAGGGAGAGGTAAGTAAACCATAAAACAATGATTAAAAAAAAAATCCTCCTACCTGGTCCAAATACAGGCAAATGAGATGAATCTCAATACAAATGAGATTAAGAAAAAAAAAACTCGTATTCAGTCGCAGAAATAAAACAGCAATCTGCAAAGGTAAAATAAGTCATAACCCCTTCTGATCTGATACTGATGGCCTATTCCTAGGGCAGGCACCACAATTTTAACTGAGGTTTCCAATGAAGCTCTGGGATACTTGCCCTATTTTCCAATTGTCTAACCATCTTTACATTCATTGAAGAGTCTTCTGTTACCAAGAAATACAAGAGGCTACAATAAAGGGAATTGATGGCAACGTATGATAGAAAAAAGACATTTTATCATTGCAGATAATATGTATTCAGTATCCAGTACGGTAACATTTATTAGCAGTAACAGCGGTAACCATATTTGATCAGAAGGATAAGCAGAAGACTCATTTTATTTTTCTGTATAAACAGAAAAAGGTTTCAAGGAGCAGAACATAAAAAGGAATAAAATAATAAAGCCACATTTCTGGAAGGAGGACTATATTTTTATACAGGTAGGATGATGGAAATATGGAAATAACACATGTTTGTGGATAGGCTCATGGATGGAAATTTCAGTTTTCTCCAAATCTTTACGAAGATACCAATTTTAAGCTGCATTTATCTTTGCGATCATGTTGGTTGACATTACAGATATTGTTTGCATGTAAGAAAAACAACAACAACAAAAAAAAGTTGAATTTGTGTTTAAATATTGTTTCTTAAATAATTAACAATACAATCACATATTACATGGCGGCATCTACTAATCAGACTAACAGGGTTGTAACTGTAGGGAGACAAGTGATAGGAATTAGAGATGAGTAATTTGATTCAAAATGAATCACAATTGTTCACAATTTACAAATATTTTTTTAAATATGTTTAAATATGAATTTTTTGAGATTCGAATTAGGTGAACAGGAACAGAAACAGGAAATGGTCCTGTACTTACTAACCATCAGGCATACATTGTGTGCAGAGTGCCAGACCTAATGCATCATTTACTACCCGGAAGGGGGTGATGACTAGACATGAGTAAACCAGACTTCACAAACCGAGATTCGTTATGAACTTGGCAAAAAGTACAGAACCAAACTTTTTGTAAAGTTTTTAAAAATAATGGCCGCACAATTTAATAGACACAGAAATACCTCTGGGTGTGTAGTGTCCCCTTACTGATCACCGCCACCCCCAGCCCCAGCCTCAGCGCCAAAGCCAGTGATTGGCTGCACAGACTGTCACTCTCATCTCAGTCAGGAAGTGGAAGTGGCTGCGATCAGTAGGGGACTCAGAGGGAGCACGGACAGGTAAGTACTGCAATCATTAAGCTTTTTTAGGGAGGTCCATTTAAGGTTGATTTGGATGAACCCAAATTTTGCTTCAAAGTTGCTAAACCAAACTTTTTAAAAGTTCACTGTCTAGTGGTTACACTGAAAACATTGCCTCTTACGTTTACTGGACCAGGAACTGAACAAGTGTTCATTTAACAGGAGGCATACAATATTTTCATTCTAATGTGCAGTTTTCCTGTCGTAGGAACAAGGACTCCGGTCACAGACAAGAGTCTTGGCTCTTCTACGGTAAGCAGAGATGTACTGTGGCTCACTACTTACAGTATAGCTGAAGGAGGAAAGTGGGGATGTAACTCCTTACTCTGAGCAGGATGCATTCAAACATGCTCTAACAGACAATCTCACAGAAACTATATAATGGAGACTGACTTCAGAACCTGACCCGAACCGCTATCAGGCCAAATCTGATGCTATACTTGAATATAGTTCAAATTTACCAGTCATTTCAATGAAACCCCACAAAATACTTTTTGGAAACCATACTGAAATCCAGGAGCTCTAGGGGACTTAATATAAATACAAAATGTTCCTTTTTTTAGTTTTGTCTATATCAGTAGCCCTGTTACAGTCTGATTTGACGTTATTGAAGGTTGCCTTTTAGCCCTGGTGTTTCAGGATCAATACCCACCAAGGTCAACATCTTCAAAGAGTTTGTATATGTTTGCATGGGTTTTACCACGTCCACCCATGTATCCCCATATTCCAAAGGGGAAAGTTACCAATTTAAGTGTAGATAATGCTCTGTTAAGTGCTGCGGAATATGTTGATGCTATATAAATAAATTGATTATTATTAACTATAGGAACCATGTTGGTAAATCTGCATAATGTAAAGTGGTTGTCCTTTCATTAGAACTAGTGATGAGCATGCTTTGGTTTGTCCGAACACACTGAATTTGATTACGAGTGGCTGAAGAAGTTGAATGCAGCCCTAGGGCTGCCTGGAAAACCTGAATGCGACCATGTATCCATGTTTTCCAGGACTCCCTAAGGCTATATCCAACCTATTCAGGCACCAGTTCATCCAAACCCGAGCATGTTTGAGGTTCGCTCATCTCTAGTTAGAACTAGTGATGAGTGAACATGTTCGTAAATGTTTGCATGTTCGTACGCTAATTGTTTGTGTCTGCCGATCAAGGACAATTTGTTCAATGATCGGAATGGTTATAACAATAATTTTCGAACATAATCAAACTTGCAACTGTACGTAACTGTCTAAATTATGCTTTGCATCTGTTGTCCCTAGGCTGTTCTGTGGAAGCCATTTTGTGACAATGACATCATCTGCATAGGCACAACTTCCTGGTTTGGGCTTTCCCATGATGCACTTTGTCTCCTGTGATGTCTAACTGACTCTGTAAAACTGTTAGATGGCTTATATCTTGCTCAGTCAATCAGAGCTGAGCAACCTGAGTCATCTGACAAAGGGAGCCTGGCTTAATAGGGCTTAGACCCACCTCCCTCTTGATGATGTCAGTGTCACAAAATGGCTCCCACAGAACAGCCTAGGGTCAACAGTCATTAGGTAAGAATGAGTGTACTTCACTTCCTGGTGGGGGATTGAGGAGGGTAAAGATAGGGAAGGAGGGCAGATAGGTGATTGATGCATATTACAAAGTATAACTTTGTAATGTGTTTCAACTACTGGGAAAAAGCTTTTCGGTGGAGTACCCCTTTAAGGCAAGAGCCCCACCAATCTTTTTTTGCATAAGTGCTAATATGTTTATATTTACTTGAGTAAATGCAATACCCAACAAAGCCCAAGGACAAGACAGGCACTATTTCTACAAATATAAAGTCACCCCTTTTTGTTACATATTCAAGGAAGGCAAAAGTAGAAACTTTGTGCGGAAGATAGTGAGACCATAATACAGAAAGCAACATGTACATGTCTTACCTTGTTCTAAAATTCGTAGGGTGAGGATGTCCATCGTATAAAGATAAATAATCATATTCTTCTTCAAGCGCAAATGATTGAAAGGCAATCTGGATTCTGTTTTGTTCTTCTCCTATTATTACCCATGTGCAATTTGCACCATTTGGATAGCCATATGGGAAGCCTGGACTTTCTATAGTTCCATTCAATCCTTTTAACGTTCCACCACAAGTATATATAAATCCTGGCAAGAGAAAAGACAGACCATTAATATTTATTGAGAGATAAATAAATACTAATAAAATTATTATATAACTAAAACTAAGATGTAACAATACGTAGAAAATTTTACGGACAGATGAGCGTCGCTGACTTTCGATACTTAATATTCTATTTGCATGAATGCTCAAAGGGCATATAGACCATCGTAACATAATTTCCTTTATAATATAAATCAGAATGGGGCTCAGTAACGGGATTTCAGTATGCTGGGAAAATTATTACCTAATAGAAGTGAAGGTTTAAGAAAGAACTACCATTATCATTGACACATATAAATGTAAATGTTTCTGGAGGGTTTCAAAAGTGGAGACATGTAATGGAAGAATAACAACTTTAAATGAAGAGTGTCTTAGGTATAATAGACTTAATCATATGTCAAGAAAAGATACAGGCTACCATATTAGACAGGAGAGATCGATTTATGAGGACAATGGTTGGATTAAATAGCCTTGGAATTTGAAAGGCAGTAGAGAACTGAAGAGTGGCTGGTAAGGAGAATATAAAAAAATACTGCACAAGGAGTGTTTGGTAGTATGATATTATGTAAAGCTTCTTGTATAGTAGTCTTATATCATTTAATTAAAAATATATATATATATATTTATCACTAATCCATTTGAGAAACACCACAGACAGCCTCTATTTAGCATAATCCTTGGCATAAAATGGCTCTTTCATAGCACTAATAGATCAAAATTGTACATTGATGTTGGTTTACTATCTTTTTCCGTCATCAAATTGAATTTTTTTACTAGTTTTTCTATGTCGATTTCCTGTTTCACCAAATTTGCTAACGTCATGCGCCACAAAAATATCTATAAACCGACACACCCGTCATTTTGTGCTTTAAAACCAAAAAGTAGGCATATCCCTTTAAAACTCACAATAACTGACAAACCATCATTTACTGCTGGTTTTTCAATTCTAAAAACCAACCACTTCTGGTGGGACGGTTGGGTTTTAGTCTTGTCAAGTGAAAAACCCACCAAGAGCTAAGAGCTACTAAGCTACAAAGAGCAACAGGACAAATGAATCTGTTTGGGGAACAATGTCATGGCATGTTAATGCTGTTCTAAAGTTGACATACACATTTGATATGCTTATTAGGCCGCTGGATCGCTTCAAAATGGTGTAAGCCACACTCGGGAGTCTAAGGGGTCGCTGGTCTTCACTAGTGCCCTCCGCAAGGTGGAATGGACTCACTGCAGCAGGTGACCCTCAGGTCGCAACCCCTTGGCTCGGCTTGCTAGCGGCGGCAAGCAAGGTGCAGTAGGAGACTAGTAGGCAAACAGGAACACAGCAGGACTCGCGGCTAGAGCCACAGATAGCAGGAATGGCAGGAATCATGGGCAGGAGTCACGGACAGCTTGGACCACACACTATGGAAGCATGCAGAGGCTACAATAGGGAATGTCAGGACAGGTGTATATTTACAGGGGAGGTAATTTGTGCAACTTCCAATTAGGGATGACCTGTCCCCTTAAATCACTGTGAGCCGCGAATGCGCCCGAGAAGGCAGGGATGTGCACGCCAGAACAGAGGAGACCGGACAGAAGTGCAGAGAGGTAAGGTGTTCTGCGTGGCTGAAGTGACAGCAGCACCAGGCCCCTGCATGCAGGCTTTAGGGCATGGGCCGCCGCCGCGGCCGGGACATCGGCTAAGACTGCATACAGTTCTGAAAAATGAATAGGTTGTTGCCAGACATCACTACAGAAACTTATGTATAGTGTTTAGTGGAGAGGCAGAACAGTTTGGGCTCGGCAACATCCATAGGCTGTATTCATGTTTTCCAGGATTACCTAGGGCTGCATCCAACTTCTGCATTTGTGGGGAGTCAAATGTCCAGCGTTCTGGGCTGGAAAATATTGTCAAACCCAACCAGTTCGGCCTCTCGAAAACAAAGGGGAAAATTGTAACCAAGCTGAGGTCTCAAACATAGACTGCAGCAAAATACCAAATCAAGACAAAGCTAAGGTCAGAGAAACAAAGCCAAAGATCAGGGAAACACAATATGCAATGCAGAGAAAGTGCTGGCAAAGTAAGGGAAGCTTAAATATTATGCTGACAGATTCCAGGAAGTTCAAGTGCAGTGCCCAGACATTCCTCAGCTGATTGGTGTGGCCACCTGGACTTATATTGGCCGGTGTGACACACCCCCTATGTAGAATGACTGTATGCCTGTCATTTGTGTGGTCACAAGTCTGGAGAACTCACAACTTATGTCACAACTAGTATGTTTAAAAAAAACAAAAAAAAAAACGTGATTTTAAAATTCCATCATATATGTCTTTCTGTGGCTACCCAGTGGTTGTGAGGTGTATTGCAGACTGCTGAGGGGGTTGGTAAAATACAATAACATATTTAATGTGTATCATAAGAATATAGAACCTTTAACTAAATTCAAGGAACAATCTGGATGGACACAGCTGTATGCCTCTGGCCATAACTATTTCCGAATGTCGAAACATTGAGATTATGTAAAAATGTGTCAATGCCAATATTTGTCTTTAATTACAGGCAAACAAAAGTCAATTGAGAGCCAAAAAAATATAAAACTACTACTATATTATTATTATTATTATTATTATTATTATTATTATTATTATTATTATTATTATTATATTTTTATTGGGGGAAAAAACTAAAAAGAAACTAAAATTTTGTCAAAAGCTATTATATAAAATAGAGCATCACACAATGGAAAATATTTATCACATTGTATAATTATTACCGTATCAAGACACGATGAATCACAGCTAATAAGGTAAATCACGCTTAATATCACTGATAATATTTACTCGTCTTCTTCTTATCTTAATTGTACTTAAAAGAGGCTGATAATGTGGATGCCTTGGGATAAGTGCATAATAAATCATACATTTACTTGATAGAATCTTACAGGATGTTGAGAAGTATGAATGAAGAAAATGTAATTTGTTATATAAATAAATTCACTCGAGTCAATGGAAAAAAAAATATTTCCATTTCTGCTGTATTTAAACATTTATCACAGCTTAGAGGATTCTCAGTCAAAAAAACAAGAAAGAAAGAGAATGAGACAATGCAGCTAATCAATGCCGCCGATGTATAATAATAATTGAAACAATGTTTCTTGTTGTATTAATTGTTTGTTTTCTGCCATTCGACCCAAATTACAAGCCAACATCAAATATTCATCGATAATGAGGAAAAACAAGACAGAAGATGGCCTTTGAAGTTGATCCAAGCAAGGGAGATGAATTTTTCAATCCTAGCTCCCAGAGGAAATAAAATACAACAATTAAGATGGATTCCCTGTAAAATTAAAATAATAATTTTTTATTTGAATTTTTTTGTTGTTGTTTTGTTTGTTTTTGGCCATAGATTCTCAGATTAATCAAACCAAATGTTATCACTACCAGGATAGATGATAATAAAAAAAAAAAAAAAAAAAAACCAGGATGGATTTACTGTACCCAATGTGCTTGTAAAAAGGCAGAAGATCCGGGAAACACTATAAAACCATCCAGGTCTTTTAATATTAAATCAATAAACATTTCCCCCCAAAAAATGTTCACATTTACGTCAGTCGTTCAGAAACCATTTCTCACTGTCTTCCTGTAATATATATGGTAATTTGTTTAACGGCTATTTGTTGATTCAGTGATTGGAATAGAGATAAGACCAAGGAGAACACAAATATTACCTTAAAAGATTAGGATTTTATAAAATAGAGAAAATTTTTACAGATACAATTTTTTTTGTCATTAGGCGTGGATATTCCATTTGTCCTAATAAACAATGTAATTCTAAGAATTCTAATCTTTTTACCTTAAAGGGAAAATAAAAACTTCAGTAGTAGGCTTCAATATTTAAATTTTATAATTATTTGCTATTTTTTATTTATTTAGTGATTGAAGGTTTTTTTTAACTCCAAATTTTCTGTGTTTTAAAACATTTTAAACATTAAACACCATTGTATGAGGAACATAATTCAACAATATACCTTTATTTTTTGATCAAAGGGGGTCCATTTCTAGGATTTCTAAAAAATAATGAGAATAATAGAGTCCTATCACTAATTTAACATTGTGCCTTCTAGGTTTCCCCTTCACCTGAGCATTATAGTACATTAGCAAGGCCATATTCATTTAATAGGAAAAACAGGGAGGGGGACATACCACTAGTTCAATACTGTGGTCCACTTAAGCCTCTAATTTCTGGGTCATCCACTCATTTTGACAATATAGGAGCCACATGAAGGATCCATCATCATAAAGTGATGACATATCTTCGAATGATAATGTACGGTCTGTTTCTGTTTGGACCTCGGCATGGTCTTTGGCTTATGGTACACAAACGAAACTGTACTCTTAGCCATGATTTTGTATTTGAATTCTATGTTTTATTTGCACCATTTTGAAAACTGACTGAACACACCTCAATTCCTTCTGCTCTGGTAATTGATTCTGCACCACACCCATCTCCATCCTGCTCAGTTCCCTTTGTTCATTTGCCAGTTAAGTTAACCTTTTTTTGCTAGGTGACTAACATCCTGCCTTTCCACTCACCCTTTGCTGTGTTAGTCTGTGTTCTGTGTGCCTGGTTCAATCCTGTGCTGGACTGGGCCCCTGGCCTTCTATAGAGTATATTATTGCCTTGTCCTCTACGCTAAATATTAGTATTATCATAACCATGCAAAGTTAACCCTTGGTTCCTTATACTCTGATTCCCTTTACCTGGTTTTCTGATCTTGGCTTTGGTTTCTTTGACTTCTCTCTTGGATTGTACTTTTGTACCTTATTGTCAGTTTTGGTTTGACCCTGGCCTGCACGACTACCCTTTTGGTGTTTGCTTGTCTTGTCTGTGTTTTATGTTTTGCACCTTGGTCACAGGGCAGGAACTGTTGCCCAGTTGCTTGCAGTCGCTTAGGGTTGTGTGAGGCAAATAAACAGGGACAGCTGGAGGGGGAAAGTTTGGGGCTCACAGTTTGTGTCGTCCCAGTCCTTTTTCTGCCCAAACATCACCTCTCATACTTTAAGATAAATTATGAAATTATATCTACCAGTAATTACCTCTAGGGGGAGTTATGGATCTTACTGCACACTCTTTGTTAATGTATTTAATACAATTATAAAAATGGCAATTGCAGAAAACCAAAAGGTTATTATTAAATAACTTTATGCCTGTATTAGAAAAACTAAGCTTCTATAGAGACTAAGAAATTAATTGGCACAGAATGTTGGATCCTAAAAATCATGCTGTTTTTTTAAGAAGGTTTTTTGTGTTGAAAGGAATTGTCTACTTTGGGCAAACCTTATTTATTACAATGATTGCTTGACAATAAAGTAATAAAAAGTATTTCTCTACGGGGACACTCAGTGTCCATCTGTAATCGATGGGAAAGCATGACAGTAAGTGTTTTTATTTTCCCTGCAGTGCCACCACAGGGGTAACTAAGTATTACACAATGCAGAATCAATGGGTTGTCTTTGTAGGACTGTGTTTACCTAGAAATTAAATGTTTTTGTCTACATGACAAGTCCCTGGGGCCTAATCTGCAAGACAATGCATCAGGTGTACTCTTTTCAAGCTAAGAGAGAGAAATCATTGGTGCTTTTATATGTTCTTGTGGCAGACCTGCACGTTATTGTACTCCACAATACTCAATACATCACATATACTGTATGCCCTTGATAAACAATTAAGACAAAATAAACTCTGTTGATGTTGCCATGGAGGAATTCATAATGAATAAACAGATTTGTCAGTCTTAGTGATTACTTCTAATATATGTCATTAATCTACGCCATGAATTCAGGAGCCACAAAAGGCGAAAAACACAAAAGGTGTTCAAAAAAACTTTATACAGCCCTTAAAGAGCAGTGCAGTCAACAAATCCACTGGAGACCACCCACACATATCTGGAAGATGGATGAGTTTCTACTTCCTACAAACAATTAATTGAAGATTTTAATGCATTCTCAAATTAAACATCTCCTGGAGGAGAAGAGTCCATGCGAGCACCATCTTAGCTTTTCATACGAATGTAAATTGGAAGATGCATTCTGCATATTTATCTTTTATTCATTCATTTATGGCAGCTCTGTGTGAACACTTCACTAAGGATTAGATTGCTATTCTTTTTATAACAATGGTTTCTTTCTTGAGAGCCATTTGTGTTCTGGTGAAAATTGTACATATTACATCTGCTCTCTGATTGTAAGAGTGTAAATGAGGTAAAAATAGTAATATAAATTCTAGAGTATAATGCAGTAGTAATAATAATAAAAATAATGATAATAATAACAATAATAATACAAATAATACTAATACTAATAATAATAATAATAATAATAATAATTATTATTATTATTATTATTATTAGTATTATTATAATTATTATTTCATACTATTCTTTTTATTTTTATTTATTTATTTTATTCATTTATTTATTTATTTTTTAGAAATACACAGTGAGTGCTTTTAACCACAATTAGGCTATGTTTACATAACCTTAAAAAAAAAGAGAAAAGGCGTCCGCTTTTGCTATTTAAAAAGACAACCGTTTTTACCGCAATTTAATTGACTTCAATGCAATGCATTGAAGTCAATAGGATGACGGATGTCCAATGCACTCAATGTATTAGATAACGGTCGTTGTCTATGCAGACGTCAAAATAATAATTATGACAATTATTTAGCAAAAATTATTTTGCAAACAGTGGACATTATTTATTAGTTGTTCACACGCAGTTTTTCTTTTTTTACCCTCCTTTTACCTTTTTTACTATTACATTCAATGGATTCTTCAATTAAATACACACCCAAAGGGCAATTAGTACTTAAACTAGAATAATGTACCAACAGCAGTCATTGCCAGAAAACTAAATGGCGTCCATTATTTTAAACTGAGCTGAAAAAGGGTTGCGTGAACATAGCCTTAAAATTCCACTGGTAGTAGTCTTTGAGACAAATGCCTTTGTGAATCTTAACCCTAGGTCATCAAATTGTGAAATAAGAACTCAAGAAGGTACTAACACCATTCTTCTGCAGTGCCCTTCTCATAAGCCTTCCAGCAAAATGAAGATAATGAGGGAGAGTTACCAAACATGTAAAGTAAAACTGGCTCAGTTGCCCCTAGCAACCAATCGAATTCCCCCTTTCATTCCTTACAGACTCTTTGGAAAATGAAAGGTGGAATCTGATTGGTTGCTAGGGGCTACTGAGCCAGTTTCCCTTTACACCATGTTTGATAAATCTCCCCCAATGTGTCCAGCGCCATTAATTGGGGATATCTTCCCTGTGTATACTGTATAATAAGTATATTTAAGTACTTGTACTTGTAACCATTTGGAAGCATTGCTTTAGATCAGTTTTTAAGTCCTGTCCTCAAGGCCCCTCAGAATATCAGGTTTTCAGGATTCTATTAGTCTTAATATAATAAGAGAAACAGGTTGCTGAACTCAGGGAGACCAGCCAAATGACAACACTGCCGGCTGCTAGTGAAAGCGCTCAATGCAGTGAAGTCCTAGGTGCATTGCCCCCTGGGAAACATGAATATGCAAAAGAAGAGCCCGCGGAGCCTCATTGAAGAGTCTCAAAACACAGGGCTAGCCAGATATCCCTCCGGGAAGGACCCAGCCAAGGGGCAGCTCCTGTTAGGAAACCACCAAAACCACCATATTAAGTGGCCCTATAAGTCAATGTAATGCCAAGGGATAAACCAAGGCTAGGTTTTCCTCTGTTCTTACTAATGCATCAAGGTTTTACTTTCTGGATAACATGGTGATGTCACAACCCAACTCCCAGAGCTGTGCCGGCTGCTGGAGAGGATGATGGCGGAGCGATGCTCAGTGTCCCTCCAGTGCCCTCTGTCCCTCAGTGCCCCTCTGACATCATCCTCTCCAGCAGCCACAGCCCGCACAGCTCTGGGAGTCGGGTCGTGACATCACCATGTTATCCAGGAAGTGACATCACCATGTTATCCAGGAAGTGACATCACCATGTTATCCAGGAAGTGACATCACCATTTTATCCAGGAAGTGACATCACCATTTTATCCAGGAAGTAAAGCCTTGATGCAGTAGTAAGTGCAGGGAAAAAAATCACTTTATTAGCATTTCTCATAATAAGTATATATTGGGGATTTGTATAACATTTGGGGGACAATACAATACTTTAAGTTGGGGAATAAAGTGTGTTACTCCCCTATGTCCATGTTAGATGTCAAAAAGGTTTTCTAAAAGTCAGAGACACTTTAAAACCTGGAGTTAAGATAATGTTTTTGAATACTGCAATAGCAAAAGATTTGAAGCCTGGAGCCAAATGAGGACCAAAAGTGCATGCCCAGAAGCCTTTCTCATTCATCTGAATGCAATAGTTCTTGTTTATTTAAACTTAGAGCCTATCAGACTTAATAATGTACCTAACAAAACAATACAAAAATAAAAATAGATTAGAAAAAAGGCTCTGATTAGTTAAAAAAAATATATATATATATGTTACACATTGCCTTTAAATGAGCTGCTGCAGTGCTGTAGTGATTCCTGTTATAAAGATAGATATATAGATAGATAGATAGATAGATAATAGATAGATAGATAGATAGATAGATAGATAGATAGATAGATAGATAGATAGGAGATAGACAGATAGATAGAGATAGATAGATAGATAGATAGATAGATAGATAGATAGATAGAAAGATAGATAGATAGATAGATAGATAGATAGATAGACAGATAGACAGACAGATAGATAGATAGGAGATAGATAAATAGATAGATAATAGATAGATAGATAAATAAATAAATAGATAGATAGGAGATAGATAGATAATAGATAAATAGGTAGATAGATAGATAGATAGATAGATAGTAGATAGATAGGAGAAAGATAGATAGATAGATAGATAGATAGATAGATAGATAGATAGGAGATAGATAGATAGATAGATAGATAGATAGATAGGAGATAGATAGATAGATAGATAGATAGATAGATAGGAGATAGATAGATAGATAGATAGATAGATAGATAGATAGGAGATAGATAGGAGAAAGATAGATAGATAGATAGATAGATAGATAGATAGGAGATAGATAGATAGATAGATAGATAGGAGATAGATAGATAGATAGATAGATAGATAGGAGATAGATAGATAGATAGATAGGAGATAGATAGATAGATAGATAGATAGATAGATAGATAGATAGATAGGAGATAGATAGATAGATAGATAGATAGATAGGAGATAGATAGATAGATAGATAGATAGATAGGAGATAGATAGATAGATAGATAGATAGATAGGAGATAGATAGATAGATAGATAGGAGATAGATAGATAGATAGATAGATAGATAGATAGATAGATAGATAGGAGATAGATAGATAGATAGATAGATAGTAGATGGATAGATAGATAGATAGATAGATAGATAGATAGGAGATAGATAGATAGATAGATAGATAGATAGATAGATAGATAGGAGATAGATAGATAGATAGGAGATAGATAGATAGATAGATAGATAGATAGATAGGAGATAGATAGATAGATAGATAGATAGATAGATAGTAGATGGATAGATAGATAGATAGATAGATAGATAGATAGATAGATAGGAGATAGATAGATAGATAGATAGGAGATAGATAGATAGATAGATAGATAGACACGCTTGAAAAAGGTGATGTGATATCACCGAAACGTTGCGTCTTGGAGTGTTGCACTTATGATTTGAATAAACCATAGTTTACCACAGGACCCCGACCGCTGGCACCTACATCTTCGCTAAAAGCTGTGCTGCTCATTCTCTCTTGCATAGATAGATAGATAGATAGATAGATAGATAGGAGATAGATAGATAGATAGATAGATAGATAGATAGATAGATAGATAGGAGATAGATAGATAGATAGATAGATAGATAGATAGATAGATAGATAGATGGATAGATAGTTTATACAATTTTTTTCTCCTAAATCAAACTTTGATGTAAAACCACAGGTCAGAGCCCATAAGACAATCGCGTTTACTGTGGCCAAGTGAGCGCCAGTGCAGTTGAGAGAGATGAGAGACACGTCTAGTGCTTGTTGCCTCCGGCATCGTGACCTTTCATTCTTTCCCAAAGTCTCCTCTGAATAGCTATAAATCTAGATCAGAGAATTAAACATCCATGCTAGATCCGGCCTATGTCATCTGCAACCCTCCTATGGCTGTGACAGACTGAGAATAACATCAAATTACATGATTTATGGAATCTGCTAGTCACTCCAAGTTAAATGCCCGGTAGCCATTCCAGGCATAATATTCCTGACTTTAATCCAGCCCCTCTCCGGGAGCACAATTATTACATTGTCCGTGATCTCCCAGGGTAGCGGGCAGATTGACAGCTCAGGGATTTGGGGGAGTATTCCTAGACTGTGCTATTCTGAGAGTAATCTCAGCTGAAACCGAGCTCTCTTATAATTCATTAACCTAGAAGACAAATGTGCCTGTAATCCACATCTCAGAATATAACCAGTGTGCTAATACTTAATCACACACAATGGAATTAGCATGCAACAATTACACATTGCACAGCGCTCCAAGAACGCACAACAATGGCGTGGATGTGTGACACTGGAAATGCACTCGCCACGTAACAGCAATTTAGTCAATGTTGTGTTTAATAATTATACAGACGTAGTGGATCTTTATATGTCGTTCATCTGTTTCTTTTGTGTATTGGAAAAATAATCCATCACATCTAATTACAGTCCTGCGTGAAAGAACATATAACATGGCTGTGCAACGACACGCTCAAGTTTGCTACCAATCTGCCTTAAAGGGAACCTGTCATGCTGCCTGAACCGCCAGTCATTCGGACCATCCTTGCCAGCTTCTTCCCACCCTAGACTTGACTGATAGATCTCTCCCTATTCTCAAACGGCAAGAGATTTCTCAGTCAAGGTTGGTGGGATGGGGAAAGGTTGGCAACCACTTTAAAAGAGTTTTAGACCAGATTCACACATAACGGAATCACAGTGGATTTTATGCGGTGAGTTCCCGTCCACCGTGAGTAGGTTAATGCTGGCCCGCTTAACCCGCTGCGGCTCGGTGCTTACATTACCAGTCCATACTCCGGCCTTCTTCTGTGGCTCCCGGCATGCTTGCATCTTGCTCAGCCAATCAGTGTGTCCCACTGCCGGGAGCCGTAGAAGCCGGGAGCGCGGACTGGTAATCTATGCACTAGGTCGCCGCGGGTTAAGGGGGGCAGCGTTTACATACTCACAAGTATGTAAACCTATTGTAACTAACTAACTGATAGTGTCAGGAGTCGCAGCAAATTTCCATAATGTGTGAAACTGACCTTACTATGGAGTGTAAAATAACTATATATATATATATATATATATATATATATATATATATGTGTGTTTGTTCTCTGATTCGTGCAGAAAGTGGCTACTAAGGCCAGTAAGTGGTTGCAAGTTGTGTTGAGTGAACCTGTCAAAATGTTTAGGTTCGGCAATGTTATCCAAACCTGAACACTCAGCATTATAATCACCATTAGTTGCAGAAGTTAGATGCCATCCTATACATGTTTTCCTGGCAGCCCTAGGGCGGCATCCAACTTCTGCAGCATCGGAGAAGCACAGGTCCCATTGGAACAACAAACTTAGAGACTCAGCTGAAAGTTTTAGTAAACATTAAAACAAAAAATCTGGAAAACCCCTTGAAATTTAAAAATTTTGTCCTCCTAGTGGTTTCTGCCAGCAAAAAAAAGACATATATTCTTTAATCTATATCATAAAATGGGAACTTAGCAAGTGTTAAAAAAACACACACAAAAAAACTGACCTTTATGTCTGGCTATAGTGGACTTATTGTGCACAATGGAAATCCTGTTTCTGGACTCATAGGGGGAGATTTATCAAACTGTCTTAGTTGCCCCTAGCAACCAATCAGATTCCACTTTTGATTTCTCACAAATTCTTTGAAAAATGAAAGGTGGAATCTGATTGGTTGCTAGAGGCGACTGAGACAATTCTACTTTACACCAGTTTGATAAATCTCCCCCATAGTATCTAATGTGTTATTTTAGCCAAAACAAAAACCATTCAAACATTGACTCCAAAATCCATACCTAAAAGATAAAAACCTATTCTATGTTCACATGCTAAATGATGCCCAAAGTCATATTATATCCACATAAAAAACATACGACTTATATATTTAAAGCAAATGTATAATCTGAAAAAAAGATTTTATTCAAATCTTTTTGGTAGAAATCTTTTTTATTATCTGTTATAGTTTGTTGGCTTGTCAACTTGCTGCATACAAGGTGGCAGGTTCAGCAGAGTCATCTCACTAGTGTGTTGGTGGAATCCTAGATAAAGCGGGCTAGAAATGCTACACAGATAAAGCTCCTATTACACTGGCCGATCAGCAGGACCAAGCAAGTGCCGAACTGTCAGCATTTGCTTGCCCCTCGTTCTCCGCTTGCTGCTGGTGCTATAACACGTGCCAGCAGTGAGTGGGGGGCTTTGGGAGAGGCTCCCTGAAACGAAATTTAGATTGTTCAGGGAGCCCATAGGAGATAGTGGCGGTCTGATGTCACAGCTCCAAATATATGGAGCGGCGGCCAGCAGACTGTCATTATCGTTGAGAAATTTTCCAACATGTTGAAAGACGAGGATCAGCCAACATTGTGCATGTCAGCCGATTGTTGCCTTTTAACAGTAGCCTTTACACCAAGCGATTATCGGCCGTAGTGATCGCTTGGTGGAATAGGGCCTTAAGGCTCTGTATGCAGCTTTCTTGTCACTCCCTGGTCTCTGGAAAAAGGGCTGAACTCTACTTTCTGGAGACTTTAAAGAGGTTATATCCAGCGCTACAAAAACATGGCCACTTTTGCACCACTCTTGTCTCCAGATTGGCTGGAGTTTGAAACTCAGTTCCATTGATGTAAATGGAGCCTAATTGCAAACCGCACCTGAACTGGAGACAAGAGAGGGGCAAAAGTGGCCATGTTTTTGTAGCACTGGATAACTCCTTTAAAAATCCATGACACTTCAATTAAATCCCAGTAGCTTCAGCTACCATAAAGTAAACACACCATCTATGCAGGAAATAGAGAAAAAGAGTGGTCTATGTCTCCAATATGCCTGCCCCCTTGTACCCCCCCCCCATTCTCTCATCCCATATGGGACATTTTGAAAAACATTAACTTTCTTAGCAATAGATAAATAAATAAGTAATCTTGCTTCTGCACACTTATAATGAATGAAAAACATAAAAAAGATACAATAAAATGGTTAAAAACTTTTGTATAATGAGCCTCTACCTTGCTGAAACTTTGTATGTCTTTGACCTTTTTAATAGGAAGACATTGTGAGCTGGAAGCGGTATAAAATGCTTAGCTCTGCACCATGGTCCATATGTTTGTTTATACATTACAGGGGTCATTTGTTAAAGACTCCCTGCTGTGTAACTGATTCACTGAACAAGTCCTCTACGGTAGTTCTCTTCTTCCTTCAGCATAGGTTATTGTATACACACATCACTTAAACCACTTACACCACGTAGAAACACAAACACAATGTTGTATGGACAGGATCAAAAAAGTTGCCACTCTAGTAAAATGACTTAAGTGAACCATGGCTTTCTTCAAGGAAATAATACTTAATTATACTAGATTTATCAGGCTGGAAATGTGGACTACTGTAGTTACATTTACATAGATTGCAGATCAAGGAGCAGTTACAAAGTGTCTCGCACTTCTTCATATTAATTCTTTACCTAGACAGTCAGTTGATTTGTATAAGGGTCAAATTACTAATAATCAGTAAACGAGCGCCAATCTGCTAAATCGGTGCTAGTTTACGGAGCTATTACACGGGCCGATTACCGGGCAGCAAGGGTTGCTAACAATGTCCGTGTAGCCTTTGCATTTAGTGTAAAATAATAAATATTAACTCACCATAATCATCAGCCTTCGGCTGTGCATTTCTATTAAATTAGCGACGTGCGGTTCGGGCCAAATTATTTTAGGTCTGAACCTAAAGAAACGATCAGCCGAGGATCGTTTCATCGGCTGACCGTTCTCTTTATTACACAGAGCGATAATTGTCCAGATCGGCCCAATTCGGCCCATTATCGCTCCGTGTAATAAGTCCCTAAGAATCCTGAAATTCCTTATTAGAAGATGATTGTTGTCAGAAAAAGCCCACCTGGTCCATCTAGTTTGCCCTTATATTATTTCTTTAGTTATCTTAGGAAACAAATATGTTCATCTCAAGAAGGTTTACATTTCGTTATTATAGATTTACCTACCACATCTGCAGGAAGTTTGTTCCAAGTATCTATTACTCTTTCAGTTAAGTAATATTTCTTCATATTGCTTCTGATCTTTCCCTTAACTAACCTCAGATTGTGTCACCTTGTTCTTGTGTTTAGTTTCCTCCCTTTTTAACCTCTTTTACAATATTTAATGGTTTTGTTCATGTCCCCCTTTTTCTTCTTTCCTCCAGACTATACAGATTTAGATCCTTAACTCTTTCCTGATATGTTTTATGCCTGACACCCTCCATCATTTTTATAGCTCATCTCTGGACCCATTTTATTTTATCAATATCCTTTTGTAGGTGAGGTCTCCAGAACTGGACACAGTATTCCAGCTGTGGTCTCACCAGAGCTCTATACAGCGGGATCACAATCTCCCTCTTCCTACTGGTTATTCCTCTAGCTATACAGCCCAGAATTTCACTAGTTTTCCTTATTGCCTTGCTGGACTAGGGATTCATTGTAAGGTTTCTAAATCACTACCCGTAAATCCTTCTCTTCTAAAGTCTTTACTAACACAGAATTTCCAATATTATACTCAGATAGAGAATTCCTGAATTATTTTACATTTGGAAACAATACACTGCAGTTTCCATTGATTTGAACATTTGTCTAGTTTTTATAATCAATTTTTTTCCTATATTACAGACACCTCCAGGAAAATCAACCCTATTGCATACTATTGAGTCCTGGAAAAGAAATAAACCTTGCTTACTTAACCTTTTCCTAATCAATAGGTTGTCGGTGTAATGCAGGACAGATCTTCCTACCAGGATCACAGAGGCCCCCACTTCCCATATTACCTAATTTTAAAGAAAACTGGGTTTTCCAAAAGTTCTTTTTTAGATGTGTTACACTTAAAAAGTTGTCCTCTGTGACAAAATGTAGAAGAATGAAATGACTTGTATAAACATTCATGAGTATCTTTGGAGATATTCCCTTGAAAATACACTTAATAATCTTCTTTAAATGTTCCAAGGCTCCTGCTGTGCCCTTCAATCATTTTACACTTGTACTTAATGTCCTAGAGGGTACCATATTTTAACTGAACAGAATAGCGCTCAACTCCCTTGATAGGCATAAAACAACTTTTGCACAATGTGATACTAAACTGAGCATTGTGTATATCAATCTATACAAGGGGAGGAAAGCGGGATACAAAATAGCTCAGAATGACTGAAGTCTTGAATGTCGTCTATTAACCCTGTTTGGTTTCTCCAGGTTAGGGACTGTAATAACTCAAATGACTAAATAAATGGGTTGTATGGGGTTAGAAATACATAGCTGCTTTCTTTCAAAAATGGTATCACAAGGATGTGTCTAATATTGAGGTTCAATGTTATTAAAATGAATGGTGCTGAAACATTGCATACAACCTCCAGCAGGAATGAAGGAATGACACTCCTTTCGGGAAAAAAACAGCCATGGATTTCTAACTTTTTCTCAAGTTGAACTACTCGGACCAAGTTACAGAAACCAATGAATACATGACTCTTCTGGTTCAATGAGTAGGATCTACTCCAACCCTCATCTTTCCCAACCCCCCCCCCCTTTTTTTTTTCTCTCATTCCCTTCCACTTTTTCTCTTCTTTCTTCTCCCACAGCTATCTTCTTTACTGGAGATGCTAATGTGGGCCTATGGCACTTGTTTGCTATGTCATGTTCATCACTTTGTACTTCAACCTGTTGGAAGTCTATGCCTAATTGTGATTAAATGTTACTATTTGAACCTTTACAGGTGCAGTTTGTAATTTTTTTATGTGAAAAATGTAATAAAACTTGAAGAATAAAATCTTCATATATGCTCTCCTCTCTCTCTACAGCTTTCTTTCTGAGGTCTATTTTGTATATTTTCTCTTTACACTTGTACACTGCCTCTATGATTCTTCCCTGCGGACCACTTTTATCTGGTCTGGTCTTCTCTCTCTCTTTCTCTCTCTCTATTGCCTGTGTGAGCTGTCCTACATGTATTCTCTCCCCCTTTCCACAATCTGAGCCGGTGTATAACTTTCTCCTCCTTCCTGCTATGATCTCTAACACTAAGGAAAGAAGAAAGTCCATCTACTTTATCATATGATTAATAGTTAAATAGTAGAAAATTTCTAATAAAGACTATTTAGAATTCAGGGTTTTTTTTGCATTCGGGAAACCAAACAAGAAAGGAAAAGTGCAACAGTGTCCCTAGATGCATCTGCCCAGTTTATTATTTAACGTTGGCTTTATTCAGGTATATTTTGTGCACAGCTTGGCTTTTTTTTAAGCTGTCACAGATATTATAAACGGCATATGGAAGATAGGGGCACTATTACATATTTTGCCTTGGGGTCTATCAGCTTCATTGGCTCTGTACAGATGCTATAGTTAACACATCATGTTAGTTGATACATTCTCATAGTGATTACAAAAGCTTCTGGTTATTTTCCAGTATAGAATACGCAGCCAAGCTAACGCATATAACGATAATTCCTTTTTTTTGGCAGCACGTGAATACTATATACAGATATACATTTAAATCACATTCTAAATCTAATTCTGGACATAGAGAAGCATCCCAGCTGAGAGTGCTATTTAGCACGGTCTATTGTGCCATCACCGCATGTTATCCGCAGTTTTCCATATGACGCTGGTAAACCTATTGAGAGTCTGCAGGAGAAGCCTCACACATCATACATTTGCCAGTCTGAAGCTGCAGCTTTGTCGTGACTTTCAGACTTTGTTGAGAGACGTGGCTAGAAGTTCATGAGAGTTCATGAGATTGTCACTTAATGCTCAATGATAATATATATTTGTTTAAGGTTTATGAAGATGTGATACATTGCCATAGAAGAGAATGAGTCTCAATAACAGGGTGCCATACAAAGGAAACATGGTGGTGCATAATATTAGTTGTGTGGCCAGGGCCATGCAATTAACCACTGGATTGTTTGTATAGTCATTTACTTCCATCATTGTCTGAAGCACATTCCCGCTTACAAGAAGAAGAAGAGGGAGGCAGGTGATGAAAATTGGAGTAATTTTTGTGTTTGTTCCCTGGCATCTAAACATTCACAGCTTTCTACATTTTGCCTTCAAAAATGGGCAGGGCTTAGCCTATAGAAGTTTTTATATAACTGTAAACATAAAGGATATTTCTATCATTTCCTCCTGTAAACCCTTAAAATGACACTGTCACCTCCTGACATCTCTACACAGGTGTAAAGGGTAAATTTAGAGGTTTACATACCTTATTTTATATCAAACGTCATGGTGCTTGTTCAAGTAAAAAAATAATCTTTTATCAACTGCAGACTGTGTTAAGTGGGCGGGGCCTTGCTGCATTAGCGCCACTTAGCCCCACCCACAACGCCACCTTGATGCCCATTGGTGGGCCGACCTAGAGGGGGTGGGGCCTAGACCTTTAGGCCAGCCTGTTCCAGTGGCCGACGAGGGGGCGGGGCAACAGTGGTGTTGTGGGTGGGGCTAAGTGGCACTAGTGCCGTGAGGCCCCGCCCACTTAACACAGTCTGCGGTTGATAAAAGATTACTTTTTACTTGAACAAGCACCATGACGTTTGATATAAAATAAGGTATGAAAACTGGAAAATTTACCCTTTACACCTGTGTAAAGATGTCAGAATGCACAAAGGAGGTGACAGTGTCTCTTTAAAGGGGTATTCCAGGGGGGGGGCGGACTTTTCTTCTATTCACAGGATAGGGAAAAGTAGGAGATTGTGGGGGTCTGAAGTCTGTACCTCCCACCAATCTCTGTACCCCCCCCCCCCCACACACACACACAATCTCATAGTTTCCCCTATCCTGAATAGGGGAAAAGTCTTTTTTTCCCCCTGGAATTCCATATCTAAGAGGCTATTGGAGTGAGCCAAGCAAGAGTTAAATACTGTAATGCTGAGCCCTCCAAATGCAGTGAATGAGGCTAGAATCTCTTCCATTTGCTCTACACAACCCCTGCTAAATCTGCTAAAATAATAAATAAAAGGGTTATCCACAATAAGAAAAAGCACACCTACTTTCTTGCAAAAACAGCGCCACCCCTGTCCTCAGGATTTGTGTGGTTATACAATTTAGCTCCATTTATTTCAAATAACTGAGCTGCAAAACCACATCCAAACTAATCACAGGAGAGGTGCTATTTCTGGAAGAGAGTGGCCATGTTCTTTTTAAAGCCCGGACAACTTGTTTAAATGGATTATTCAGATCACTTCGTTCGTGATTCCATAGACAGCAGAACAATGCAAGTTTCAATGGCCATGATTAATATGAAACTTACGTAGTGTGAACATAGCCTTATTCTGTATGTTATGCTTATGTGTGCCTGGGTCCCTCACATAACACCAAAAGCATACTGGTAGGTTAGTGGAAATTACTTAGGTTTCCTATGGAAATCACCCTAAAGTTTGAGATGTTAAATTAAGTATGTAAACTACTGGGGACACAGACTGATGTGGAGAGTGAAGATCCTTATGAAGCGCTGAGGTATATGTGCTGCTATATAAGCAATGGAAAAATAGGGAAACACAATAATATTGCCGCAACACATGAAATAATGTCACATATATAAAATATAACAGTTCATAAATAAAAGGATGTGATTCCTATAATTGCTGTAAGAGATCCCAGTTCTCTACACTAGATGGTAGTCTATGTTTTCCTACATCTCCCTGACACAAATGTTATCTTTTTTTTTCTTTTTTTTTTCTTTAACAGAAATCTATTTGCATGTAATTATCATTGGCGCGGGGCGGCAGAACGTGTCAGGTGTTGTGTAGACACAGCGCTGTACATTGAGGAGGGAGATCTTTACATGTGACAAATGAAAGGTCACACAGTGCAGAGGATTAGAACGGAATTAATATCTAGCAGTTTTCACCTGTAGCAACACATATGTGAGCAATTGATATTGTTACTATTGATACAATAAGACCAATCATCTATCATGGTGCACAGATCTAAAGCGGGTGCCTGCAGCAAAAATCTGATCAAAAATCCTTACTTCAATATTAAACAGAGGAACAACAGCACTCCAATGTAGTAATCCACTACAAACAGTGTTTATTTCATACCACAGCAAACAAGGTGCGACGTTTCAGCCTCACATGTTTGAGAAAGGCTTCATATGGGGCTGAAACGTCGCACCTTGTTTGCTGTGGTATGAAAAAAACACTGTTTGCAGTGGATTACTACACTGCGGTCCCTCTATTTAATATATATCTATCTATTTATTTTCTATCTGTCTATATACAGTATCTATCTATCTATCTAGATACAGGAGAAAGCCGCACATTCAAAACCTCATGAAGCGGGTGCTGTACAAAGTCAGTCCCCCGGCTTGGGGATCCCCAATAGTATGCACAGATATTCCGAAGCACACCAGCATACGTGGAAAAGGTATGCTTGATAATGACCCTGTGAGAGGGTCGAAACGTTGCATCTTTGTATTTTTAAAATTTTTTGTAATAAATATTTCACCTTTTCCACGTATACTGGTGTGCTGCGGAATATCTGTGCATATCTATCTATCTATTATCTATCTATCTATCTATCTATCTATCTCCTATCTATTATCTATCTATCTATTTATTATCTATCTCTCTATCTATTTCATAGCTATCCATGCATCTATGTATCTAAAGTATCTTATTAACTTTTTTTTTTTTCTTAAAAAATATGCAGGGTCAGGTTATTATCAGATAAACCTTCTCTTTATGCCCAAGCTCCTTCTTTTCAAGCTTCCTAATCTCATCCGTCAAATAATGAAACATTCCGGATTTTCCACATTTATATTGTATATATTACTTTTTTCATTTTTAATACTGAAAGATAAGAAAAACGTAATAAAAAAAAAGAAGAACAATACAGTAAAGGGAATGTAACCTCCACCTCTGAAGCACTTGAGGTTTTATTTCAAGTAGTAATCATTACAAGCTGGAGGCTATAAGAAAAGGTTACACTGTTTGCCAAGTAACAAATGAGAACACCCTCATACACTCTACTAAAATGGCTACTTTTATAACATGTATAAATTTTCTTGTTGTTTGAAATGTCACCGAAAAGCAAACTAAAAAGTAACAACTTTATCAGTTTACTAACTTGATAGCGACAAGATCCAGAATGTACAGTACGTTGCAGCTAGAACACAAATTAGAAAAAGGTCTGGAGGGAGATTGACTACATTGAGTCTTATGACCCGGCGCTCGGGCTCCTAAGGGGAAGGATTGAAAATGGGATGAAAGAAGATACACAAAACTAAAGGAAAGAAAACAAAGTAGGGCTGTGTTTACAAGGGGTGTTTTAGGACATTATGCACTTATTAACCTTAGGGTATATTCACACGAACGGACTCGCAGCGAGATTCTCGCTGCGAGTCCGGCAGGTCCTGGCAGTCCCCACACACTGCCAATCAGTGGCTGCGGCTGGGCAACACACTGATTGGCCGGACGGGAGAGCAGGAAGCCGGACTCGTGCAGCGAGGTGATGTATGCTTACAACGGGGGAGCCGTGCGGGAGCAGAATGGGTTAAGGGCGGTAGAATTACATACTCGCTGCGGTCTGTCAGTGTGGGAACTGCCAGGACCTGCCGGACTCGCAGCGAGAATCTCGCTGTGAGTCCGTTCATGTGAATATAGCCTTAAAGGGGTTATCCAGCGCTACAAAAACATGGCTACTCTTCTCCAGAGACAGCACCACTCTAGTCTCCAGCTTGGGTGCAAGTTTTGTCAATCAGTTCTATTGAAGTGAGTGGAGCTTAATTGCAAACCGCACCTGAACTGGAGACAAGAGCTGTGTTGTCTTTGCAAGAAAGTGGTCATGTTTTTGTAGTGATGGAGAACCCCTTTAAACCCCCATCATTTGTTGATAACAGGCAGCACAGAGGATCAGTATTTTTTTTTTCATGAGTTCAAATCCAACCAAGGACAAAACATCTGCATAGAGTTTGTATCCTTTTCCCAAATTTGCCTGCTTTTTACTTGTTTACGTTTCTCTGATTTTCGTCCACACTGCTACAGCACATTAATAGCTTAAGTAGAATTTTTCAAAATTGGTGCTATCATGGGCAAAATACTGCAAAGCGTTTAGATTGTCCGTTCAAAGGAGACAATGACTTATGTGATTGTGTCCTTTCATTCTATTTGAAAAGATTTTGTACGCACAATCTGCCCCCCACCTCAAGTTGCTTGTACCGTCAGATATCTGCTTTTAATCCAAGATCTGTCCCGGGGTCCGTTTGGCAGGTGATGCAGTTACTGTCCTAAAAAACTACTTTTAAACTTGCAGCCCTGTGCCAAATCGGAGTGGCCTAGAGTACCCGTGCCCTAGGCCAGCCCCGCCTCTGTCCCTCCTCCCTGCCATCTTCAACATTAGAAACGCCCCAGGCAGGATTTCTACTATTCATCACTTGTCTGAACACTGTACAGGTGCCTTAACAATCAAGCACATGTACAGTGTTCAGGCAAGTGACGATGAGGAAAAATCCTACCTGGGACATTCCTACCGATAAAGAGGGCGGGGAGGTGGGACAAAGAGGCGGTACAAGCCTAGGGCATGGTTCCTCTAGGCCACGGCAATTACCACAGGGCTGTTTAAAAGTGTTTTTTTAGGACAATAACTGCATCACCTGCTGATTGGACCCCAGGACAGATCTTAGATTAAAAGCAGCTATTAGACGGTACAAGCGGCTTGGGGTGGGGGTGCAGATTGTGTGTACAGAGTCGCTTTAAAAATAAACAGCTTTAGAGGGGTACTCTGGAGGAAAATAAATATTTTCAAATCAACTCATGCAAAAAAATTAAACTGATTTGTAAATAAATAAAATCAGTTTATAATAAATAAATCAAGCCTTCCAGCACCTCCAGCTGCCATGTGGTATTTTTCCACTTAAACACTGTACTCTCTGGTGCCACCACTCTCCATGTGAAAGACTGTTGATAGAGGTTTACACCTTTGTAATTCCTGCTATCAGTCATGATTGACTGTATATATACTGTGAAAACTCTTGGAGTTGACCACCCAAACTTGCCTTAAAAATGGTCTTCCATATGGGTTGTCTTTTCTAAGGGGTTGTCCACCTTTTAACTTTTTCATGGCAGTATCCGAATTGGACCCCCTCGGTAAAGGGTTGTCTTCTCCAATGAGTGGCCTTTTCTGGACATTGACTTATTGGGTGAAAAACATGAGAGAACAAACAACCTGCAGTCATTGTTGAAAGAACATAAGCTGGAGGTAGCAGTGTTATGGTCTGTGGAATGTTCTAGTGCAGTGTTTCTCAACTCCAGTCCTCAAGACCCACCAACAGGTCATGTTTTGAGGATTTAACAGGTGATATAATTATAGTCAGTGCACCAGTGAACTGCCACAGCTGTTCGTTGCATGGGATATCCACAAAACATGACCTGTTGGTGGGTCTTGAGGACTGGAGTTGAGAAACACTGTTCTAATGGCATTCTGTGGGCCACTCATCCATATGGAGGCGCTCTTAGATGATTTGGGTATAAATCTATCCTTGCAGATCTTGTACAATACATGCTGATTGTCTTTCCTGGGGCAGATGGGATCTTCCAAAGAGGGTATGTTCACACTAGAGGCGGAATTACACGGCGGAGTTCTCTGCCATGAAATCCCGTCTGCCTCCGTGTCCCACACTTTCTCTATAGAAGGCTTCTGTCGCTCTCTGCTCAATTCTGTCAATTCTTTGCGCGGAGAGCAGCAGGGTGGAGTTTTGGAATTCCCTCGCTTTACTCAGTGTGAACATACCCTTAGACATGTCATATGGTTAGAAATGTCTAACATTAATTGCGAGAGCACAACTATGACTTTCAAATACTTTCCTGCCCCCCATAATTCCCTACACTTAAACCCAATTGGTCATCTTGGGGACCAACTGGATAGTCGTGTTCCCTCTCTGGTCATGTTCGCTTTTGCAACCCACAGATAAACAAGAGAAAGTACAATATCATATACCTAGAAAACAATGTGTAAATCCTTATGACAAGGTGATGAGGATTTACACATGGTGCTCTGCATATATGGTGTTTTCTCTTGTGGTTTCCCATAGGCTTATCTACGGGTTGTAAAAACACTAGAAAATATGTTTCAGATGTGTAAAAGAAAATGCAAAACACTACCACCAACACTTGTAGAAAATGTTGCAAAAAATATTTCAAACCCATGTCACTTAGAAAAACATTGCAACAACTGTGTGTAGAGGAGCCTTGAAAGTGCCATATTATTCCAATCTAGTGCTCATTACATTCACACCTATAGTTACTTGTTTCTTCACCATTTCACAAGTAGAAATCACTTTTAGAAGTGTGTTACTAAAAGCCCTAAGTGAATTATTACGTTCAACATGAGGCAACACTACTGAGACTTAATAATGCGTCGATGTAGCAGAGGTCGGTAGGTTTACACAAAGGCCTATGTAAAGTCACACATGACATATTATGATATCATTGCTGGTAGAGCCCCATGTGATAGTCCTGGCTCAGCTGCCTTTGTGTAGTATAAATGGTCATTTTTATCTCATGATATAGGCTTGGCACAGGACTGTTAATGAGAAAGCTGTCTTGAAGGGTATCTTTATGCGATTACCACACTATATGGTGTGCCATGAAAGGGGAGGGGGGTTAGAATAGAGAGTATTGCACAGGGAACCATCCAATATATACCCAATCCTATCCTATCAGAGCACAGCTTTCATTTTATTAGAGCACATGACAACACGAAAGCTGAGTTTTGATTGGTTTCTATGGGCAAAAATCTTTCACTTTTAGACAAGGAACTACATGATAGAGAGTCTGCCATGTTAGAGTGTACATTGATGGGGCCACTGCAGACATATATAGTAAGGAAGCCATGTGAGCCATGTGAGGTGATGTAGATGCATCTATGGTGAGTGGGATGGGTATATGAAGTGGGGTACATGCAGTGATATAAGGATGTAACATGGAGTAGATGAAAGAATAAGATGTAGGGTAGATGCAGTTTATGTTGGGGGGGGGGAGTCCATTGTGGGAGGAAGATGTAGCCATGTGTAGTGGAATAAATATGATTGTGTCAGGTGAGGGAGATGCTGCCTTGTGTAGTAGAGTAAATTCAGCCATAGATGGTGGAGTAGATGAAACAACCTGAGGTGGAGTAGATGGAGTCAGGATGGGCAAGGTAACTACAACCTGAGGTGGGGTAGATGGAGTCAGGTGGGGCACTAATGTAACTGCTGTCAAAATAACTACTTACACCATGGACACTCGTTTGGATCACACTTGACCATCCCCAAGAGACACTAGGGTGGGTGTGAGGGCCTCATCATTGTTGACTGATGTGGTACCATGTAATTGGATCACCATGCTCATCTTGGCTTTGTAAGGTGGGGTAGATGCAGCCATTTTAAGGGAGGTATATATAGCCATGATAGGTTTACAAAGCCATGAGAGGTGGGAAAGAAGCAGCCATCTCAATTAATAGACTAAAGTGGTGGCCTTCATCATCGTCAAGAATGTGCAGTCTTGTGGCCCTAAAAGGAGGAGTTTAAGGTTTGTCTTCTGAAGTCTGCTGACTTGCTTGCTGACATTTCTCCCCATCCTTTTCATACTAACCACGCCATAGTCTTTTATTATTTCCCATCCATATTCACTGTGTTTGCTTTGGTTTCCTCACAGTTAATTTCATAAAACTTTTATTCCCTCTTTATTCCAAGCCCTGATTATTTCCTTACATCGCCCAAAGGTGCAATTACTGCAAAATCTTAGATGTAATTTCTTTCTCTCCGCCCAGAGCAAGGCAGAAAAAAACACACACACACACACACACACACACATATATATATATATATATATATATATATATATATATATATATATATAAAATGGTGACCATATAAAGTCTATAAGTTAGTGCAAATTTTCCCCTTTTAGCCATGTTATTTAATAACTGTAAGGAGCCATTGATAACAAAGGGATATGGCCATGGGGCATCAAATTTGTTAGTTCAGACCTTGGTAGACTTGTACAGTACATTGCCGTTCAAAAAGATTATTTTGCATTCGACCTCATTTATATTTGGAGAATAAACTCATTTGCTATGGTTCTTTATCTATCCTGTTCCCACTGGGTGCAAGCAGGGGCATCGCTGGGTCAAAGCAGAGAGAGGAATTAAAAGATACAATCATAAAATGCGGGGCCTAAACAGTATCACCAAGCGGTGCAATATTAATACCGTCAGACAATGTCCTTATATCATCAACCTTTCAGCTGAGTCTAAGATCCTTAAAAATGGTTTATAACACTTTGCAGACCGTTTGAAGTTTTAGATCTCTTCTGAAATTTCCTTTGTTACGGACATCTCGCAAGGTTAGCATCAATAGAGAGTGAGATTTAGTTATAATATTCATGTGAAAGACTGAAGAGTTGGGCTGCAATTACTGCTGCAAATTGAGGAGAAACGAGATACTAAAAAAATGTATCAGACAAAACCGATAAATCGGCTAAGATTTACTAAGATCAACTTATTTAGTATAAACTTAAACTAAACGTGTCTAAGGATCAACCATGCTTGATAAATTTGTCAAACTTTTAAAAAAGTTGACTCAAAATTTGATGTCGTATTATGATGCACATTTGGTACATGTTTACCTCTTTTAAAGCATTACTGTCATTTCCAGTAACTTTTGACAGGTCCTCAGATATAACAAAGGATTTGAAGCCCAACAGCACCGTTGAAATAGGTCTAGAAATTGGTGGCTAGATATGAAGATGCACGCTGGACTGTCAGTTATCTCAAAACTGACTGGTATGGTGTAAAGAGTGAGAGAGACCAACAACATCCAAACACTTAAAATTCAATAAGTAATCTTCAAAATTTATTACAAATTCAAGAGCATAACTGCGACAGTTTGACCCCAATGACTCTTGCTAAATAAAGGCCCATTGGGGTTGAAACGTCGCTACTTGGAATAAAGATTACCCATTGAATTCTAGATGCTTTTGGAAGTTATTGATCACACTGGGTCTCACTCCTGAGAGATCCCACTGGGGGAATACTGCAGCAATGTACTTCACTTTCCGGACAGTAGGAAGGGGCTTGATCCCTCCATAGACCCTTGAGGAGTGGGGATTCAAATTTAATTGACACTCGGGGAGCGAAGCTTTCTGCCACACACTTCCCAAGCTGTATCATGTGAGAAGAAGTGAGATCCGATTCAGTCAGTAACTGTTGACATTTGTTTGGATCAGTGCTGCACACCTCTGCCTCTAATTATAGAGCCGGTGCTCAGTGGCAAATAGGTTCTTCAACCTCCAACACTGTATAGTAGAAACCATGGCACTCGTTTTTCATGCAAGGATAGGTGAAAGTTTTATTTAACAGTGAGATACAAGGTATAAACTCCGACCATAGACAGAAAGTACATGAGATGAGACAAATGTAATATGCAACGTTTCGGTCCAACCAGGACCTTCCTCAGGCCATAGGGTCTCTCGTGTGTAACATATGTAGAAGAGGGTCGGTGGAGTGTGGAGGGTCGGTGGAGTAACTGTTGACATGTCAGGGTCATGTATATGTTTGAAGGAAAAACAGATGGAAAAACGGATGAAGTTGTATGCCTTATTGCAGGATCCATTTTCCATTCACTTATGTTTATAAAAAAAAACAGGTCCAAACTGGTTCGTTAAAAAAATAAAATAAATAAAAATGGTTGGCCACATTTTTCTGTAATTAAACGTACTAAATTAAATGCAGTGGAACCAATGAAAAAACGTAGTGTGAACCTAGTCCTACTGGAAATCACAGTAATTCTTTATATGGGTTGTCCAGTAAGCAGAAGACAGCTAAAGCCTTCTGGTCGCGGCGCTCACTTTCTTAAACCCCACATCTCGGATGTAAGCCTTCTGAGACATGGGGGAGCAGAGCTAAGTCGTGATCATTGCATGTGGGTGAAACACGCCTTCACGTGATGTCCAATAGCTTCACTGTGTCTCTGCAATCTCACTCGCACACAATGATCGAGACTTTACGTCTCGGAAAGGGAAGGGTGCAGATAAAGTTTCGGCATCGATAAGCAGAAGGCTTTAGCTGTCTATTGCTTGCCATACAACCCCTTTAGGCTATAACTGACTAACAATGATTAGTCTTGATTCATTAAAGGGGAACTATTAGCAGGTTAGACAAATCTTACTTGATGATAGTCCCCTATTGCACAGGTATGTGTCTTATCTTCCCTCTTTGTGCCATTCCTGTGCTGTTAGCACAGGAATTGCCCCGCCTCTATCATGTGCCTGCTCCTTATGATGGAGCAGACGGATCGGTTCTGATGATGGGGCAATGCTCCTAATGGTGCTCCAGACCGAGGATTACACTGCTAACAGCACCTTCCTCCTCAGCACCCTGTGTGCAATAGGGGGATATCAGCAGGTTAGATTCATCTAACCTGCTGATAGTTGCCCTTTAAGATGAGTTAAAGAGAAGGGTTTGTGCCATAAATTAAATCATTATAACTCATTTGAATTTAGCTTTAAAAAAAACCTTGTTGTAATTTCGCCCCAGCTGGGGGTCATAGTCGTCTTAAATCATCCTATCGCTACAAAATCCATTTCATTAGCATAACATTTCCACTCGAAATAAATCTAAAAATTGGCTCAGCTCTTCCTACTTATGTGTCTGCCAATGTTACGATCATGTTGGAGCTCTATGGATTTGTGTCTGGTTATTTCCCCCCTCAGTATATAGCCGAGACACTGAATATTTATCACAATCAATAACGTGATCTGGTTTTCATAGGATTTGTCACCTACAGTTTTATAATTTCATATATTTCTATACATAACTGAGCCGCCCCACGCTGTGAAACCTTAATAGATATTTGCTAAAAGATAAAAATCTGTTTCGAATGATAACACAGCGCTTCATATCTATTGTGTGAGAAGCTAATGCTTATGAACTGAAATGCTATAGATGTGGGAGATGATATCTCCAGAGCTGATGCCGGCTTACACTATATAAACAAACAGTGGGATGCCTTAAAGGAACATGCTTGCCAATGCTGAGATGCTAGAGTAGAGTCACCCAAATTTTTAAACAGTAAAAAATTTAAAGGGCTTTCCAAGCTGTTTTTATTGCCCACCAGTAAGGGCCCTATTCCACGGGATGATTAGCGTTCGCATAATCGTTAACGATATACAATCCAAACGACCGCTATTGCGAAAGACCTGAAATCGTTCACCCATTTACATGGAAAGATAATCGTTACTTATGATTGTTTTTGCGGTCGTCTTGTCATCGCTATTGCGTACGACCGAACAACGTCTTATTCAATGCAAATGATTTGCGAACGAGCAACGATAAAAATAGGTCCAGGTCTTATGAAACGATCAACGATTTCTCGTTCGGTCGTTAATTGTTAACTGCTATTCAACCGAACGATTATCATTTAGATTCGAACGATTTAACGATAATCGTCCCGTCGAATAGGGCCCTAACAAAAACTAAATCCAAACTGATGTGTTATGTAAAATGAAGCATACTAAAAATTTATGTAGTAATGTTGAAATGTACCATTTAAGAGATAAAGAGTTCCTGGTCCCCATGTTCCTGCAGTGTGTTGCACTTGGTTACCATCCACTAAGCTGAGCCAGGCATGCAGTCTCCAGAAAGTACTGGCAGTTGGCTTCCGTTAAGCCTGCAAGCAAGGGGGATTGTGGGAAAGTGTGTGCTCTGTTGCATGGCAATAGCGGGATCACAGTTCAGGGAGTAAACCAGGAAGTGATCAGAACCATGGGGGAGAAAAACAGTACGGGGATGTAAGTTTGTACTGCTATACATATATGCTTGTGTATAAGCCTGCTTCCTGGATCTGGCTTTAAATTGACGCCTTGTATAAAGAAATTGTCTTTCTGCTCCCTCAGAGCATGACTTTTGGAAGTCAGCCTCCCAGTCTGATAGCATTTCCTAGTCTAGAGAACCCATTTAATCTTGACAAGATAAGTAGTCACTAAAATGTTAATAGTGATTTTAGTTTTATTTCAAGTTTAGTGCACCTTTATACTTGTCTCTCTTTTTGTACCAACTACTGATTGGCTTAATTCACACTAAGATCTTATGACAAAACTTTAGTGCTATTTTACGCCACTAATCCAGGCTCCCTTTTTTTTTAAAGTCATTCCTCTTTTCACATTCTGCGATCGCATCATGGGAAGCCACCAATGGCATTTGTAATGTTTAAATTTAAACTGTTAAAATAGCCCACAATGGAGATCGCTCTGTGCCGTCGCGAGTCCTCTCTATACATCCTTATCAATAAAATAGTGTACCCATATGGCAAGGGTCATCTAGGAGTTAAAAGAAAGCTGCATTGAAGTGGTATTCTCATCTGGAAGTTGTGCCATATCCACAGTGTCCACAGGATAGGGCATAAATAAGAGGTTGTAGTTTTCGGGAGCTTTATAGAGGATGAATGAAGCCGCAGCGAGCATGCACGGCCCACAATTCCATTTGACAGGGTTTCAGTATTCCCATACTGAAAATAACTTAGTTATAAATATGCTGTGGCCACTGTAGATATCGTGTCCAGATGGGAATATCCCTTGAAATATAATTAGTATACAAACTGTATACGCTTTTTACCGAAATACTGCAGAATAGGTCCTACCCCATCTCCTCTATGGTGCTCACCTTCCTCCCTCTGCAACGATGGTCAGCGGGGAAAAGTAGAGTGCCAGAGAGCAGAAGAGGTAGGACCTTTAATGTTCTCTGGATAACCCCTTTAATTTCCAAAAATAAAGGCCATACAATGGCAAATAGTAATTCTAAGCAGTGCCTGTATAATACAGCCTGTAGTATCTAAATAATACCCCAATACAATGCTTCAATACACTATACAAAAATCACTACCATACATTGGCTGCCTAGTGTAGGTTATTAGTTGCTTGTGGTCTGGTAGCCTATCAATTAACTGTATTACATGGCTTCCTATTCATTTGAATCACCGCTACTGTATGTATTAGTACTGTACAATATGATGGGTGCCCAGAGGTTAAGGGGGTTCAGGTTGTCTGCTCGATATGGTGCCATTATCCATGACTTTAATCATTGCTAATTGTGCTGCTTTTGGGGTAGCTGGGACAACAAATTGTACACTTCTAGAAACCCCTTAATATTATAAATAATAATACTCATAGATTAAAGTGTACATGTCCTTGCTTTCCAAATATAACTCAACAGTAGATGAGTAGTGAAAAAGGAAGTTTGCAATGTACATTCATTATTTTATCTATATTTTTTGTTATAAAGCTGTAAAACAAAGCTATACTTACCAACAATCCAGGTCCAGTCTTCTGAAGCTTTTTAGTCCTGTGATTATTGAAAAAAAGAGACTAAACACATGAAATGTGTCCCTCAATGACATGTCTGCCTTCTATTTCAGCGTATAGATAACCTGGGAAACATAGGACTTCCAAGGAGTCAGAACACAGGAAGTGCCGTGTTTTCCGTGATATCTAAAAAATAAATAATGAACGTAAATGGCAAACTTGCTTTATATCACATCTACTGCTGATTTAGGTTTTAAAAGTTATAATGACAGGTACACTTTAAGATGTAATATAAATAATAAAGTCAAACTTTAAAACTCATCAGAAATGCCGGCACAATTAGGAAATTTACCAAGTAACTTTTTAGAGAAGAATAATTTATGATATTTACAGCGGGTGCTCCCACCATATGGGAATGTCATTAAATTGTTAATACAGGTTTTGGATACATGAATATTCATGAACATCTTTAATATGATGAATGTAATCAGTAAAACAGGAGAAGGAACGTTTCCTTCTACTCAGTGACATGTAAGATATAGGGAAGAATCGGGGAAAATACGTCTCTCTCCAGCTGATTCGCCTGCTTGAGAGTCTCACCTAGGAGAATCAGCTGGAGGTGGTCTGTTCTCCTCTGTGATATTTTACATATCTAATTACGTTCAGCTTGGTGGAGTCTTTGATTAAAGCATGGAGATGTAATTATAGAAAGTTACCTAATGAGTTATTCTATGAGCGGGATGACAGCAGCCCTTCCTTGATTTCCACTGCTTCATCTTGTTCACATCATCAATGCTGAATTTCAAAGACTTCCCCAGAATGTATTGTTTCATTGCAAACTATAAAATATGCATTGTCGAGGCTACATGTTTGGTCCCCAGTATCAGAATAGAAAAACATAGCTGCTTTCAAACTTTGGATTGGGCCCCACCCCTCTTCCTGACTAGTCACAAAGTGTAGTCATAACTTCATAGTGCTCATCAGGTGTGCCCACAGTTAAAGGGACATTTTCAGAACTCGGGAGGCTACTGGGTGCTGCAAATGGTTACAGCTCAGTGTATTGCATGATGCAGTGGGCCAAATAGTAGCCCCTATAGCTGCTACAGTAGTAGTTATTCCCCTGAATCCCCCTATAATGATAGGGAATAACAAGCCCAGATGGGAAAACCTTTTTAAAGGGGTTTTCCAGGATTATATGTTTGATACAGCCATAGGCTGTATCCATGTTTTCCAGGCAGGTCTATAGCTGCATCCAAGTTCTCCAGCAACAGGATTCAAATGCGGAGGATTCGTGTTCGGTAGAACCCAAACATTCAGCAAGTTTGCTCATCGCTAAACGTGAGAACAAGTCATATATCCACTTTGGCCCATGCATATTTTAAAAGCCGGCAGCAGGCAGAGACAGGGGGGGAAATTGATTACAAGCTCTAACTTACCTCTCCCCATGCCCGCAATGAGCGACAGGATCGGCCTCAGGATCTCCGGAGCTGACAGATCACAAGTCAATGACTGGGGCAGGACATTGCTCCAGTTACTGAATTGCTGAGCGGCCAGTCCATCAGCCAGGATAGGCCTTTTCCCGCCAAACCATGACTTCATCACAACTTGAGGGAAAATGCCTTTTGGTAGGGGTCCTCTGGCCAGTCACGCTGCACAACGCAGGCATGGGGAAAGGTGAGTTAGTACTTGTAATCAATTTCCCCCCTTCTCCTGCCTGCTAATGGCTTTTATAATCCACAGGCCTTCTCCTTTAATTCATTCTCTCTGATTTAACCACTATAATACAAATTAGAAATGCGTGCATCAAGGTAATGTTAATTGTTACAAGATACAGTTACACATGCATACATCATAGTGAAGATAATGTCATATGGTAGTAGAGATTGAAAGTTACTGTACCTAACCCAGTTGCACAACACAGGTATGGTTCATATACAAGTATGCTCAATACCTGTAATACTCACATCCCTGAGGAAGCCGTTTGGACGGCGGAAGGCGTGGGGGGTGGTCTCTGGTCCCATCTGACCCTCTTTTTATCCCTTTTGGACTGCACATGGTTAACTTTTCCTTATCTTTTTCCTATTTTTTTTATTTTTTTATCTTACTGTGTCTTATTTGTTCTTGGTTTGGAGGAGAACTATTTCTATTGTAAATACAGTCCTGGGGTCAGGTTGGTGGAACTAGTCCTGACTGGAACGCCAGTAGGATCATGGCTGACATTTTAAATTATTTTATTGTAGAGTAGTATTTTGGGCTTGTCTCCCTGATGGTACTGCTCCTGTACCTTTGTATTTATATATGTAATATAATTGTGTATTGGTATCTGCTATTTAACCCCTTAACGACATCGGGCGTAAATTTACGCCCCCGCGCCCTGGTACTTAGCGCAAATGGGCGTAAATTTACGCCCGATGTTTCCCCGATCGTTGTGTGTTAACACACAGTGGTCGGGGAAGATGGCCTGCTATAATGTATAGCAGGCCATCTCTGCTCGTCGGCACGGGGGGTGATTAACCCCTCCCGTGCCGACGATCGCTGCTATATGCTGATCTATACAGATCAGCATATAGCAGCTAAATTCAGCTTTCCGGGTCATCGGTGACCCGGTGACCCGGAAAGCAATGGCGATTGGTGCTGTCCGAGACAGCACCAATCACCATTAGTGTCCGGGGAAAAGATGGCGCCGATGTCACCCCCACGATCGCCGTGATAGGCCGGCCAGTACCGGCCGGCCCATCACGGCGATCAAACTGTTAAAAAACAGTATCACCGGGTTCTGCACCCCCCAGCTAGGTAGCTGAGGGGTGCAGAACAGGTGTGTATAGTGTAGGTGCACTATACTCACCAGATCTGGGTGTCCGGAGCAGCGATCGGGTCCCGCGCGTCCTCGCGTCTTTACTTCCGGGTTCGATTGGGTTCCGTCGGCAATTTCCGGCTGTTAGAGCTTTTCCGTGGCCCCTATCTTCGGCAGTCTTCGTCAGATTCTCTGTACTGCCCCCTAGCGGCTGATCAGTGAATATCATTCACTGATCAGTTGCTTTAGGTTAAAAAAAAAGTTTTTGTTTTTTTTTACTTTTTATTCGCCCTAATGCCGCTGAGTGCTGATCAGCATCGCACGTAAGTGCGCCGCTGATCAGCAACTCCTGCTTTTTGGCGTAGCGGCGTTTTTTCCCCCCTATATCCTACCGCCACTGTCTGCTGATAAGTACCGCACAGTACCGTGCGGCATTTATCAGCAGCTTCTTTCTTGGCGTAGGTATATTTTTTTCTTACTGTCAAAAAAATTTAAAAAACACTACACTACACCACACTACATGAAATAAAGTTTTACACTACACCACTACACATTTACATACCCCATATACTAGTCCCAGTATAAAGATGGCCCCCAGGGTGTTTTCGGTGTCGGACCCATACGTTATTATTGCCTCCGACACTGAAACAGCCAGTGAGGATGAATGGGGGGATCCTTCTTTTCTCCATTCATCCTCATCCTCCTCATCATCCAGTGACATGTCTGGGGGTAGCGTAGCGTACGCTGCCCCCCAGACACGTCTTTTCCGCCAGTACCGTCCCAATGAGAGATGACGGTATGGCGTGAAATTCTCCAAACTCTGTGAGAGTACCTAAGGGTACACTTACAGATTTAGGGTACGTGCACACTGCGGAATGGCGAAGGATAACCCTTTGTGCATTCCGCAGCTGGCACCCACCGGCAGACTGATGCGGGCACGCGTCTCCGTCCGTGTCATAGACTCCATTCTATGCACGGGCGGATTCCGTTGTCCATCCAAAGAATGAACACGTTCATTCTTTGGACAGAGGGCGGAATCCGCCCGTGCATAGAATGGAGTGTGACACGAGCGGAGACGCGCACCTCCATCAGTCCGCCGGCGGGTGGCAGCTGCGGAATGCACAAAGGGTTATCCTTCGCCATTCCGCAGTGTGCACATACCCTTAGAGTGTATGAAGGAAGGGACACCCGAATCCACCCCAGATGCCCCCCCCCCAATCCTCCGAGTTAGTGGGAAGACCATTCGGGAACTGATCTTCCCATTGCTGGATAAAGGTTACCACCTGGACGGGGATAACTTTTATACCAGCACCCCCTCTTCCGATCCCTCGCTGCCCGAGCTACTGTAGCTTGCGGCACGATCCGAAAATATCAGAAGCAGTAATAGAGCCCTAATATTTAGTAGCCATGGAGCGGACCCAGCGCTTCTGGATATGAGGTATCGCACCAGGGAAACATTTTTCAGGTGACGTCCCCCACACTGGAAAACAGGAGACCCCAGAAGAAGTGCAGTGTGGCATAATAGGGCGATCAGGAAGGACGCCATTTTCCAGTGTGACACCTGTCCTGATCCCCCCGTCCTCTGCATACTGGATCGCTTCAAGGCATACCACACGTCATTGGAGTTCTACATTATCTAAATTCTGTCCCTTATTCCTATTTCAGGGGTCACGTTGATCCTGGGATTATTCTGATTATGGAGTCGGGAAGGAATTTTTCCCCTGTGATGAAGCTATTGTCGTCTGCCTCACAAGGGTTTTTTACCTTCCTCTGGATCAACACAGGTTTAATTTGATGGACACCTGTCATTTTCAACCTTATAAACTAATAATTGGCCTAATACCCCCAAATAAATTAGAATTGTCCCTTTTCCCCAGCTAAATAGGTATGGCCGCCATTCCCATTAGAGGATGCCATGATGCAATTACAAAGCCTCTGTGCGTCCAGGACAGTAGAAACCCCCCACAAGTGACCCCATTCTGGAAACTACACCCCATAAGGAATCTAACGAGGGGGGCAGCGGGTATATGGCCCCCTGGTGACGGCCACATTTGGGCCGTGAAATTGAAAAAAATTGTATTTTTTATTTTCACGGCACATGTTCTACACATGTGCCCATCACCAGTGGGGTCCATATGCTCACTGTACCCCTTGTTAGATTCCTTATGGGGTGTAGTTTCTAGAATGGGGTCACTTGTGGGGGGTTTCTACTGTCCTGGCAGCACAGGAGCTTTGTAATTGCGACATGGCCTCCATCCTCCATTCCAGACTGTAAATGGCGCTCTGTCCCTTTGGTCGCTTGCCCTGTGCCCATACAGCACATTATGTCCACATGTGGGGTATTTTCGTACTCGGGGGAAATTATCCTACACGTTTTGCATTCATTTTCTTTTTTAACCCCTTGTGGAAATGGAAAAAATCAAGGCTAGACCAACATTTAGTGTAAAAAATGTTAAATTTTTACACTAAATCACAGATCTTGTCTTGATTTTTTCATTTTTTCAAGGGGTTAAAAGATAAAAAAAACACCAAATGTGTAGAGTGATTTCCCCTGAGTACGGAAATACCCCACATGTGGACATAAAGCACCATGCGGGTGCAGGGTAAGCCTCCAAAGGGAAGGAGCGCTATTTGGCTTTTGGAGGCTGGATTTGGCTGGAATGGATTTCGAGGGGCCATGTTGCATTTAAAAGGCCCCTGTGTTGCCAAGACAGTTGAAACCCCCCACAAGTGACCACATTATGGAAACTACACCCCTCAGGGATTGTAACAAGGGATGTAGTGAGCATATGGACCGCACTGGTGACGGGTACAAATGTGGAACAATGTGGCGTGAAAATGAAATATTACATTTTTTACACTATAATGTTGGTCTAGCCTTGAATTTTTCATTTTCACAAGGGGTTGAAAGAGAAAAAAAAAACACAAAATGTGTAAAGCAATTTCCCCCAAGTCCGTAAATACCCCACATGTTGACATAAACCGCAATGTCGGTGCAGTGCAAGCCTCCGAAGGGAAGGAGCGCCATTTGAATTTTGGAGGTTGGATTTGGGCAGAATAGATGATGAACGCCATGTCGCATTTACAGAGCCCTCATGCTGCCAAAACACTGGAAACCCCCCACAAGTGACCCCATTCTGAAAACTACACCCCTCAAGGAATCTAACAAGGGGTGCAGTGAGGATATGTACCCCTGGATGACGGGCACATATTTGTCGTGAATGTGAAAAAATGAAAATTTTCACTTTCACGTCACATTTTTCTACATTTGTGCCCGTCACCAGTGGGGTCCATATGCTCACTGCACCCCTTATTAGATTCTATGAGTGGTGTAGTTTCCAGAATGGGGTCACTTGTGGGGGGTTTTAAGTGTTTTGGCAGCACAATCGCTTTGTAAATGCAACATGGCCCTTGAAATCCATTCCAGTGAAATCCAGCTTCCAAAAGCCAATTGGCGCTCCTTCCCTTTGGAGGCTCGTCCTGCGCCCGCTTGGCACTTTATGTCCACATATGGGGTATTTCCGTACTCGGGAGAAACTGCACTACACGCTTTGTGTTTTTTTTTCCTTTCATCCCTTTGTGAAAATGAAAAATTGAAGGCTAGAACAACGTTTTAGTGTAAAAAATAATTTTTTCTTTTTTCACGCCATATTGTTAGGAAAATCTGTGAAGCACCTGTGGGGTCCAGATGCTCACTGCACCCCTTGTTATATTCCTTGAGGGGTCTAGTTTTCAAAATGGTGTCCCTTTAGGGGTGTTTTTTAGGTTTTGGCACCCCAGAGCCTCTGCCAACCTGAAGTGGTACAGTCAGAAATGACCAAATATAACGGAGCCATTGAAATTCACTAGGCGCTCCTTTATATCTGAGGCTTGTGGTTGCGTCAAATAGCGCAATAGGGCCACATATGGGGTATTTCTATAAACTGCAGAAACGGGGCAATCAATATTTGGGTGCATTTCTCTGGTAATTAGTTTATAAATATGAAAACTATTGGATTACAATAAAATCTGTGCACAGAAAATTAAAATTTCAAATTTTTATTTCTGTGACTCTCCTAAAGGGTTAAAAAACTTTCTGGATGTGCTTTTGAAGAGTTTGGGGGGTGCAGTTTCTGAAATGGGGTGCTTTGTGGGTCTTTCTAACATACAGGCCCCTCAAATACACTTCAAATCTGAACAGGTCCCTAAAAATATCTGATTTTAAAATTTTACAGAAAATTTGGAAATTTGCTGCTTATGTTTTACGCTTTCTATTGTCTACAAAAAATGAAATATAGTTTAATACATGCCGCCAACATAAAGTAGACATGTTGCTAATGCTATTTAATATATAATTTATGTGGTATAACCACTTTCTCTATAAGCAAAAAAGTTTCAAAGTTGGAAAAAAATGCATTTTTTCACAATTTTTCACGTTATTTGGTTTTTTTTTCATAAAGATTTCTTATAAGTATCGACTCCAATTTACCAGAAATGTAAAGTGCAATATGTCACGAGAAAACAATCTCAGAATCAGCCAGATAGGTAAAAGCATCCCGAAGTTATTAATGAATAAAGTGACACTGGTCATATTCATAAAATTTGTATCCGTCATTAAGGCCATTTCAGGCTCTGTCCTTAAGGGGTTAATAAAGATTTTTTTTTTCTCTAGAGTATTTTGTACTTTTTACATGCATTGGTTTAGCACTCTATTTGTATTGTGTGGTGCCCACTAGTTTTGTATATATGCTTAAAAATATATCACAGGAAAAGACTAGAGACCTTTTATATTTGCATGTTTTTATATTTGCATGTTTTCCCATTACATCGCAACGAGTGCCGCTTTTATTTGTTAATCATAACCTATTTTTGTACCTTATTTAGCACCAACATATTCCACATTATACAGAGGTTATCACCATTCCCACTAGTCCCTGACCCTATTAATTTCCCTATTTCAGACACATATTCAATCAGCCACACTAGGGTCGTTTTCACAGCCAATTACCCTATCTAAATGTTTTTGATTCTGATGGAAACCCCACACAAACATAGGAAGATCATACAAATTCCATGTGTATGTTATCCTTGGATGGATTTGACCCTAAGACCCCAACGCTGAAAAGCTAACAACTGAGATTTCAGACTGCCTTATAATTACTAATCATGTGATCACAAGAATATACATGTATGTCAATGAGTGTTGCGGGGCCTGTTAGCTTAAAAATTAATTTTAAAAAGATAAATATTTTAACTGAAATATACAAGAAAAATAATAAAAAATGAAACAGGAATACTATAGCAATAACAAAAAATGATTTTTAAATGAGTCATGCCCAATCATCCTATTGCTGGTCCATTGGAGACGAGTCCATCAATAGAGACATACAATTTCTAAGAGGAAGCTTTTTATGGCCAGACAATTCCTTGGGGGGCTCAAGTCTGCTAGATCCTTAGAATTGTGACTTTCCATTTTTCAATGGGCTATAAGCACCCCCTCCCCCCATGATGTTTATACTGTACATCCTAATAGAAAGTAGTAGAGATGAGCGAACCTGGAGCATGCTCGAGTCGATCCAAACCCGAACTTTCGGCATTTGATTAGCAGTGGCTGCTGAAGTTGGATAAAGCCCTAAGGCTATGTGGAAATCATGGATATAGTCATTGGCTGTATCCATGTTTTCCAGACAACCTTAGAGCTTTATCCAAGTTCAGCAGCCCCAGCTAATCAAATACCGCACGTTCGGGTTCGGATCGACTCAAACCCGATTCGCTCATCTTTAGAAAGTAGGACCTAAAGTTGTCCTGACAAGACAATCCCTTTAACATAATACTTTGTTACTTAGTAATTTATTAAGGAGGACCTATTATTTTTACAACAAACATTCACGAACAAATAACAAACATACAGTAGAAGCATATGTTTCGGTTACGTTTTGGTCTATGGATATGCTTACAGGTTATCAGGTGCAAAGTGTACATTAGACAGTTGCGTACATCGCAAGATAACGTTCTCATGTTCAAAAATGATCATTATAACCATTCCAATCATCGAACAAATTGTTCATGATCGGCGAACACGAACAATTAGCAGCATGTTCATATGAACATACGAACATTTACGCACATGTTCGCTCATCACTAGTTACAATGATTAAAAAAAAGCAATAGAAAGATACAAATTACAGATTTGGGATCAGGATTGTTTATCCTATTTACAGATGACTTTAGTTTAGGGGTTGAGGGAGGTGGGTAGAAGGTGACAAAGTCCCTTTAAGGAGGACCAACAGCATTGTAGAACGTAATCCAATAGGCCAGGTAGAGCAGAGGATGTATGTTAAAACATACACCATCGCAGTAAAGGCTGTTTAACATATAAGTATTAAAAAGTCCAAGAGCATCCAATATAGTGCTGAAAAGTATTGCCTATCCAAGTAAAAGTGTTGTTTTTAAAGCGTCTTCATGTATGCTTAATAAGTAGGCTAAAAGAAGACTCAGCAGGGCCAAAACGTACTCTGCACATGGATATGCAATAAAGCTCCAAAGATGTGTGCACTGTATTGTGATGCTGTGATGTTGTACGTTTTGATACTTGTATATTACAATAAGTCGTAGGGGAAGATTTATCAAACTGGTGTAAAGTAGAATTGCCCCTAGCAACCAATCAGATTTCCCCTTTCATTTTTCAAAGAATCTGTGAGGAATGAAAGGTGGAAGATGATTGGTTGCTAGGGGCAAGCAAGTCAATTCTACTTTACACCAGTTTGCTAAATCTCCCCCATAGTATCTAATTGGAGAGGTTCAGATGCCAAGACTTCTAGCAATCACTAAAAGGAGGAGAATTCAGCCTATCGGTCCCCCTATTCATTTTTTACTTTAGTTGAATCTGTACACAGCTGAAGCCATTGTATGAGCAAAGCTAACCAGAAGTAAAGGTGGGCATTGCTTAGCTAAGTTTTAACAATTGGTGGGGTCTTGTGTTGCATTCATCTTCTCCAGTCACCAGGTGTTTGAAGTTTTGCAAACTGGAACTTACTATCAGTTCGCTTATCTCTACTCTCCACCTCAATCTAAAAGACAAGCTGCAACTGAACATTACAGGAAAACGTTAACCCTTTCACAACCTCGGGTCATTGATACATCGATGCCCAGGTCATTTTTGGAAATCAGCTTATGGGATCATTATGATCCCATAAGCTGATGTCCCTATGTCTGCCCCGTCTCCTCTGTCCCAATCTTGTAACAGCTGCAGGGGTGAGAGGGGAGGGGGCAGAGTGCACGTACGCATGGCGGCACACCTGTCTCGCGCCCTTTCTTCTCTCCCTCCCCCTGCTGGCCTCCATAGCAAGGAAATCCTGAGGCTTCCGGTTTTCATGGCTACCATCGGGGCTCTGCGATCACTTTGCAGAGCCCTGATGGACACCAGAAAGAGAATTCTACCTCTGTAGAGGGAGAATTTTTTTTTAGGAGCCCAATAGATGCTGCGGTCGTGCTGACCGCAGTATCTATGGGGTTAACTCTGCAGCGATGTTAATTTACGTTAATTTACGATCGAGGATGTGTCATCCGCAGCAGGATCAATAATAGCCGGGTCCCGCCACGGATGACACAGGCGCAGCTTCCGCGCCTGTGTTATGTTCGATCGTAAATTACGTCGCTGCAGCATCAGGCATTGGCTGCAGCAAAGTTCATTTACAGTGCAGCGGCGGGAGGGGGGTAAATAACAATTCTAGCTCTGTTATACTTCATAAAGTTCAAGTCCAAAAACTTATAAAAAACAAAGTATAGCTTTAAAACAACACCTGGTATACGTGTCATAAGTAAAGGCCTGGGCTCTCTTCCAGTGACTTTATTACAGCTGCTTCATACAGGGATAGTGCCCAAACACCTGATTGGCTTTCTGTATTTTCAATTAAAGCAGTGAAGACAATATCAGGGTAAAACAAATACTTAGCGTTAACCTTTCTGCTTTTTATTGTTCATTTCCCCGCTTTCCACCGATGGCTTTTCTAATTATCTAAATGTTAAAGATGCAAATAAAGCATTAATAGAGACTTTCTGGGTAATAACAGGCTCGGCATCTAGTTTATCATGTCAGCTATTAGGAACATTTTTGTATAATTATTTATAATCAACAAAATTACAGAAGTGAGAAAAGAAAAGTAGAAAGCTAAACATTGAAAATATGTTAAATGGGCTGATAGCGAGTCCCATTGTTAGTCATGTAACTGTGATAGAAAACACAGAGTTTTCAATGGTATATTCTTCCTGTAATGACGGGAGTCGTGGACCGCGCTGTACCGCCGCTAGTGATGGTGTAAGCTGTACCAGGGAGTGGAGTTTAAGGGGCCGTTGGTATTTACCAGTGCCCACTGCAAGGCAGGATGGACTTGCTCCCCAGGTTATTACACCTGTCTTGGCTTGCTAGCGGCGGGGGCAAGGTGCAGCTTGACACTTGGTAGGCAGGCAGGAACACAGCAGGGCAGACAGCTGGAAGTAGGATAGCAGTCACAGACAGGGAACATAGATAGCTGGAACCAGAAAGGGCAGGAATCATGGGAGAGCTGGAACCACAAACTTATGGGAAGCATGAGGAGGCACCAACACAGGGCTAAGGTGGAGGGAGACATTCATAGGGAGTGATTGGTGCCAATTATGGGTGTACTTCAGTCTAGTAGATGAGGAGAGCAAGCAGGAGGTAAGTGGCAACACTAGATAAAAGGTGGTCAACCCCTTTAAGTTTAGTATTTGCCTTAGAAACACATACAGGTGCACAATTTTTATACAACCATTGGGTTGGCAGCTGGCTGTAATGACTTGGGGGGATTGATCCTGGATGAGAACAAACTGACCTCTGACCCTAATCCTCAGTAAGCTCTCTGATTTACATTAACATAGCATTTACTCTAGTCCAATTTAGGTCTTTGTGTGTGTGTTGGGGAAGGGGATAATGGGGGGAGTCGCGTTATGAGAGAGATGTGTTCCTGGGTAGGAGTTTTTTTTTTAAAAGCATGGTTGAAACAAAGTTCATCCCAATGCAGCAGACATGTGGGGCTGGAGAAAGAGTGAAACCATTGCCTTTAATTGTGTGTGTATGTTTGTTTGTGTGTGTGTGTGGGTAGGGAGAATGGAAAAGATAAAATCGGAAAAAGAACAAGGAGCATACAGCCGAGTGATCCTCTGGAATCCTGGATAGCAGAGAGGTAACATCCAGCCATCAGCATAGATGTAGTACTGAAAGATTTAGGATTGTACGAGCTTTCCCAGGACAAAATTATAGATGGGGAAATGGAGAGATTCCATGATTGAGTCTTAAAGGTGTTATCCAGGCTTAGAAAAACATGGCCGCTTTCTTCCAGAGCACTGCTCCTGTCCTCAGTTGCAGGTCAGTTTTATTGAAGTGAACGGAGCCGAACTGCAACACCACACACATCCTATGTACAGGGGTGGTGCTATTTTTTCAAGTTGCAGTGTTTTTTTTCTAATCCTGGACACCAACAAGAAGAACTGAGAATGAACGAGAGACACTAAACACCGCTACAGAGTTTCGATATTACCTAGCAATAGTTCTATACAACAATAAAACACTTTTAATTCTCAAGAAAGTCCTTTTTCTCTCTTTTAGTGATTACATTGCACGGATGAGCGCTCCCGCCATAGCGCGCAAGGGGTGAAGCTGATTAGGCTGGATCTATCTGGAGCCCGGCTCAGGGAAAAGAAGCTTTCCTCTCTCCCCAGATATGATTTTTTTTGGTGTTTATCTTTAATATTTGCTCACAGCAAACAATGTAACTCTTTCTAAAACCATTAAAGATCATTTCTATGCAGAATACGTCGGGATGCGCTGATATAAAGCAAACATTTCACACGGCAAGCCAGATAATTTAGTCGGGAATGCGTCACCTGCTATCCATTGACCTAGAGCTGAAGAAAAGCTTCTGTAACACATAGTCACGGCTTGTTTTAATCTCCGCAGTAATATTAATGGCGGAATGGGCTGGAATAGCTTTCTAATGCTAACAATGTTTTCGCAGGACAGAAAGCAAGATTATTATGTATAAAACATTAAAGGAAAAACTGCATATTTAATAAAGATTTCAGACGCCGATGAAACATTTATAGAGCCTCTCCAAGGCTTGCGGGTCATTAATGTGTTTGTTTGGTCGGCTCGAAAGAGACATTCACTTGTAGTGAATCTCGACTGTATCCGTTAAGGTCTTTGTGAATTATAGATTATATCGGGGTATGATATTCCTCAAATGAACAGAAGCCGGAACAGTAGAGTGTGTAATAATGTATAGGCTTGATCTATTATACGATCCAGGATCATCATGCAAAAAAGGAAAGAAAAAAAAAAAAACACAAAAATACGCATTAATAAGTAAAGTCATGTAAAATTGATAGGAGTCATCTAAGGGAAGAATTTCTGCAATTACACGTACACAGCTGAGTGTTATTCCACACAATGCGTTTATCGGAGGCCTTACAGGGAATAGTAAATTACTCATTTACATAAAGGGGTCAAGAGCAAGGGCATATGCAACCTACCATAGCTAAAGGAGTCTATGGGGGGATTCTATATCTCTTTATGGAGTTTAACAGATAAAAAATGATGCTATACAATGTTATGTTACTAAGGTATTCACTATAATATGGTGGCGTGTGTCATACAATAGTGTATTACGGAGGTATTCTTCCTAATTTGGTACCATGTGCCATACAATGTTATATTACTAAGGTATTCACCATAATATAGTGCCATGTGCCATAACATGTTATATTGCTAAGATATTCACTATAATATGGTGCCATAATGTTATATTACTAAAATATATTTGCTATATTATGGTGCCATGTGCCATAAAATGTTATATTACTAAGATATTTTCTATAATATGGTGCCATAACATGTTATATTGCTAAGATATTCACTTTCCTCTTCGTCCTCAGGCAGCACACATACTGTATAACAGCGGCTGTGCTGCCTTCGGACTCGAGGAAAGCAAAATTACAGGTAAAACAATTTTTTTCCTTTCCTCTTCATCCTCAGGCAGCACAGCTGATGTTATATGTATGCTGCCTCCGGTCTTGAGGAAAGCAAAATTACAGGTAAGACAAATTTTATTTATAATATGGTACCATGTGCCATAAAATGTTATGTTACTAAGATATTCACTATAAAATGGTGCTATACAATGTTGTATTATAGAGGTATTCTCCCTAATACGGTGTCATGTGCTGTACAATGTTACTGTATATTACTATATTTGCTATAGTATGGTGCCATATGCCATAAAATGTTATATTACCAAGGTATTCACTATAATACAGTGTTATGTGTCATGCAATGTTGTATTAAAAAGGTATTCCCTATAATATAGTGTCATATGCCATACAATACTATGTTACTAAGATAGTTACTATAATATGATACCATGTGCCATACAGTGTTATATTACTTAGGAGTTCACTGTAATATGGTGCCTTGCCATACAATATTATGTGACAAAGGTATTTACCATAATATCATACCATGTGCCCTATAATGCTGAATTAATGAAGTTTTTCCCATAATAAGGTGGCGTGTGGTGACACACAATGGGCAAAATTTATCAAAGGGTGTAAAATTTAGACAGGCGCAATTTGCCCACACCAAGCAATGACAGCTCAGCTTCTAGCTCTGGTGAAAGAAAAGAGGAGGTGTGATTGGCTGCTGTGGGCAGTTTACAACACTCAAAATTTTGTGTGTAGACATGGGCAGATAGCTGATAGGGAGATAAAAACAAGTGAGAAAAACAAAATCATGTTTTACTTCTAAGCTCAAGAATTGTGAAAACTATGCTGTGCTGCAGCATGCACACCTCCTCCCTCCCCCACCACTCTCTGCTCTGCATGATTGATGAACATGACTCACAACCCTGTTCATTAATCATGTAGAGGTGGGGGAGGGAGCAGATGTCAATGCTGCAGCTTAGCCCGCCTCTATAATACTTTACCTTTGTAACAAAACACAATTTATAACTTTATGAAAAGATATCAGCCTATGCCTGCAGCTCTGAGTATCATATGCTGCTAACATTCCCTTTAAAGAGTCATCTGTCTACACTGTTTTGAAGGACATATGTAAGTTACATGTTACATTGGTTGAAGACATTGCTGTGAACTGCAGCAGATGATTAACCTGACACACATTGGTAAGTTCCTCAAGAGCAAGAAGCTACATTTCTTCATTCAAGTCCTGGGCCTGGAGGCAGCATAGAGTCTGTGACATAGGATAAGGTACAAACTGATATTAAAAAGTGGGAACCAACCACAGTGTGCTAGTGTAGAGGCCAGATGAAATTATGATGAAGTTATGTTATGTTCACACTACGTATATTTTAGTAAAACTACAGCCGTTGTTGCACACTGCAACAACGGCATCAAAACTCAGAGCTAAAGATCATCAGGCCAGTACTGCAGTACCGACCGGGAAGATCTTTTCTGAGACCGGCCACGGAACGGCCGATCTCTTACATTGTAGGAACATAGCCTAAGGCTCCAAGATCTTATATCATCAAATCTTTATAACTATCTTTCTATAACCCTTAATAAAAACAATTGCGGAAGAAATATAGGTCTGTTTTCTATCCATTGGTGTTGGGCAAGAGATGTTTTATAGGTAAAGACTAGCGCTAAGCAAGCATGTGCGGTTGAATTGGTTGCTGGACTGAGCACCTCATGGTGCTTAGGTAAAGGTGACTATACACCTTCCTTGTTTGACCGGCATACCACCGGAGATCGAATTTGTCTAGCAGAAACCTATTATTTTTTTGTGCTAATTTTTGAATATTTTGTTAAACATTCCTTCAAGTGATAAAAAAAAATATATACAAAAATTTGACTGAAACTGGTTAAATGCTTGAATTCCCCATTGATTTCAATGGGGTTCATTACTCGAGAATTTAAGTGTTCGCTCAACTCTAGTATGGATATGTGCAGTCTTTGGTATAAGCATCTGGTCGTGCATTTCATACAGCTCTCGGCCAACAAAGGTCTTTCTCTATTTCCACATACTCAGGAACGCGTAGCTAAATAAGGATTTGCTTCTAGATTTCTGCCCCCAGAAAAAAATTATTGGACACGTTGAAGTTCAACATACCCCTTCTCTTTTCTGCCTAATCTGTTCTGGGGAGTCAGGAGGCCCCATACTGAATAGATGGTCGAACTCAACTACATTTTTCAGGTTTGGCAGACTTTAATTTAAAATGTATGGTCGATTTTAGAAAAACATAATTTTACCGGAAGTGATGACCTTGTTTAAAATGACAAATATTAAATATTTTGTATTTGTTTGGTCTCAGACTATCACAACAGCATAAAATGTACATAAAATCATATATCACTTAAAACTCACACTTTTACTATGATGCCAGGTGTGTAATTTAAACCTCATGGATAAAGGATAAAGAACACAGCTTTCTTCTAAAAAAAAGCGCCACTCTCGCCTTCAGTTTGTGCGTGGTATTGCAGCTTCAGCTGAAGTGAATGGACCTGAGTTGTAGTACCACACTCATCCTGAGGATAGGGGTGACGCTGTTTTTGAAGAAATCCTGGATAACCCCTTTAACCTTCTATATAATACTGGTATTACAAGTCCTGGGAGCAAATACTAATTTTGTTCCTCCATCACATCGTCATACTGTCGCACAGTACTCTGTAGCTACTGCTTTTCTTTATGTTACTCAAGGATAAGGCCATTTCCTATGCTCTTTTAAATATAAACAGTGACGAGAACTAAAAAGTAAACTGGGCTATAAATACTTAGTACGGGAGATAATTGTCAGTCATTGTCTCCCTATCTGAACAATCAGTCGTTTGCACTGCCGAACCGACACTGCAGCTAAACAAACAATTCTGATTAATACATTGCTTTATCATCCAATTCACTCCAGTGTCTCAAATTAAAATAATTGCAAGACTATTGACTCTTCTACTTTTTATTATTAGCCCTATCACAGAATCTGTACAGTTCAGAATGAGATTTACTGCTACTAGACAAACACCAGTAAAAGGTAGACAATAAAGGGCAACAGTCTACCGTAAACTGATGGAATAATTGGTACACTGTCATAATCACAGGTCTTTAATAACATTTTATACAGCTATCATAATGGATATAAGTGTTTAAATGACATTCCACTCTGAATTAACTTTTTTAAATGGAAAAAAAAAAAAACTGCATTTTTTTTTACAAAAAAAAAAGTTGTGAACATAGCCTAAGGGCCCTTTTACACGGAAAGATTATCTGACAGATTATCTGCCAAAGATTTTAAGCCAAAGCCAGGAATGGACTATAAACAGAGATCAGGTCATAATACAGGAAAGCCTGAGATTTCTCCTCTTTTCAAATCCATTCCTGGTTTTGGCTTCAAATCTTTGGCAGATAATCTGTCAGATAATCTTTCCGTGTAAAAGGGCCCTTAATCTACTGTAGTATGTTGTTACCCTTGGGGTAAACATAACAAACAGCCTATTCTTATCTTTCTACACTCCACCAGTGTCCTCCTGTGTCATCTTCAAGTCCTGGTTGAATAATCCTGCCTCCACTTCCGAGATGGACTGGTCTCAGAAGTGAAAGCCCTCTCAACCAATCACTGGCCATAGACATCTCATCTTAAGCCCCTATTCCACGGGGCGACTATGAGGAGCAAACGAGCGCTGTCAGTGCTCGTTTGCTCCTCGTTCCCCATTCGCTGTCGCCGCTATAACATGTGGCAACAGCGAGCGGGTAAGTTCGGAGGGGAAGTGCACAGGGAGGTGCAGTGGGCTGCCCGGGTGATCACTAGATCATCCGGGCAGCCCATAGCATATATCATTGGTCTGCTGCCGCCGCTCCTATTTCTCGTAGCGACGGCAACAGCCCATTGCTGTATGAGTCATTTGTCTTTCAACAATGTTGAAAGACAAACGACTGCAACGATCAGCCAACATTGCTCATGTCAGCTGATTGTTGCCTTCTATTACACTAAATGATCATCGGCAGTAACAGCCGATATCGGCCGAATACAGATAATAATTGTTCCGTGCAGTAGGGCCTTTAGTCAGTAGTTGTCACTGGCAGGCAGACACTGCCAGAAGTCCATCTCGGAAGTGGTGGCAGGATCGTTCAGCCAAGACCCAAAGATGACATAGGAGGACACCTTATACTTGGGATATTTTAAGCTTCCCAATCTGCCATTGGAAGCTGACTGATTGGGAACACAACTGATGCTGCCATTAATCAGCTGTTATTGCTGGGCAGACATACAGTATAAGCAGCTGCTTGTTTCCCCCAAGGTGGGCACTGCAGATTTAATGTAGTATTTCATGACACCAATTCAGGGCCGTCTTAACAGCATTATGGGCCCCTGGGCAGAGGTGCGAATTAACCCCCCCCCCCCCCCCCAGCGGCCGCCGCCCCTCTTATCTGGTAAGGTACAGTGGTACCTTGGTTTAAGAGTAACTTGGTTTAAGAGCTCACAGTTTTTCAAACTGTTTTGGTTTAAGAGCTCCCTGTATTGGGTGGGAGGGCGGGTGGAGGAGGGACATGGTCTGAATAGCGGGGTCTACAGCTCTGTACTCTGACCCAGGAAGTCTCCCTCACCTGCAAAATCATAGCAGATCCACTTCAGGCTGGGGCCTACATCAGGGGACAGGACTGTGGGGGTAATCTCTCCATAGCTGTAACCCCTCTCTCCCCGTACAGGAGTGCTGCATGTATGTGCCCACATCTGCCCTGCTCCTTCCTTCATGCTCCCTGCAGTCTCTATCAGCCCTTGTGTTTCCCATCCGCTCCATTACTGTACAGTAACTTATAATATCACAATATGTTTGTTTCATCTGTTTTACATGTTATTCAGAATAATAAATCATTATTTTTTGGGTGTGGAACCAATTGTCTGCATTTCTATAATTTCTCATGGGAAAATTTGCTTTGGTTTAAGAGTGATTTGGATTTCAAGCACGGTCCTGGAACGAATTATGCTCGTAATCCAAGGCACCACTGTATATTGCCTATAATAGTGATTGTCATATATGTTGCACACATACAGTATATCACTATTACAGGCAATATACCTTACCACCTATTTATCTACCATATAGATACAGGTATAAGGGTGGAGCAGTAGGTAGGTGGTTATATAGCCTATAATAGTGATATATGTGTACAAATATATATATGGGGGGTACAGGTATATGTGGGGTATACAGGTGGTGGGTAAAAGCCTAATTAATATATATTGGTGCCCCTCTCTATATATGAGACATGTTGCTGTCCCTCTGCATATACGCCATGTTGTCTCCCTGTATACTGTATAATACAGGGAGTCTGTGTATACTGTATTATACAGTATACAGGGAAACAACACGGCTTATATATAGAGAAGGGCAAAACAACATGTCTTATATATACAGAGGGGCAACAACATGACTATTATATATGAGAACCATGTTGTTTCCCTGTATGTATACTGTATAATACAATATACAGGGAAACAACATGGTTCATATATAGAGAAGGGCAAAACAACATGTCTTATATATACAGAGGGGCAACAACATGACTATTATATACAGAACCATGTTGTTTCCCTGTATGTATACTGTGTAATACAATATACAGGGAAACAACATGGTTCATATATAGAGAAGGGCAAAACAACATGGTTCTCATATATAATAGTCATGTTGTTGCCCGTCTGTATATATGAGACATGTTGTTTTGCCCTTCTCTATATATAAGCCATGTTGTTTCCCTGTATATTGTATTATACAGTATACATACAGGGAGACAACAATGGAGTGATAGGTGAAGGATAAGTATATAATACACTGCTGTATACACTGAATGGAGATATATATATACACACTCAGGAGGAGGATAAGTATATAATACACTGCTGTATACACTGAATGGAGATATATATACACACTCAGGAGGAGGATAAGTATATAATACACTGCTGTATACACTGAATGGAGATATATATACACACTCAGGAGGAGGATAAGTATATAATACACTGCTGTATACACTGAATGGAGATATATATACACACTCAGGAGGAGGATAAGTATATAATACACTGCTGTATACACTGAATGGAGATATATATACACACTCAGGAGGAGGATAAGTATATAATACATTGCTGTATACACTGAATGGAGATATATATACACACTCAGGAGGAGTACATGTATATAATACACTGCTGTATACACTGAATGGAGATATATATACACACTCAGGAGGAGGATAAGTATATAATACACTGCTGTATACACTGAATGGAGATATATATACACACTCAGGAGGAGGATAAGTATATAATACATTGCTGTATACACTGAATGGAGATATATATACACACTCAGGAGGAGGATAAGTATATAATACATTGCTGTATACACTGAATGGAGATATATATACACACTCAGGAGGAGGATAAGTATATAATACATTGCTGTATACACTGAATGGAGATATATATACACACTCAGGAGGAGGATAAGTATATAATACATTGCTGTATACACTGAATGGAGATATATATACACACTCAGGAGGAGGATAAGTATATAATACATTGCTGTATACACTGAATGGAGATATATATACACACTCAGGAGGAGGATAAGTATATAATACACTGCTGTATACACTGAATGGAGATATATATACACACTCAGGAGGAGGATAAGTATATAATACACTGCTGTATACACTGAATGGAGATATATATACACACTCAGGAGGAGGATAAGTATATAATACACTGCTGTATACACTGAATGGAGATATATATACACACTCAGGAGGAGGATAAGTATATAATACACTGCTGTATACACTGAATGGAGATATACATACACACTCAGGAGGAGGATAAGTATATAATACACTGCTGTATACACTGAATGGAGATATATATACACACTCAGGAGGAGGATAAGTATATAATACATTGCTGTATACACTGAATGGAGATATATATACACACTCAGGAGGAGTACATGTATATAATACACTGCTGTATACACTGAATGGAGATATATATACACACTCAGGAGGAGGATAAGTATATAATACATTGCTGTATACACTGAATGGAGATATATATACACTCAGAGGAGTTACACCCCCGATCCCTCCCCCTCCCTGTTTACCAGTTCACCCACGGCCCTGTCTGCATCCCTGCAGAGAGCACTCCCATGATTAACACCTTCCCTGCCAGCTAGCCTCCCCCCTCTGGTATCAGCACATACTCACTCAGGCTTTGTGCTTCAGGCCTCCAGCTTCTCCTTCCTCTCAGGGCTCTGCTGGTGACGTCACTCTCCTGCTCCGCACGGGAATGCAGGGGGTGAGAGAGACCTCTAGTGACCGGAAGCAGAATGCAGCTTCCGGCCACAAGAGCGAGCTGTGCACAGCCCCTATCTACCAGCGCTGATCAGGAGCACTCCCAGTTAAAGGGCCAGGGAATATGACACAGGGCAGGGGCCCCCTAGGACGCATGGGCCCCCGGGCAGCCGCCTACCATGCCCAATGGTTAAGACGGCCCTGCACCAATTTAAGAAAAGATGGTATTGGTCATGTTACATTCTCAGTGATGATGAACATAACTCCCCAAATTTATTTCAGGTTTTATTTGAATTGACACCAATTTACCTCCCCGACTCCAGCACTCACACCTGTGGTCTGCCACTCTGGTCCCTGATTCTTTCTGTGTCCCATGACATGGGACATGATGTGGCAGACCCACTCAGCTATTCAGCGGCAGAGGGGGGACACTGCTACAGTTGCTGAGTGACTGAGTGGGCCTTCGACATCATGTCCCATGTTCCTTCTCACCACCGGGAAGTGGCCAGAGACCAAAGAAAAGGATTACTCAATGCTAGAGCTGAGAAGGTAAGTGGTTGTCATAGTTTCCCCCCACCCTTTCAGGGCATATTGAAAGAAGTTTTCCTTTAGTGGGTGATTTGGCCCTTTACAACTTAGCACCTACTGTATAAGGAGTTAGATAAGAAGCTAGACAGTAAGCAGTGGGGTAAAGCACATTGTCCAAATAGGTTATAAGTTGAAATGAGCGGATTTACAATAAATTACAAAGTGAAGCACTTCGCTAGGCTCATCAGTCGGCTTAACAACCAGCTGCCTTTGAACTCCTGCCTGTGTTGCTCCATGCCGAGCCATTCTGGGTGCCTGGAAAAACTGGATCCAGAAGTTCCTCAGGACTGGATCCAGCATTTTAAGGCACCTGGAGTGGAGCGGCCTGAAGCGACACAGGTGGGAGTTCAAAGGCAAAGGTTGATAAGCCGAACGCCGAGCCTAAAAAAAGTGTTTCACTTCGCTAGTACTGTAAATTTGTTCATTCATAGTTATAGGTGGTTATATAAGTAGCTAAATTACTAGAATGTGTTTGGTGGCAACCCATTTATACAATCAACAAACAAATATGGAGTATGTCTATTGGCCACTCACTACACTCCAATGACTAACACAGTCCATTGAATGCCCATGCATCAAAAGAGACAATCAACAACCCTTAGCACAGTGAAAACGGTAATGGAAACCCCAAGATCTTCTCAAGTGGTTCTAAAACTGAGAGTCATGGCTTCTTCACCCCCTTTTGACAACATAGAGATGGCATGGCTTTGGCTTCATGGTAACTATGCCATTAGGCTAAGTAGTCTAATTGTTTCCTAAGAGATGTAACTTTCATATCCATATTCAAAGTCTAGATTTTGTATAATGTGTTTCCTCTTGTAGCCTGAGAAGTAATCCATATTCTTGTTAGTGTTTTCTATTAAGAGGCATTAGCAGCATTGCGCAGGAGGGGGTTTGGGGATCTCACCAGTCATACCTTAAATTATAATCTATGTATACTGCATTGTATTTAGAATGACAAAGCCGTTATTGAGAAAGGATTAAAATTGCATTTAATTAAGACCGCCACTACTGGACGTCCATATAACATTGGACAAGATAATAGAGCGAGCCTGATAAGAATGCAAATAATATCAAAGAAAATTAGACTGTTCACTTAACTAGGCAAATAATCCGTTACAGAGTGTTGTGAATCCAATTGTGTTTGCTGACAGATGCTTTATAAGGGCCTCGAAAATACGAATTACATTCAATGGCTTTCAGTGTTTTTTATTTAAAGAGAACCTTTCATCCGCTTTGCAGGGATGCTTTATATCTCTATGTTAGGGCTTTATACAACTTGAACTTTGTGTGGCAGAATTATATTGCACCTCCCTTAGGCTATGTTCACACACCGTACAACTACGGCCGTAGTTCTCGCCGCAGAACTACGGCGGTAGTTTTGCGGTGTGGAACAATGCCTATTCAATGAATTCCGGCCGCAGAAAGACCTGTCAGTTCACACAGTGAAGCGAGCGGCTCCGGCCGCTCGCTTCACTCTGTGCTATGGGAAGCTCTGATGTGGGCGCCCGCATCAGAGCTCCGCGGCCAGGAAAATCATCCGGCCGGTACTTAAGTACCGGCCGGGATGATCCGGGTTAAGACCGGCCTGTGCGCTATGGGAAGCTCTGATGCGGGTGCACGCTGATGAGCCCGCATCAGAGCTCCGCGGCCGGCACTTAAGTACCGGCCAGGATGATCCGGGCAGAGACCGGCCGTTCCGTGACCCAGCCGGGGTCACGGAACGGCTGGTCTCTAACGGTGTGTGAACATAGCCTAATACTGTACCTATCCTTAAATTTCCTTCATTTCCTTTACATGCTTTAAAGGGGTATTCCCCCCAAGAGCTAAAAAAAGAAATGCTCCCAAACCTAGTTGGTCTTACTCACCAAGTCCCCCTATGTATTTTGAGCAATCTCTCGTTTTTCTAGCTGCTGTCATTCCTGAGAAAAAGTTTTTCTAAAAGCCGATATATATGCAAGATGGTGCTGGCCAGGAAACTACATTTCCCATCATGAATTGTTTCCTGCTGCTTGCTTGGACCTGTAGTTCTACAGAAGCTCTGTGACCTGATATATTGTGTGGAACTACAGGTCCCAGTAAGCTGCTATCCATCCACATCACAATATATCAGGTCACAGAGCTTCTGTAGAACTACAGGTCCCAGCAAGCTGCTATCAGTCCAAATCAGAAACTGTGTGACCTTATATATTGAAGGTAGGGAGAAAGGTAGATGGGAGGGGGGATACAGAGCTAGACAGAGGATAGAGAAAAATCATCCAGCTTACAGCAGAGGCAGGGACGCTGCAAGGGGAGGCTGAGGAGGGAGGACGCACATGGCCAGACAGAGGTCACAGGTCACCACACTGCCCGGGAAGCGGCCGACCTCCGCAGCTGACACATACACACTGAGTGATTAATGACCTGATGACACACAGGTCGGCAGGCTACAGTGTTCTCTTCACACACGCTGCTTCCCTGTCACAGAGCTAGCCGAGGGAGCGGGAGTGTCATCCCATAAAAGAGAGAGGAGGACATGTGATCCCGACTCCCTGGGGGCCAGGAGGAAGGAGCGTGTTGGCCTTGACTACTGAAAACTGAGGGGGCAAATAGGCAGAAATAGCTCCAAAACAGCTCAAAACAAGTAATTACTTGCTTTGAGCAATATAATGAGCAACCTGTGCTTTTGATCCAAGATATGTCCTGGGGTCCATATGGCAGGTGATGCAGCTATTGTCCTGAAAAACACTTTTAAACTTGCAGCCCTGTGTTAAATTGGAGTGGCCTAGAGGGTCTATGCCCTAGGCCTGCACCGCCTCTCCATTCCTGCTCCCCACCCTCCATATCATTAGGAATGCCCCAGGCAGGATTTCTGCTAATCATCACTGCGCAGATAAGCCTTAATGATGCAGCTCATGTTCAGTATTGTGATGAATAGGGTAAATCCTGCCCAGGTGCATTCCTAATGATGAAGAGGGCAGAGAGGAGGGACGGAGAGGCAGTGCAAGCCTAATGCACAGACAATCTAGGCCACGCCAATTTGACACAGAACTGCAAGTTTAACAGTTGTTTCTTAGGACAATAAATGCATCACCTGCTGAATGGACCCCAGGACCGATCTTGGACTGATAGCAGCTATTCTATTTGACTGTACAAGCGGTTGGGGGGGGGGGGGGGGGCAGCAGATTGTGGGTACAGAGTCGCTTTAAGCACTAATCCTCGTAATCTTGGCTCTTTACAAATCTTTTAGACCCCTCGAGTTATCAAATGATCGGGCTGCACAAATGATCACTCTGTTGCTCAGCCAATTAAATTTCTCATTATTGCTTATTATTTCTCACAATGCCATGTTAGTTGGCTGATCCCTTGTCCTTTTACCTGGAACTAGTGATGAGCGTATACTGTTCGATCGAATAGATATTCGATCGAATAGCAAGGTATTCGATCTATCGAATATTATCGAATAGTTCGCTGAATATTCGATAAATATTCGATAAGCGTTAAAATCCCCCAGCTTCCGTTTTTTTTACCTCCAAGTGGTCGAATGGATGTTTTTCAATAATCGAATACTCGTTCCCATTTACTTTAATGGGATCGAATATTCGATCGACTATTTGAATATTTGGGAGATATTCGTACGAATATCGAATATTCGAATATTTCACTATTCGCTCATCACTACCTGGAACTATTGCCAGAAACGGGCTTTCTTGTGAATGCTCACTAACCCGATCATCAGCCTATGTAAAGAACCCTTAGATAGTGATCCAAAGTAAATTTAATTCTAAGGTACATACTGTAGGTACCTTAAAGGGGTATTTCAAGAAAATTAACTTTTCCCCTATCGACTCGACACTTTCAGTCGAATGAATAGAGCCTCAGGTCATGTGCTGTGCCTGCAGCGCTATTCATAATACAGAAGCGGGGGGGGGGATATTGAGATGAATAGGGGGTACAGAGGCCGGACCCCACGCAATCTCCTACTTTTCCCCTGTACTGTGGATCGGAGAAGTTAATTTTCTTGGAATACCCCTTTAATTCTTCATTTCCCCTTTTGAGGTACTGCATTATTATAGATACAATGGGGGAGATTTATTAAAACTGGTGTAAAGTAGAGCTGGCTCAGTTGCCCCTAGCAACCAATCAGATTCCACCTTTCATTCCTTAAAGATTCTTTGGAAAATGAAAGATGGAATCTGATTGGTTGCTAGGGGCAACTAAGAAAATTCTACTTTACACCATGTTTGATAAATCTCCCCCAATATGTGTAAATCCTTCCTTAAAAAACCTTCTCCCAGTAATATGCAATACTGTGATTAATGGCAAGAGGTCCCTTCCTGTTACAAGATCAGAGAACTCTTCTACTGCCGCTGTCATTGTTTCCAATATGCGAATGGATATAAGATGTGAAACCTTCTCATTGTATGATATTCCCTCTGTTAAATATTATCCCATCCTAAATACTAACATAATCCCCTCAGTGGGCAAATCCCTTCCATAGGATCAGCACACTCATCACCTGTTGTTTTTTCATTCCCATAACTTGACTACTTACAAGGTGTTTTTTAACCCAAAAACAGTGCCATATGGTTGAGCGTGTTATCGTAGCTTAGCCCTATTAACTTTGATGGAGCTTAACTGAAATACCAGACACAACTTATGGACAGGTAATGCACCGTTCTCTATACTGGCACCAGTTCCACAAACCACAGCTTTGGCATCATACACACACAGAAGCCTATGGCAGATGGCGGCCTTAGCTGTTTGTAAGACGACCTGTAGAAAAACAATATCTATGCTAATATCCAGATCTAAGATTTCCTTAGTATGGTGTAATAAAACCCAGAATTGGTGACTGCTCTATTAGTCCATAAATCTAATATGTCAGTAATCTCAATGGATCAGAAGAAAGATAGATATATCAATCCTAAAGATCCTATTAGACAGACTGATGACGGTCCCATCAATAATGTAAATGAGGGTCGATCTGAGATAACGCTCAGCCAATCAGAGGATTTAGCCATGTAATGCCTTAGCCGCTAATTGGCTTGTTACTCGATCGAGGACTCAAGCATTGAAAAATGCACAAGCACTCAAGTATTTTAATGCCCATTCATCCCTTCTTCAGACCCCTAGCCCACATGGTTTAATAACTTGTATCAAATACTAACATATAGGAGAACTAGTATAAACACTTCAGAGGAAGAATTAATAATAAGAAAATGTAAAGCATTTAATACTCAATAAATCCAACATATAGATTGGTATAGACTCCATAAAGTAATGCTCCTATTAATTATAATTAGTTTTATGTCAGGGTGTTTTGTATGGATGTAGCAGAATTTTCCATAAAGCATCCAATGTATTTTTATCGAACGGCTGAAAAAAAAGAAAAAAAAAAAAAAAGACAAATTTAGCTCTGCTGCATCTGTAGTTAAAACAAACCAGTTTGAAGTAGAAATAAGATACAATACCCTAGGAATTTCTTCCCGGATTTCTTTTCCATTAGATGGATCTTGGCTTTGTTTTTCCTTCTATAATTGAGCAGCCAGCAAAACCGAGCAGCCAGCAGATGAGGGAGCCATCAATGTCAATGGAGAGACAGTTCGGCCGTCAATCAGAAATCCCATTTATCCGTCGCTTTTAATTTACTTCCCTGCCAGTTTCTTTTGTTATCTGGAAGGCAGTCATGACATCATAGCGCTCTACCGTACTTGATCACTTTCCTTCTTTTTCTCTATTTATAACGAAACTAACTATATATATATATATATATATATATATATATATATATATATTTATTTTTTACTATCGTGAATCGAGAATATGTTATTAGTTATCCTTCCAATACAATAGTTATGGTATTAAAGTATAGTTTAGGAATTATAAATTTTATTTAAAATAGACTGTTCAATATGCTGTCCAAAACTTTATGTCTATTGTCTAAAGATGTGTCTGTTCTTAGCTTATCTCCGCTCCGACATGTACGGTATGAGATTTCAGCTTTTCACAACAAGATGAGTTCATGACCTGCTGTCACTAAGTATATACACTGTGTTGTCTGGTTGAAATTTTCTACCATTTCTTCTAATCTTCTACCTACAGTAACTCATCTCGGGGTGTATATAGGAATTGTTATCCTTGCACGCAGTGTTGGTATTTGGTGTCTTGAGTCCACTAGAGAAAATTATCCCTCCCCCACCTACTGTATTTAGGACATACATCTAGCTTTAATTGCATAGTAAATGTTCTTAATATAATTGTACCTTGTAAAATAAGATAAATGCCATCTGATCGGAGACAGTCTCTAAGGCCATGTTCAAGGCCATGAACCAACTGGCCGGTGTCAGTGAAGTTTATCCCGGCCTGTACTGCAGATCAAATTAAAATCTTTTGAGTTGTGATGCTGGTGCATCCATGTGCACCCGCATCCCTTTCACCATTAAACACAATGGAGAGTGTGGCTGGAGCCACACACTCCATTGTGTGACCTGTCAGAGTTGTGCGGCTGCTATTTAATGAATAGCAGGCGCACAAAACTGACAGGTCAGTTTCACTGCGGCAGCTAGGGATCCCAACTGGAGTGTACACTATGTGGGAGATTTATCAAACATGGTGTAAAGTGAAACTGGCTCAGTGGCCCCTAGCATTTTCCAAAGAAAGGTGGAATCTGATTGGTTGCTATCGGCAACTGAGCCAGTTTTACTTTACACCATGTTTGATAAATCTCCCCCTATGTGTATACGCTCCAGTTGGGAGCACATTGACTGCAGTGCAACCTAAGTTTTGTATAAATCACGGCCGTTATTGCAAATCAGCAACAAAATCCCCCACTACACAATGGGCGCAATGGGTGCAGGTCCAGGAGAAAAAGCAAGGCAAAATAAAGTACTAAAAATGTATTAAAAAACATCACAATGCATTTCAACATTGCACCGATCCCTTTCTCAAGTGTCAGACACTTAAGAAAGGGATTGGTGCGATCCTGAAACGCGTTGCTTATCCGACACTCCTAAGGAACTATAAACTGTTCTTCTGTTCTTAACCCTTTTCCCTTGTCTTCCCCACTCTTTCCAGGATTGCAGCACAACACTGAATTCTGCAATGCTTGCCAATGGTGAAGTGCTGGGGGTGGTAAGGTTAGCCATAGGCAAGTTGCTGCCTGTAAGGTTATCTGCTTTACAATGGATACATCACAATAATGATTTCCGCTATAATTTTCATCAAAAAACCTTCCGTAGACCTTCCATCCGATGACTGCATTAACCTGTGAAGAATTACCATTCTCAGCCTTTGTCTTAACATATACATGTCCTACTGCGTCTGTTTTATTGTAAATGTCACTTTCAAAGCTGTCCGAATAGATAACCTATTGTATAGCTCCTTTATGTATTCACTTTACGGCTCCTTCCGTTTAATCCGATTTCTTGTTTTAATCTAAGTTTGTTTATTTCTTTGAGCCCCACTTTCTGATTGGAGATTGTTTCCATTTCCCAATGAATACAAGGCACCTTATCCTAATTATTTTAATCTAAGTTTGTTTATTTCTTTGAGCCCCACTTTCTGATTGGAGATTGTTTCCATTTCCCAATGAATACAAGGCACCTTATCCTAATTACATCAGCCGTCGTGTACAAAGCACACCATGTGCCAACCGAAGAGGAGAAAAAAAGACGCAGAAGACGCTGGTCACGTTCTTGGACGGGATTGAAATAATATTTACATACATTTGCTTTCTTACAAAGTTGCAAAACAGAAGCATGGCACCGAAAGAAATAAAGCTATTCCAGCAATGATTTTGTTTGACAGGTTATTTATTTGACAAGTTATATTATTCGGGAGCGGAAAATTTGTCACTGGCGGCAAAATAAATGCCTGGCGGTAACACTTGTTTATTTTCAGGTGTTTTTTGTTGTTGTATTTTTTGTTAGCATTTTGTAAAAGAAATAAAAATCTCTTCTGAAAAGGCAATGCTTATTAAGATGAATCCACTCTTCACATCTCTAATAAAACTTATCTGGCATTTCTGATGTGCTTGAAAACCTTGACACATCTGCGCAAATGTTTTTAAGTAGAGTCCGAAAAAGGCCCAGACACAGCATTGTAATAAACTGTCTGCTGTACTATTCAGTATTAGGTTATGATCCCATAACAGGTTTTTGAGGATCACTGTTATTTATGTATTTATTTATTTGGCATTTGGGGCATTATTTTTGCTTCAACAGAAATGTTTGGAGTATTTTTTTTAAACAATTTTTAAGCTGTTTTACTTGCTGTTTGAAAACAAGGTTTTTTAGGGATGTTCATGCCCCAAATATAAAATATATTAAATATGTCTAAATAGAGGCATTAATGCAGCCACAGAGTTACAGAGGTGGAGGCTTCAGTGCAGTGACTGGCACAGAGGTGGAGGCTTTAGTGCAGTGACTGGCACAGAGGTGGAGGCTTCAGTGTAGTGACTGGCACAGAGGCGGAGGCTTCAGTGCAGTGACTGGCACAGAGGTGGAGGCTTCAGTGCAGTGACTGGCACAGAGGTGGAGGCTGCAAATGGTCAAATAGATGTTTTTCACTAATCGAATACTTGTTCCCATAGACTTTAATGGGATCGAATATTTGATCGAATATTCGCGGGATATTCGTACGAATATCAAATATTCGAATATCTCACTATTCGCTCATCACTACTCACAGGATTTTTTTTTTAATTTACAGTAGGAAAAAATGTTCTGTATATTCAGTTAAATTAATTCTTCCACGGTATACAGCTTCATCCTGTCTATCTCTCTGGCTGGGTTCAGTCTGCATGTAACATGAATTACATTTATCAATGAACCTGTGAAAATAACGTGTCAGTAATTAAAGGAAGAATGAACGGGAAACTGCGCAAATGCTCTTGACCTCCTCGCAGTTGCTATGACAATATTTTTCATCACTTTCTAGTATGGCAAGAGGATCGTCTTATAAAATTGCTACTAAAGTATAATAAAAGCAATGAGGCAACATCAACAAAGATTTCCTCTAAGCCGGTGGTCACAAAGTGGCTCCACGTATTGGCCTCAACAGATTGTGTATACTTGGGAGTACACAATTCCCACTCCGTGCCCTCCCCCCGCTGTGTACTCTGGGCTCCGGCTCTTTGTCATGATAATAGATATAAGCAGGCGACTGCAGCTGCGGTTATTATGGAGAAGGCTTGAAAAGGAAGTAGTAGCCTGCAACCATGTTCGACTAGGTAGCCGTCCATTGTATATGCAAAGAACTAGGATTCCTATCACTATCGTTTCTGTTATCGGGGCAGATTTAGATTCATTTCAGTTTCCAGCTGCACAGACAGATAGGATGATTTTCTTTGCCATGTCATATACTGTATAGTCATAATTAACCCCAATAGCCTGTCGCTCAATGCCGCTTTCATAGCTTTTAGGTATTGAAATGTTAATGTATCTCGAATTCAGCCCGTAGGTGAACAATTCAATCATGTGATGCACCTTATTCAGATGGAACCATGTAAGTAGGAGGTAGAGATTTCCATATACTATAGGGCTACTCGTTTCCATGGCTAACATGCATTCAATAGGTTAGAAATAAGGGAGGGGGTGTCAAAGTATAAACTATAACTATTAGGAATCATACACTGATCAGCCATAACAATAGCATTCTCCGGCACTTCTCGTAAGCGGAATGATGTAGAGATAAGTCCTGGTACGGTATACAACAATGCTGTGTGCTCAATAAGTGATAAAATACTTTAAGATTTAAGCGATCAAGGAAATGCCCAATGGCATTCACCGTATATTTAGAGTTTTAGGCCATGTTCACATGGCGTAAGAGACTGGCCGTGAGCAGCCGGTCTTTGAAAAGATCATCCCGGCCGGTACTTCAATACCGGCCAGATAATCTTTTCGGCCACAGGGTTCTGATGCGGAGGCATCTGTCAGAACTCCCCACAGCACACTATGAAGCTTGCGGCCGTCGCTCCCTAGTATGCACTGACAGGGTTTACTACAGCCGCTATTCAGTGTATAGCGGCTGCAGAAAACTGACATGTCAGTTCTTTTTGGCACCACAAGGGATCCCGGCCGGAGCGTATACTGTGTGTGTATGCTCCGGAGCGGGATCCCATAGAAGGCAAGGCAACATATGTTTTAGTACAAAGTTCGACCGTTGTTGTCGATTGCAACAGTGGCCGTACTTTTACGAAAACATATGTTGTGTAAACATAGCCTTAAAGTGGAAGTCTGGTTATTTTAATTTTTTTCTTTTTCTATTTCAAATCAACTGGTGTCAGAAAGTTATGTAGATTTGTAAATTTCTTCTATTTAAAAATCTTAAGTGTTCAAGTACCAGCTGCTGTATGTGCTACAGGAAGTGCAGTTTTTTTTCCAGTCTGACACTGTGCTCTGCTGCCACCCTATCTGTAACAGGAACTGTTCTGATCAGTAGCAAGAATACACCACTTCCTGCAGGACATACAGCAGATGATAAGTACTGGAAGATTTGAAATTTTGAAATAGAAATAATTTACAAATTTTGATAACTTTCTCACACCAGTTGATTTGAAAATAAATAAATTACTATTATTATTATTATTATTATTATTATTAATAATAATAATAATAATAATAATAATAATAATAATAATAATAATAATAATTTTTCACAGTATCCCTTGCATCACCACGGCTATTCCGCATTCTAACGCTTACTCAGGTCAGTGGAAGAGACGCATACAAACATTTTGTGACATTCAAATTTCCCTTAATTGTCCTTTAAATACACTCACTGAGAAAAAAATAATAGCCAGATATCAGTTTTCTGTGGCCGCTATTCATTGAATTCACTGCATCCGAATTCAGTGGCAATAAAGATCATCCGGCCGGTACTGCAATAGCGGCTGGGATAATCTTCTCTGACACCGGCCGTTCAGTGACCCAGCCAGATCACAGAACGGCCGGTATCTCATGCCATGTGAACATGGCCTATGGGTGCGTTCACACTACGGAATTGTTGTGGATAACATCCCATGGATTAAGCTGCTCGATCCTGCTTGACTCTCTGCCCATCCTATAGACTTCTTTCTATGCTCGGGTAGACATTTCCGTATGTTCAAAGAATTGACATGAGCGAGGACGAGCGACGGAATCCATGGGATGTTAACCGCAAGAATTCCGTAGTGTGAACGCACCCATAAAGGGGTTGTCCAGCGGAAATCTTTTTCTTTCAAATAAACTGATATCAGAAAGTTATATAGATTTGTAATTTACTTCTATTAAAAAATCTCAAGTTATCCCATACTTATTAGCTGCTGTATGTTCTGATGTTTTATTTTCAGTCTGACACAGTGCTCTCTGCTGCCACCTCTGGCCAAGACAGGAACCTTGTCTCGGTTTTATATTAATCCCCATAGAAAACCTCTCCAGCTCCGGACAGTTCCTGTCTCGACCAGAGATGTCAGTAGAGAGCACTGTGTCAGACTGAAAATAAAACATTTCCTGCATCACATAGAGTAGCTAATAAGTATGGGAAGACTTGAGATTTTTTAATAGAAGTAAATTACAAATCTATAGAACTTTCTGATATCAATTGGTTTTAAAGAAAAAGATTTTCGCTGGACAACCCCTTTAAGGCACCAACAAGCTACTAGAACCTTACTTATGTATCTTATGTTTCAGCCCATTATGGCAATTCCTTCTTGGATTATTATTATTATTTTATTTTTTTATTTTTGTCAAGTGCAATGAGAAATAATGTAATATTTTTGCAACCAAGTCTACCTATAATCCTACTTATGACTAATACACTTATACTTGCGGTAATGAAACCTATAGATACATCACTGTTTTATATCAGCTTCAAAGCCTCCAGAGCTGAAATGAATATTGCAGTTTTCCGTCCATACAAGCCTCCAGGAAAGTTTTCAGTACATGAGATGCCATTGACCCAATTAACATGAACCTAATTGTCGAACACTCTCAAATTTCATATCATAGCACATTGCTGGCAGCGAATCAGTTCTGCCCCGGGTTACTGACATGCTATGATATAAGCGCAGAGTGACAATTCTCTGAGTGTAAAAATGCAAGTTCTTCATTTCATACCCTATTGCCATGGATTAGTTTTTAGCATATTCTAACAATTAGTCTGTTTCCATTATAAATGTCCATTGCCTTTGGTTCTTCTAAGATTATGGAATCCATAAATAAGTGACCAACATCATCTCAAAAAATGATCTCATAAAGCAATTGTAATTGAATAGATAGGATGAATAGATTACATTGACCTATACAGTACACATTATACCTCGCAGCTATTCTAATACTGAAACATTGGTATTAAAGTTAGATGGTGAACAAGTCAAGGGGAAATAATGGGTAATGGACCGGCCTGAAAGCATAAATGTATACAAATGAAGGGAGAATATAACAGGTAAAATAAATTCAAATAAAATAAAAACTTCAATGTTCTTAATACTTAAATTATTATTATTATTATTATAAAAAAAATAATAAAAATAAATATATATATATATATATATATATGAAAAAGATATAATGTAGAAGTGTGAAACCATCTGACAAAAAAAGAAAAGTGGTCAATTCCCTCACAAATCACAAATAAAAGATATAAAAGTGAATGTGCTGACGTGATTTGTATTGTCAATTCACTCTAATAGAGAATAGCTGCGTATACTTGGCCAACATTCCAACTGAAACAAAGGCCAAGCTACCATCATTCTGGGGATGATGGTGTCTCTTTGTTTTGCCACCACCAGACAGTTATATATGATATAAGTATCTGATGTCAGGATACTCATCTAACCCTCTAAAAAAAAAAAAAAGTGATCTCCTCTGGGTCTTAAAGGGAACCTGTCACCCCCCGTGCCGGGGTGACAGGCTCCCGACCCCCCGTTAGAGCTCCATATACTCACCTAATCCCGCCGGGTCCCGCTTCTGGAGGTGGTCGGGTGATGAAGATCTCAGCCGCTGCAGCCCGGCGCGCGCGCTGAGAGATGAGTCCAACACCCATAGAGAATGACAGGAGAGTCCAGCGCTCCGTCATTCTCTATGAGCGTTGGACTCATCTCTCAGTGCGCGCGCCGGGCTGCAGGGGGCTCTAACGGGGGGTGACAGGTTCCCTTTAAAAAAAAAGTAATATATCTTATCAGACAAAAATGTTTCAATCTTCTGTTACTAAGCAACTTCCCTCTTTCCTGACTAAACTGCACTTTTAGGGGCATATTACACCAAAAGATGTCTGACAGATTATCTGACAGATTTTTCCCCTACAATCAGTAAATCTGCTACACCTGCTGCATTCATTCCCAGTCTGCTTTTGTGCCCATGGCATTGCTCAGCACAAGGTAGTACAGTATAAATATGTGTATATGACAGGCTGTAGGTCAAGCTCATGTGGTCATGTGGTAGGTGAAGCTCATAGGTGGTCATGTTTGTGGCTTGAGAACAGAAACAAGACCCAGCTAAGCTAAGAAAGCAGAGGATGATGCATCATCTCAGATGGGAAGAAAGAGCTGAGCAGCTGCTGAGACACCACCATACTGAAAATGAACTAAACAACTTCCCGTACGGGATGACTCAATAAAAAACATGGTGAAGCCAGTGCTTGGGTAATCGCACCATATGAGTAAGTGAAATGTCTTGGAGGTCACATTCTATTTAAATACAATTTTCTTGAATAGATCCTCAGATCCTTAGAAGAAAATTGTCTGACTTCGATTTCTCAGGCTGCAATGCTTTGACTTCATTATTGTAATTTGGACTAGCACCCTTCGAACTAGTGCGTTGTGTGTTGACATGTGAGGACAGGAGGTTTTGTGTCATTTGTACAAATGTGCATTCATTCTATATTATGTAGTTTACCCTCTAAGAAACGACTATAGTCAGGGCTTGAATGACTTCAATGCAACGTTTCCAAACACTGTGTGAAAGGATGTGTCAGCCATAGAAAACACTGCACAATGTATACCTTTACTCCATGCGACTAACCTTTCTAAATACCATGTAATTTATTGTTATGTAGTAGGTAGTTCAGATTTGCATTCAGTATATATTCAGGATTTTTTTTTCTTGTCATGCAAATGTTTCTTTCACTGCATTGTGCTAACGCTGGCCTAGAAAAGATAGGACTATAATATATTAAAGTATGGAAATCGCTAACATTTAAAATAGAACATTTTTTTTTTTTTAGGACTTTTGATCTTTAATATTCCGGCTTGGAAGAAAAAGTTACAATTCTCACGAGCATACCCGGCAATTGATTTAGGATACACAAAGAGAGCTGACCTAGGCTAAAACCTCCAAACAACAAGAGTGTAAATGCTAATCTATAAAACATAGGCCAGTTGTCTTGTTAATTCTATAATTAATTAATGACTAGCATTCTCCGGGCTGATAGGGGCCGGATCACTGCTGACAAAAATGTATGTTCTAGGGGTGTTCAGATGGATCCATTGACTCGAAGAATTGTAGAACCAGTGCTACCAATACCACAGTACAAAAGAAACATAGAAGACTGTTAGTAGAAAAGGATCGCCTGGCCCATCTAGGTTGCCATCATATTATTCCCTTTTTGGCTAACAAAACACAGCAATCACTGAGCTAAGGGAGACCAGCAACAAAAAAATCAAATGGAGTACACACTCAAGTGTCTCCATTGATACATTAACCCCTATAAATTTAAATATGCAAAAAAGGGGTCCGTGGAGCCTCAGTTCCGAGTCTCTAAACACAGAAATAGCCAGATATCCCTCGAAGGGAGAAAAGCCTGTTGCCAAGGGGTGCCTCCCAGTGGGGAGGTCACCAAACCACCCTGATACATAGCCCCTTAAGTTCCACTCGGTTGTGAGTGGCTTAGTGGGCAGTTCTGGCTTCCCACATCTTATTTTGGAGGCATGGAGTATTAGGGGATCAGAAGCCTCTGGAACAGGAACTGCTGGAGACTGAGGTAAGCTAATAGGAGTTTTTGCTCCTCTACATATTTTACACTACTGGTGAAAAACACCACAGAAAGTCCAAAAAAGATCCTGCACTCTTTTTGAATGGCAGGAATCTCGGCTCCTGTACAGTTATTGTACATACACTATGTGCAAAATATTGCAGAGACACCATCACATGTTTCTCAACGTCAATGAGCTAGTCAGACTTTTCTCCGGGAAGGAACAACGAAGCCAAGGGGGGTCTCCAGTCAAGGAAACCACCTTCTAACAAGCCACAATCAAAAAATGACTCAACTTGTGAAATATCTCAGCAAGATTCAGGGAAACACAGCTGTCTGTGGATGGATACCTTGCTGAGGTATATCGCAAGTCTAGTCATATTTTGATTGTGGCTTGTTGAAAGATGGTTTCCTTGACTGGAGACTCCCCTTGGCTTGGTTGTTCCTTCCTGAAGGAAGGTCTGACGAGCTCACTGACGTTGTGAAACACCTGATGTTGTCTCTGCAGTATTTTTGCATATTTGATTTCAAGGGGGCAAGGTTTCTAGATTCACTGATGTTGACAAACTCATGATCGGGTCTCTGCGGTGTTTTGGTTGATCTCCCTAAGGTCAACCACCATTTTCTTGAATATACATACAGTATATGCCTCGTTGCCCAGCTTACACTCCCTGGACCAGGTGAAGAGTGCCTGTCCCAGTGAATGTGAGCAGGCACCAATGAATAAAGCATTACCACCTCCCTCTGGGAGCCATGAAACTGCTGCTAGGCCAAGTGCCCTATGTTTTGCCCAGATAATTTGTACTGAGAGGCAAGGCATATTGTCTATAGCTCAGCGTGCAGGAGCAGGGACTCCTATCACAACAGGAGTCCTTGCTACTCTGTTGGAATAACCCAAAGCAAAAAAAAAAACAAATAATAATAATAATTCTGAAAAACTTACTTCATTCCTCTCTTCTAGTGGACCATTCTATATCTATTATTGACTCTTTAGCATCTGCAATACACAATATGATCTCTGGGGATCATAAGAATTTTTGTATCCCTCAATTCATCTTGAATATTTTTCATACAAAAAAGTAATATTCTGGGCCAGTGATGTTATTTTCCTGTGACACACATAGCTCAATTATCTTTATGTCCAGAAGCAGACAAAGACATATTTAAATATAGCTGTCTTTGATATTAAGCTTGTTAATATTGCAAGGCTAGTTTGGGTTGTTTTTTTTTCTCTCTCTCTCTCTCTCCTCACATTAAATTCTGATTTGATAGTCTTAACCTAATTCATATAACACTTTGTCTTGAATATTTGATAACCCTAAAAAAGATGAAAGTTTCAAAAGAGCCATGTTTTCATTAGCATAATCTCCTTTCATGTTAAGTATACAGTTTGGTTAAAATGACTCGCACAAAAGTAGTTTTATCTTCCTAGGTTTAACTGTAGCATACGTCCCTAAAAGCAAAAAAAAAAAAAAAAAAAATAGGTCATTGTGTGTGCACTTGTCCCTCCTACAATGCAAAATGACAATTCATGGTAAGCCGTGCCATAGCTGAAGGCTAGCTTCAACAATCTACAATCTGAAAGTGATACTAAGTCAATATGAATGGGTACAAGCATACTGTATACATACACCGATCAGCCATAAATCCATTAATAGGTAACAAGAATAAAATTGATTATCTTATGACAATGGTGACTTTTGAGTAATTGGATATATCAGAAAGCTAGAGACTAAAGATGAGCGAACCGGGTTCAAGTCCATCCGAACCCGAACGATCGGCATTTGATTAGCGGGGGCTGCTGAACTTGGATAAAGCTCTAAGGTTGTCTGGAAAACATGGATACAGCCAATGACTATATCCATGTTTTCCACATAGCCTTAGGGTTTTATTCAACTTCAGCAGCCACCGCTCATAATGCCGAAAGTTCGGGTTCGGATGGACTCGAGCATGCTCCAGGTTCACTCATCTCTACTAGAGACCAGTCAGGTCTTTTATGTTGATATGAAGGAAAGAGGAGAATCGGCAAATGTAAGGATCATTTAACCAGGTGCCCTCTGCTTGAAAGTGTGGCGGGGTTCCTAGTTCCACTTTAAGGAGCGTGTACGGCAAGGTTTACACTAGTTTTTGTAATCCGTTCGTTCCATCCCCTTTTGCAAAAAAAGAAAAAAAAATGGAAAAACGGTTCCAATTGTGTGCATCCGTTTTAATCAGTTTTTCCACTTACATTATAAAAAAAACAACAAAAAAATGAACACAAAAATGAGGTCGACTACGTTTTTGTATACGTTAAAAAAAAAATATATATATATATCTATTTTGATACAATTTTTTTTTTTTAAATAGTGGAAGTCAATGTAAAAACGGATGCACACAATTGCATCTGTTTTTCCATCAGATGAAAAAAAAATTGATTGCAAAAACATAGTGTGAACTCTGGCGGTATGGCAGCAATTGACAACATACAGTAGGAGTAGAGATCTAATCTGTCTTCCAGTAATCCGAGCACCACAAAATTGTGGTCTCTAGATGACTGGATCAGGGTATTTCTGTTTCTCTTTTGTTCTCTATAGTCAGGCAGAGCAGTACTGTCCAATCTTTATCTTAAGAAATGACCCCCCCCCCCATTGAAATCTGCTTCTTAACGGGCATCACTGTTCTACATTTCTCCTTTCATATTATTTCTCTAGATTTTAAGTGTTATACCCTATACCTTTTAAGGCTATGTTCACATAACGTATCAGACTGGCCGTTCCATGACCCCGGCCGGGTGACGGAACGGCTGGTCTGTGCCCGGATCATGTGCCCGGATGATCCGCCGGCCACAGAGCTCAGATGCAGGCGCATCAGCACGTGCCTGCATCAGAGCTTCCCATGGCACACAGTGAAGCAAGCAGCCGGAGTCGCTCGATTCACTGTGTGAACTGACAGGGCTTTCTGCGGCCGGAATTCACTGAATTCCGGCCGCAGAAAACTGACATGTCAGTTATTTGAGGCCCCGTATGGGATCCCGGCCAGGATCCCATATTAGACAAGGTTATGTTGTGCTCTGCAAAAAGTATGGCCGTATAGCCTAAAACTTATTATGTACAGTATTCTTTCAATGGAATGCTGCTATTATACTACTATTATTACAACATTACAATATATTTTATTTTTGTATTTTTAAACATTTTTTTGCAAATCCAAAAATTTAAATGTTAATATAAAATATGGTACTGTACTAGACAATACAATACAATACATCTCTTACTGTAAGAGATGAATAAAAAGTAACATTGAATACTACAATAAATAAAATCCCTATTGGCAGCAAAGTGGGTGACCCAAGGAAATACAAAAATGTTAGTTTAAAGGGAACCTGTCAGCAGCTTCATCAAAGTGTAGCTGCTGGCAGTGGGATGTAGGTCATTTAATATCTACACTCTACTTGTGGGGGCATGTTTTAGTAATAAGCTTTTAAAGAGCAATCTTTGTGCTGAATGTAAATGAAGTATCTGGAGACATCGGGAATTCGAGGCGTCATCTCTCTGCGTTCATATCTTCTTTTGCTGCAAGCATGCCTCCTTCCTAATGATTGACAGCCCTTGTTTTTGCTGATGCTACAGCAGAGACGAGTGTTAGTTAGTGCTAAGGTATGCACTGTGTGGCACTTATGTGTGGGACAATGGATACATTCCAGTGGATCAGATACTGGGGTACTGAGGTATAGGGGTGTTCCCTTGTCATAATGGGTCTGTCAAAAATAAAAGCAATAGAGAAATGCTAAAGTGCTTTTTAATCAGGTTTATTAACAAACCCTTTTGAAATCAATGGGAGGCTTAAGCATTCAACTAGGTTCCCCCTGCTCTGCCATTGACGGCATCCCAATGGAGTTCGAATGTGTCTTACAGAAACGTATTACATTTTTTTGTTTAAATTTTCGTATATTTCTTTTAGTCATCCCTTTAGTGGACAAAATATATAAAAATTGGAATAAAAAAATGTAATAGGTTTACGTGGTGGGTGGGAAATATAACTGGCGACCGAACGATTGTTTAGCTTCCAGCTATTGAAGGTGTGTGGCCACCCTTACCCAAGCACCACAAGGTGTTCAGTTGAACATAAAGCTTGATTGAAAGCTCCAATGCCTGATCTAGCACTATGCTAGACTGAGCATGCCCGCTCAACACTAATGTCAATCATTAGACAAGAGGTGCCCGATGTACAGTTGCAATAAAGAGTAAATGCAGATAACATAACCTAGTTATGGAAATCTTTCGGAGATAATCTTCGGAGATGTAGTCTTCCTCTTATATACCTAACACAGCTATGGGTGTTGTGCAAATACTTTTTAAAGATAAAGATAAATAAACCTAATTACTGCATATCAGATAGAATGTCAAAGTCAAAGAATATATACCTCCATGGTGTAGATGCAGCGGCATATTGACGGGAATGTCAACACACGTAGAGGAGGCTGCAAGACAAGGTGTGAAAACTCAGTACTAGCTACTGTATGTTTTCAAGAAATGTGTGTACTATGAAAATACAGATGAGCAGAAGAAACAGAGAGATAATTAGAAGCTAGATTAGGAATGATTCAAAAATATGTCATTTCACGTTGTTGAAATTATTCCTCTGCTTCTTATACTATGCCCCCTCCTCTCCTGCTGTCATAGAGTATGTGCTAAGGCTACTTTAATAGATGACTGTGGAGGAAGGCATCAACTTACTATGCATACTATAGTATGAAATAATGAAATAAATATGGAATAGGGGAAAATTCTATGTCAAAACATCAGATAATATTGAACCATCAAGCGCTTAATCATATATGTATATATATAATTTTTATTATTATTAATTTATTAATTTATTATTTTACACGCAAACATATGTATGTGTATTAGGTCCTCAAGATTGTGTATATATTGTGCATGTGGGGAGACTTGCTGAGGACTCATCACACACCACCAAAGACCTACCCTGTGTCGGTATAGGCTGCAAAACACAGCCTGCCTCCCCTTAATGCAATGACTGATGGTTGCACATTATTTTAGTTTGGGATTAATAATTGCCCTTTGGGTGTGTCTTAATTCAAAAGTCCATTGAATTTAATAGTAAAAAACGGAGAAAGAACGGTTACAAAAGAAGAACTGTATGTGAACAACTAATAAAAAACGTCCGTTCTTTGGAAAAGACGTCCAGAAATAATGTTCATGTTCATTATTTTGACGTCTGCGGCAAAAAACGTCAGTTTTTCAATGCATAGTGTGCATTGGACGTCCGTCTTCCCATTGACTCCAATGCATTGCCATTGCAGTCAGTTAAATCTGACGTTTTTTTTAAAATGGCAAAATCAGACGTTTTTTTTTCTCCATTTTTGACGTTGTGTGAACATAGCCTCTTTCACTTTTTTCTGATATACAATTTTAAAAAATCATCAATCCTGATGTTTTTTTTTTCTTATTTACATTTTCGCTGTTTACAGTGCTTTAACAATATTGTTATATTTTCATAGATGGGACAATTCCGCATGCTACGATATATAATATGTTTATTTTTTACATGTTTTGATTTTTATAATGGGAAAGGAGGAAATTGAAGTTTTTATTGGAGGGGTTATACTTTTTTTATATATATACATTTTTGAAAACTTTTTTCTTTTACATTTTTTTTTACAGTTAAATATGTAGTCATTAGATTGCATACACAGATCAATGCTACGCCATAGCATAGCATCGATCAGTACTATCGGCGATCTTCTCATAGATCCTGCCTGAGGGCAGACTCTATCAGCAGATGGCCAGTCCAACAGGTAAGGAGAACTTCTCCACCTGTCAGTGCAAGTGATCGGGCCCCTGGAGCAATGCTGCGGGGGTCCTGATCAGTCAGTGACAGGTGTTTATCTGACTTCCTTAAACGTCGAGATTGTTACGCATCTAAGGGTGTGTTTACACAGAAAGATTTATCTGGCAGATTTTGGAAGCCAAAGCCAGGAATGGATTTGAAAAGAGGATAGATCCCAATCTTTCCTTTATGACCTGATCCCTGTTTATAGTCTGTTCCTGATTTTGGCTTCAAAGATCTGTCAGATAAATCTGTCTGTGTAAACGCACCTTTAGCTTTTAAGGGGTTAATAACAGGCAGCTGCGTGATCATGGCTGCCTGTCATTACCTCCGGCACTAAGGATACTAAAATGGCCCTGCAGACATTAAAACCCCTTCAAGGCCACAAACGTTTTATATATGTTCTTGCTGCACCGAGCATCAGCAGCAGGAACATAGATAGCTGTATTGTGGACGTGAAGGGGTTAATAAAGTTATATAAGAAAGTTAGGAAGAAGTAAAGAAGATATATATATATATATATATATATATATATATATATATTATTCTCCAGAATACCTCTGTAAGATGTGCAGACCATAAATACATGCAGTCTAAATCCCTGTTCTCCATTGACAAAATGTTTTTATTTTCCCTTTTCACTTTTGTGGGACAAGTTTTATTCCTATAGCGACACCATGTTTACATATATCTCTTTGTTGGCTTTTAATACTCGTTTTTGGATAGGAAGGCACAACATGCCCTCAAAAAATATATTAATAAAAGCCAGTCAATAAAATCTCATTTTTTCTGTTTACTTTGCAATAAAAACAATAAATTAACTTTGTTCTACAGTTTGGTACAAATAAAGCAAAACTACATAAATATAGATTTTTTTCACATTTTAGTACTTTTGTTTTACGGAACACTGGCATTTTTGTCTAGCAGCTTTGTGAGGGCTATAACTTTTTTTTTCTGGATTGAAGTTTTTATCACTGCTATTTTCAGGTAAAAGATGGATTTGTTTATTTCTTTAGTCGTTCATTCATTCTTTCTGGAGGTATGTAAACTTTATTAAACCCTTAGTGACCAAACATTTTTTTTTTTTTTTTTTACTTTTCTCACTGCCGATCTCCAAGAGTCATACCTTTGTCTTATTTTGACTGACGTAGCCATGTGAATTCAATGCAATGCCACCCGCTGTGTTCCGACATTGTTATTTTAACGTCCATTCTTTAGAACGGGTGTTAAAATAATGAACGTGCAAACGGTACCCGCAATTCAACTGTAAAAAGATAATCAGGGAAATTTATCAAGGTTTTTGTGCCTATTTTTGGGTGAATAATTGGATTTTTCACCCATTTTTGATCTAAGTCCTATTTATGAACCAGTATTCGACATGCGGATATTTTTTAGATGCAACTTTTTTTAATCTGCCTGTTTTGAGTAGTCACCCAAAAGTTTGCATAATCCGGGATTAGCTCCAAATTTATAATTTGCGACTTTTTAAAAAGTCACACAAACAGGTGCAGGCCTACGTCTGGTCAGTACCAGGTGAATATATTTGCGCAATTTTTGCGACTTTTTACTTAGATGCATTCACTATGGCAGTGCTAAATTTTAATAAATCAGTCACAAGCCATTGGAGCAAAATACACACCCATCCCCATTAGAATAGTTGCACACATTAGACTCCTTAATAAATGTCCCCCAATGTTTCTGTAGATGATAGAGCAGTATCGGTTGCAGGAACATGCTAAATGCCATTCGGCAGTATAACACTGTCCGTTGCATAATGTGTTCCTATGAGATTTGCAAATCACATCATTTGTCAAAAAAGTCTTGGTCATTAAGCCCCTTTGCTTAATGAAAATAATCTGCACTGCTCTTCAAAGGTAAATCAAGGCTTTCCTTTCAACTCTGACCATGTTAGTAAATTCATAGATATCATCTTTTTCTTTGACTGTCGACTTATGGTGACATCCTAGAGCTTCATATTATCTTTGCATTATGGCCCCAGTAGCAAGGGAATTAGTGAGTCATAAAAAAGTAAAAGATTAATTTTTTCTAATGTCTAAGAACTCTGAGTACTGCAAAAACAGAGAAAGCAACTAAACACTAAATTAAAAAAGTTGAATTCCTAGAGGACTGTATTAAAATTACAAAAAATGATTCTATGATTCTTTTGTTTATCTTTTTTTTTGCTTGATTTACAATTGCTACATTTTGCTGTTATATTTGTTTTGCTTGGTGGTAAATCGTTAGATTTTCATTTGATCTTTTATGTAGTATTTATGGCTCCCTCCCTGCTATTATTGCTCAATTATACAAGCTTGAAATACATCTCTGTACGTTGAATATTTATGATCTGCAGACAGACAAAAGCTCTGACAATAAATCTCAAATACATTGTGTTTTTCCTTATATCAAAGGATTTATTGTTTATGTTAAATTTGTACTTTGACCTTTTTTTCTTCCCTTGATATTACATTATAGATATTTTACTTCCTATCCGCTAAACTTCCTGCCAAACTTCATATTTTATAGGATTTATGATACATTTTTTAGCACATAAAAATATATTCTTCATAAGGCAAGTGAACAATAGCTAGAAAATGAAGCCAGAATTTATAAAGATAGATTTTTTTTCTGTGCAAGCCTATAAATAGGGATGGTCCGAATCGAGTTTGGTTCGGGTTCGTACGAAACCCAACTCTCGGTAATGATTCCCGCTGTCTGCCCGCTTCGTGCAGCCGGAGGACCGCCTGGAAAACTGGGATACAGTCATAGCCATAGGCTGTATCCCAGTTTTCCAGGCGGTCCTCCCGCTGTATCCACTCGCTCTACGGAGCGGGCAGACAGCGGGAATCTGATGCCGAGCGTTCGGGTTCATACGAACCCGAACCTCGGCAGTTTCGGACCATCCCTACTTATAAAGTCAATGATTTATAATACAATTGTTATTGTTGTTATTATCATTACTATTACTATTGTTTATACTATATTCCTGATAATAACGGGACCTGATAGAGAAGCCCGGCTGCAGATTCATGGCTACAGCATCAGTTGAACTGCCCTTAGTAGAGAAAAGGGAATCTTTCAAGATTGGGTTCAGAATACACTGACAGCAGTGGGATCCAAACCCATGCCCCCCAAATAAAATTGGGTTCAGGTCCAATTTAGCAAATATCAACTTATTTTGGATTAAGATTTCCCACACAAAGTACAGAAGTACATGAGCAGAAACTTTTACCAAAGGCAATAGTCCCTGCTCCTGTAAACCACACTGAGCAGCAGCTGGGGCAGGTGCAGAGTTTACCTCTCGGTTGCTCAGTGTGCAGGAGCAATGACTCCCCTAATCTGAAATTCATCACAAAAATGTTTACATTCTAATGAGTTAAAATTTTGGGCGAAATTTCAACTAAGTATTTTTGCTCAGTATTTTTGGTCATTTTGCAACCAAAACCAGGAGTGGACTTAAAGGGGTTGTCCGGCGATAAAAAATTATTCACAGAATAACACACATTACAAGGTTATACAACTTTGTAATGTATGTTATGTCTGTGAATGGCCCCCTTCCCCGTGTCCCACCACCCCCACCCGTGTACCCGGAAGTGTGGTGCGCTATACATTACCTGTCACGTGCCGACCACGGTCTCCGATCCTCAGCAGTGACGTCTTCTTCGGGAGGCCAGCGGATCTTCCCAAGTGCCGGCTGCCCTCTGCAGCGTCATCCGAAGCTCAGCCGCGATTGGCTGAGCATAACTGTGCTCAGCCAATCGCGGCTGAGCAGCTGATGACGTGGCTTAACTTTTTTTGGCTAAATTTTACCTAAGGATTCCACATTATCACAATTCAATTTCAATATAAATCACAACATTCTGAAAAAAAAAAAAAAAAAAAAACTCAATATGCTACAATTCACAACACAACCTCTGGCTGACCAAAGATTTTGATTTTGCAAAATTTCAAAAAGTTTAAACATTTTTCTAAATTATTAATCTTGCATAGGTAAAAACTGATTGGCAAACTTGTACTCCAATTGGCTGCTGCATTTTGGCTGCATGCCCACGTGTTTTCACCCGAACATATATTGAGGCATGATGAAAGGTAAAGAAGTTCCGGGACCAGAATTCAGGGATTTAGTCTTTTTATGTTCCAACTTTTTTTTTTTTTATTTGATACTGTCGTATGAGGTCATGTTTTTTGCAGGACAAGTTGTAGTTTTGTAGGAGCCATTTAGGGATATGCATAAATTACCATTTCATTTATCCTAATTTAACATTTATTACGGGGAAAATGCAAAAGAGAGAAAACGTCCTTTATTTTTTTTGCCGCAGAAATCCCTCCAGACCTGTTAATACTGGCAGAGGAGTTAATTAACACTGGTGAGTTGGCAGGAAAAAGCAATTAAAGTAGCCATACACCTTAGATTGCTGTCGGCGAATGCTATCCCCCTACTCCCTGCCGAGTTCTCAATAGAGAGAGTGCAATAAGCCGCTGCCAGGCACCTCTGGCGACAACTTTTCACCCTTTCAAACAAAAGAGCTGGACATGGTGAAATGAAAAATTTCTTTCAAAGACATGTGTCATTTAGATTGAGTCAGAATACCCTCATATAAATTACAGGTGTAGATGTTGCTAGCTAAACTGTCAGTGCTCTACATGTTTCCCGAGGCAGGTTTCACTATTGGTCTATGTTCCCACTACGTATAAGTGTCGGCCATCATTTGGCGCTTCTCTGAAGGCCGTTTGGAAAGATACCCGTCATTTTTTACTTATTGGGCACAAAACCTTGGTGTTTCATGCCTATTCATTGGAGCAGCTTCTGTGCTGAGCAGTGAAGATCAGTGGGTAATCACATGACCTGATTACATGATCTGATTACTTTGTCTCCTGTTGCAATTTAAATATATAATTCCCGAAGATCAGCCGTTTTTCAACTTCATCCTCATGACAATCCTGTGTCTGGCTGTAAGGGTACTATTACACAGAACGATAATTATCGATCCGTGTAATAAAGACAATGATCAGCCGATGATCGTTGCCATCGGCTGATCATTGAAATAGGTTAGAAACTATAATTTGGGCGCAGTGGGTGGCCGGCGACTGATGATCTACATTACCTATCCACGCTCCAGGGCTGCTCCTGCAGTCAACTTCTCCCCGGGTCCCACGCGCTCTAGCTTCAGAGCGTCCTGTCTGAGGCTGGGATCACTGCGACCTGTGATTGGCTGAGCGTCCTGTCAGCTGACAGCTAGAGCGTGTAGGACACGAGGAGAATACAAAACATAACCACTGGGCGGTCATATACAGCATAAACAACTCCAATCATCAAATGTTTGTTTTTTTTGTTTCCCAAATCAGTTTTTTATAGTCACTCAATATAAGACGTCATATAACACGTTAATCAATATCATCATGATCTATGACTACCACAAAAAAAAAAAAAAGAACATGAAAAATGCAGGTACTAAAACATATAATTGTAAAGGGACTCACAAGAAAAGAAAACACTATGAAGGAAGCCTAATAGGATTAATAAAAAAAAACCACAGTGGCCTTATAAATATGTCACTGATTTTTCACATATGAAAGATAATTAGACTTTTATTATACAATATATTAGAATTAGATATCCTTTGTACTTTCATCTTTGTGAGATGCAATTAACCTTTTCACATTGACAAAGCTATCAGAGGTAGGTTGTATGTCATTTGCAGATGCTGATTTACAAATGAAAAACTTTAATTTATAGATTTATTGGTTTTATACAGACTTAGGCTATGTTCACACAACGTCAAAAATCTTGAAAAGGCAGCCGATTTTCATATTTAAAAAAAATGTCAGTTTTTGCCGCGATTTAACTGACTGCATTGGCATTGCATTGAAGTCAATGGGAAGACGGACGTCCGATGCACACAATGTATTGAATAACGGACGTCATTTTAAACGGAGCTGAAAAAAACGTTGTGTGAACATAGCCTAACTAGTCTTTACCTCTAAAGGGTCTTTTGTGTTTTCATAGATTTTTTTCTATTTTTATTATAATGTTGTAGTCACTTCTTTGACTTAAAAGTGGAAAAAAAATTAAAAATAAATAACAACAACAATTTTCCGATAACGGGCATAAATATTGATCATGATCATTATTTACAGCTGTCCTAACTGAAAAATTGCAGTTTTTTCACTTGGTTGTTCACTTGGTATGTTCAAATGGTTAGTGAACATAGCCTATAAATGTAAATGAGTCATTTATTATCCATTTTTTGGATTAGACCTGTTGTACTTATGAATTAAATTGATTATTTATTATGCTTTTTTTTATTAGTGGTATTTGTAGTTTGGGCATTTATAACAATGTGAGTTGAATGCATTTCAGCCACTGGCTATATTCCCATAACGCCTTTTTGGCTATGTTCCCACATAGTATTTTTGCTCAGTATTTTGCAACCAAAACAAGGAGTGGAAAACACAGAAAGGCTATATCACAGAACGGCCGGTGTCGTACAAAATGTGAACATAGCCTCAGTGCCCGTTCACAGTATGGAATTGGCAAAGAAATCCTGAAAGTCTGCGGGCGAGGCCTCCTAGTGGAATTTTGGCCCTTAGGCAGGTTGTTTTAAGGTTATGGCTGATCAATCTTTTTCACCACGCTTAATTCAACAAATCCTAATATGCAGCCATCAGGCATCAGATCCTTAAGCAACTCAATCCATCCAGTCAACCACTATACATATTGTACAAGGGTGCTTTGAGCAATTTCTTGGTAGTGGGGGCCACAAAAGAGTGCCGATCAGCAAGATCGGCAGCTTGTTTGTGGTGCCTTTACACGGCATAAAAATCGAGCATATGGGCTGCATGAACAATCTTTGTATCACTCATGCAGCCCTGGAAACTGACAGCATAAATAAGTAAATATCTGTGCTGTCAGTTTCCATATCACAAGTAGTCTATACATACCAGCTACAGGGCTTGTGATCTAGTATCTGGTTCTCTGGTCTTCAGGACCCGCCTCCTCCAGCTGTTAATAATTATGGAGGAGGCGGTGGCCTGAGGTTACTGCAGAGGCCGGAGGAACGGAAAACTAGATACTAGATCACAAGCAGCATGGCTGGTAAGTATAGGCTGCTGCTTGTATTCTGGAAACTGACACCACAGTAATATACCTATCTGTGCCCTCAGTTTCTCTTAGTCTTTCCCGGATGCACAAACTCCTGTTTACGCAGAGAGATGTGCAGCCAATAGAGATAACATTTTTAACACAAAAAAGTGATGTGATCAGCTGATAATCGGTCATTTGCCTGGTCTTTGGCTGATCGCTGCCCCTTTTACATGGGCCAATTATCGGCTGCCAGAGTGTTTCTAGCGCAGCTTCTGGCTGATTATCGGCCAGTGTACAAGGACCCTCGCCCTGCAGGGCAACAGAGACCAGTAACACTGTATCATGCTACAACTACAGTGACTGCTCCATGATTTTCTATTGATGCCGGATTATGGTTCAGTACAAAATGTATATATTTCTAGAACAACATAGAGAACGCATGCCCACTAGTGACAGTAGAATCACGCTACTTTTTCCTATGAAAACAATCTAGTTTATCGAAAATAAAAAGCTCAAAATAACAACTAGCATTGCCACGTGATCTTATCACCACTAGTGGGCACTAGAGATGATCGAACATCGGAAAATCTTAGGTTCTATAGAACTTGAACCTTGTTGAACCTTCCGGATTCGATTCCCGATGCCTTCCCGGTCCGTGGGGAAGGAGGAGACAGCCCGGGTACCGCCTGGAATTTCGGGATTCAGCCTAGGTAATGGATTTTCAGATGTTCGATCATCTCTAGTGGTCACCACTGTGCCATTGTGTAGCTCTTGTCTGATATTCTTGTTTCCAGACATTGCTTCTAGTTTCCATATAGAAAAAAAAATCTACTAGACTTCTATAATATTTAATAAGAACTTTTAACAATAGAATCTGAAGTGCAGATCCCATATCTGCAAATGAATGATTTTCTATCGAGAGGGTATTTTCTATCTGATGTGTGAGCCAAGCGAGTCAGAACTTTTATTACATTTCACTTTGTTGTTTCAGCCAAATTTTCAAACTCGTTTAGTGATTTTAGCTGACATCAGAACGAAGCATCGCATTTAATCCAAGTGAATGAGCAGGCAGTGTACCAAGCAAACAATGGCAGGAGAGAAAACCAGAAGGTTACAGATGAAAGTGAACTCATTATGCAGGTACGCTGAAGGCTTCGACTTTATCACACCAGGTGCAACCAGCTCGGCAGTTAAGAATATGCACAAACAAAAAATATATATACAACTATAGCCGTGTCAAGCTTCTTATTTGGTATAACCAATTTATTTTGGGAAGAAAATAGCCTTTTTTTTCTAACTTTGATTAGTAATCCTTATGCTGTGTTTACACGGAACAATTTCCGTTCGTATTTCCGCAATAACGATTGCATTTGAGCGATAATTGGCTCGTGGCAACACAGCGAACGATCAAGCGACGAGCGAGAAATCGTTCATTTCGCTCTTTCAACATGTTCACGAACCACCGCTGGTCGTTCGCTAAAAATTCGCAGATCGCTTCGTGTAAACAGTCTTTCAAAGATTCACCCTATGTGTGAGGTGGGCTTAAGTGATCTTTAAAACGATCGCAATAATGTTATTTTTCTAACAATTATTCTAACGATTTAATCGTCTTAACGCTGATCGTCATAAAAACCAAATCGTTGCTTTAAAATCGTTGAACAATAGAGTGGGCGAATTATCGCTCCGTGTAAAGGTAGCATTACTCAGTAAATTATTATTCTCCATGTAAAAACAGTTACAGGGCTGTTCCATTTTTTTTTTTTTTTCAAACTCAGGGTGCATTGAAATAAAAAAAATAAATAAATAAAAAAAAAAAACCTTCCTCGCTTTCCCTGCCCACTGCAGCTGTCATAGTGTTGGCTACCATTGTGTAGTACTTGCTTGTGTCAGTTTCAACAAAAGTACCTTTCTGCTCAGCCAATCAGAAGCTGAGGCAATATAATGTTGTGGTCACTGATTGGATGAGCAGACAGGTCCTTGTGTTGACAATAACCCAAAGAAGTGCTATGCAGCAGGGACTGACACTGTGGTGGGGTATTGAGGATGGTAAGTATAGAATCTTTTTCTCTATTTAACAGCGTCCTTCAAACAGTTACATGTTCACAAAGTTCAAATCAGATTTATACATAGAAAATGTCTAAAGCTATCATTAACTAATACCAAAAGCTTAACCATTGATCGTCTTCCAACCCTTGGAGTACAGAGCATTGACTCAAGTAAATGAAGCATAAAGGATATATATCTCACCACATGGAGTATACAATAACTCCAGTCATTACCACAATGCAGTTAAAGTGTCTATTAAAGGCCTAAAGGCAGAGAGCATTATATCATCACTCACGAAACAACGAGAAAGTCCAGAATATTGGATATGATTTATATACTAATACACTTGTACAGACACACGGCTTTGTTCTTATTGGGGCTTATTAGCACTTTATGGGCTCTTTCTGCTGAGTAGTAGTAGTACAGAGAGTAATAAAGAGCCAAAGGAAGGATATAAAAGGATAACAAATATCAATATCTTGTGCTGTCCCTTTTGTAGGCACCTTACGATAAGGTGTCCTGTCATACAATGTACACTGTATGTATCATACAGTGTCTAATAATGAGTGAGATATAGTATATCACAAATAGGCATAATTACAAGTATCATACAGTTATATAAATGATACTACTATATATTGTTTTATCTTCCACAGTGCCAAGTAAATATCACCATACGGTGCTCAAATAATACCAGCATAGGTGGTCACAATGTCAAAAATAAAGAAAAGTCGGCCAATTTTGATATTTACAATAACGTCCATTTTTGCCGCGATTTAAGTGACTGCAATGGCAATGCATTGAAGTCAATGGGAAGACGGACGTCCAATGCACACAATGTATTGAATAACGAATGTTTTTACCGCGGACGTCACAAAAATGAACATGATCATTATTTTCGGATGTCTTTTGCAAACAGCGGACGTTTTTTATTAATTGTGCACACACAGTTTTTCTTTTTCCACAGTTCTTTCTTCATCTTTACTATTAAATTCAATGGACTTTTCAATTAAGCCCCATCCAAAGGCCAATTAGTAATTCCAAGCTAGAATGATGTACCAACAGCTGTCATTGCACTAAGGGGAGGCTAGGCAGCAAAATAACGTCTGTTATTTTAGCCTCAACATAACGGACGTAATTTCAAACAGAGCTCAAAAGACGTTGTGTAAACATAGCCATACTGTGGTCTATAAAAGATAAAAATAATAACATAAATTAGTGTAAGACTGGCCATACAGTCAGTATTAAGATCAGTGGTGGTCGCAAGTCTCTACCAAAAGCTGTTCTGTGGTCAACCTTTTAATGGAGGCTGTCACGTTAAAAAAATTATCCAATAGTCCAACATCATGTTATAAAGCAAGAAATGCTGAGCAGATTGATATATAGTTTTGTGGAAAAAGATAAAGTTATTTATTGAGGTAAAGCTCTAAACATTCAAGCTTCAGAGTCCAGTGGGCTGTCCTAATCAGTTATTGGCAGCCTTCTATTTGTAGGTGAAAATTGTCACTCATTGTGTAGGACCGCCCACTGAACTCCTCAGCCTAAATAGAGAAGAGATGTAGACCAAGCCTGGCCCAAATTACCCCTCTGGATTTACTAAGAGGCGCATGCCTCTTAGTGAATTGACCGGACCTGAGCTTTACACCTGCCCCAGAGCTTTACACCAGAGCGTTACACCTGTCCCAGAGTAAAATTTACACCTACTCTAGGGCAGGTGTACATTTCAGCTTAATTTAAACCTGAAAAAATGTACACCCAGAAACATTGATAAATGAGGCACTGGAGGAGGCCACTCCTCCTTCCCACTTTACCCACACTTCAGGCAAGCGGGGGATATGGCTGGCATATGCGGTGGGAAATATGGGAAATCTTCCCCTTTTCCGTGGCATACACAGGTTAACCATCTTGTCTAATCTTTTTTTTTTTACAGCATTTAGAGATATGCTTTGCAGCAAACCCTACATACATAGGCAACAATGGACATTTACATCAATAGGTAAAGTGTTTTGGCATACATATCCCTTTCTAGCGGCCTCCTCCTTATCATCACAGACAAAGCAGTAAGTCTTAGCTTAGTTTTAGGCTTAGTGGTGAGAATAAGAATTGCAATATTTCTGAATTTTATTATAAAATAAGTAGTAAAATGGAAAAATAGAATACTTAAATTAAATATAAGTTTAACATAAAATATACATTCCCTTTAAACGACTAGCACACCTGTATACTTTTTACTATGAGCAAGGAACTTTTTCTCCAACCATACAAGTAATGGCTTGTATAGCAAAATACAGTGTAACCCCCAAACACAGCAAGCAAAGTAGAACTAAAAAGTAAACTCGAGCGTGAATCAGTAATGCCGCTGGTGTAGCATGCTAAAGCCATTGTACTTTATAAGGAAATAATTAGCTTCCTATTCCATGATTTGCTACGGACATTAACTATAGCTGTTCATCACCAATTGATTTCAGTTTAATTACATGGATCAATTCTTAAGCTTACATAATGAATTAAGGAAAATGACACGTTTTTCTCTATAAGAATACAAATTACAAAGCCTCACTATATATAAGCATACAGGCGGGATACTGTGTATAGGCAAATGGAAAACTCAATCGATATGTTTTATTATCTCTCTATGTATCTATTTATGTAATATCACATCTACAGTATGTATGTGTGTATTTTTTCTAAACAATGGCTTTCGAAAAGAATTACTTTTTGTGTTATGTTTGTGAACCCGCTTAGAGCAATGACAATGACTGATGTAAGTAAATTCATACTGTGCAACATGCCATTGAGTATACCAATTGGGGAATTAAAGGAATATTCTAGAGCAGTTTTAAAACAACAACAACAAAAACTTTATTTACCTATACTGTTCATAACTAGAGATGATCAAACAGGGCCGAGGTTCAGGTTCGTATGAACCCGAACCATCAGCATTTGACTCCCGCTGCCTTCTCATTCCGTGGGGAAGGTGGATACAGCCCGAGTACCGCCTGGAAAACAGGAATACAACCTATTACCAAGGCTGTATCTCTGTTTTCCAGGTGGTACTCGGGCTGTCTCCACCTTCACCACGGAACGGGAAGGCAGCGGGAACCTGAACTTCGGCCCTGATCGATCATCTCTATTCATAACATGCAATTGTCTGTTTAGCCAATCAGCAGCCATGTCCTACCTCAGCTATTGGCTTAGCAGACAACTCCAACTTTGAACACAGGAAGTCCTGCATATCAGGATAGAGCTCTGTGATGGCAGAAGTGGTAGTTGAGTTCTCAAGTTTTCCACCATCGTCAACCTTTTTTTTTTCCTCAAAACTTATTACCCCTTACTGTATTTTAATAAAAACAAACAAAAATATACAGTGTTGCTAACAAGGTCTACTATACAGATGTAGCAGATGTAAAAGTCAGACTAAGTGAGTTAACACATCTGTTAAGTTATAACAATGCCTTCCATACTTGTTATTATCTATTCGGTCTACTTCCCCCAGACCTCAGGTGCTGCTTACTGCTGAAGACACAAAAATCTGTGTATGACCTTTTCTTTTTGACCACCCTTCTGAGATGGCTGATGTAAACAAGTCCCTAGCAAGCTGTTTCTACAACATTGTAGCTTCTTTGTAATGCTGGGAGGGTTCATTTCAGTGGGTTCATCAGCAACTTGACCTTAGAATAACCCTCCCAGCATTACATAGAAGGTACAATGTTGCAGATACAGCCAGCCAGCGACTGTTTACATCAGCCGTCTCAAAAGGGAGGGAGGAGGAGGGGGAGACAGAGAGAAAATCTCACACACATATTTTTGTGTCTTCAGCAGAAAGCAGCAGCTCTGAACTGGGGGAAGGAGACTGAATAGATAATAACAAGTATGGAAGGAATTGTTAGTCTCACCATGGGCAGCAACATATCAAAATTTATGCTTGAGTGGAATACCCTTTGCTTAGAAAATAGTTGCTTTCTTCCAGAAACAGCACCTTTCCTGTCCTCAGTTTGAGTGTAGTTCTACAGCTCAGTTCCACTGAAGTGAATAATGCTGAAATGTAATGCCACACACAACCTCGGGACAGGGGTGGCACTGTTTTTGTACATAAAAGTAGCAGAATTTTTCATAACAATCATATCAGCTGGGTTAACAAAGCTAGTTGTCTATTAACTCTGCTACATTTGTATGCATGATATTGGATGGCTAGCATGCCATATGGAACAAACATTCCTAAAGGGACAGTTGGTCAGAAGGTAGGCCACTGCCCAAATCAATATTCTATCTAAAACCCAAGTGGTCACCAATTTAAGCAGTAACATGGTAAAGAATTATCATCATTTGAGGTCAATAGCTGGAACATAAACAATAACACAAATAATCCACAAGCCATGAACAAATATATATGACGCCTATGCACGACAAGGCTCAAAGAGCTCAAAAATTCAGGACATATTAGAGATATACGGCAGTAAATTGCATTCCCCGCTTACTAGTATGAGGTCCTGGCTTTCATTGTTATGTATGTATTCCTCTTCATGACACCTGGGATATGATGTCCTTTGTTGTGCCACTATCAATAATTCTAAAATAAAATTGTACGATTCAGCAATGCACCACTGATATCCAGAATCCATTATTAATCTAATGATCAGACTGAATATATTTAGTGGGCAAAAGCTGAAGAACATCAAAGATGGGCTGCTTTATCTGTGTTTGGAAGAGACTTACTGGCGATGCAAACATAGCAGGTGGAAATACTAACAGCCTTCAGGACGGATAGGGATACAAAGGGATGGAAAAGTCAATTGTTTCCTAAAAGAAACAAATATATCCTGCTTATGTTGAGAGAATTCAGTGCCTGAATTGATGCTTGGGGGCCAGTTGGGTGGTATCTCTTTGTGAAGACTTGCAATGTCTGATATGTATTTGTATTGTGCTTTCAATGTTGCCCTTCCCTCTATCTGCATTGTAAACGTCAGTGTTTATCTCACTATATATTAGAGGGGTTATCCAGAGAGCAGAAGAGGTCCTACCTGTCCTGCTCCTCCCATGCTCCATTGCCACTCCCTGGAAGTATAGCTTTCAAGATGAGAGGGGGTTTGATGCTTGTTGCTAGCACTGTGTGTCGGCAAGACCATGCCCGCACGTGATGTTCAACAGCTGCCCAATACTACCAATACTGTAGGGAAACCATGCCTGCATGTGATGTTCAACAGCTGCCCAATGCTACCAATACTGTAGGGAAACCATGCCCGCACGTGATGTTCAATAGCTGCCCGATGCTACCAATACTGTAGGGAAACCATGCCCGCACGTGATGTTCAATAGCTGCCTGATGCTACCAATACTGTAGGGAAACCATGCCCACACTTGATGTTCAATAGCTGCCCGATGCTACCAATACTGTAGGGAAACCATGCCTGCACTTGATGTTCGATAGCTGCTCGATGCTACCAATACTGTAGGGAAACCATGCCCACACTTGATGTTCAATAGCTGCCCGATGCTACCAATACTGTAGGGAAACCATGCCTGCACTTGATGTTCGATAGCTGCCCGATGCTACCAATACTGTAGGGAAACCATGCCCGCATGTGATGTTCAATAGCTGCCTGATGCTATCAATACTGTAGGGAAACCATGCCCACACTTGATGTTCAATAGCTGCCCGATGCTACCAATACTGTAGGGAAACCATGCCTGCACTTGATGTTCGATAGCTGCCCGATGCTACCAATACTATAGGGAAACCATGCCCACACTTGATGTTCAATAGCTGCCCGATGCTACCAATACTGTAGGGAAACCATGCCCGCACTTGATGTTTAATAGCTACCCGATGCTACCAATACTGTAGGGAAACCATGCCCGCACGTGATGTTCAATAGCTGCTCGATGCTACCAATACTGTAGGGAAACCATGCCTGCACGCAATGCTTGCGACATGCATTTGTCCCCTCCAATATTGAAAGAGTAGCCAGGGAACAGAGCAGGAAGGATGTTTTCTGCTCTCCAGATTGGTTGGGTCTGATTGATCACTATAACGGGCAAGGGGAGAAGAATATGGCTAAACGTTTCCGTAACTGCTATCTGTGCCCTAGACCAAGATGGTCACTAAAGACCCTTTTACACCAATCGATTATCGGCAGTATTCAGACCATTATCAGCCATTTCAGCCGAAAATCGCTTCGATAACAACAGTCTGTTGGCCATCACTCTGTGTAATAGGTTCGGTGGCAGCAGACCGCCACTATCTCCTATGGGCTCTCCGTATGATCTTTAGCACCTTTTGGCCCCCCGCTCTTACTCGCTCACTATCGGTGAGTGTAATAGTGCCAGCAGCAAGCGAGGAATAAGGAGCAAGCTAGCGCTGATCTGTTAGGTCAGCGCTTACTTGCTCCTGCTTATTAGCCTGTGTAATAGGGACTATAGACTACCATAGGAATTCAAGAGGGTCCAACAACATCCATAGCTCCAGAAGTTTATTGCATGTCCAGGTTTTGGCATGTAAAGGTCTTTATCAAGCATTCAAAGGTCGAAACATCTCTTTCTGTACCTTTAGAGTTTTGCTATACTTTGGATGCTGTTCAACTTATTGGCTCTTGTTCATCCACCATTCTACACTACCAGTGGATGACTCCTCACGGTGCAGTTGGACTTTGTGTTATGTGGGTACATTGGAATTCAGTCACATGTCATGTGGCATAGAGCTGGGAGAGAACTCACTTAGTAATGTCTACCTTCTGTCTACCAAAACTTATTAACTCTCCCTATAGCATGTCAAAAATGTTTTTAAAGCGACAGTGTCCATTCAATATCGTCACGTTTTTATAAATCTTGAACAAAATTACTGCACATTAGTTACCGACAAAACCTTTGATCATCCTTCATCAAAACCCTTGATCCATCCGTTTTTTTACTTTTTTAATTTAAATTATTATGTAAAAGAAGTAAAGCCGATGGTGAAGTGTTAGAATACACAGAGCATACTGAAACTGGTGGTGGAAGTGCAAGAAATTGGATTTTCACTAGTACAATACAAATTTAATATTCAACCAGCAAGAAAATACGGTGCGGCACTCGCTTCCAATCCACTTCTATTTATTATGCCGTACACGTTACGATGGTGCACAATGTACAAACATAGGTGACCATCTTTTCACATTCGTCACCTATGTTTGTACATTGTGCTCCATCGTAATGTGTACGTCATAATAAAGAGAAGTGGATTGGAAGCGAGTGCCGCACCGTATTTTCTTGCTGATTGACTATGGATTCTGAATTCTGTGATTGCTGAGCACCGCGGTATCCACAAGGAGGTGTCCAGGTGAGCTAACTAAAGGAAGGTGGGGAGATAGTGCTGTAGCTTCATTGCTCTTACAAACGTTACAAATTTAATATTGATGGTTGATTCTAAGGTTAGCCCCTTTAAATAGCAATGTCAGGATGAGCGCTTCTGCAGGGGTAGGGTTACGAAGGAAAAGTAAATTTCCATGTTGGAGTTCCTAATTTTTCTCACTACTTGCATACAAAAAGAAATCCCAATCTCTAAAGCATATTGAGTCAGTCTTAGTAACTGTAACACTTCAAGAAAGAAGTCAAAGAAACCACCAACACTGTCAGAAACTGTAAATGTTACCAAAAATATTGTTCATGCTAACTGCTAAATTAGATACACATAAGTGAGAAATATCACAGGTTTGGACAAAAAGCTCGCAGAACCAAATACAATTGTTATGTGCTAGAGACGCAGATATGAAATCACTTAAGAAAAGGTCACTCTTTACCGGGGCCATTGTTGATATATTTTTAGATTTAGGAAGAAATAGAAGGATTGACTCAATATTTTTCTTCTTTTTTTAGCATAAAAATAAAATAAAATAATAATCTGTAGCCTTAGGTTTATATATAGGATTGATTGTCTTATAGATATATAAGGTTTGTGTATAAGACGACGGTAGGAAATTCCGCCAATTGCCAAATACAGAAGCAAAGGGATGTGCAGAGATATGTCAGTAAGAAAATGGAGAAGACTCATTTTCCAACATCCCTTTAGGGAATTTTAGTTAAAAGAGTCCATCAATCTGAGAGTTCCTGTAAAGAGGTTCTCTCTCTGGAGGCCCATGGATTGGTGTCCATGTAATACACAGGTAGCTCATTGATTTCAATTACCACTGCGTAATACTTTGTCAATGTAGTAAAATTGGACCATTGTAGCAATGAAGCACTTTTGCCCCTCTGCCTTTTGTCTCCCTCTCCTCATAGTCTGCAAGCTATCTCCTCATGTATGGCTTGTTGGCTACAGGTGTAAGGCTATGTTCACACAACGTTTTTCCAGCTCTGTTTAAAATGACGACCGTCATTTTGAGTCTAAAATAACAGATGTTTTTAGCAGCCTTGCCCCCCCCCCTTAGTGCAATGACTGGTGTTTGCACAATTATAATAGTTTGGGGTCACTAATTGCCCATTTTGACGCCCGCTGTGAAAACGTCCGTAATTCAATACATTGTGTGCATTGGACGCCAGTCTTCCCATTGACTTCAATGCATTGCCATTGCAGTCGCGGCAAAAACTGACGTTTTTTTAAATATCAAAATTGGATGCCTTTTCTCTATTTTTGACGTTAGTGTGAACATAGCCTATGTCTGATTTCTGTCTATGTATGTACTCCCACAATTATATAGTGTGGCTTGATAGGGAGGCTTCACAATGGCAGCAACTTAGATGCACCAATATATACTGTACCAAAATTGTCAGTATTACCTCAACCAAAACCAGGAGTGTGTTGAAAACACAGAAACTTCAAATCTTTCTATTATAATTTTTTTTCCTCTGTGATTTCCACTTCTGATTTTGGATATAAATAACTGATTAAAAAAATGGTAGAAATACTGCCCAAAATACTCTGTGTTAACATTGTCTCAAAAAAAAAAAAAATATATATATATAAAGACTGGTTTTGGTTAAGGCCATGTTCACACACCTTCGGCCTTTTTTTTGGGACGGCCATCACTTAAAGGACAACTCCCGCGGGACCCCAAAAAAAAAAAAAAACACAGACACACACAGACACCATACTCACCATCTCTCCGGTGACGATCGCCACTCGATTCGCCCGCCGTCCGCCTCTCCGTCGCCGCCGTCCGCCATCCAGCGATGTCTCCGACTTCCGGGTCCAGGGGATGGAAAAGGCTGCCAGTGCGCTTGCGCACCGGCAGCCTTTTCATTGGCTAGAGCGCATCACATGGCTTCCAGCAAGCTCAGCCAATCCGGGCTGAGCAAGCTTAAAGCCATGTGATGCGCTCCAGCCAATGAAAAGGCTGCTGGTGCGCATGTGCACCAGCAGCCTTTTCATCCCCATTCACTTTGCATGAAGACGCCGAGGAGGAAGAAGACCCGGACCGCCCCTCGGCTCTGACGTCGTCGTCACCAGATGCCGCCCCGGAGAAGAGGACCGTGACGATCGTAATAGGTAATGTATACATTCTTTAACTTCCGGGGTGGGGGGTCGGGGGTCCGAAAGTGGGGGAAGGGGGCCAGACCGGGTATTTAACCACATTACAAAGTTATATAACTTTGTAATGTGTGTAAAATGAGCAAAAAAAAATTTTTGTGGGAGTTGTCCTTTAATGGCCAGTAGCAGCCATTATTTGTTGTTAAATGACGGCTGTCCAATAAAAACGGCCTTCTTTTTGACGATGTGGGAACATAGCCCAAAAATGATGAGCATTACACTGTATGTGAGCATTAGCATAGCATTCATTTCCTCTTTGTATGTTGGTTGTTAACCGTTATTAATACGCCACTACTGCTGTAAACAACCAGGACACGGTAAGGAAATACACTTCTACTTTGTGGATGTTTATTATCTACAAATTGTAAAAGTAAACATATTTAGGTACACAGCCAAAGGAGAGTACAACTCGTTCCTAAGAACAACAATAAAAAAGGGTAACCCAGCTGCATAGACTGGGAAATAAAACATTATGGCCAAATAAAAAGTCACTTAAGCAAAAAAAATGAATCAAATAAAAAAACATTGGAGCCATTTACAGATTAAACATCAGAATATTGTACAAATGAGACTGCAAACATTTCTCTTTAACTACAACCTCCTGAACTGACCCCAGACGTTCCTTTTCTACTCCTGATGTGTGGGGGTCTCAGCAGTGAGACATGTCAAGAGTGTTTTCTTAATAACAATACCCATATAATAGACCTTTTGACACTAAATAAAAAAAAAAAGAAGAAAAGAAAAACCTTACAATGTAAATAAAGTTATTATGCTAACAACTACTAGATCTTCTTGTGCTTGGGTTTTGTGCAGCTCTTGGATAACAGCACACCAAGTGGTTATACCTGGTATTGCTAGATTATCTAGCATGACATCCGTGTCAGTGTCACAAGGCCGTAAAAATAGATAAAAAAAATTCAAATAAAATTTAAAGGGATGTAAGTTTCTGACCTTTCAGAAGACCATCAGAACCACGATTGACTTTGACAGTGTAACAATGCTTGATATCAGTCCCTACTTTTGACCTAAATCGTTCTATCTTTTCTTCCAGCTAAAATATTTTACTTTTAGAGTTGACTTATAGTTTGTTTTATTTTACACTAGATTGTTTTTATTTTTCCTGTCAAATATATGGATACTACATAACCTTATTGATCTATTAAAAGTCAATCCCATCTGTCTGTTTTCCATCATGTGACAGATACAACACTGTGCAGTTGGTTGTGAACAGAACCTTAGGGTACTATTACACAAAGCGATTTTTCAACGATTAGCGTAAACAATCTCAAATAACCGCTAGGGCGAATGACCTCAAATCGTTCACCCAATTACAAGGAACGATGATCGTTACTTATGATCGTTCTTGCAGTCGTCCAGTCGTTGCTACTGCGTTCGTCACTGCTGCGAACGACCGAACATCTTATTACATGCGAACAATTTGCAAACGATCAACGTTTAAAATAACTCCAAATTCTATCAAACGACTAACGATTTCTCGTTTAATCGTTGTCTGCTATTACACTAAACGATTATCGGTCAAATCTGAATGATCGAACAACTTTTGGAACAATAATCGCCTAGTGTCCACCCTTTCTTTAAGAAATAGTTAAAATGTGATAATATGTCAATAAAAATAATAAATCAATAAATGGTTGTAAATTGCATAATATGGAGCGATTTTTTTCTGAAGATAATGGCCGACACAAAGAGACGTTCGTAAAATGGGCAAAAAAACAAAACAAAACATTGTGTGGACATGGATCAGCCTAGATCAGATTCTGTGAAACAGGTTTATTACTGATTTGGATCCCAATTTATTTTGAATTTAAATAATTTAAGTACGGTAAGATTTTTTGTTATACTGGCCCCTTAGGGAGAATCCTGTTTACACAGTCTTAGGACTAATGCACACATCAACAAAAATAAGTCTGTGCGCAGATGGTATTCTGCGGACTGAACCTTGGAGCTCCCTGGATCATGTTTAAGTATGATGTCTGGAGGTCCAATATCGTTTAAAAATTCACTCTAGTGTACTGACACAGTTGCGGAACTGTGTCAGTATACTAGTGCGACCTTTTAAACAGTTTAAGAGCTCCCAACATCATAATTAATCATGACCCTGGGAGCTCCAAGGTTAAGTTCCCAGAACAACGTCCGTGCACAAACAGAATTCTACAGACGTGTGCCCTAAGTCAGCTTTTCCCCCCACCCATGTCCAGACCTCCATACTATGTGTACTCAATGCACAGGGTGATATGCACAAGGCCCAAATGGCTACAAGGTGAGCAATCAATTTGTTCACCTACTTATACACCAACAGCACTGACATTATTACACAGGGCATTGCCTATTACCTGTTTCTTTTCTCTTCCCTACTGTTTTACCAATCACTCGCCCCAGTCACTCATGCAAAATATGCATAGGATTATGGACATCCATCAGGACAGATAGAAGTCCTTGTTCTCTATTGTTCATTATGCAGTAGTATACATTCACCCACACCTGGTCCAATGAATGTAATAAGTGTATGTTGAGATGCATACAACATTGACCTTTACCAGTGTACAGGAGCTGGGACTTCTAATTTTGACAGCGGGGTAAGCAAAATAAATCAGATTTTTATTTTTTAATTTTGATGAAATTTGGACCAATTCTGGACCAACTCCCTTTATTAGCTTAGAATTGGAGGCCAAGGTGTCTAACTGCACCGTTCTCATCTATAGGCATGAATTTGTCTCATGGTAAGTTGCTATTGAGGTGTCTACCTCATGTGTACCACCAGCAGTAGAATGACATTTTGACGATACCAAGAGTTATAAAGGTAGTTGACGTTGCTGGAGCTCCTACGAAGGTTGTCCAAATACCATCACCGCCTGCTGTACAACTACATGCAAAGGGCAGGCTCCAGTAGATGACTACTAATGTGACCTTCTCAGAGTTTATCATCATAATGGATTCTCCATGGTTCAGCTATATGGCCAAGCGGGTATTAGTTTGAAAATTAAATTTTACAAAACGCAAAGAAAAGGTGAAGAAAAAATAATCAAACCCATAAATCCTTCTTCAGTCTTGGTAATATTGCTCAATTAAAAGGGCTGGCGCGCATCGCCTGAATTAAATAATATGCACCATCCACTGCAATGGGAATCTCATTACTTATGATAATGATAGAATCTTAATGTCTACTATTGCCTGAAGGAGGTTTTCCCCTCCATACAAGACTTTAACGAAAGCAAATTACAAAATTATCTTCCTTGGCTGAGATCTATAAATGTAAGCAAGAACGTGAGCACATTTAATATATTCCAGGCTCCTACTCAATAGCATCATATTGGTAAATGGAGTTTCGTATTTCCTTAGAAAAAAGCCATATGCAATTCATAGATGGTAATTAATCACCCCATTAGTCTAGGTGTCAATGCCCGCGGGGTTAGGAATCAGAGGTCTCAGGAAACCTATAGAATAATACTTAAAGCTTCTATTAGTCTATTAGAAGGCTCATCCATCCCACCAGGACAATGTCCTTTCCACTTAGGTGCCTCGCGAGTTATTCTCACAGGACCAATGAAAATATTTTCCACATTTATTAATTTCTATGGAGCTAACAGCTTGCTCGTGTCAAAATGAAAAGGTTGCACAATAGATTTTTTTCCCCTTCCTGTTATTTATAACATAGCAGCACTCAATTGTAAAACCTCTACGGATTCTTCAACCATGGCAAACACGAAATGACACATTGTATCTTTTATTTCCTGTTATTGAGATACAATCAAGGCTTATTGTAGGAGATATTCCTACATATATGCAGGTTATACTCATTCCCATAATTTTTCCTGGAATATACACATTCCTGATTAGGTCAATCTCATAGGAAGCTGGGTAATCATATAGACTTGGAGTGGAGGATGTAACCACAGGAGATTGCGGAAACCTACTCACATTTTTCACTTTTATTTTATAAAATCATGGTATGGTGTGGTCCTCAATGAGAACTATATTTCAATGTATTAGAATTTATCACCCAGAATAGTCAATACTTATGTGCACACCCACTGTCCCTACCTAATTGCTTTAAACGGCTCTAGGTAGCCGCGGACAACCACAAAGGCGGTCCCTGCACTAGTATAGGTGCAAACACGGAGTAAGACAGACGAACAAACACAAAGGGAAAGTTGACAAGCCAAAGTCCAAACCAAACCGGCAACGTGGTACAAAGTCAGGTAACCATCGGATAGTCAAAGGTCAGGCAAAGGGTCCGATAACAGGTCAAAACGATCAGACAGATTAGGTACAGGGATCGCAGGAATACACAGGGGGAGCTGAGATCAGGGTATGAACCTATATTACCATGCTGCCTGGATGATCACTGGGCGTGAGGAAGGGAATAACCATAATCCCTAGTACTCGTACAATCAGATGTGAGCCCCTCTGTGATGTTATAGGGACAGAGAGGAGAGGATAGGTGGGCTGATTGTGGGGGATTGTTTGTTGTAGCTGCCAACCACGTGTCCATTTTACCAAGTAACTGAGTGCCTATAGGAATGTACTGGGACCAGAGAAGATACAGTCTATATTATTCACTGACTGGGCACTGTACATTCCTTTAAACTCCTACTAAGTTACACCAATTTACAGGGATCAGTAATGGAGCGTGCGCTTTACATAATCAGCGCTCGTACTCCTCGCCTACTGTGTTATACAAGTTGGGTTTCATTAGATTGGATGACTGACTGCTTGACTGACACATTTTTCAAATTGTGATTTTCCAATTTTGTACACTTTTACAACAACATGCGTTCACTAATTTGCCCTTCTGTAGTAGTCCCAGTGCTGTAGCTACTATAGTTTTGGCTGTTTTATTGAAATTAATAAAGATTTGATTTGTGAATATTAACAAATTTGACCCAAAATTCGTAAAGCTCTGGCCGCTTGACTCATCTCTAGTCATTAGCATTATGCTATAGCAACACAAAATAGTCACCAGAATTATGCTATAGTAACATAGTCACCTGAATTATGATATAGTAACATAAAATAGTCACCAGAATTATGCTATGGTAACATAATATAGAAACATAGAATAGTCACTAGTATTATGCTACAGCAATATATATTAATATAGTAATAGTACCAAATAATAATAATTAGTATAATGCTTTAGTAACAAAGAATAGTAACTAGCATATATACTTGGAATAAAGGATGTAACCACAATACCTTGCGGAAACCAACCTAGAGGGGTTTCCGATTTTGACAATGACTTGCTATGTTATGGTCCCCAATGATAGGCATATTGCAATATATGGAAATATACCATATACTGTACATAAAACAAATAAAACAAGTATTATGCCACTTTTTCTTCTCCATGAAATAACATCTAACTCTTCAATATACTGTTATGCTGCAGTTTCACACAATTACCACTGGGGGCGATGGAAACACTTGATAGCTGCAAAAAGTTCTGTTTATGAACTAAGACCTATATATATATATATATATATATATATATATATATATATATGCATAATACGGGGGTGCAAAACATTTACAGGGTACCAATAATAAGGGGTATTATCACACAGATGGTGAATCTGAAATCTCTAGAAATTTAAAAACTACATCTGAGTTACTATCTAACCAAGGGAGGCTTATAGTAACAGGCAACCTGGGGGCCCAATACAACATAAGACTAAAACATGCCATCTCATATCAATCTCTTTCCTTTCTATTTCTTCCTTTTTCATTAGAAAACGTCATCTAGTAGAACCTAGTTGCGGCAGCAGAGTGTCAGTGTATGTGATAAATCCATGGCAGGCAGTGAGCTAGGAGCAGGCTGTGCAGCAGTAACAGGAGAAGCACACAGGCAGGAAGCTGCCGGCATTTATAGAGTTCACTTGTACTGATACTGAGAACTGCTGACACCTGCTGGAAAGGATAAATTCAACCGCAACATAAGTGTCTGTGGTGAATGTTCTAGATCTGGGGAAAAGAAGTAAATCAAATAACACCACAGGAGTCTCATCTCATGGATTGTGATGGAGAAAATAAGACACCGTATGAATCAAGAAGTAAACAGAAATATTGTCTAACAATATTATTTAAAATCACAATATATATATGAAATATATGTGTGTGTGTGTGTGCGTGTGTGTATATATATATATATATATATATATATATATATGGATTATCATCAGATTATCATAATTTAGGAACATATATTATTGTATTATTATTATTATTATTATTAATACATATATATATATATATATATATGTATATATAACTTTTTTAAAATTATTATTATTATTATCATCATCATCATATATTACAGTATGGTTTCTTGATTGCTGAAACCTGTGCTTGATATTTATATGTACAGTTGATCAAAGAAATGTGTCCCCATTGTATTACATTTTTTTTAGTAATCAGGCACAGAAATTAAACAATGCTCTTTTTTTCTGTCTCTCTTTTTTTTTTTTAACTCTATTTTCAAAAACATTTCTATGGGGGCAGCCATCTTGCCTGAGCTGTTCAATTATTATTTGGAGCAATGCTTTACAGCAAGCACTATGGACATAATCAACAATGCATGGGAGCTATGCTGCTGACACGAATGGGAAAGGTTACTGGGCATGCTCTGTGACCTTTTGAAGAGATCATTGCGCTGAGAAGGGGAGGCTGAGCTGGGAGCTTCAGCTGTTATCTATTTACAGTTATCATTTTTCACTGAAATTCTATACAGATCACTTTCCAACTGTCTTCTTTTTATCATCACAGACTCACCTTAGGTTTAGGCTTAATAGTGGGAATGGAAACTGCAAGATTTAAGAGTCATTTTATTTTTATGTAAATAGTAAAATATAAATAAAGGGCTAAACATAAAAAATGTGTAAAAAAATATGTTTAACATAAAAAATTCTGATGACACATTCTACAGGATAGGTGATAAATGTACAGTATGACCTCTAGAATTATGCTGGTACCCCCACATATTTTAAGAATGGGGTTCCCATCAGTATGAAGAAGTGGTTGAGCTTCCACACTGATGCTAAATGCAAGGTCTATGGGACTGCCAAATGGACCCCAAATTGGCTGCATGCATGCTTAACCCCTATCGTACTTAAATGGGGGTCTCTGGACGCCTGTTATTGTGATTGATGATGGTCCCAGAGATGTGACAGCCCATTAATTGTTTATCCTGTGGCTATCCTAATATACATTATTCGTCTACCCCATTTAATAAGCACATTATTTTTTGGTAATTATGTGGTTGTCATTTATAGTAGATGGGTAATATGGTTCAATACCCTGTTACTCCCCCAGCTGTATAGCTAAGCTACCCAACATTTCAAGCTCCCGTGAGACCTGCTTCCAGATAGATGCCTGGAGATATTATGGATTGATGAGAGCAGTATGCTAGAATAATGCTCCTAGTCTTACAATGGGAGTTCACATGAGCAGTGATCAGCTGTGTAAAGAGGACAAGACAAAAGGCTCAGTACATGGATGGTGGACATAAGCACCAACCGACGTCAGCAAGATATGTTTAGATGGTAAATTCATAGAGTTATAACCTTAAGTTGTTAGACCTCAGAAGATCAGATCTGTAAATCACGAAACTTAGATCATCCAACCCAAAAGAGAACAGGTGAATGCTGGTCCGCCGTGTTTGTACACACCATTCCCATACTGGGTACTATGTGTCATCGTAAAAAAGATAATTCCCAAGAGCCAACTTGAACTATTGAGATTTGAGAATTGGCAGGCCATATCTTTGGAATATGTTTGCCATTTAGATTAATTTACATTAGTGACATGGAACAGAATAAATGTTGGGATGACTTCAGCTAGAACTTGTATCGGCAACAATGCTGCCCCATTGGACATAATGGAAACTATGTGACCTGCCAAAAGTTGGATGGGACTTCTGTGACTCTTGCAGATGACCATTATAACTCTAACACCCCATAGGTAGACACTGGGGATCTATCTGGGACTGTTATTAGGCTAGAAGGTGCCCGGTGCGGGGTTATTTTAGTACCCCTTCCAAAACTATTAATGTGGTCAAAAATACCAAACAATACAATACATTATATTAACATTGCTTTACAAATATGCTACTACTATACAGCTATATACTATACCCCTATATACTGCTCTGTATTGTAAACATGCATAATTAAACTATATATTGTACACATAAATAATGCCACTGTCTACTATACAACACCATTATATACTGGACCCACCTCTTGTATACACGTGTAATACAGCTACATGCAGCACTCACAGATAACTCTGCTCTATTCTTTATACAAATATAATATCACTGTGTACTGTACATACATATAATACCACTGTGTACTATGCACCCAAATAATATCACCATATACTGTAGTCACTTCCTGAACACACATGTAAGACTGCTATTTGCCACACTCATATACGTATAATACCACTATATACTGTGCATACATATAATACCACTATATACTGTAAATACATATACCATTATATACTGTGCATGTATACTGTATAATACCACTATATACTGTGCACACATATAATACTACTATATAGTGTGCATACATATAATACCACTATATACTGTGCATACATATAATACCACTATATACTGTGCACACATATAATACCACTATTTACTGTGCATCATATAATACCAGTATATAATGTGCATAAATATAACACTGAACATATATACTGAGCATACATATACCACTATAAACTGTACATATACTACCACTATATACTGTACATACATATAATACCACTATATACTGTACAAACATATAATACCACTATATACTGTGCCTGTATACTGTATAATACCATTATATACTATACATACATATATCATTATATACTGTGCATACATATAATACCACTATATACTGTGCATACATACTGTATAATACCACTATATACTGTAAATACATATAGTATCACTATATACTGTGCATAAATATAAAACCACTATATACTGTGCATATATTGGATTCTGCTATATAGCGTACACACATAGTGCAATAATATATATTGTACTCTTGCATATAACTCTGTTTTATGCTATACCTAGTATAATACAGTGAAATGATTGGGGGAGGGGGGCTGTTTATTGCTTATATAGTGCCCTGTTTACTCAATAGTATTGAATTGATGTGTCCTGTGCAGCCACATGGGTTCCACCCCCCTGGACCTGTCTCCAGACACATCCATGAATCATCTCAACCACCGCTCTACCTTCAATAAACTATGGTCTGTTCTTCAATTATGGGGACAAAATCAATAAAGTAGAGATAATGCACATCAATAAGGTAAAATAGTGAATCAATTCACAGGAAACAGATCCTAGTGTAAAGTCAGGACTCGGATGGGTCGACTACTTCTAGATCTTTGAGATCCATTATTGAATCAGAACCTCGGCCCATTGGAGGATTGTCTGTCACCCTTATGGGCCTGATCCTCCTTATACTGGACACAATGGGGGAGATTTATCAAACATGGTGTATAGTGGAACTGGCTCAGTTGCCCCTAGCAACCAATCAGATTCCACCTTTCATTCCTCACAGACTCTTTGGAAAATGAAAGGTGGGATCTGATTGGTTGCTAGGGGCAACTGAGCCAGTTTCACTTTACACCGTGTTTGATAAATCTCCCCCATGCCGTAAAGTGAAACTGGCTCAGTTGCCCCTAGCAACCAATCAGATACCACCTTTCATTTTCCAAAGAGTCTGTGAGGAATGAAAGGTGGAATCTGATTGGTTGCTAGGGGCAACTGAGCCAGTTCCACTATACACTGTGTTTGATAAATCTCCCCCATGCCGTAAAGTGAAACTGGCTCAGTTGCCCCTAGCAACCAATCAGATTTCATCTTTCACGTTCCAAAGAGTCTTTGGGGAATGAAAAGTGGAATCTGATTGCTTGCTAGGGGCAACCGAGCAAGTTTCACTTTACACCATGGGGGAGAGTTATCAAACATGGTGTAAAGTGAAACTGGCTCAGTTGCCCCTAGCAACCAATCAGATTCCACCTTTCATTCCTCACAGACTCTTTGGAAAATGAAAGGTGTAATCTGATTGGTTGCTAGGGGCGACTGAGACAGTTTCACTTTACACCATGTTTGATAAATCGCCCCCAATGTATGGCTCCCATTCCAAAGCATATCCTCAAGTACTTGTGATAAGACCTGATCTTGATTATGTATTATATATGTAATATGAATATTATGTGCAGCCTATGTAACAATGCTATGCAGATATAATATCCAATTGATCTGCGGTTTCACCCTCCCTGGAGCACTAACATATGCAGACGCATACAGGCCGCCATACTGTCCCATCTCCCATTTCCCAGCAGACAAGTTTACATGACAATGACTTCACTTAGGTGCTTTGAGCTTTTCTCCCAGTCTTTCAGTAGTTTGTAGGAATAGCGATGGGCTCGATGCTGGAGTTTAATAAGCCAGGAGACATATTTTGAACAATTGCGGAGATTCGCAATGAATGCAGAAGACATATAATGCTTTGTGATTCGGGCCCCTATGGGAAAATAGATGTCATTTTCCTGATCGCCACTGTTTTCTCTTCTGAATCCTGAGCAGCGTGTTGCATTACATGCTCGCCTGCTATTCATAATACTGATTATTCTTTAGAGGGCAAGTCATTACCTTCCTCTGAAATGGAGCACACACTCCTTTGTCGTTTTACTTCTGCACCAGTAAAGGAATAATTCAGAATATAAGGCACATATTAGCATAAGCAGCAGACACCAATGGGCTTCAAAAATCCGCTCTCAAATCAAGTTCATCACAGCAAGAAGCCATTGGGTTCTGTTCCATCCATATTAACCAAGACGGTGCTGCACAGAGCCATTTACTAGCAGAGCAGAAATAGCAGAGGAATTCATTAATAAACCCAGGAGCCTGGTTATACATTCATATTCCCAGAGATGGAAGGAAGGGACAGCAAGGAAACATTACACAGGATGGATGGCTGCTGCTACAGTGCAAGGGACACAGGCATAGACTCACACCTATGTGCATGTGCAGAGAGAGGGCAGATACATATACACTATATACAGTATACCATCCTGCATATACTCACACCTATGTGCAGAGAGGGCAGATATATATACACTATATATACCATCCTGCATATACTCACACCTATGTGCAGAGAGAGGGCAGATACATATACACTATATATACCATCCTGCATATACTGACACCTATGTGCATGTGCAGAGAGAGGGCAGATACATATACACTATATACAGTATACCATCCTGCATATACTGACACCTATGTGCAGAGAGGGCAGATATATATACACTATATATACCATCCTGCATATACTCACACCTATGTGCAGAGAGAGGGCAGATACATATACACTATATACAGTATACCATCCTGCATATACTCACACCTATGTGCAGAGAGGGCAGATATATATACACTATATATACCATCCTGCATATACTCACACCTATGTGCAGAGAGGGCAGATATATATACACTATATATACCATCCTGCATATACTCACACCTATGTGCAGAGAGAGGGCAGATACATATACACTATATATACCATCCTGCATATACTGACACCTATGTGCATGTGCAGAGAGAGGGCAGATACATATACACTATATACAGTATACCATCCTGCATATACTCACACCTATGTGCATGTGCAGAGAGAGGGCAGATACATATACACACTATATATACCATTCTACATATACTCACACCTATGTGCAGAGAGAGGGCAGATATATATACACTATATATACCCTCCTGCATATACTCACGCCTACAGACATGTGCAGAGAGAGGGGATGTATATATATATATATATATATATATATATATATATATATATATCCCCTTCTACATATACTCATATACTCACACCTAAAGGCATGTGCAGAGAGAGTTGAGATATATACACTATATAGCCTCCTGCATATACTCAGGCATACATGCATGTACAGAGAGAGAGAGAGAGAGAGAGAGAGAGAGAGAGAGAGAGAGATAAATACACATCAGTGCCTTCCTGTATATATGCATGTGTAGGGGATAGAAATAAACATATATACACTATATAGCCTCCTGCATATACTCACACCTACATGCATGTGCAGAGAGAGGGGAGATATAAACACATACCATCCTGCATATACTTACATATATATGCATGTGCAGATAGAAGGAAGATACAAATATATACACTATATATACACAACATATGCCCTCCTGCATATATGCACACCTATGTGCATGTGCAGAGAGAGGGGAGATAGAAAGACATATACACTATATATACCATCCTGCATATAATCACACATATATGCATGTGCAGATAGAGGGTAGATATAAAGAGATATAAACCATATACTGTATACCCTCCTGCATATATTGACACATACATTCATGTGCATGTAGAGAGTAGATGAAAAGATAGATAGATAGATAGATAGATAGATGTGTAAATAGGTGTATATCTACAAATGTATAAAGATATTTGCCCTATATCTCCAGTATGCCACTATGTATGAAGATATAATGTATGCACATGCATATTTTACTATATGAAGAATATAAATATGTAGGTACTGTATAGACAGTAGATTAATATTAGTGATAGATATATTCATACATATAGACTCACATATACTTATACACACGTATGTATTGGTATATATTGGTAGATAGATAGGTAGGTAGATAGATAGATAGATAGATATATAGATAGATAGATAGATAGATAGATAGATAGATACTAGATAGGATATAGATAGATAGATAGATAGATAGATAGATAGATAGATAGATAGATAGAGTAGATTGAAAGTAAGAATTCTTTTTCCTGATAACATTTGATACATTCTCAATATTCCCCTATTCCATCTTATTCCCTGACCCCCCCCCCCCCTTTCCCCAGCCAGCATGCCCCTTCTACATGACGCCCTGTTGCTCCTTCCCCTTCCCCACAGTGGGCTCATCTCCATGTCTCATATACACCACATTCCTCACATCCCTCCTCCCCACCTGTCTTCTGCCTCCTAATTTCCCAAATTCCCATGCCATCCGCCTATTTGTCCCTGACACCCCCCTTTTCCTTGCCTTCAGACCCTCTGGAGCTGCCTCCAGTCATGTAATCACCCAATCCCTCCCTTATTATATACCATGATATTATAGACCAGAAATGTATATAAAAAAAAAGAACAGTGGGTTGAAATGATATAAAAGACACTCCCTTGTTTGGCCATGATGTATCCCCCCCCACCACCCCTGTACCCCCCACTCATCTGATTCTTTGTAAGTCAAACCTAAATATTGATTTCCCCATCCATCAACAGGTATCATTACAAGTTACTTTGTTCCAAAGATAAAATATTCCAATTTTAAACCCCCATCTGCCAGCCTGCTCCTTTCAGTTTGAAAGATGCTGCCTCCCTGTGTCTCCAAATCACAGAGCAGCACTATAATCATCTGTTATAACAAGGTCCCTGCATCAAGAATAATTAAAAAAAAAAAAAAGTCACCGGCCATTGGAAAATACCTAAAATCCTCAAAAATATCATGTATCAAAAATAACCACAAAAAAAAAAAAAAACAGCAAGAAATAAAGAAGCAGAATTTACCAGGTAACGTGTCAGGGACACCAAACTGACTATAGATTCTGTTCTATTATATTCTATCCTATCCCAGTCTATTGGGTAGTCTATAGATTCCAATTCTTGCAATGGATATAATTTAATAATAATAATAAAAAAAACATGACAGCTTATTGACTGCCTCCATGCCATAGCCAGAGCTACATCCCAGCAATAGCCTCCTGTAATTAGGATGGAGATTAAGATTCCAGGCATGTTACCTAGCTCCAGATATAATGTCAGATAGCATGCAATGAACTCCCCCCCCCCCCCAGCCCCAACCCCTGGAACATGAATTTATCATCAGCATGGCATGCAAATGGGACTGTTTTCCCTGTCAGGGGGGACACCCAGCTGCAAGCTCCACAATAAACTGTTTGAAGAAGACCCAGTCACAATGGAGTTTAGCAGAAGCTTCTTTAATCAAAAATCCCTATTAAGTTCTAGGTCTAGAGCCTTCTTCTCCATCATCCCCCACATGCTAGAGCTGCCTACAAGCCAAGCATGATCAATATAGTCTAAGGGGGATGACCATGAGTTTCAATTGCATGGGAATATGAGCAGAATGGTGCACATAATGCTCTGTTTGTTGGCTATAGTGGCCATTTGCTACCCCCCCCCCCCCTTCTGACAGCCAATTCATTGGGCAGACTGATCAGTGTTAAGATTCAGAGCACAGATCCCCCCCCCCCCTTATACATCCATATTCCTGAATTACACATATGACATTTCCCAGCACCTGTATCCATAGACTTTTCCAGTGATCTCTCTTCCATCCCATGTCCTATTAGCATCTGAAACCATTTGCAGATCTATCACTATGGATCTGCAAGACTGTCAGGCATGCTGCTATATCCCATGTTAAATACAGTCCCAAATAACTAATAGATTCCATCAGCACCCTATAATATGACTGGGGGTTCCTGGTCATTGCCATCCAGGATCATTGGTCATCATGCAGACCCTTTGTAACTTTGCACTGGGCAATGAGGGGTTAATCCAATCACATATATGACAATAATAAGACTGGGGAAAAGGAGAGGGGGGGGGGGGTGTTCTGCATAGATGATATAGAGAATTCTGCCCAGATTCTGTATGAACCAACTCACGTCTCTCCCCTTTGAGTCTACTGCAAGAACATGTAGCCAGCCCCAGCAGCTTCAATCACTGCATTGAACAGTAAAAGGCTTGCAAGCAAATGCATCTCCTATTCCAGCAGCAGCAGCAGCAGCAGTCACATCCTTGCATTATTCTAAGATACTGTCCGCATGGTCTTACCTCTCACACATGTAAGCATCAGTATAAAAACCAGGTAGCACAATGTAAATCCACTTTGCATTGCCATTTTCCTCAGACATAGGGAGGGCACAGGTCCACATTTAATACATCCTATTTTGCACAAGTGCTCTGCTGTCTTCTTGGCTGGAGTGCAGGTGCAGATAGATTTCATATTATCCTCTAGATATCCTCTTCTTCTTCTTCCTCTTCTCCTCTTCTTCTCTCCCTTTTGCCCAAGGAGCAGCGCAGTTGTTGCTGTTGTTGGTCACAGCTCAGAGTGAATGGTGTTTCTGAGATACCAAAGCAACCTTGACGAGGACTCAACCATCTCTCCAACAGGGGCATCAAGATACTAGATTGTTTCTTCCCATTCCCTCCTCTCCCTCCCTCTCTCCTCTCCTCCCCTGGCCAAATCCTGGGATCACACCAGAGGAAGCAGCAGGCAAGGGGTTAAACCATCACCTAGCCCTCGGTGCGCAATTGGGAGCGCAAACAAAAAGGGGGATGATAATTAGCGATGAGAGAGAGAGAAGAGAGTGAGAAGAGAAGAGAAGAGAAGAGAGAGAGAGAGAGAGAGAGAGAGAGAAGAGAGAGAGAGACTCATCCACTATTGGAATAGATGTCTTGGATTTTCAGTGACGCCTCAAGGAGAAATACAGAAGATAATAAAAGCTATCCATTCTGCACTTGGAGCTGGAATATATATATATATATATATATATATATATATATATATATATATATATATATATATATATATATATTTTTTTTTTTTTTTTTTTTTTTTTTGCAAGGATAAATAAAAGCAAAAAAAAAAAGGAGCAAGTCTCATTGCAATGTGTAGTGTTTGAAATATGGGGAAGGGGGGGGGGGGGAGAGGAAGAGGAGAAGAGAAGTTGCTTCAGTGTGGGACAAGAGCACATCAAAATATTGGAGTCTGTGCAAGCAAGGGTTAATGCCCAGCAAAGATAGAACACTTGTGCCATCTACAGGCTGCCAGGCAGTGATCAGTTAATTACTATTTACCACCCTGACTGATGCACCCAGGTTAGCCTGTTGCATTGATATAGAGTGGGATGGGAGGGGGGGGGGGGGCAGTGTTAGGGGAGGGGTGGGGAGAGGTCATTGATGCAATGACACGAGTGGGGTGTAGAGCTGATTCCTTCTCATTGCTGCACATCAGCCACCCACTAGCATAGATTTCCTCCCATTGTAAAGATCTGCAAACTAATTATCCTTAGCCTGTCATATATAATTACATGTACCAGGCTACTTTGCTTCTACAAAGTCGACCATAGCTTTGCCACCTGTTTAGAATGCACCAGTCAGCCCAGTCAGCCCAGTGAGCCAGGCTATGGGAGGAGAATAATTAGAGAGTGGCTGGGAATTTCTAGGTGAATGGGGGGGGGGGGGGGGGTGTTGGGAGTGTTATAAATATTGGATGGGAGATGATACATGTGACCTCATTATGTAATATTAGAGAAGTATATGACCCCCACCCCCACCCCACCCCTAAAAGTCTATGCTATTTAGCTATATCAGCCTCTAGGACAGGTGGGGGACTATCTTTGGTTTTGGTTTTCCTATGGGGAATGTCAGATCTTCAAGACAATTGAATAATGCATGTCTATTGGTGTGAGCACATACTGTATGTGGCATTCAGGAGTCCAGGGAGGCTGGGTAATAGTCAGGGTAATGGTAGCCATATTGACTGTCATGTAATATTGATACATTAGATGGACTGAAGCTAAAAGGATTAGATGACGATAGCCAGCTAGGGTGTTATAGACATCATATATGGGCAGAGCTACACCTGAACATGGGGGAGGGGTTCAATGTTTTTGCTAGGACCCATATGCTACAATATGATCAGATAGATAGATAGATAGATAGATAGGAGATACTGTAGATAGATAGATAGATAGATAGATAGATAGATAGATAGATAGATAGATAGATAGGAGATACTGTAGATAGATAGATAGATAGATAGATAGATAGATAGATAGATAATGGACAGATAGATAGATAGATAGATAGATAGATAGATAGATACAGGGCTGGCTCCAGGTTTTTGTGGGCCCTTGGGCGACAGAGGCTCAGCGGGCCCCTTTGTGGAGCAAATCATGTGGCGACACTAAAATAGCAGGTATAGTTAGACCCCCTCAGTGCCCCATATAGTAAATAGATGTTCTCTGGCATACTTGAGAAGGGCTCTAAGTAGTAGTTAAAATGTTGCGCTTTTGGACTTTTGGATATTCAGTGACTTACAGGTGATGTCTTCCCTGATCAGAGTTGTTCAGTTTTCTTTTTCTTTCCATCAGGCCCAAGCCACGACTCTTCTTTCCAGAATCTGTCAGAGAAACATTTTAGCTTCTTTGGTCCAGCACATTGGTGCCCCCATATACAATAGTCCCCTCTCCCTTTGTAATATGCCCATATATAATAGTCCCCCCTCCCTTTGTAATATGCCCATATACAATAGTCCCCTCTCCCTTTGTAATATGCCCATATATAATAGTCCCCCCTCCCTTTGTAATATGCCCATATACAATAGTCCCCCCTCCCTTTGTAATATGCCCATATATAATAGTCCCCCCTCCCTTTGTAATATGCCCATATACAATAGTCCCCTCTCCCTCTGTAATATGCCCATATATAATAGTCCCCCCTCCCTTTGTAATATGCCCATATACAATAGTCCCCTCTCCCTCTGTAATATGCCCATATACAATAGTCCCCCCTCCCTTTGTAATATGCCCATATACAATAGCCCCCCTCCCTTTGTAATATGCCCATATACAATAGTCCCCCCTCCCTTTGTAATATGCCCATATACAATAGCCCCCCTCCCTTTGTAATATGCCCATATACAATAGTCCCCCCTCCCTTTGTAATATGCCCATATACAATAGTCCCCCCTCCCTTTGTAATATGCCCATATACAATAGCCCCCCTCCCTTTGTAATATGCCCATATACAATAGTCCCCCCTCCCTTTGTAATATGCCCATATACAATAGTCCCCCCTCCCTTTGTAATATGCCCATATACAATAGACCCCCTCCCTTTGTAATATGCCCATATACAATAGTCCCCCCTCCCTTTGTAATATGCCCATATACAATAGCCCCCCTCCCTTTGTAATATGCCCATGTATACTCCACCCCCTTGTAATATCATAATACAGAATAGTCCCCCCTCCCTTTGTAATATGCCCATGTATACCCCACCCCCTTGTAATATCATAATACAGAATAGTCCCCCCTCCCTTTGTAATATGCCCATGTATACCCCACCCCCTTGTAATATCATAATACAGAATAGTCCCCCCCCCCTTGTAACATCCCCATAAAGATTCGGCATACCCTTTGTAATATCCCCATATAGAATATGCAGCCCCCGTGGGAAACAAATAAAAAACATATTCACCTGTCTCTGCCACATCAATCCCCAGCAGCGCCGTCTTCTTCTTTTTCCTGTTCCCGGCGGCGTCTTCTGCTCTGCCTTCCTGGATCCTCTGCGGCGCGTCCAGGAAGTGACGTCAGCCGTCAGGGGAGTGCTGCAGACGTGCCTGCGTGTGGCACGTCTGCTACACAGAGGGGGATCTTTAGGGGCAGAGCGGGCCGGGCAGAGCAGCTGAGTGAGTAGCGCGGCGGCCGGCCGCGCTGTTCACAACAGCTGCAGAGGGCCGCCGGTGTGAAACCGTCGGTCCACCAATCTGGGGATGCATCCCTTCACCGGGCGGCAGGGATGCGGGCGGCATTGCTCCGGTGGCTAATTATTCCGGTGGGCAAGTGCCGGGGGGCCCCCTGAGGGCCTGTGGGCCCCGGCATTTGCCCGAGTAAGCCGGGTGCTGACGCCGGCCCTGGATAGATAGATAGATAGATAGATAGATAGATAGATAGATAGATAGGAAATAGATAGATAGATAGATAAATAGGAGATACTGTAGATAGATAGATAATGGACAGATAGATAGATAGGAGATAGATAGATAGATAGATAGATAGATAGATAGATAGATAGATAGATAGGAGCAGGGCCGGACTGGGACTTAAAATCAGCCCTGGCAATCAAACCCCCATCCAACATACCATATCATGGATAGCGTAATTCCCTGTAGCAAATTCTGCTTCATTTAGCCGTGTCCCCACTACTCCCTTAAACATGTGAACCCCACCATCAGCACCTAAAAATAATGCTATAACATAATCTGCTGTGGATTTGATGCGGCATATTTATGTATATATTTAAACTGATTAAATCGCAAGCATCAAATCCGCATTGGATTAGGTATGAATGTGCCCTTAAAGGGAACCTGTGGGGTCTATACCAGGTACACAGCTGTAGATCCCAGCGTACAGATCAGGGACTGGACCTTTAGTCCATTGTAAACCTCTATAATCATTCTTTCCATTACCAGCTGAAGTGTCACAGAGGTGGAGCCACAGCAGCACCTTCTGCCCCGCCCCTTCCTGCTCTGACTGATGGACGTATAGGGAGCTGCTGCTGCTGCGGCTGCTGTTGTGAAACTTTAGTTGGTAATGAAAAAGACAATTACAAAAGTTTACACTGGACTAAAGGTCCTGTCAGTGATATCTCCCTCACACCTGTCTGCTGAGATCTACAGCCCTAGACCTGGTACGGACCTAACAGATTCCCTGTAAGGGTACGTTCACACCTACAGGATCTGCAGCAGATCTGCAGCAGATTTAATGCTGTGCTCAGTTATTTAAATGAAATCTGCTGCAGAAAATCAGCTGCAGATCCTGTAGGTGTGAACGCACCATAAAGGAGAAAAACATGGCCACCTTCTTCCAGAAACAGTGTCACTCTTCTTCAGTTTGTGTGAGGTATTGCAGCTCAGTTCCATTGAAGTGAATGGAGCCAAGCTGTAATACCACACACAGTCTGAGGACAGGGGTGGTGCTGTTTTTGGACAAAAGTTACTATATTTTTTAAATCCCTTTTATCCTGACTATGTCTGCACTACATATAATGGCGGTATAAGTTGTAAGGTTTTAATTATTAAAATGTGTCTGCTGGTTGTGATCTCATGTGTAATCAAAGCTACATAATACGCTGCTAGATAGATATTTCCTACTGGATATCTATCTATCTATCTATCTATCTATCTATCTATCTATCTCCTATCTATCTATCTATCTATCTATCTATCTATCTATCTATCTATCTATCTATCTATCTCCCATCTATCTATCTATCTATCTATCTATCTATCTATCTATCTACTATCTATCACCTATCTATCTATCTATAAGCAGGAGAAAGCCGCACATCCAAAGGTGCATGAAGCGGGTGCTGCACGGAGTCAATCCCTTGGCTCGGGGATCCCCAAAAGTATGGCGAGATATTCCGCAGCACACCAGCATTCGTGAAAAAGGTGATTTATTACAAAAAGTACAAAAAATACAGGCGATGCATCTCCTGTATTTTTTGGAATAAATCACCTTTTTCACGAATGCTGGTGTGCTGCGGAATATCTCGCCATCTATCTATCTCCTATCTATCTATCTATCTATCTATCTATCTATCTATCTAGAATTTTCTGTGCATGATAATACTGACATTGTTAATAACACCAGTAAGCAAATATTATCCCCATACTGTACACGTTACTGCCATACTGTCACTAAGCAATCCCACCAATATTTCCTATACTACCAGTATATAAGTAACAAATAATATCACCACACCATAAGCACTGCCATTACCACCACATAATGACTAATACCGCTACACTGTGACTGAACACAATCCACTATATACAACACTAATATTACCAATAATACCAGAATACACAGGACGAGTAATACCATCACACCATGCCCACTACTCTCAGCATACGGTGACTGGATAATACCACTATATTGTCACCAAATAACAGACCAATATTCTTCCAAAGCAGTGACCATAAAACACAGGTGTCAAACACCAGCCTTCCAGCTGTTACATCACTACAAATCCCATCATGCCTGGACAGATAAACCATGATGGGAATTGTATTTTTGCAACACCTGGAGGGCCGGAGTGTGACACCCCCGATACAGAGGTAGATCCCAGCTGTATAAAGGTTCTGCAGACCTTATAGGTGATTATAGTGCAGTTACATCCTGTCACTCACAGTAGGCGTCTTCTCTGTATGACGAGACATCCACTTTTCCTTTTCTTCTCCATCTATCTCCGGCCGCCATGAAGGCTTCTCTGGCCATGACTCCTCTCCACGGGATCTGCCAGACAGACATTTTAGGCTTCTTGCTCCAGCAACATCCTCATCTATACATCCCCCATACAGAATAGCCCCCCCTGCTGTACATCCCCCCCATATAGAATAGCCCCCCGTGCACCCCCCATATAGAATGGCCCCCCTGCTGTGCATCCCCCCATATAGAATAGCCCCCACGTGCATCCCCCCATATAGAATAGCCCCCCTGCATCCCCCCAATATAGAATAGCCCCCCTGCTGTGCATCCCCCCATATAGAATGGCCCCCCTTGCATCCCCCCAATATAGAATAGCCTCCCCTGCATCCCCAAATATAGAATAGCCCCCCTGCATCCCACCATATAGAATAGCCCCCTGCTGTGCATCCCCCCAATATAGAATAGCCTCCCCTGCATCCCCCAATATAGAATAGCCTCCCCTGCATCCCCCAATATAGAATAGCCACCTGCATCCCCCAATATAGAATAGCCACCTGCATCCCCCAATATAGAATAGCCCCCCTGCATCCACCTCCTATATAGAAAAGCCCCCCCTGCGTCCCCCCAATATAGAATAGCCCCCCGTGCATTCCCCCCATATAGAATAGCCCCCCTGCTGTGCATCCTCCCAATATAAAATAGCCCCCCTTGCATCCCCCCAATATAGAATAGCCTCCCCTGCATCCCCCAATATAGAATAGCCCCCCTGCATCCCCCAATATAGATCTGCCCCTGTGCATCCCCCAATATAGAATAGCCCCCCTGCATCCCCCGATATAGAATAGCCCCCTGCTGTGCATCCCCCAATATAGAATAGCCTCCCCTGCATCCCCCAATATAGAAAAGCCCCCTGCATCCCTCTAATATAGAATAGCCCCCCTGCATCCCCCAATATAGAATAGCCCCCCTGCATCCCCCAATATAGAATAGCCCCCCTGCATCCCCCAATATAGAATAGCCCCCCTGCATCCCCCAATATAGAATAGCCCCCCCTGCATCCCCCAACGTAGAATAGCCTCCCCCTACATCCCCCTAATATAGAATAGCCCCCTGCTGTGCATCCCCCCAATATAGAATAGCCCCCCTGCTGTGCATCCCCCCAATATAGAATAGCCCCCTGCTGTGCATCCCCCAATATAGAATAGCCTCCCCTGCTGTGCATCCCCCCAATATAGAATAGCCTCCCCTGCTGTGCATCCCCCAATATAGAATAGCCTCCCCTGCTGTGCATCCCCCCAATATAAAATAGCCTCCCCCTGCATCCCCCAATGTAGAATAGCCCCCCTGCATCCCCCAATGTAGAATAGCCCCCCCTGCATCCCCCCCAATGTAGAATAGCCCCCCTGCATCCCCCAATATAGAATAGCCCCCCCTGCATCCCCCAATATAGAATAGCCTCCCCCTACATCCCCCTAATATAGAATAGCCCCCTGCTGTGCATCCCCCCAATATAGAATAGCCTCCCCTGCTGTGCATCCCCCCAATATAGAATAGCCTCCCCTGCTGTGCATCCCCCCAATATAGAATAGCCTCCCCTGCTGTGCATCCCCCCAATATAAAATAGCCTCCCCCTGCATCCCCCAATGTAGAATAGCCCCCCTGCATCCCCCAATGTAGAATAGCCCCCCCTGCATCCCCCCCAATGTAGAATAGCCCCCCTGCATCCCCCCAATGTAGAATAGCCCCCCCTGCATCCCCCCAATGTAGAATAGCCCCCCTGCATCCCCCCCAATGTAGAATAGCCCCCCTGCATCCCCCCAATGTAGAATAGCCCCCCTGCATCCCCCCAATGTAGAATAGCCCCCCTGCATCCCCCCAATATAGAATAGCCCCCCTGCATCCCCCCAATATAGAATAGCCCCCCTGCATCCCCCCAATATAGAATAGCCCCCCTGCATCCCCCCAATATAGAATAGCCCCCCTGCATCCCCCAATATAGAATAGCCCCCCTGCTTTACCCCAATGTAGAATACCCCCCCTGCATCCCCCCAATGTAGAATAGCCCCCCTGCATCCCCCCAATGTAGAATAGCCCCCCCTGCATCCCCCCAATGTAGAATAGCCGCCCCCCTGCATCCCCCCAATATAGAATAGCCCCCTTGCTTTACCCCAATATAGAATATCATCCCCCTGCATCCCCCCAATGTAGAATAGCCCCCCTGCCTCCCCCCAATGTAGAATAGCCCCCCTGCATCCCCCCAATGTAGAATAGCCGCCCCCCTGCATCCCCCCAATGTAGAATAGCCCCCCCTGCATCCCCCCAATATAGAATAGCCCCCCTGCATCCCCCCAATATAGAATAGCCCTCCTGCATCCCCCCAACGTAGAATAGCCTCCTGCTGTGCATCCACATAAATCCCCCCCCCCCCCCAATGGCCACATGTGAAGGGGTAAAAAAAAACAAACACACATTCTCACCTGTCAACTCGCTCCTGGCAGCTTCTTCCTCCCGGATCTTCGGTCACTGCACCTGCCTCCTGCTGCAGCGTCTCTCTTCTCTCTCCTGCCAGGTCCTCAGCGGCGCGTCATGGAAGTGACGTCAGCCGCTGGGGGCCTGGCAGAGGTGCCTGCAAACGTGTCCCTGCGCGCGGCACGTCTGCGACCCCGGGCCGGCCCTGACACCTTCCGGCTACGAAGACCAGCCGGCCACAGGAGTGACTGGCAGGGCCGGGGGCCAATGGCTCCCTGGCTCTGTCAGTCAGAGCGCGGCCGCTGCAGACTGTGAGCGTTCATCTTGAACGCTCACAGTTAAAGGGCCAGGTCACCGGCCCTCTGCAGAGGCTGAATGAATAGCGCAGCGGCCGGCTGCGCTATTCTTGCAGCCACTGCTGGGGGCCGGCGCACATGGGGGCCAGGACCGGCGGCCCCCGGACTGGTAATCCTGGCAGCCCAGCGGGCATTTGCCCGCTTTGCCAGATTACCAATCCGGGCCTGGATGCAATCAAATGCAGTCCAAAATGCAGGCATCATTTGGGCAGATTAAGGAAATATAAAAAAAAAATAAAAAATCACATATTCATATAAACCCTTGGGCCAGTCATGTGGGCAATTAGATGATTGACAACTCTTTCTTTATATGCACACTTATACACAGTTGCTGTCAGTTACTGAATAGCACCACCCACTTGACTATTTAGCCCAGAATGAGCAGAGATTTTTATTAATAAATGATATCCTGAAACCTTTCCTGCTATATCAATCTTCTCAGCTCCTCCTGCTCTATAATATGGTCTGTATTAGTGATGAGCGAGTACTGTTCGATCGAATAGTGAGATATTCCCGCAAATATTCGATAAATATTCGATAAGCGTTCAAATCCCCCAGCTTCCAGTATTACCCTCCAAATGGTCAAATAGATGTTTTTCACTAATCGAATACTTGTTCCCATAGACTTTAATGGGATCCAATATTTGATCAAATATTCGAAAATTTGCGGGATATTCGTACGAAAATCGAATATTCGAATATCTCACTATTCACAATCACTATTATTAAGGTATGTTCTTTTTAAGATAGACAGATAATAGATAGATGATAGATAGATAGGAGATAGGAGATAGATAGATAGTAGTGATGAGCGAATAGTGAGATATTCGAATATTCGATAGTCGTACGAATATCCCGCGAATATTCGAATATTCAATCAAATATTCAATCCCATTAAGGTCTATGGGAACAAGTATTCGATTAGTGAAAAACATCTATTTGACCCTTTGGAGGGTAAAACTGGAAGCTGGGGGATTTGAACGCTTATTGAATATTTAACGAATATTCGCAGGATATTCGTACGAATATCGATTATTTGAATATCTCACTATTCACTATTCACTATAACAGTATTCGCTCATCACTAATAGATAGATAGATAGATAGATAGATAGATAGATAGATAGATAGATAGATATGTAAAGTAGCTTGACGGCACTCCAGATAAGGTGAGAAAAAAGGTTTCACATTTATTCACAAAGTGCACAGCACAGCATACAAAGTAATTAGGCAACGTTTCTGTGGCCTCTCGCCACCATTTTCAAGATAGATAGATAGATAGATAGATAGATAGATAGGAGATAGATAGATAGGATATAGATAGATAGATAGATAGATAGATAGATAGATAGATAGATAGATAGATAGATAGATAGATAGTGAGAGGATACATAGAAAATGTTGCATATAATGCCTATGTCTCCTGCATCACTGATTTCAAGAATAGCTAATAAATTCTCGGATTGAATGATGGTTACACTGACATTCTGGCTGCTAACAGTAAAGAGAAGTTATTGTTATGTAAGATTATTACAGCCTCTTGGATGGTGACATAAATGTAAAGTATGGAAGGCGCAGGCGAGTACTGACACAGCTCTGCTGTACATTGAGAGGTATATAGCAGAGCCGCTGTCCTAGCACATAGACAACACACTGCACATTTATAGAGGGGAGGCATACTCTAATGTGACAAGTGGCATCTGCCATCAGCTGGATGGCTCTTGTTTTTCACTGGTCTTCTTGTCCTTGTGTGGCTTCTTCTGGTGACATGTAGCAGATGGAGCATTTCCATGTCAGTGAAGTTTGTGACACCACCTACACCAGAGACAAAACCTAGATGCGTCAACACGTGTGGGTCGCTCAGTAGTCCTTTTTTTTTTTTTTAGATCGTCCCTTCTCTGGGAGGAAGGGAACAAGTCTGGTGTTAAAAACATTTATGGTGTATTAGTCATTGGTGATCCAATTGATCCTGGGGTGTCGCAGGATGGCAAGATGGCTGCTCTTCATTACAGATTATAGGATTAGAGAGATCCCTAGAGGCCGGACACACATTTACCATTACCTTCTATCACTGTAGCTCATTGGTATCAGATATTGCTGCTCCAGCACTTTGGTAGGAAAAACAATAGAACAATGTGCTTTGTTCTATCATAGTAGCTGTACTCCAAAGAAATAGTCCTGTTATTATTTGGTTTCGACAACTCTTATTTAAAGAGAACCTGTCATCACTTTCATACAAGTCATCAGGGTCTTACCCAGTGATTTCTCCCTCTCCCATTAGCCTTGATTGATAGATCTCCTCCTATAACCAAACACAGAGTGAGCAATAAATCAAGGTAGATGGGGTGGGAAAAAGCCACCAGGGACAACCCCAATAAATCGTGGTTCAGGCAGCATGAAAGTGATGGCAGGTTCTCTTTAAAATGGAGTGATAAGTAATAGTAGAGGAGACAATCCTAATACTGCCTGGAATTCCGGGATACAGCCTATTACCTAGGCTGAATCCCGGAAATCCAGGCGGTACCCGGGCTGTCTCCTCCTTTCCCACGGACCGGGAAGGCATCGGCAATCAAATGCGGAAGGTTCGACAAGGTGCAAGTTCTTTAGGACCTAAGATTTTCCGCTGTTCGATCATCTCTAATAATGAGCGAACATCCCAATGATCAGCTTGGATCACGAACATAAAAAAAAATTATCGCGATCGGATCATGTCCGCCAAACAGTCTGGATCAAATAAAGAACATTCGGTAGAAGCGTACGTTGTGGTCTATGCACATTCCTAAATTATTAGGTGCAAAGCATAAAATACGCAGTTGCGTACGTAGTTATAACTAGAGGCGATCGAACACCGGGAAACCTTAGGTTCGATTGAACTATTTTCGAACGTGCAGCATTTGATTCCCGATGCCTTCCTGGTCCGTGAGGAAGGAGGAGACAGGCGAATTCCAGACTGTACTCGGACCGGGAAGGCATCGTGAATTAAATGCTGCACGTTCGAAAATGTTAGAGTTCTATCGAACCTAAGATTTCCCGATGTTCAATCATCTCTAGTTATAACCATTCCAATCTTCGTACAAATTGTTCGTAATCGGAAAACATGAACAATTAGCGTCATGTCCCTATGAACATTTACTAGCATGTTCGCTCATTGCTAAAATGAAGTTCTAAGAGAATGCCTAATGATGCCAGCAAAATCCAAAGCAAAGAGAGAAGTTTAATTTCTTCATAACACATACCTAACAATGTAGATGTATACAAAGGCCAAATTTGCTGGAAGAATCTCAAAGACTTGATGGTTACCTTTGGAGATCATTGTGACAATGAAGGAACAATGAGGCATTTTGTGTCTTGTGTCAATAAAATGATTATTGGTAAAACACACCATGACTGTCTCTGCTTAATGATCATCCATTATCTCATTTCACACATCTACCTATTTTGGGTGTAGAAACAGTCACATTACACTAATGGTAGGCAAAGAAGATAAGGACCATATCTAAGTGGGTTCTTTATCTCGTCACCCAGGAGAGAAGAACCAAGTGCCCCCCCCCCATGCCCTTTCCATGACCTGTGGGTGAGTAATAGATGTGTCCTTCCTTACCTTTCCACTTGACCTATCACATGTTGAGTGTCGAGTAATTTCCAGCTGTCAAAGAAAATAAACAAGAATTCAATCTCTTTATCAACTGTATGGAGTGTTGAGCAGACTTACTGAATTGTTTAGGTTCGGCAGCCCAAACACTTGGCATTTAACTCAGTAATCCTGCAGATGTTGAATGCCGCCCTCATTCGCCCTGGAAAACATACTGTAAATACAGCCATAGGATGTCATCCAACTTTTCCAGAAGCCTTAAGTAAAATGTCAAGTTTTTGGGCTCAGAGAACGTTGCCGAACCTGAACAGTTAGGGTACTTTGATACAAATCCATTATTGTTCGAACTTGGCCGATTACGGGCTGCTGAGGCTGATAATAATTTCATATCATAACTTATGTTGAAAGTCAACGATCACCCAACATGCACGATGTCTACTGATTTATGTTTTAAAACATGAACCAAAATCACAATAATGATAGTAACAGACTACTGGCTGTCGCTCTGTGCAATAGGAGCAGTGGCAGCAGAGCGCTGCTCGCTTTTATGGGCCAACTGGAAAATTAATCGTCTAGGCAGCCCCTCCCATGGCTCCCCCTCCCCCCAGCTCCTCGCCTCATGATGTCTGCGTGTGTCATAGCACAGACAGCGAGCAATGAGGAGAAAGCAAGGGCTGCATGTTAGCATCCTTAGGGTCCTATTCCACAAGCAGATGGGGGCCCGATCAATAATGTAAACATGCGCCGATCTGCTAAATCGGCGCTTGTTTACTGGGCCCGATAATAGTTTAGCAAGCGCTGCAGGGACATTGTTACCGATGTCCTTGCAGCCCTTGTTGTTAAATACCATACATTACCTCACCATGTTGCAGGTCTTCTCCTGTACTCCTTCTCCCGATCCGGCGCGCAGCAGCAGCTTCGGAGCGGCCTGTCTGAGGAGACAGGTGGCTTAGCCAGTCACTGGCCGCGGCGGTCCCTGCCAGTGATTGGCTGAGCAGTCTGTCAGCTCAGACAGGCCGCTCCGAAGCTGCTGCTGCCCACGGGACCCGAGGAGAAGAAGCGCAGGAAAAGCCCTGCAGCATGCTGAGGTAAAGTATGGTTTTTTAAATTGTCGGTCGCGCGGTCGGTGACCGATGATTTTAGGTTTGCACCTAAATGAACAATCAGCCAATGACACGATCATCGGCTGTTCGTTATCTCTATTCCACGGAGCGATAATCGGCCGATTATCAATCCGTGGAATAGGCCTCTTAGGCAAGTCTGCTCGACACTAATTACATGTGTCTCTATGAGACCACCCCGTGGTTGTTTTTTGAACTGCAGTCTGTTGGGGATTTTGCTGATATACCTACCAAAACAGCAATCTTTGAGCTCAAGGAGATCAATGAAAACATTCCAATGAAGTATTCAATGAAGAGTCACCACTGATGCCCCCCAAAATTTTAATATGCAAAAAAGAAGTCTGTGGAGTCTCAAAACACGGGAATAGCCAGATATCCCTAGCCTGTTGCAATAGGGAGCCTCCAGATCTCCCCATCTGGAGGCACCCCGCGGCAACAGACTAGGGATATATGGCTATTTTGTGTTTTGAGACTAGCAACTGAGGCTCCATGGACTCCTTTTTTTCGGATTTTGCTAATATGTTTCTATAATTATTGAATTTATATAATGAAAAATTAGAATCCTTATTAAAATTTGTAAAAGAGTATCAGGGAATGCATCTTTCACTGTCCCATTGTATGCTAACAGCGTAGCTCCTCCAAAATGATAAAAAAAAATACCAACAGGGTTGTTCTTCCTTTCCTCAATAGCTCCAAAGGAGCAATATGGTCTGGCTCTATGGTGAGCACCCTATTGACTCCTTTAAATATGTCAGGTTTTTTATTCAACCTACCCTAATGTGCCTTGCTTAAATTGAACCTATCACCCCCCGTGCCGGGGTGACAGGCTCTCGACTCCCTGCTAGAGCCCCCAATACTTACATGATCGTGCTGGGTCCCGCTTCTTGATCCGGTCCGGTAAAGGAGATTTCAGCGCCCGAAGCCCGAGCGTCGGAGTCACCATTCATTCTCTATGGGCATTGGACTCATCTCAGGAGCGCGCGCGCCGAGCTTCAAGCCCTGAAATCTCCGTCACTGGATCGGATCAAGAAGCGGGACCCGGTGCATTCAGGTAAGTATAGGGGGCTCTAGCGGGGGGGGGGGGGGGTCGGGAGCCTGTCACCCCGGCACGGGGTGTGACAGGTCCTCTTTAAAATGTTACTAGCATTTTAAACAATTTGTGACATGTCACAGTGACACCAGTCATTAGAATAAACTAGGAGAACTTCTTTCCCTTTTTAGTTGACTTTCCCAACCATGTCACAAGATACAGGGTCCAAAGACTTAGTATAAAATCTATCTCCCATAGTGTGATGGGAAGCACAACAAAGGGAAGTTCCAGGTTGTGCACTTCTCCAGTTCATTCTAACAATAGATGAAGATCTGAACACAGATCCCGACCTATCAAACTTTTGACCCGTCGCTGTGACATTTCAGAAGTTTTTTTTTTTTAAATTATAGTAATACTGTAAAGCAAATGTCCACTTTTGGACCCCATGCTGTTTTTTTTTTTTTTACATTCTGCATTGATTAATTCCTTAATACATCTTCATAGCAGGTGGAAATACATTTTTACTTTTACAAAGTCAATTCTGGCTGCCTACCACCATTAGGGGAAGCTCAGAAGTTTAATGCATACTTATTAAATATAAAAACAGGTCCTAAATTAGGAGTCCTAATCCCTCCCTAGGAGCAAGTAAGTGCTACCAGAATTCTATCATTTCAAATATACCTGCATCTACATTTGCAATAAAAGCTGCCATATCTGTATTCATCAGGATATCAGTATTTCTGGTCATTATATAACTTTTATATGGTATTTTTCACAAGCTTTCCCCCTCTGTAGGCTCCTTGTCTAATTTTGATTTTTCCTGAGACTAGCTGCTATGATGGAGGAGATAAAAAGAAAGAGGGCGGGGGCGCCTCCTGATGCAATAAATGACAACAAAGATATCCAAAACAAAGGAGGATGAGTAGCACTCACCTAGTAGAGTTCAGGGAAGAAAAAGTGCGCTGCATCTCACACCTATGGCTGACACTAGTGCCTCTCGGCTGCATAAAAAACATCAGAATTTTGTGTTTGAGAAAGGCCCCCTTTTATCCGGTGGCCGAAACGCGTTGTGTTTTTTTAATAAAACCTTTTTATGGAATAACCACTCTATTCTGTGGTCAACTGAACACCAGCGCCCTACAGAAGCCGGGATCCCTATGGTCCTGTAGCCTGCTGCGGCCGGCTTACTACATAGCTGCTATGATGTCTCATTGTTCACAGAGGTCTCAATAGGGTCACCGGCTTCTGTATATCTTTATAGCACATTAAGCAGCAGCATGGAGGACATTATAGAGCAGTACTGAACAGTGTAAGCTGTGGATTTTGCACTGGAATAAGATATAACACTCACTACAAACTGCGGCCAATGTCTGTGAGTCCTTATGCTTCCTTCTTTCCCGAGCCACTTACTCCTTCTTGTAGACTTCTGTAGGCATCTGTGTCACGGCTGCAGTGGCGTCCCGTGCTTCCCGCCGCCGCCGTGACCTCCCTCTGCCCTATGCAGCCGCCGGGGTCCTGCCTACTGCTCCTGCCACGCCTCGCCTGCCGTCACTAGCAACCAAGCCAGGGGTAGCGACCTGGGGGTCGCCTGCCGCAGCAAGTCCATCCCGCCTTGCGGCAGGCTCTGGTGAAAACCAGTGGCCCCTTAGACTCCGCTCCCTGGTGAGGTTAGTGCCATCGCTAGTGACGGTTCAGTTGATCCACTACTCCAGGCGTTACAGTAGGCTTCAACCATGGATCCCGGCGAGGTGCCAGATCTCTGTGACGTAGCTAGAGTGGTCGCTCAACAGGCTCAACAAATCCAGCAACAGTCGCAGTAGATCCAGGAACTGACTGGCGCCTTACAGCAGCATACTACAGCTCAGTGCTCACCACCTCCTGCAGCCTCTTTGAGACTTTGACTGGTTCTCCCTAGTAAATATGGAGGCGATCCCAAGTTGTGCAGGGGATTCCTGACTCAATGCACCATGCATATTGAACTCTTAAATAGTCAGTTTCCCACCGAGGTTCCAATGCAAGTAGAACGAGTTCGCCTGACTCCTCAGGAGAGGGCTCGCCGACTAGAGCTGAATCTCTGTCTCTATTGCGGTGGCTCTGATCACTTCCGGCTGAGATGTCCCCAACGTCCTCAGTGTCCGGGAAACGCTCGCACCTAGGTCCGGTAGGAGAGGCCTCCCTAGGTGTGAATGCCACCTCTCCAAGATTGTCTATGCCAGTTTTCATCCAGACACCCTCAGGACAAATTCACCAGACTACAGCCTTCATCGACTCCGGGTCTGCGAGCAGTTTCATTGCAGTTTCAGTTTACCGTGGTCCAAAGATGGCGGCTACCCGTGATCCAGCTAGCCCGACCCCTGTCTATCTCCTCGGTCACGGGCGAGACTCTTGCTGAAGCTGTGCTCTACCAGACTGCACCTCTAGTCCTCCTGGTGGGCGCTTTACATCAGGAGAAGATCTCCTTCTACGCCTTGCGCCATTCCTCTTCCGACATCCTGCTGGGTCTACCTTGGCTCCAATTACATACCCCTAAGCTAGACTGGAGAACCGGGGAGATTCTCAGTTGGGGTCTGGACTGTCCTTACCGTTGTCTGAAGCTTCCTCAGCCCAAGTGCTCTGTGACGTCACCTGACTCCGTCAAGCCTCTACCCGGCCTACCGGCAGAATACCAAGACTTGGCTGACTTCTTTTCTGCCAAAGAGGCGGACTCTCTACCCCCTCACCGGACATATGATTGTCCCATAGACCTCCTTCCTTGAACTTCTCCTCCACGAGGTCGGGTGTACCCTCTCTCCGTGCCAGAGACTGAGGCCATGTCTTCCTACATCCGGGAGAACCTACAGAAGGGTTTCATTCGCAAATCCACGTACCCTGCTGGCGCAGGATTCTTCTTTGTGCAGAAGAAGGACGGTTCTCTTTGCCCGTGCATAGACCACAGGGGCCTAAATAAGGTGACAGTCAAGAACCGTTATCCTCTTCCACTTATCCCTGAACTATTCGACCTTCTCCGTGGAGCCAAGATCTTCTCTAAGCTGGACCTCAGGGGAGCGTACAATTTAATCCGTATTCGTGAAGGAGACGAATGGAAGACCGCTTTTAACACCAGAGATGGGCACTACGAATACCTGGTCATGCCATTCGGCCTATGCAATGCCCCAGCGGTTTTCCAGGAATTCGTTAACGACATCTTCCGAGACCTCCTCTATGTCTGCGTCATTGTCTATCTTGACGACATTTTGGTCTTCTCCCCTGACCAGCAGACTCACGTGACACAAGTACGTCAGGTCCTACGAAGACTACGGGCCAATCATCTGTACGCCAAGCTAGAGAAGTGCGTTTTCCATCAGCACAGTCTTCCGTTTCTTGGGTATATCGTCTCCGACCAGGGTCTACAAATGAATCTGGCCAAGCTCTCAGCTGTTCTCCAGTGGCCACGTCCTGTGGGACTCAGAGCTATCCAACGCCTCCTAGGATTTGCCAACTACTATCGGCAGTTCATCCCACACTTCTCTACCCTGGTCGCACCCATCGTGGCTCTCACTAAGAAGAAGGCGGATCCCAGGCATTGGCCACCTGAGGCCGAGCAAGCCTTCACTAGCCTAAAGTCAGCCTTTGCTTCTGCTCCTGCGCTAGTTCGCCCGGATGCCACCAAGCCGTTTTCACTTGAGGTCGACGCATCTTCAGTAGGCGCTGGAGCCGTCCTCTCGCAAAGGGACGCATCAGGCAAAACCCGAACCTGTGGGTTCTTCTCAAAGAATTTCTCCCCTGCCGAGAGGAACTATACCATTGGCGACCAAGAACTCTTGTCGATTAAGTTGGCACTGGAGGAGTGGCGTCATCTCCTAGAGGGGGCCAGGCATCCAGTAAATATCATAACGGATCGCAAGAACCTTCTCTACCTCCAATCGGCCCAACGTCTCAATCCCCGGCAGGCCAGGTGGTCGCTTTTCTTTTCACGTTTCAACTTCATTATCCACTTCCGTCCGGCTGAGAAGAACGTGAAAGCCGATTGTCTCTCCCGAGCATCTGACGTCATGGGACAAGAGGACTCTCCTCGCCCCATTATACCTCCCGATCGCCTAGTGCCAGTCGCCACATCCACTCTTTAAAGATTGCCTCCTGGTAAGACCTATGTGCGTCCTGCTCTTCGAAGACGGATATTGAAATGGGGTCATTCCTCTATGGTGGCCGGGCATCCGGGAGTTCTAAAGACCGGGCAACTGATCTTCCGCCACGACTGGTGGCCTAGCCTACTCCAAGATGTCAAGGACTTTGTGGCTTCCTGTACCATTTGTGCCAGAAACAAGTCCTCCCGTCAAAAACCTGCCGGCCTACTTCAGCCCTTGCCATTTCCAGACCCCCCTGGTGCCATATAGGCATGGACTTTGTCACAGACTTGCCTCCATCTGCGGGTAATACTGTCATTTGGTTTGTGACTGACCGCTTCTCCAAGATGTCCCACTTTGTGGCTCTTCCGGGACTACCATCAGCTCCTCGCCTGGCCCAGTTGTTCTTTCAGCATATCTTCCGCCTACATGGTCTTCCTCTTCATATAGTGTCTGACAGAGGCTCACAATTCGTCTCCAGATTCTGGCGTGCTCTCTGCTCTCAACTCCAAGTGAAGCTGGACTTCTCATCGGACTATCATCCCCAGACCAATGGGCAAGTGGAAAGGGTCAATCAGGTCCTTGGCAATTATCTTCGACACTTCGTCTCCGCTCGCCAGGACAACTGGTCCAGTCTGCTTCCATGGGCGGAGTTCTCCTACAACCATCTGGACTCGAGTTCCACAGGCAAGTCACCCTTCTATGTGGTCTATGGGCATCACCCTCGTCCTCCTCTGCCTCTCTGTCCATCCTCTGAGGTCCCAGCCGTGGAGGAATTGTTATCTGACCTGCAGTCGATCTGGGAACAGACTCGACAAGCTTTGCTCAAGGCATCTGACCGCATGAAGGACCAGGCGGACAAGAGAAGAAGACCCGCCACAAATTTTCTCCCAGGTGACAAAGTCTGGCTCTCGGACAAATATGTCCGACTCAAGATTCCCAGCTACAAGTTGGATCCTCGATTCCTCGGCCCTTTCTCGGTGCTAAAACGAATCAACCCTGTCACCTACAAACTCCGTCTACCCCCTACTATGCGGATTCCGAACGCCTTCCATGTTTCCCTCTTAAAGCCAGTGGTCCTCAACCGGTTCTCCAACTGCTCCACAAGCCGTCTCTGACGACGTCTACATCGTTAAAGATATTCTGGCCATGAAAACTGTCAGAGGGAGACGGTTCTTCCTAGTGGACTGGAGAGGATTTGGTCCTGAGGAGAGGACCTGGGAACCCGAGGCTAACATCCTGGACCAAGATCTCATCAAGAGGTTCCTGCAGGCAAGAAAGAGGGGGAGGCCAAAGGGGGGGTGGTGTACTATCACGGCTGCGGCGGCGGCCCGGAGCCCGGGCCGCCGCCGCGACCTCCCTGTGCCCTATGCAGCCGCCGGGGTCCTTGTGCAGGGACCCGGCGCTGCTACCTGTTCGGCCCCAGGGGGCGCCTTACCTCGCCCCGCTCCTGTCTCCATCTGTGCCGGCCGGCGCGTGCGTCCCCGCCTCATAGGGCGCGCGCGCGCCGTCTGTCTCAGTTTTAAAGGGCCAGTCCGCCCCTAATTGGTTAGGTGCACTAATCACTCCCTATTTATTCCAGCCCTGCCCCACTACAGGTGTTGGAGCCTCTGCATGCTTCCCATAGCGTTTGGCCCAGCTCCCTGTTGTTCCTGACCTTAGTCCTTGTTCCTTGTTCCTGTCCGCAGTCCTTGTCCCTAGTCCCTGCCCGCTGCCTTCCCATTGTTCCTGAGTCCTGTCCGCCACCTGCGATCACGCCTACAGACCTCAGCCTGCACTATCTCCTGCCTACTGCTCCTCCCACGCCTCGCCTGCCGTCACTAGCAACCAAGCCAGGGGTAGCGACCTGGGGGTCGCCTGCCGCAGCAAGTCCATCCCGCCTTGCGGCGGGCTCTGGTGTAAACCAGAGGCCCCTTAGACTCCGCTCCCTGGTGAGGTTAGTGCCATCGCTAGTGACGGTTTACGTGGATCCACTACTCCAGGCGTTACAATCTGTAACATGAACTGATCCATTTTGATGGATTTGAGCATTTCATCAGTGAAAGATGAAAAGGAGTTTGAGAAGAAGAATACGGAAGGAGCCAGATAAGCTGACAAAGAGGACTTTATAGAAATTATACAAAAGTCAAAACCAGTGATGAGTAAAAAATTACAAAATTTACTTAAATCTGGTGGTAGGCTTAGTTTTCTGTTGACCTGGACTTGGTTGACCTGGGCTAGACACAGAGCTCCTAGCCAATGAAGAATAAGGATTTAAGTGATGAGTAGAGATAAGCGGACCATCAGACTTTTGGTCCGACAGCATCGGCGCTCTCTCATCATGCCTCTGATCCCGGCCGCATACTTGCACTCCGGCGAATATGCGGCCAGGATATTCCAGGGAATTCAACAGGGATTCCCTGGAATATCCTGCCCCTGTATTACTGTGAGCGCAAGTATGCGGCCGGAACCAAAGGCATGATGAGAGAGTGAACTGCTTTCGGACCAAAAGTCCGAGCAGTTCGCTCATCTCTAGTGATGATGCATACATCCGCCACATGCTTCTGTGGACCATACATTAAACAATGATTTATAAAACATCACTTTTTACTATATATTAGCTTGGACTCCCTCGCTTTGGTTCCAATGAAAACTACTGTACGTACTGAGCAGGAAGCAAACTCTTTATGTATACTGCTTAGTAAATACTTTCCAGGCTCGGCACAGAGCTCCCAGCCCAGTGAGTGAAAACAGTAAGTAGCAATGAAGATAATATTACTGTTTACTATGGATAAATGGGGGACACTTGCCAAAATGACAGGTGTCCCCTCTCCTCTGCATGGTGATATAATACTCACCGCTACTTCGATCTGTATCCAGACCTGGACCAGCTTCTTCCTTTACGACCCCTAATGACCGTTTAGTGATGACTAGAGGCTGCAGAGGATCACTACACAATCACTAGAGGTGGCAGACCGGTGCAGGGAGCAGTAAGTAGGCCATCAACTAGGGGCTGAGTTGCCAGACCTATAGGGGGAGATTTATCAAAGGGTGTAAAATTTAGACTGGTGCAAACTTCCCACAGCAACCAATCACAGCTCAGCTTTAGGCAGTGCTGAAAGGAAAGCTGAGCTGTGATTGGCAGTTTGCACCAGTCTAAATTTTACACCCTTTGATAAATCTCCCCCATAGAGTAGAGACAAGAAAACCTCGAGCAAGCTCACGTCCTTCCGAACCTGAAGGTGTTTTTTTTTTTTATTACCGATGGCTGAAGAAGATGGATGCACCCCTATGGCTGCCTGGAAAACCATAGGCTGTATCTAGGAATCCCTAGGTCTGCATCCAACTTCTTAAAACACTGGTAATAAGGATGGTCCGAACCTGCCGAGGTTCGGGTTCGTATGAACTCGAACGCTCGGCATCAGATTCCCGCTGTCTGGCCGCTCTGTGGAGCAGGTGGATACAGCGGAAGGACCGCCTGGCTATGGCTATGGCTGTATCCCAGTTTTCCAGGCGGTCCTCCCGCTGTATCCACCCTCTCCACGGAGGTGGAAGACAGCGGGAATCATTGCCGAGAGTTCGGGTTCGTACAACCCTGAACCTCGGCAGGTTCGGACCATCCCTAACTGGTAATAAAATGCCACAAGGTCTGATTAGCGTATATCTATATACTAAGTTGCCACAGGAGTCCCTGCTTTTGTAGAATTCAAGAGCTTAAATATCAAAAATTCTTATTTGAACAAAAGAAAAAAAATTAAATTTGAAATAAATTAGATTAATTCTAAATCAATTCACTCATCACTCACCCCTTTCTATAATCAGACATTGAGAGCTGCCATCAGCACATCACTAGAGCACTGTAGGTATTTACATATATGATAATTTAGAATAAATTATTCATTTTTCGACTTATTGTAACCAAATTAGATTTGTAGCATCACCGGGTTCCTTACTATTACCGCAATTCAGCTCATTTCACCTTTCCCTTTTCTGATTATTAAACTAATTCAATAGGGAGCCCCATCAATTAAGATGTTGATTGAGATAAATTTAGAGGTTAAAGAGGACACGACGGCGGGTATTAAAAATAGGAATATCATTCCACTTCTTTGTATTTGTCATCACGGTTGTCTCCTATCTGCTGCAATGAGTACATCTGTCTTGGCAAGTTTTGTGGGATATAACGTCAGGCAGGAAACTATCATCTGGTTGATTCATATATTAGATATAATGGCAGCTTTGCAGAATAATGGGCCGCAGACTGGTGCCCAAATGCTGCTCTGTCTATAAATACCTATAGATGACACTTATTTGGCCACAAACAGTATACTTAGATTTCCAATAATTGCATGCAAGCACTGAACCGCTATAATACGTCATTGTATGTTAGCGTTGTATAGTAAACAGCCACATTGGTTGTTTGGGGGATGAAACAATTGCATGTGTACATGTGTGATGGTTTGTAGAAAAAAATAAAATAAATGATTATATATATATATATATATATATATATATATATATATATATACTTCTCAGAAGGTGATCAGGATAACGAGTGTCCTTTTCAAAGAATTAAAAAGAATAAGAATTTCCCTACAAAAAGAAGAAAAAAAAATGTTTTCCTAAATGAATGAAGATCTAGCAAATTGTGTTATTAAAGGGGTAGTTAACCCCAAATTATTATTTTTTTTTAATTCAAATCAACTGGTGCCAGACAGTGCCAAAGATTTGTCATTTGTCTTCCAGTACTTATCAGCTGCTGTGTGTCCTGACTCTCCCCTGTTCATAAATGCTGGAGAGAGAAAATTCAGACATGTTATAGACCTTCAATAACCACCAGCCGAGAGGGCACACACCTCTTAGTAAAGCTGGCCGGCCCTGAGCTTGATGCAGGCATTGCTTAACAAGTCTACAGCTGCTCGGGAGCAGCTGTAGATTTGTGTTATGATTTGCACCTGGGAGTGGGCGTAAATCATAATAAATTAGGCGTGCCTAATTGTTGTGCCCCCTCTGTCCGCCTATCAGGTGAGTGGGGGACGCAGCTGGCCTAGGCCATGTAAAGGTTGCAAATCCTTTTTTTATTGAGGCGTACGCCAGGGGAGCATGCTCATAGATGTCCCCCAATATGTCTATTATGTTTTATAAGGGCATAACTATATCAAAAGTTTTTAAGTGCCAGAGTGCCCCTTTAATATAACTTTTCTTGTTCTAGTAACTCTTTAAGCGGACTTTTAGCTTTGTTTTTTCC